>NW_027526445.1:161820967-162569137 GCF_048455015.1 Haemaphysalis longicornis
CAATTCGTGGCGACTGGCTGTCCTGGGCAGGTTTTGTCAGCGTCTTACAGCACTCCCTCCATACATCCTCCTACACGAAAAACGTCAGTGACGTTCCACTCTGTGAAAGTGGATGAACGTGGGTACCCCACGGGCATCGCGCTTACACTAAGCTCCGCGCCCCGATCGTCGTTGGTGGTCTCCTTCCGCCGCGTTCACGCCCGTTACCGTTTTGTTTTTTTGATGAGTAGGTTTCACTGCGCGACACGCAATGTGAAAAAGCCAGTTTACAAAGACCTAGCTTGCACAGATCTCTTCAAACTCGCCTTCATTTGTAAACACAAATGCATTGCTGGGGTGACATTTTTTCAGGTTCAATACACGACAACTTGTATCAAAATCTGTTCCCCCGAGGCGAACATGTGGCCGAATTGAGAAGGCGTGCTGCATACAGGAGCTGGAGATCGGCTTTCTCGGTCTGCGCGCGGAAAAAAAAGAGAGGGGGAGTTAGCCTATCACAGCACTGCTGTAAAAAATCATGCACCCATCCGTCCAGCGACGACGATGGTTCAACGCGCAGATTTCTCGTGATGGATTCTTCGGTTCGCGAGTCGCACACTGCGAGTATGGTTTAGTAGGTAGGTGCGCACCACTTTTGTAGAATACCCACAGCAGCTGTCGGGTGTGCACTCCGTAGGCCTAACGCCTGGGTTTGGGGTGTACGGCACGAGTAGGTACCTGGTGGTTGGCGTTTGATTCGGCCTTGAAGAAATGGAGCAATCGGATAGACTAGACGCTGGCCTTGTAATGGTGGGGACCCACGTTCGATTCCGGCCACGGGAGACGTTTTTTAGATGCGAAGCATATCTCATGCTCTGGGCTGTGTCCCTCCCTCCCTCATTGTCGTTGTGCGCCGTCCGCACTCCACTGCGCATGCGCGTCTCTTCAGCCCCGCCAGCGTTTGGCCTGACGTCAGCGCAGTCCACTATAAAAATAAATAGTTAGGCGGCGCCCGGTTTCGATCCCACGACTCTCTGGCCGCGACGGGAGGTACGTGGCGCTCTTCCCACTGCGCTACAAACCGGGACGGGAGCATGTGCTACGAACGCGCCTTATGTCCTTCACTCATTCAAACTACGTCAAGAAGCTACTGATACAACGAAGGCACGCGAAGCTGAACGTCAACGGAAATGACGAACTGAAAACTAACGGTCACTTCAGTCGACACCATGGCTGCTTCGCATACTACTCAGGGAAGATGGTTTAATTTTTTTTCTTCTTTCACTTCACCCACAATCATTCATCATCGTTGTCAGAGAAAGTTTGCTTTCCTGCAGGGCGTATTGGCGGGCGTACAATGGCATCAGTGAGGACACTAAGAGCTTCGCTTTAAACCTTATACTACGTTAAAGGAAGGACAACCGTAACCACTTCTCCTCGTTGAGGAAAACGTCCAGCTCCTCAAAACGGCTTCGCGGCTTTCGACATACCACAGCTTCGTTTGCGCGCCCCTAGAAGCTTGATGGGGCTGGCGCGAGAGATGCGTAGAACCGATGGTGGACTTGTTTATTGCCTGAGACGCAGAGGTGACCCAAACGGTGTATTCGCCGCCGTCGGGGCTATACGTAAGGATAAGCGTTGGGAAATGCTTCCTGACACGAGAGCCGAGGGAGCCCGGGCCAATACGGTTTCGTGCAGTTCGACCAAGAAGAACTTTCTGCATCGGTTTCGAATATAGTTCGATGCAGCGCTCTACAACCTACAGCTTCGGACGACCGATTTATTTCAGTGTTTAATGAACCGGCAAATTGGAGATCGCGACATTAGTTCGGATCGTCGCATTTTTTTTGTATTATTCCCCACTCAGGTTTCTGGTATGTGAGCTAAGATTCATTATTCGCACATCTTGGCAATTTGCGTCATAATTTCCAAAACTCTGCTCTTGTCACAATTTTTCAATGAATTTTTCATTCTGTTAAGAGCGGAATGGCGCGTAGTACCTCAGCATTGGAGACAGGAACAAATTGGATATGAGCTATACGAATTGGCGGCATACGAACTTCCCATGCGTTTTGCAGCAGGCGATTATGTACAATGCGTAGTAAAACCTACCCCCCTTCCCCCCCCCCCCCCCCGAGTTTGTCCTTTCCCAACGCTCACATTTCCTTACCTAAAAAGCATTTCGCTTTTTTCGGTATCATCCTCTTATGTCAGAATGCGCGCAACATGGCCTTGTCGAGTCCTAAACCAGTAGCATCAACCATCGCAGCTCTTTGTCCGTGCTTTCTAAAAATAACATCCCCGCTTCAAGGAGCAGTGTATGACGGCATTGTAACAAAAGGGCTGTGCGGGAAAGCTTGCGACTCAAAGAATACATCTGTACTGGTCGAAGTTCGCGAACCACGTAGTTTAGAGCTTAATTAAAACAGCCAGGACGCCTGAACGCCTGCGCCGTGCAAAGATTGGGCCCAAAAAAATCAGGACTTTGTAGCCTTCGCCTCAGTCAAATACGTAAACAGTTCGTCCCCGTTTGCTAGTGTGCTCATAAGGTGGTAGTTTTCCTCCTACGAAAAAATATTCAGAGGAAAAGGAGTTCGAGTAGTGGCCTGTTCTTTATCTTACGGTAGACGTGAATGTCCCAGTTAGCTACGCACTGCACAGAAGTAGCTTCCAGCCGTTATCGCCCTTCGAGAACGGACAGCGTTTTCGAGACGGTACGAGCCTGGAGACCTGGCTCCGAGATATACCTGGCATCGAAACGAAGCAGGTAACGAGGAACCCCGCGGAGGCATAAACGGAAATCAATCCGTGACCGGCACGAGCAAGGCGCCGCAAAAGAAGATACAAAATTGCTAAAAGGGACGATTTGTGTCGGTTCGTTAGCTGCTCTATTTTGAGCGTTTCATTACTTATTTTTACCTGTTTAAACGCACATGGAAGTGTTCCTTTGTTTTACGTTTTCTGTAAACTTTTCAGCTGTTTGATTTCGAGTGTGGTCCGCCGAAACTAGTGTTATCTGTGGTCTGCCCCGGTAATAATTGCACTTGTCTGACATATTGATGTCGTCTGTAGGTCACCCAAAACGCACAGCATGAAAGCGAATTTTCCCTGAAGATGATGATGACGATGATCGTGGCTGAAGCGAAGAAAAATTAAAACGCTTCCCTGTGAAGCTTGGCGACAGTTCTGTTACGCCCCCTCCGCTAATGGTTGATGTGCAGCAGAGGAAGAAGGCGATGCCGCCGTGCGACGGCGAGACGTATACAGGCATAACGTAATGTTCTGATGCGAACGTTGGCATACGATGAGAATGACGTTGCTCTGCATGCCCTAAGGCTGTTAGCCGCAGTACGTTAAGCTTATAACCGCATTTTGAGGTTTACGACGCTACGGGCCTAACGTCACATTTCGAGATTTAACTCATTGGACCGGCAACCACTCGAAAAAGTACTCGCTGTACGCCAAACAGCAGGTGCCGATCGGCGCCGTACACCCCAAACCCAAACGTTAGGCCTAGGGAGTGTACACCCGAGCGTTGGTGTGGGTATTTTAGAAAAGTGGTACGTACCTCCAGAGTAACGCATACTCGCAGTGTGGGATTGGCCGACGAAATAATACATCACGAGAAAGCTTGGCGTTCAACCATCGTCATCGTTAGACGAAGAGATTCACGATTCTTATTCCCATCTTAGTCATGGTTACCTGACTGCAGCGACCTCATATATGTCTTTCATAAACTGATCACCTCTAGTAGTTGGCTACGTCTCGCTGCCTCTCATTCCCTTCCAGCCCCTATTAGGGGCGCAGCCCCTTCGGGTCTGGGGCTGTTGGCTCCTCCAGTCGTCGTCGTATTCGTCGTCTCATGTAGTCACGGTACTAAAATACCGGTAAAATCGTTTACGCATCGCGCTAGAACGTAACGCGTACTAAAAAAAAAAACACCAGGACACTCGTTTACGCCTCGCGCTCGGGAGCTTCGTAACGTGTACTAAAAAAAAACACCGGGACACTCGTTTAGGCCTCGCGCTAGAGAGCTTCGTGCTTGAAAGACAAGAGAATTTTACAGCAAAGCTGTATACCTGTACCCCAAGTGGTTTCATCTCCGTTGGCGAAAACGTCAAAGCGCCAAGAATACACTTATACAGTGCATGTTTCGACCCTCCCCAGGTTTCACGTTAGTGGAGATGGCCCCGAATTTTTTTTCCCGTCCCACGGGCTTGTTCAATAAATGATTTCAATCAATAAAAATTCCAAAAGCATTAAATGAACTCAACTTACACGGAGAAATCGAAATAAAAAATCGAGTCAAAACGCAACTTGCACAGACCGGCCCCACTTCACGCGACATCTCTGCCAGAATCCCAGCTCTCCGTGGCTGGTGTGCACCTGTTATACTCAAGTGCGGTCACGTTCGCCTATCACGCTGCACGTACCAGTCAAATTCTTGTTCCCTCTCCGGCAGGGTGCCGATTGAGCGAAGTGGTAACGCACTAGACTTTTGCTCTACAGACCCGGGCTCAAGTCTCACACAAACCCAAATGTGTTCGAATCTTTTTCTCTGCAGTACCGGGTGGTTCCAGTTGTCGCCGCAAGGCAGCGCTACGGGATTTTTTGTGCATGGTCAACCCTGCCGACGACGCCGGCTTTACAGCGATACGGAGCTCTTGACGCTATGAGTTAAAACAGTATATTTATATCGTTCGAAAACAGCGCGGAAGACGGGACTAAGGAAGTAACGGACGACACAAGCAGCGCTTGTGTCGTCTGTTACTTTTTTAGTCCCGTCTCCCAGGCTGTTTTCAAACAATATGATGTACCAAAAAGCCCTTTCGCATTAAATTTGTATTTTTTAGGCGACTCCGAACGCCTCTAGAGCAGCACCAATTAAGCGTCGTTAACTTGAACGAGACCTGCTATTACTGCAGCTATAACAACTGAAGCACGGAGGCCGCATTCTTCGTTCAACTGTCGGCGCAATGGGTGGATCGTTTAAGGTATTAAATTTGCGGGTTCCTTCACCACTCCTTTTTTGACAGACAAATGCTTAAATCGGAAGCAAAGTTGGCGGCACTAGCTCTCATGCGCGGTGTGTAGGCCAAAGAAGTGGGGCGATTGCACCGGCTGAGGTGTCCGTGTTCTTCGTTTTACAGCCGACAAGGTTCTGGCAAATTTCGTTACGTTATTGCTAGCGGAAACGTACCTGAAAGGGTCACGATGTAGATCTTAGTGGTAAAAAACGTGGAAGGAGCAAAAATAAAGAAAACAATAAGCTGCTTTCACGCTGCGTTGGGTAAGGACACACGTCTGGGCATCTGCATGGCTTTGCGGCTTTAGCTGCGCGTGTTTAGCGCAGATATAGCCTACACTGACAGCGCGGAGCGCCGCCAGAAGGCTTGGCATCTGCATTCGCATAGTCCGAAGCGATGGAATAGGGTTTTATATGCCTTGTACATGCAAGAACGTTTTGTATACTGTCATCCTCGATCGAACGATGCGCATACACGAAACCTGACGGCGGTGGCGCAAGCAGGCACAGCGAGAACAGCATGCTTAGCGGGCATGCCCTAACTTATCATCTATCCCAGTTTGGCAGGTTACACTTCCGGAATTTTAAGTAGTTCACTTGTCCAGTTCCCTGATTGGACGCAGCAATGCTTACTCTCTCAGCGTTTCGAAAGTTGGCAGCTCCACACAACACTCTGGACAACATCGTCTTGCCAAGGGGACATCGGATGTCGCGCAGGGAGGTATTGCGCCTTCTCCTTCGCTTTTCTCACGAAACTGAACTGTCAGAGTTGTGCTAAAGTGACCCTAATATTGACCAATTAGGTTGCACTAGGGCGGAGCAATTTCCAGCACGTCTATAGCCAGGCTAACACCGCCTGATCCCACACAACAACCACCACCACCACATGTCGACGAAATCCTCGTCAATTATCGGTGCACAAAAAATTTTACCATCTTTTCCCAAGGAAAGTTGAGAGAAGTGCGAGAGCTTTCTCGCACAAAAAGTGCGTCAAAAGCGCGCCAAAAGTGCGCCACAACCTTCGCTGAAAGTACGTCCAATCGATCGTGTAACCTTCAAAGACCCGAATCGCAAACGAAGAAGGAACCCATGCGACGATTTTTCGCGCAATAGGTAAACGCATCTACGAATGATTTAAATGTATACCGATGCGTGTTTTATAGAATACGAGCATAATATTGTACTCCTTCTTCGCGATCGATGCGTGTTTTCCCCTATCTACAGAACTGTTCTTTTTTCGCGATTTTAAAGTAACCATTTTGACACAAATGGAAGCTCTGTTTCACGCACGCGCCCTCTGTCCAGAGATTAATTCAGAGCTTTTCGGTCGACAAATTGCGTTATGGGGAAATGCCTTAGGGTTTTTTAAGGGACGCCATCGGTCCCACTAATAAAGCTTTCGCTTTAATATCAACGGGGTCGGCAGCGGTGTAAAGGAAGCGCCGCCGTAGCGAATGTTGCAATAGCCTACGCTGATTTTTCCCCTCTCCCCACGCGCCTTTTCGTTCTCTGTTCTTCTGCCGCTTTGTGTTTGCGTCCCAAGTTTCGTTGGCGTGCCCCACCCATTGCTCACACAGTAGAAACCATAGGTGATTACACAAACGTAATGTAATATTTCAGCTTGGCGGTGCCTGCCAGCTTCTCCTACCCGCCATGTAAATTGACGTACATTGCTATAAGATATATTCTAAATACTTTGAGTTATGACAGGAAAACGCTGTGATAGGTTTCATGGTTGGTCGCTCTGTGCTGTTACCTTCACCTCAGCGCAAGCGTGCTTGTTGTGGAGAACCCTTCACAGGCGAGCCTCTTGATCGTTGCACGCACGCGATAGCCATTGACATATTGCTTATAACTACTCACGCTGTGAAGTGCGTTCCCTTCACGCGCAATAGCAAAAAAAAAAATAGCCGCAATATAGAATCTTTGAACTGTTTTGAATGCGTGGAATCCTTTGCTGAGTACCCTTAAAGTAAGGACCATGTAACGCCCTGCATTTCCATAACAATGCAGATTTGGTGGAAGTAATACCTTTAATCGTTACAATAGCCTAAATAGAGATACTTGGTCGAAATAAATATTGATGAACCACAAAATAAGAAAAAGGTAAAAAAAAAGCTCAGCAAAAATGATCGGACAAATAGAAAATATGCATCGCATATATCTCCCCCAAAACCCGGTGACTAAACAGATAAAGTCCGCAAAAGAACTTGGAAATAGGTATAAAAATAGCGAAAACCGACCAACTTTGCCAAACACCTTGCATCTTAGATGATGAATAAACTTTATTGGAGACCAGGTGCTGATGTTAGGGCACCCGCCCGGTGGGAGGCTTCCTTAGTCCGGGATGCCTTGGGCTATGCTGGCCATCCGTGCCCTCTCCACCAATCGTCGCTGGTGTGGAAGGTCGGAGCTGGTCAGCAGCTCCACCCACTGCTCATAAGTAGGGTTGGGGTTAGGGGTGAGGGAAGGGGATTGCTGGCACTCCCATACAATGTGGTACAGGGTGCCTGGGTGGGGGCAGGAGTTGCATGTGGCAGGGTATTGGGTGGGATACATGGCATGTAGCAGGGTGTTATGTGGGTAGGAGTTTGTCTGTAGGCGCCGGAAGGTAGTAGCTTCATCGCGAGAGAGGTTCGGGTGGGGGAATGGGTATTTGCGACGCTCGTTCCTGTAGTGGGCGAGTATTTCGGCGTATGTTTGCAGCGGGGTGGGCTTAACTGTTGCTTCCGATGGGGGTTCGTGGCCCTCGTGGGAAACGGCCCGGTGTGAGTGAGCGCGGGCAGCGGCGTGTGCCGCTTCGTTACCCCCGAGGGATTCGTGACCTGGAGTCCAAATTATTTGCAGTTCTGGGAGTAGTTTCGCTTGTTGCAGAATTTTCAAGGCGGGTTGTGATATGCGTCCTTTTAGGTAGTTCCTGCAAGCGGCTTGGCAGTCAGTAACAATGGTTAAAAAGTCTTGGCCTGTTGTGGCGGCAAGGGCAATGGCAACCTCTTCAGCAGTTTCGGTGGAGTTGGTGAAAACAGACACTGCAGCGAGCTCAGTTCCTCTGGCATTAACCACGCTGGCGGCTTGTGGAGATTTGTGGGGGTATGGCGATGCATCTGTATATCGGGTGCAGGGGAGGTGGTGGTATTGATTATAAATGGTGCGGGATCTTGCTGCTCGGCGTGCTTTGTTGTAGGTGGGGTGCATATTTCTTGGGATTGGAGCAACGCTAATGTTTTTTCGTATAGCCAGAGGGATGCGAATTTTCCGGTCGTGGTTGGGCGGTATAGAGTATTGAAGTTTCAAGAGCGTTGCCCTACCCGTTGGAGTTAGTTTAAGCCGCTGTATTTGAGAAGTGTGGTGTGCCTCTTCGATTTCTTCCCATGTGTTGTGGACGCCAAGTAGAAAAAAAAAATTAGCGAAGTAGAGGGACTTCATCGTTATAATGTGCCATAATTACATCATTGGCGGAAATAAACAAAAAGGAAACTTAAAAATAATAAAATAATCCACGTCTTTCGCAACTCAAAGCCATATTTGGCTGTAAAAAACTCACACTTTAAACAAGCGGAATAACAATGCTACACATTAGTAGCCAACTCTGAATTTCTGCAGATTTTTTCTATGTCGGCTTCTAATACAAGTCACAAAATGCTCTGCCAGCTCTCCTTCTCCTCTGCTCATTTCTCTAAGCAACGAGGTGTTTCAGAAAGTGAATAATTAATATTACCGAAAATCTTACGTGCGTTCAGCATCACCATAAAAGAATCAGCCTCTTCACTTTCCATATCTCTTATTCCCACGACAGTTAGGACCTAGACCCAAGTCGTGTGTGCTTGTACATGTGTAAGGGGTTCCATGGCGGCACGTACGTGGCAGTGTGATTGCGTTTGCCTGTGTGAGCGTGCAGGAAAGAGTCATCGCCCCTCGAGATCCACACCTGTTCCCCCTCCTACCCTTCCCTGCCCCCTGTGCAGTACCGACCGACCCACCACAAACCACCTTCTCTGGGACTGAGCCGGACTCTCCGAAGAACGCCGTAGGTGTCGACCTCCCCACGTCATTTCCCATCAAGATTGGATAATGCCTTCGATCGACGTGAACGAAACTTTAACGACCCTGTGGACATTTTCTGGACGGACAGGTCAAGTGAAAAATGCCCCAAATCAAGTGGTCAGTGTGCGGGGTGGACACGCGTTGTGATTGAACCCCATCCCTCGCTGGTTTATTCTCCCTTCCCTCCCTCCCCTGACCCCGCACGAGATGTTCGACCAGTCCGTTCTGAATAAATTCATTCATTCATTCATTCATTCATTCATTCATTCATTCATAGTGCTTTGCTGCCCGCTTGGTAAACCATCAGTTAATTAAAAAATTAGGACCGCCCATCGGCTATTCGCAATAGCTCGATGACCCAGCGTTTTCAAAACTTGCGCAAGATAACGACGTCAGTGACGCCGTCGCGGTACGGCCGACCTAAGCGAAAGTGGCGTGCAATCTCGCGCATCGCACCTAGAAAGTGTTTCTCTTTCGGGCGGCTTGCCTTTACTACGTGAAGGCACCAGCTTGGAAACACCTGAAGCCGTGTTATGGCAGCATCGACGGCCAATTCCACAACCGCCCCGGGCGCGCGAATAGAGCCACACAAACTAAGCAGTCAAAATAAAAAGGAGAAAAAAAAAAACGCTTGAGCCATCGCTTGAATTGCGTGAATCCACCGCCGGGGACTGTTCATGCCCGGCCAAGCATGAAGTGGGCGCCACTGATTCAAGCCTTTTTATCGTTATTTCCCAGCAGCTCGCCGGAATCGAGAATTGCCGTGAAGTGGTCCTGGTTGCGAACATACGTTGTACGCGAAGGCCCAGCGCGTTGTGACGTCCATTCGATGTCACGTCCCTGGCGCATAGAGTATCTGGTTGTCGCCTTTCATCCACCTGCTTTGGCGGAATAACAAGAATTGACCGCACAGCCGACTTTCACGGCGTTTTTTCCAGATGACAATGGCGACAGATTTCCTTCAACTTTTCGGGCCGTAAATGCGAATGCCGTCATTATTCATCGCGGTAAAAGGATACATGTTGTCTCTTTCAGTCCACGACGTTGCACCGAGAAAACGGCCTTGTACTGCCGCCGTTATTTTTCGTCTGTGCAAGTGAACGTAGAGGCGCAGACATCCTCGAATAAAATATTTGGGTGTTTTTTTAAGTGAAGCCTATATGGCTCCATGTATTTTTCATTTCAGAGAACAAAAAGCACCGAGGCTCCACGCGTCATTGAAGCGGAGGCGTTCTTTAGCGCGAGGCGTTGGAAAACGAACACCTCGAGATGTGTGCTGTAAGCACGCGGGCGCCGCGGCGAAGCCGCGCGCCGTTCAAAACATGATTCGGACCCCAAGCTTATACGTCTTATCCCTTGGATATGCAGCCTGAGGAGATTAGTTGCCACTAGGCACCATTTTCAAGAACAGTGGAGTGAAAATAAATGTGTGTACGTGTATGTATATGGCTTTCCTATACGAACGACCGCCATTAACCTTCAAGAGAAAAATTTGCTCATACCTTTCATCTATATTCTTTGTCATCGGTATCATCATCCTCATCAGCCTATCTACGCCCACTGCAGGGCAAACGCCTCTCCAATGGATCTTCAATTACCCCGGTCCTGTGCTAACTGCGACCAATGTATCCCCGCAAACTTTCTGATAAGTCCACGACTGCAGCCCATTTGCTTCTTCTTCGCTGCCGAAACGACCTGTACTCCATCATTGTTGCTATAAGTGTGAGCTTCCCTTATTTTTTAATTTTTTTTTTTTGGAAGTGATAATCATTGGACATCACTTTGGAGGGGTGTACGATATGACGCGTCTTTCTCGTTCGGAGCAAGTGTGAATGCTGGAATTTTTCTCTCTTTTTTTTTTTGCCAATCTTGGCCGATATCCCAATGTCGGTATGCTTGGCTTGACGAACATGCTCGGGGGACGATGGGAGGTCATCACGAGGCAGGCGCACACGAGCGCTCGGCATTTTCTTGGGTTTGTTGACTGCCGTGTGGTCGCCGCGTAGCCCGCGCTTACGTACGCGCGCTCTGCAATTTCTTGGTATTTTTAACTGCGGTCACGAAAAAGTACTATTTCCTAAACAGCTGCACTGTTAAAAGCTTCGCTGGTCACCCACCTTCCCAGCGCGTAAGGGCTCATGGTCACTATATGTGCCTGGCCCAAAGCAGAAATGTTCCGCGCGCACGTCGCTGCAACGTTCTCTTCTTCCTCATCAGCGCCTTTTTCCTTATCATCATCATCAGCAGTAGGGCGTTCTTTCGAATGTTCACTTCTGAGCGGGAGGTCAACGCCATACGTCTAAACCGCTTTCCTCTGCTGTTTTGTCCTGGCAGCATCACAGAAATGGGAGCAAATAACGGTGATCTTTGAGTTACACGATGATAATAAACTTATTTACTGGCAAAATGTGGGTTTGCGGCCAAGCGGACATAATTTGACGGGGTAACGGCATGGCCAGTGGTTTGGAAAAGGGTTAGAGGCGGAGAACGCATGTTGCCATATAGCATTACCCTGGGACACAGAGGTTAGCCATGGCGGTTGCGCTTATTTATTGCCTTAAAAGTGAAGATGCAGGCTCGCTGGAGGGAGCGACGATAGTTGACAACTACCGGGCAGTCACAGATCAGGCCTGTAATTTTAGTGCGGTTCCCCGGCTTAAAGTCGCTACAGAGAAACCATGCCTAGTCGACACGAAGTGGTCACGTTTGAGAAGTCGAGGGACAAACGTTGCTGAAATTCTTTGTCGCCTGTGAGGCGTTGACGCAGCCGAGAAGAACAACGCAGTCGTTTGCATTTCCTCCACTCTCGCGGCTCTGCGAACAGGCTGCAATCTTTTCGTGGAGAAAGAGGCCACTCAACGCTAGTGCACTGCCTCCACCGCTGCGCCCTGATGACGAGGGTACACTCTGCACCACCACGCACTTTCTTCGCAGCCATCGCGCGCCAGATTTACGAGCCCTTGTGCACCGCCACGAGAGCCTTCTGTGCCCTTTGCCCGGACCGCCGCATGGGACGACAGCGTACACTGTTATACCAGCCCGTACATTCAGGAGAACAATAAAAAGACGCTTTAAAATGTGTCGCGACTGGAGCCACTCGCGGCTAGAGCAACGTAAAAACGCACGGCACAGCCAGCGAAGCGGGCGTCCCCAGCGGTGCAGCTTAGGTTAGGTGAGCTTGAAGGGGACGTTGTGGAAAGTTCTGGTCGGGTGCGTGTAAAATTTATGAAGGAGTCAGTTCACGCCATGGCGACGATGCTACGGCAGTATGTCGAGAGCTCCTTTACCAGTTGGTATACGAAGAAGGAAAAAATCAGAGCCCTTCCACTTTGCGAAGAGAGAAGCACAGTGAAGCTGGCGCTCTGGTGGGATTTGCTATGTTGTGGTTTAGCTTTTCTGCTGTGGATTTGTTATGCTGAAATTTTAAGGGCAATGGAGTGATCTCTACGTCACAGACTTTGTCAACACACGATTGGTGGGTAAAGACATGAAGCCTCTAGAGCGCCGCACAAGTAGCCGCCGAAGAGCGTGCGGTATAGCGCAATGGCAAGGGGAGAGAGAGAGAGAGAGAGATAGAGAGAGAGAGAGAGAGAGAGAGAGAGAGAGAGAGAGAAAGAGAGAGAGAGAGAGAGAGAGAGAGAGAGAGAGAGAGAGAGAGAGAGAGAGAGAGAGAGAGAGAGAGAGAGAGAGAGAGAGAGAGAGAGAACGCGGGTTGTGGAGAGCATTATACACGACGCGGGAAGAGGTGGCGGCTACGGACAGGAGTATAAGGGGGGTGGGCTGTAACCATACTACCACCGAAGACGGCCATGCTTCATTGCGCAACAGACAATGTGGAAAAGGCGGCTTACAAAGAACAAGCTTACAACAATTTTCTAAGCCGGCTTCACGACTATACCCACATGCATTGCTGGGAAGATATTATTTCAGAGCCAATATAAGCCATCTCGTATCAAAAGAGGCAGACTTTAGGACCTTTTTTTATATTTTGAGAATGTTTTCCGTAGGCTGAACATTCTTGGAAATCTGTCGCCAGAGACGATCTACTGAATGCTAGTTATAGAGAGCTTCGCTGTAAAACTCAAGAGGCGGAAGAGAGGAACTTAGGTGTAACAAATGCAATGTCACTTCGCTGGTGTCATGGGTTACGATATGGGGCGATGGACGTCTTGTAATTAACCACGGCGTGTACGCGTGTACAAAACACGCTGTAGTCATGAACCCTGCCGGAAACTCGCCCGGAACTTGTCTGCGTGGACACCAGCCGAAATTGTCCGACCACCGCCGCTGTCGCCTACGGCGCCCTGCAGAACGACCCCGCACAGACACAAAAATAACGGTCCTCCCGAAGAGGGCCCGGTATTTTCTTGTCCAATCGATTCCCGCGGCGGCGGCGGCTGTCGGCCAAAGGGTGTGGAGGGGTCAGCGCGGCCACAGAGACGTGACCGGGCCCAGGGGACGCGCCCGGAATGTCAAGCGACCACGCCGGATTCGTGATCCGCATGCGCGGAAGCCGCTTCGCCCCCTCCCACGTACTTCTTCTCCGCGGGGCTGCCCGGGACCTTCTGGAGTCCGGCCTTAAGGGTATACGGTAGCGCACATGCGGCCACACGGCAGCGCCGCGCAACAACACGCACCGTCGGAGGCTTGAGCTTATTCGCGCGTCATTCAAAGAACAGCGTAAAAGAGCGCCGTCGCGCACAACGCCGCGCGTATGCGACGGGGGCACGGCTCAAATGCAAACGTAGGCGCACGGTATCCAAGCGACGAAACGACCACGAGGCGGGTGGTCCGATTTCCGGCCACGAGCGCTGTACTTCAGGAGGGAAGTTAATGTCTGTACAGCAACGGGAATACCGGCTCCCGTTAAAGGTTGCGTCAGGTAGACAAACTTACTTCGTCCGGCTCCACTACTGCGCGCTCCATGTCGAGGCCTAGCAGCGACACGTGAAGTCACGATCTCAACTTTTCACACTGCAGGAGCCGCGTTTGTAGTGTAGAGATTTGTCTTCATTCATATTGACCATATCGAACAAGAAGCGCAAAAAAGACAGGACTAAGATAGTTGAACTCTGAACTCTGAACTGAACTGAACTCTGAACTGAATTTTATTACAAAAAAAAACACATATGTGAGCGTTTATTGGTGTCTTGGTTCATAAGAGGACTCATGGACTGAATTAATTGCTATTCGCTAGTGGGACAATCTCTCACCTGTACATACCCATTATAATCATCATTTGTGGACAATCATGATCGTCGGGGCTCGTTCTGCGGAATCACCGGGTTCCCTGCGAGCTGAGTAAAGAGGCGTGCCTTGGAATTACCGCTCCCTTGCTCCAGTCTGCTTTCGTCTTACAATATATATACTCCACTCTGAAGAGCCCCGTGGCTTCATATCTTGTCATCCGCGATTACATCACAAGTAAAGCCTTGTCAAGCTTGTTCGATATGGTCACTATAAATGAACTAGGCCAACTTGCCATCCTTCTCCATTTACATTATTGGAGACTCCCGCTTGCGCTTCAAAACATGTTTCTCCGCCATTTTTGGGGGCGTATGTAATCCGCCGTTGTGCGTAAGCTTCTACACTTCCGTGCCGCCCATCAATCTTGGTCTGTAATTGGGCCGTTCGTCAGTAGACGTCATCCTTCCTTCTCCCTGCTCCCTTTTCCGGATCATGGCAGGTGTTTTCAGGAGGTGACTGTAAATGTAAACACGGTATTCTCATCCATCCCTTGCGATAGCCAGTTTCAGTAGGCATATCTCTTCTCACCAACACCTTTGACAATTGTAACGAGACACAAAGAAAGGGTTGAAAGAGAGGTAGGACAAAATAACACGGAAAATATGATACTGCGCTAACAACACCCACGGAGCCTGTTAACCCACCCACCCCAATGACGTAGTGGCTAAGACTGCAGCTCCCCTGCACGCTTTCATCCATAGTCCTGGCTGAGGCTGACAGTACCAGGACCATGTACGCATGATACGTTTGTCCGCACTAGCGAACGGCGGCAGTACGAATATGAAGCAATTATGAATGCCCCGGGCTTCTGGGCTCAGAACATGAGCTTACAAACGTGATATTTTTTGTTGCTCAATTTCTCCTCCTTTCTCCTCGCTTTCCCAAAAAGAAAGGGGTGATGAGGAACTCTCGTGGTTGAGCTGCCACAACGTATACGTTCAGGTCAGGTAACAGCAGAGTGCTCAGTGCGCGGCCCTGAGGAGACCCCCTAGTTATGAACCCATCATCATTTTTGCCTCGCTGAAACTTCGCACTGCGCACGACGACTAACCACGACTCACTCGAGGCACGACGGCTGAAAGCACGGTAGCAAAGCAGCGCTGTGCTACATAGCAGCACCGCCGCCGCCAGCACCGCTGAGGTCACGCGCGAACGCCCCGCACTTCATCACCGTCGCCCGGTCGCCGACACGCCGCCCGGTAAACAAGCAGCGCCAGTGAAAACGGGCATCCGGGAGCTGAATCAGTAGCGAGAACCGGGCACGTCCAAAACGATGCGCGTCATGGCGTAGAGCAGCAGCAGCAGACGGCTTGCCGCCGCGACAAGCGCGCGTTTTTACATTCTTTGAAATGCGGGGCAACCAGTCGTTTCGGCGCATGAAAGGCGACCGCTTTCGTCGCGCTCCCATGACGGCCGAGTTGGTCCAGTCGCCTCTTGGGCCTTATTTGTTTTTGCTGTTGTTACGCACTCGTAAGGGGGTGTTAGTGCCTGTCAGCGACGCAAGATGGAGCTTTCACTTTGAGCTGTAGGCAGGTTACGCAGTGCGTACGTGTCATGCGGAGCTGCATCCCCGAGGTGTCTTTCGTTTCGGAGTGTAGTTGTGCGCAATCCTCTCGCGTTAAGTTGTGTTTTCTCTACGGTACGCAACGAAAGAAAGGCCATTTTTACCTACTGCACCAACGCTTGGCTCCCGGAACTAACAGCAAATTAAAAACGCGCCTAAGTTTCGGTTACCTTCACCGTTAAAGACTTGATAATATAGCTAGAAGAAAAATGCTTTGAATCCCTGCGCGAAAGAACAAAAAAGAGTGCTTCTACTGACTTCTTTCGGTTTCAGAGCCTCGGGTTCATAGGTATGATTTCGAGAGACGGAATATATCGGCTTATTGGGTAATATAACGAATCTCAGGCACCCTGGTTAAGGCATCATTCTTGCGCCTTTATTTCTACTTTATTTCAATTCTTCAGCCTGATTGAGCGTGTTGTGTTCGTTACAATTACAACATACCATTGTTTTTTGATCCCTCTCACAAACATGTGAAGGTCACGATATAAATATAATCACAGGAGTTATTGCTGCATATGTAAATTCGCCCTTAAAGAAAGAAAGAAAGAAAGAAAGAAAGAAAGAAAGAAAGAAAGAAAGAAAGAAAGAAAGAATGAATGAATGAATGAATGAATGAATGAATGAATGAATGAATGAATGAATGAATGACTTCATTCAACATAAGAGGCGAAAACTCCTTTGGGGTGACACGCCGCCGAAACTAAGCCTAAGCTTCGAAGCACAGTATTTGGGAAAATCGCTCAAAGTTCTTCAATACGCACCAAACGTTGTGCACGTTCCCTTAAGTGACCACCTGCTACTCCGACACTACCTGCTACTCCGGCATTAGCAAAAATTCTTAATTAGAGGACGACCTGTCACTATTCGTAAAAACAAAAAAGGGCCCCTTTTATCTACTAAGCACACCCCAGACGCTAGACAGCGCTATCTCATTGGACTCTGGCGGTAATGTTAATCAGTATTTACTGCCGGCGTGTGCTAACTGCGGTGGCGATATATGCGAGGAGAACATGATTATTCTTGCCTCCTGGCCTCAGAATCAGACAGCTTTGGCTTCAGGAAAAATCATCCTCACGCAGAAGCAGCGCTTTGCAAGGCAAGTAAGCTGTTGTGAGAAAGAATAAGCGCCGACCAAGAGGAAAAATATGTCCTAATAGTCATACCCGAGGCCAAGATACCAATCAGCACTCGTGGTGAGTGCTCCGGGATGCGAACTTTATCGACATGAACGTCTCAAACATTTCTCCCTTCCAGTGTCTACTTAATGAACGCCTACGTATGGTTTTCAAGACCCGTTCAGCTATGCCTAGAACCACTAAATAAGCTGCGCTAAAGAGTAACGACACTGACGCACGGCGGCAGCCATTTTGTTGCCTGACGCCAGTGTGACCAGCTTTATGCGCCTTATTGAGGCTGACATTGACGGGCAGAATCGGTCCGGGCGCCGCTTGGCATCCATGACAGATGTGTTTACCTTTCGAAGATTTAGAGACAGCGCGCCGGTGCGACAGGGTGAGACTCTGTTACGCTAGCGTAGCTAATTTAGTGGCTCTAAGTTACGCTAGAGCCACTAATTAAGCTACGCCTTTTAAGTGGCTGTAGGTTACGCTAGGCCACTGTCGTTCTTTACCAGCGGGAAGCGATGCAGGCGTTTTCCACTCCCGCCAGTTGAAACAGCCCAGTACAGAGCAGCACGGCATCGCTACTCTGTCTGGGGGCTTGAAAACTCACTCTCAACGTGTCATACAGCCGCACTGCGCTCCGAAACTCACGACTTATCAAAGAGTGCGCGCGCAGCAACGCAGATGCACCAAAATGTCAGCGCCCATGGGTATTCCCGGGGTAAACAAATGTCACGTGACGCGGTTCGACCAATGGTCGCTGTCGGCGGCATACAACAATGACAGAAAAGAGCGCCGGTACTCTGAAACCTTATCTAATGGTTGTAGCTATGCCCGTACCCGCGACAGACGCGTGCTTTGATTTGATCTTTAAAGCTGACGCAGGTAGATGTAACACTAGACGAGATGCAGTCCCGTCTAAAGTCGTACTCACCTCAATTCGAACTATACGCGGCATCCGTATGGACTGTGAAACCTTAGCCAGTATACCGTCGCACTAGTTTTAACGCGAGGTTAACGCGCGATAACCATGAAGGCGAAACAAGCTGGCCAGTGTTTATCGGTTTAGGGGGTCTTCGTTCGGTCTCTTGCTCTTTTATTGAGAACGAGCAGAACGTGCAGATTTCAGAGGAGCAGCCACGGGGGAGCACGTGACATCGTGCAAGTAGGGCACCGTTCTAGTCACTCGCTAACCTTCATTGAGCGTAGAGCTCATCGTCGATCCACTTTTCTTGCAGCCAATGAATACTGAACCTTACACTGGCAACAGTCTCACTCAAGGACACGTGTGGGAAGCAAGCACGGCCCGCTCAACAGGCCGTGGAAAGAAACGAGCTGCCTGTATCAGAGAAAAAAAACTAGAGTAGAGGATATCATAGTTAAAGTGAAGAAAAAGAAATTGACTTCGGCTGGCCATGGAGTCAGAAGAAATGACAACCGGTGGACCCCCAGGGTATAACAGAGTGAATACCGAGAGACGGGATTAGACGAAGGAGAAGGCCAGTTGCTATATGGAGAGACGAAATGGGGAAATTCGGAGACAAAGAATGGACGCGGGCAGCGCAGAACAGCAGCTGTGGGGGGTCAATGGGAGAGACTTTCGTACTGCAGTGGACTTAAGTTGGGTGATGATGATGATGATGATGATGATGATGATGATGATGATGATGATGATGATGAGTATCGCTGTTCATTGACTTGTTCGTGTACAAGGAACAGCGAGTCTTGCGCGCTTCACGTCCGCTGTCTGGCTTAAACGTCCGCTGTGCAATACTACACGATCTGCATTTCCTGCCTAACCGAAAACACTGGCTACTTTTTTTTGTAGTTGACTTACGTCCGACGCATTTATCAGTGAGCGGACCTTCCAGTCGGTCATCTTTTGCATCGCTGTGTTCACGGTTCACGCGTTCTCTTTTCTTCATTTGCTACACGAGTTCACAGAAGCAGCGGTTGTCAGGAAGAAACGGTAAGCGTTAGGAATTGTGCCCAACCCGCCGCGTTGGCTCAGTGGCTAAGGCGTTGTGCTGCTGAGTACGAGGACGCGGCTTCGATTCCCGGCCACGGCGGCCGCTTTTCTGATGGAGGAGAAAAGCAAAAACGCCCGTGTGTATCGAGATTTCGGCGCACGTTAAAGATCCCCAGGTGGCCAAAATTAATCCGTAGCCCTCCACTACGGCTCGCCTCATCGCCTTCGTTGCGTCGGCGCGTTAAACCCCACAATCAATCAGGAATTGCGCCTATTTGATTGCGTAGGAAGGACCGTCAATGAAAGCTGATTTTGTCGCACAAGAGGAAGTAAACATAATAGCGGAATAAGACGATACCCCTAACATACGAGGGTCACAAAAATGTATACTTTTTGCTTAGCGCAAGAGCGCATGTTTCCAATCCCATGAAATGTTGCCTTTCGTTCTGTCAGAGTGTGGTGATAGATCAATCCAAACACAAAGTCCCAATAAAACGTCGTAGAGACGCTCCAGGTGGTTGGCTATACAAACGATGAATTTTTAGTCCACCTAACAAATAGACCAGGCACACTGGAACAAGACTCATGTTTTCTTCTCTTGGTGCTCCCTTAGACGAATGCAGAACACACTTGGGGCTTGACTATGGCCCACTGTAACAATGCCTAACGCGAATGTGCAAAATGTGAACAACGGGTTTTAAAGTGAGAGGGTTAAGTGGCACCTGTCGTACTGTCGGAGTGCAAACTAGGTCAACAACGCGTTGCCTAGCAATGCTAGGCTCAACGTACGTCCTTTCAGTCTGAAGTGGTGGGTAAACTAATGAAAAAATTACAAAAGACGAGATAACCTAGAATAACCAAGTGACCCTCCCCCGGCTGGCGCACTACCACTAGCACTTTTTTTTTCTTTTGCGAGACAAGAAGCCTACAGCTAAATTTAGCACTGGTGTTAGGCCAAGGGAGCTCCGCATGAAAGTCACGCACGAAATCTAGAGGCACTCGGTTCACGTTCCTCTGTTGGAGCACTTATTTTTCTCCATTTTCCCGTCAAAAACTTGCACTTCGAAATGGGAATTTCCATACTTGGCCTTAACACTATGCGTTGCCTCTGCGCTTTCAGTGTTGTTAGCGACTGCTGGTCTGTTTCGTTTATTTCCTGAGCAACCCTGCCGCATACGCTCGGGGAACAAGAATAGAACACCGCTCCTCCATACTGTTCCCTCTGTGCCGCTTTTCGTGTGCTAACGAATATTTTTGCAGTCGAAATTCCTTTTAGTTGCTTGAGCGTGTTATGCTAAAGTGTGGGTTCGGCCACATTAACGCGGTATCAGTGACAGTATTATTTGGAGTTCGGTATTGCAATTTGCGCGAACGTTCGCGTTCGTGTGTGGGCGTGTGTGTGCGTGTATGTGCTTGTGTGCGTGCGTGCGTAGGTGCGTACGTACGCGCGTTTAAGTGAATATAAAGTTTTGATGGTACCGGTGCTGCCACGCCATGACCACAACGAAACGAAAGAGCAAGACTTGCCCACAGTTCCTTCTTTAGGCCCCACGCGACCTCAAGTCGAGCTTCTTTCTTAGGCTGCACTACCCACTAACATGTCTGAGAGTGGTTTTGTTGAGACGAAATATCGGAAGCATTCAGCCGAAAGCAGAGAGAAATGCAAAGAAAAAAAAAAAGAGGAATTGCGCTACATAGGAAAAAATACTACTTTTCAATTGAGGATTGATGCAGACGAAACCGCGATCTCACACCAGAATACTTGCAAACTGTTGTTTAAGACTCTTTTTATACACTTAAGAATGAAATTCGGAAAATGCCGGCACATTGAATCCACACGTTATGCAGACAGTACGCTCTGGAATTTAAGTGTCCATGGCAAGTGGTTGCCTTGAGCGGTGGTGGATGACCATTCAGTCCGTTACGCTTGCAATCTCTCTCTTCATAAGTGTACCTGATGAAGCGTCTAATGCATACAATGGTGGAGATATGATTGTCAGACGATAATAACTGCTGTCAAATTTTTTCTCAGTGTTAAAACTGTAGAACAATGGGAGACTGTTCAGGTCAGCTCCGCACCGGAGCCACAACTCACGGCAGTCCGGATGGACAAAGCCGCAGTTAGGATCCAAGGAATCCTGGCTGGCGGCTGAGTGGGAGAAGACCGTCCAGGACGCCTCCCTTTCACATCCGATCGCGATTGTCAAATAAAGTCACTTCTTTCTCTCACTCTTTAAATGAAGAAAAAACGCACTTTTTAACATTGAAACGGAGATTTTTGACACCCTCGACCTGAAATCTAAGGCGAAGGAGGTGGCGACACTTCTCCTTCGATGCCCCCTGCCGCCTCTGGTTGTCCATTCTGTCTGTGTGGGTATGCACCATTGAGGCGGGCACCATTATCGCCATGATAATCATCACTAGACGCGCATGCCTCGCGGTTTTACGTGGCCCGCGAATTCGCGTCCTTTGTTGGCTCTGTTTAGGGTGCCGTCCAACGGCACCATAAGCACTCCACTATATCGACGTCCACGGGTGTCTCGCAAAAAAAAAAAAAAAAAAATGCCGCGTCTGTCAATACATAGGTATACCCAACGCAAAGGAAGGTAATCTAGACTATACTAGCCTAACCTAACATAACATGACCTAATGAACACAAAGCAATCATTTAAAATCTCAAAAACTGACCCAAGCCATGAAAATTGTAGTTCAATATGAAAGTTAGAAAAAAAAAACACCCGAGGCAAGAGCCGGCCTTATGCCACCGTCCTTGCATCAAGAAGCTATGACAGAACACCTACACTACAACGACAGACGTTTGATGCGGTGCTAGCCTGTCTTTAAATATCCGAATGTCGTCGGATGGCAATCTAGCCATTCCTCTGTAGCGCTGAGCTAGAGCGCCGTAGGGCCGCACTCTAGACACAGCATCCGCCGCGGTGGCTCAGTTTCTTGTGCTGCTGAGCGAGGCGGGTTCGATTCCTGGCCGCGGCGGCCGCTTCTCTGATAGAGGCGGAAAGCTAAGACGCCCGTGTGCGCGAGATTTCGGCGCACGATAAAGATCCCCGGGTGGTCAAAATTAATACGGAGCCCTCCACTACGGCGCGCATCATCGCTTGCGTTGCGTCGGCGCGTTAAAACCCGTCAATCTATCAATCACTCTAGACACAGCGTTCTTTTTTAGGCCCAGGATTTCCCAAGTTACGTTGTTGAATAAAGGAAGCAGCACACTGCAAAACATCCCTCGCGGCGGTGAACGCCCAACGCGAAACTATCGCTCCAAGCAATTTTGTAATCAGGGGTGCCAAAGTAAACGGGAAATTGTAGAAAGTAGCCAAAAATGGCACCACCCTAAAATGAATGCTTGAAAAGAAGCCAGAAAAGCCGTTATTTTCAGCAAGTCGATGCTATTAAGTACCGTATTTTTGCGATTCCAAGCACCCCCCGATTCTTAGCAGCCTCTCCTACTCTCGGGAAAAATAATTTTAAAAATTTGCATGCGAATCTAAGGTCCCCCTTTTATAAGCAACCATCGCAACGTGGATTTAGAACGCGTGGAAGCGGGCCAGAGTGGACGTTGTGGCCAAGTCGTTTATGAAGTTTTCGATTACAAAGTACTTGAACGGAACAGAAGACGATTCTATTGCGAGATAGTGAGAGCGGCGGCCCTACTGATACAGCGCCATCGGAAGGTAGTGAAGGTGACTGAGGATCAGCCATAAGCGGTGGATTCACTGTGTGTACCTATTTTTCAATGAATCTTTGCCAAATAAGACATTCCTTGCGCCCGTCTTGTCGAGATACGGCCGTGAAAAAAAGTGGCAGGGGGGGGGGGGGGGTAATTGAGGTTTTTCGTATTTAAGCACCCCCTTCAATTGGGGCTTCACGATTGTGAAGAAAAGGGGGTGGTTATAACCGAGTAAACACGGTAATTTTTGATTACCTTCGCGGAAAAAATTCAGAAATTTCGAGCAGTCAAAAACCGCATTACAAATAATATTCATTTGCTGCTGTGGTGCGGGAAAGGGAAAACGGTTGACCACTGTCTACAAAAAGTTAAATTATGTAGCTTTAGGTAAAACATTCAAACATTATGAATGGCTTAGAACGGACGGTCGCTGCACGCTATGTTTTACCACTTTCGCTGCAGCTTTACATTCCCGTACCTATCAGACATCGTCATACACACTTCCCACCCCTCTGCATGAAATCTCGCGCTCCCGTAAACTACTGAAGCACTATACTCTAAACCGATGGAGTTGCTTGAAGGGTTTGACGCTGGTTACACGACACCGGGTGCAGTATATTAAAAAGACCAAGGCAAATTTCGATTTGTGCCGGAAAGTAGCGCCGTACAGTGGTGTGTTTGAGTGACTGGTTTTTTAGGACCTATTCTAGACTTTTCCAAGACGTTTGTTTTCTTCTATTTGTTCGGTTTGTCTCAGCGGCTGAAATGCGCTGAAAGGTCATATAACGCCCTTTTTGCGGAAAGTGTGGCATCGGAAGGGCCCAGAAATATAGAACATCCCTAATGCTCAAAAGAGCCCGAAAGTAGCCAAGTCGCCACACTGAAATGTCCGTCGCCACGTGTCTCAAAAAGTCGCCAGTTTGGCGACAAATCGCCAGGCCTGGTAACCCTGCTTGTAATTACCCCACCTCACTGAAACAAGAAAGTGATAAGAAAGGTGAACGCAGCGGTCATATCAATGTATGGCATTCTTCGCTGATTTTGGTATACAAGGTTCGCTAATAGAATATCTATAGGTAGACCTTTAGAATGCGTTAGAATTATATTCTGCATTTCTTTCTAGAACATTGAGTGACGTTAAATTCTGTTTACTTTGTAGTGGCATCAACATCAACCGCCTATAGCGCCACTATCATCAATTTCCACGTTGTTCTATGATCGTTATCAGCGCTGCGGTGCCTCTAGCGTCAGCAGTGCCACGCGACATATCACACATCGAACACGACCGCGCGCCTGCCTACGTTTGCTGGTCATCGCCGCTCTGTAGTTCCGGCCGAGCTTACGCGTGCACAGTAAAAGTAGGCGGCCAGTCCACGGCTCCTTCTTGCAACTTTATATGCAGTTCCATATTCCACGCGTCACCCAAGCTTCAAACTTGCATGCCCTCAAAATGTTCAATACTTAAAATATAGCTACTTTATTGGGATGGTGCCAACGTCTCCATCTGTTGTGCATAAACTTTTTATAATTGTGAAAACTTGGAAAAACAACTTCTCGTTTTTTCCCCCTTCATTTAAACACCATAAAGATAGACCTTTCGTACATAAAATGTACGTGCCATTCTGTCCGTCATAACAACGGCACGCCCTTTCCCACTTCTTTAGATGCTCCACATTCACCCCATCAAATGTTCTTTCCTCCGCTGACACCAAGGTTTCGAACCCTGCCTAAAATTAGGTTACAGCGGTGGCGGGGTAGTACGTTTCCGACTTCCCGAACCCGCGATCAGAATTAGCATACATATGCCACCGGGCTCCGCGCTCTAAAAGCTCTTTCAAACCATGTGCTCTTTCTATCCAGCAAATGCACTTTGGGTCGACCGCAAATAGGGCTCCGAAGCGCGCGGAATCGACAGGGAGACCAAGTACAAATGCCGAAGAACTAAACCAGCGCTCGGAAATGCATCTATGGGGCTATACTGGACACTAAGTGAGTAAAATTCGGCTTTATGGCGAGGGTTGCTCTGCCATCTATCGGAGCGTAATGCGTTCCCAGACAGTAGAAAAAAATAATAGCCGAAATTGGAGGGGAAAAAAAAGAACACAGGGAGCGGTTGCACTGACAAAGTGCGAGATATCAGTGACACCTTCCTTTCATCTCGCTGCGTGCCGCGGCGGGGGGAATTCGTGGCAGTCGAAGCAACCGTGCGGGGCTGTGTAGCGAAGGAAGAACTCGGGGCAACCAATTTGAGCCAATAATAGCGCAAGTAAAAAACTAGAGCACCACCGCGAGCGGGAGAGCAGTTGAAACAGCATTATCGACCACCCGGTTTCTCCCTCACTATCTCCGCTGTGGAATGATGAGGGTAGTTCGGCACCCGCCGCAGATCTAACCCAAGTTTATGCAAATGACACCGGCCGCGGACGAAACTTCGTTACTTTGAGAAAAAGGGAACGACGACGGAGTTGATATGGGACGCGCGGCGGATGCGGGTTGGTTTAATACTGCTCTATATACGCCATCCAAAATTGGAAAAAGAAAACCTTTAGGGACAAAAAAGATGGGCATTTATGGTAAAGAGGCTTCCTAAGAAATAAATGCGTCCACTACACTCAGTTATCTATGGCTGTCACATATGTTGTTGTAATTTAGTACCACTTAGACGGCATCCGACATTGAGAAGATTAATCGCAGCTTTATCGAAAAATTCCTGCATGGATTTTAGTCTGACTATTTTTTTAAATGGGTTCCGCGCTCATTGGCTTGAGATTAAAATGCTTTGCAGAAACATTTTAATCTGCAATATTCTCTATAAAGACTCATCTGAAACTATCTCATGAGTACCGTCATTATATATGCGAATAATAGTGTGGATTCGAGGTTTGTAAATGAATTTTGCACCAAAGAACGCTGGATCTCGCGTGCCTGTTTATGTCCCGAAAAGCTCAATTCTTTAAAGAGAGAATGACGAGACCAGGTGAAAGGTTCACAAGATTAAAGGTAATTTTCCCTGTTACTGTCGCTAGCTTTATAGCAGCACTTGCGTGCTTAGTTGTGAAGCCACCATAGTAATGCAGCAAAATACCTTATGACATTGATATAAACACATTTAGCTGGTTTACTGCGTGAATTCCTGCACCGCTGTTAAACGCAATTTTAAACCGACACTCTACGGGGCCTCCCTTGAATTTCGGCAATGAAATACGACAAGAAGTTGGTGAGTATAACTATCTTGAACAAGTAATCAAGACTGATACAAGCTTCGAGGGAGAAATCAAGAGTGCAATTAGTGCCAGCGGCTCTTCATTTGATAAGAAAAAAAAATATGAAGAGAAAATGAGTAGGCTACCTCTATCACTTAGAAGAATACTATGCAACCAATGCGTACTTGCAGTGATTGTTTGCGAGAAATAAACTGGCGAACTTAGAAATAGCTCGCAATAAAATTTAGATCAGCCCGTCCAGCCATGAAACGAAGGATGATAGCAGCAACGCTTAGAGACAGTAAGCTAGGGAAGAAACGCGGTTGGAAATTCCGTATTTTCACGCGTATAACCCACCCCTGCATATAATCCGAACCTCCACTTTCAGCCCACCGGAAAAGAAAAAAAAATTCTCGCGCATTGCCCACACATTTGATACTGGAAAGGATGCACCAATGCTACTGCTCAAGCAACACATCAAATGCTATGTAGACAGAAAAAAGCGTATATTTAGCAAGTAGAATACACTGACTGCAAGGTGAAAGTTATTAGAGTGCGCTCGTCCATGATTTTTTTTCTTGTTCTTATACGTTTTGCGCAGTCACTGCCATGGAAGGCTTAGTCAGTGTTACTGTGTAGGATCTTCACCGAACAACGCGCATTGCCGTGAAGCTGTACTAAAGGAAAACCCCCGCGTATTATCCGCCCTCTACTTTGCCACTGAAGTTTTTGCATTTTTGCGGCGGATTATGCACCCAAAAATACGGTAATCATAGCTCTAATAAAATGAGTGGAGTTGGGCTAGGCGCGTAATGCGGAGAACTGATGACAGGCGCACCATATGGGAAAAAGAGCAAGAGACTGGTCTACAAGTGAGAAAGGGGCGAGATAACTCGACAGGCAGATGCGATAAGGAAATGGGGGCAAAGAACAGACTTATGGCTGAAGCCATCGTCCTACATTGGACATAAATATAACGATGACGATGATTAAGATGACAATTATGATAGCTGTTGTAGAACCGTTGTGCGGCAGTCCTGAATTTACTTCCAAGCACTATGAAAGGTACACAGCCACCTGCCATTGTAAAGAACAACGAAAAAAATTCCGGGCCATCTCCACTAACTAAGGAGGAGCGAAGCATGCAGTGCATAAGTGCATTCTTGGCGCCTTGGCGTTTTCGCCAACGGATGAAACCGTTGGGGGGGTAGAGGTATACAGCTTTTCTGTAAAAGCCTCGTGTCTTTGAAGCACCGAACTCTCTAGCGCGAGGCGTGAACGAGTGTCCGGGTGTTTTTGTTTAGTACGCGTTACGTTCTAGTGCAACGCGTAAACGAGTGTGCCGGTGTTTTATTACCGTGATTACATGAGACGGTGGTTACAACTACGACGACATGAGACGCCGACAGCCCAAGCCCCTAAGGGGCTTCGCCGCCAAAAGAGTCTGGTTTGGCATGATCTCAAGGCATGAAGCGGGGACCAAATGGCAGCCGACAGCAGCTTGCAGTCACGAAAATTCCAGTATCAAGTCCCGTTATACTTTTATTAGGGAATGTCTCCGCCCCTAGGCAAGAAATTTGGTGTGAAGAAAGGCGGAGTTTATCATACACCCGGAACGAAACGAGGAAGCCACGACGTCGTCGCAGCTCGCTAGGATTTGCTGAAAGAACACAATTAAATAGTGAACGACGTAGATGCCGCCGCCTTATGCGAAAATGTAATGCCTTAGGCATTTAGTTGTTTTCATCACAAGCCGGCTCCTGTGTGAAATTATAAAAGCAGGACCCTAAATATCAATAAGGAAGTGTTCTGATTTGTATACCTCTATACCTGTCAAGGTTTCGAGCTCACGTCGACATGATGTGGTTGGCTGTGTACCACTAAACGCCGAAACATATCCCGCATAATGGTGCCTAAAGGGCATCAAAGGCTCCATAATTACAAAAGGTAATGCAAACGCGTTTCGTCACGCTCATTAAATTTGCCATAAAGACCCATTTTATGTAGCAGGCGCTATTTTTACCCCCAAAAAATAAAAGGAATTCACGTTAACAGCGTAATAGCCCGATGCATTCCTTAAAAGAACGCAGTTACGCTACCATGTTTTGCAGAGCGTCTTGACATTTCCTTATAGGTGTCCCGTAACAGTATCTGCCCTCACGTCAATGACCTCGTGGTCACTAAGACAATGGTTACTCCGTTTTACGGCGTAAGGGCAATGGGTGCTAACGGGCGCGGTGGACGCGATAATTTGGCGTAACTACTCGTGTACGCAAGCAATAAAGCAAGCAATAAAACCCGCAGGTACCACGGCTGCGGTGCCTTGTCCCAACCGCTTTCTAAACACACCTTGGGGCACTTAGGTCCGCTAACGTGCTTTCATTACGAAAACATAATGGCTTCCTCGGTCGCGTTATGGCGCTACGAGAGGCGTGCGCCAGTTTTGGGCTTTATTTCTCCACTTGGCACCTTTTCGTTCGTTCACCTAGAAAGCCAGGGCGATAAAAGTCGAAAGCTCTTCACGGAGGTGTGTGCCGAAATAGGCACCCGCCGCGGTGGCTCAGTGTCTAAGGCGTTATGCTGCTGAGCACGAGGTCGCGGGCTCGATTCCCGGCCACGGCGGCCGCTTTTCTGATGGAGGCGAAAAGCAAAAACGTCCGTGTGTACGAGATTTCGGCGCACGTTAAAGATCCCCAGGTGGTCAAAATTAATCCGGATCCCTCCACTACGGCGTGCCTCATCACCTGCGTTGTGTCGGCGCGTTAAAACCCTACAATCAATCAATCAATGTGCCGAAATAGCAGTACAGACCCCAATCTCCGCCGCACCTCGGCTTGTCCTCTCCACGACACTTCAGTGAATTCTATCGTATGTCAAAGCTCGCATTACTTGTGTCTCGCATTAGATCGCATATGCAGGACAAGTGTTCGGCTTTAAGTTTGTGCGTGTTAGGCTGTCATGTTAACGATAACGCGGTTCCACCTATACCTTCTTGCCGTCTTAAGCAACTCACTCGCTCTGTATTTTTAGCGAGGGCAGTTGAATCTATCACAAATCTCAGCTGTCAGTGTAGAGATAGAAAAAAAATGGGGTGTTTTCTCCCGATAAACGTCGCAAATCGACCCCATCACACATTCGTACGCAGACACGCACACAGAGAAGGAGAGTGAGAGAGGAATGAGGGACAGAGGGGGGGGAGGGGGAGAGGATGAACTCTCGTTATTTCTCGACGCAAAGTTTGAATTGTGGGCATCCGTTTCCCAGTTCATGCCATGGTTTATGGCACCACGGCACTAAACAAAAAATTTCATGTGCAAAACGAGTGTTCACCAAGTTTGAGTAAAAGCCTAGCGCAATATATCGCGCTAGTAAATAGAAATACGAGTAAAGGTGCAAGGGCCGTCGTACAGATGGGCGAACGGACTGGCGGGTCAACGCTCAAAATCGCGTGGGGCCTTACAAGCAAAAGTTGTAAGCAGACTTCAAACGTTGTGAATCTTGTGGGCTCGAATCAAAAACTTCTAAGCTCCACCGACACTTTCCTAACGATCCTAATCAATACAACACGCGTAGTTCTCCAACCCTCCCACCTCTGTCCATCTCTCATCTTCCTCCACCGCCCCGCTTCCGGTCGTTTCACTGCTGCGTGCGTACCGTACGGGGCCGCGAGTGCACGCCGCCGTTGGCAAGCTCGCCGAGTGAACGACATCCCGCTGCATTAGCGAAACACATAGCAAGCAAGCACGAGTCTGGTGATTAAGGCTGCGCGCCCTAATTAAGCGAGTCATGCGGCGCGCCTAATTGCCGCCCGCGCGACCGTACGCATATACCGCAGCGTTTGCGCGCACGCCCCCCGCCACAGCGAAAAGCCAACGCCACCCTCTTCGGCCACGCCCGCATCCGATCGATCCTCGACGCGGAGACCGACGACGGCGACGCTGCATCGGAGATCGGAGAAGCCCGATAAATATACACAAAGCTCGAACGAAGACGTGGGCGGGCGCAACAATAGAGACGCCATGTTTTATCGGCGGTAGCGGCTCGCCCCCGTCATACGAGAGAGGTCTTCATAATTTCTCGAGGCCCAGAGACGGCCAAGTCGCATACGCTCACGGAGCGTGGGTCATTCATAAAAAACGGGCGGCCATGTAAAAGGCACGCTACGGAGAGAAGTGCAGGCTGCTGCGTGGGTACGTAGTTTCAATGACCGCACCGTGAGTAGATCGGGATGCCGGCGCGTGGCTCTCGTGATCTATGTTCGTATACGCTATGCATTGTGAGAGTTGAGTGCAGTGGATTGGGAACTGGGGAGCACCCTGCAGAGTCGTTGAAGAGCCGAGTTGATCCACTGCTACACCACCCGAGTGCCTGTCTTGTAAGAGTTTTCGTCTAGCTCTTCGATAAGACACGCTGGTACGACTCTAGAGCATCGCTTGTGTTCGGTGTATACGTCCCGCGTGTACCTCTATATTAACATTTGTCTAAACTCCACTATCCCTAGAGAAACGTTTACATTTCAACATGGAGAATGACCCGCGGTATTCCCCAGGGTGGCGTGTTAAGCCAGACGCTTTTTCATATCGCTGCCGTGGGCTTAGAGCAATGCTTGAAGTAGCCTGGAGAAACCTTGAAGGACGACAAAATAACGACCTCCGCTTTGATGGCACTCCTTCATATAATCAAAACTAATTCAGTTGGAAAAACCTAAATTCTCATGTCCACACGAATTTCCGGGTACTTTTACCCTACCGAGGATTGTGAACCGAGGATCACGAACGCGAGTAAGCGTGTCCGATAACACGTCCCTACCGATTAAGTCGACGTCTTCATGGGTATTACGAGCGATTCTCCCCAGGCGACCTCTGGCTTAGTGTAGCGAATTAGCGAGCCAGCGCATGCCGAGCCGTCGTTTGGCGTAACAACCGCAGCACGTCGCTGCGGTTGTTCCGCCTCGGTTTTTATGGCTGCCGCCCACCCGCGTCGAAACAGCGCGCGGTGGTTAGTGCTCAGTATCGTTTATGCGAACACGCTGGCCGCCACGCGAACACCACGCGGACACCGTAGGGTAAGCACAGGGGCGGACAAAAAAGAAACAAGAATGGGGTATGGGGCTGCACCTTGAGCGAAGACTAATGACTGAAAGAATCGCGACCAGCCCTCGACTATACGCGGAGCTGGTTCGCCTGTTTCTGTGGAGCTTGCACAGCGCAGTGTACCACAAGCATCCTTCATATTTCGCTCAGTTTACCTCCATTACTTGATGTTCGCCAATATCGGTGAACATGGCTACTCAACTAAGTTAGGTAGAGGAGACAAGAGAGAGATAGAGGCAGAGATAATAACATTTGAGACGCCAGCTGTCAGAGAAAGGCAAGGGGTAAGTTGACCAGCAGTGGGTGACAAAAATGGTGTGATACACTCGCGCCCACACGCACACGCACGCACGCACACACACGTACACGCATGCACAAACACACACGCGCGGATGCACACGCACGCACGCACACACACATGGGCGCATAGGCACGCGCACACACCCGCACACACGAACACGCACGCACAAACAAAAACACACATGCACAGACGCGCACACCCACACACGCACGCACGCACACGCATGCACACACACAAGGGAACGCAGACACGCGCACACACCCGCACACACGCGCACACACAGACACACACACGCACATGCACACACGCACACACACGCGCACACTCACACGCACGCACACACACTAGCGTATGAATTATAGGCAAACAAGTGGGCAAGTAAACGGGGGTACGATAATTCTCCGCCGGATTGTCTCTGAAAGCAGTCACTGGCGTCGTCATCTTCGTCGTACCCTATACAATGGGATAGCTCAGGGGCTAAATGCGAACAATCATAGCAACTACCGTCATCGTCTTAGTGAATGTCGGGTGTTGGCAAAGCAGCTGCATTTAAACCGACATAACTAACTACCCCCCCCCCCCCCCCTCCCGCGTCCATCGTCTTTGTCGACGCGACGACAGTCAGCACCACTGAAGGACAGGGGCGCGGAAACACGAAAGCGACAGAAAGAACTTGTATGAGTATATTCCGAAGTCGTCCAACAGAATGTCACATATTTTTATCGCATTTTGCTGAAGAGAGCCACCTCGGAAGCGAAACCTTCAATTCAAAGCCAATAATGTGCGCAGGCGATGTTAGTTATTGTACTTTCCGCGCATCCGTGCCAACATGGCTCTGTCCGTCACGTGATCGCAGAGTCATGTCTCTACTCAAATGTCGTTGCCTGAAAACGCCCTCCCTGATGGGGACAAATCAAATAATATCTGGCTGAATTCCATTTAAAAATGGCCGTGTATCTGCTTTCGTTGCTGAAAATTCCATCGAAAAAGGATATTCCTTTGCCACCCTGAGCTCTGCCATCTCCCTCTCCCGCTTCTCACGCCACGCTCTTCCCCTATACCTCACCCGGACCAGGTGACGAATTCAATAAGTATTTGTTGATTATATTTCAATTTACTCGCGTTTGCAATTCTCGCAAGCTCTCTGCTTGGGCAGCGTGTCTTCGGGGTGAAGCCCATTGGGGGCTCGGGCTGTCGGCGTCCCCTGTCGTCGTCATCTGATGTTGTCACAGTACTAAAACACCGGTGCGAAGTTACCCGGAATGCGCGTGCGAAGTTACCCGGAACGCCGACAGGCGGCTGCCGCGCACGGAATGACACGCGCTCCTGTGTTCACCCTAACTGTGATCAAGATATTACATACATACATACATACATACATACATACATACATACATACATACATACATACATACATACATACATACATGCATACATACATACATACATACATACATACATACATACATACATACATACATACATACATACATACATACATACATACATACGGAGACCAAAGTATTCGCGTTTAGATAGCCAACGAAAGACTTTCATTTCTAAAACGATCATAATTAAACAACACTCACAGGCGTTCGGCCGGTGACTAGCGTCTGGTTATTTTACCCTCAAGCAGTGAACAAACGTAATGTGGGTGGTGATGTAACATTCACTCGTGTTCTCATGGTGATATTTTTTTGTAAAAACGTACGTGTATACAGAAATTCACGCGGAGCTTATGGTCACGCAAAGGCGGTTGTTGCAGATTTGCAGCGTGGGTCGTCAAAACAAGTCTGTAATTACTCCCTGCGGCTGGTAGACTGCGGGTAAAGTTACACAAACCAGTGCTTCACGCGTCGAGTTAATTTTACAGCGAGAGCGAGAAAAGCAGTTTCGGGGCATTTCTTGTAAGGAAGAGAGGGGCAGTTGACGACAGTAAGTGGCCTCTACGCACCGCTCATTCATTCCCGCCGGGTGCGCCGCAGTTAAGGCTAAACGCGGAGGAGTCGGCGAGCAGAGACCATGAAGCTAAGCCTTGCTGGTTCGTTGGTGCGCGTAAGACTCCACTCCCGCTGTATCCGGCTTGGATGGATGGAGCGGTGGCTTTGTTGTGCCTTGCATTCAACTAGCCCAAGGGATCGTGCACTGCTTCTGTCAGCCGGGGAAGTTCATACACGTCGTGAAACAAAGAAATTATCCGGGTCATTACCAGCCATAAAAGAAAAATACAAGTTAGATCTTAGAAAGGCTGTTTTCTCCCGATAATAGTGGCGGCAATTTTATCACAAACTTCAGAACAATAATGGAGATTAAAAATAAAACAGATGAAGCAGTGCGACACCCCAGATCCTTTATGGCGAGGTCTGTGACGTCACAGAATCTTGTTTGTGCGATTGGCTGCCGCCGACATCAGCCACCGCCAAGAAAAATGACTGGGTGATTGTAGTAGGGCCTTTGGTTCTATTTGATCTTATCACTTCAATGGTAACCTGCAGTTAACGCACTCATAACTATATTTTAGTGCTGGCCGATATTACGCCACTCCTGCTCATCCTAGGCGGCAATCAAGAAATTTAAGAGTTTTTCAATATTTGTTGCATTTACTCGGTTAAAAAACGTTTTCCGTGGCTTGATTAGTAATGCCAATGAAGTTACCAAAGGCTGGTTGTTTCAAGTTGCACAAAGTAATTTGCCTTCGTGGCCCCTTTAAAAGCTTTCCAAGGGTATGGAATGCATATAATGAATACAGACATGTCTCGTTAATATGGACGCCTCCGTTCCCCAGAAAAATCATCCATAAAGTGAGTTGTCTATAATAACGAATCAAGGCCAAAAACACAAACTCTAAGGAACACATGCTGAGGGCGTCTCCCTTTTGAAGCGGTATATTTTCTTTTTCAGCTGAGCGGAAACCTCGGTCCGTTTACGCTTAACATCAGCTATTGCCTTCGCTGAACTGACCAGAGAACCCGTACAGCCTTGTATTTTATGTGAATAAAATATTGACACGAACTTATACCGCCCTCTTATCATGAGCCGCAGGACTTGCTCTCTCCGGCGCATGCCGCACCCCGCAATCTTGTTTGATAGGAAAAGGGTGTCACCCTGTCCTTCGCTACCCTAGAATGTTGTTCCCCGATCCCGAATGTTCCCTAATTCGATGGTACTGCAAGGAAGAGCGTTCGAGATAAATGCGTGCTTCGGCTTTGTATGCTTCAGCCAACAGTGAGTTCCCGGCACGCGCTGAGGCCTCTGGGGGTCAACAGTCATTTTTTTATATTTTTGCTTTGTGGATCCGCGTCCATAATAACGAGACAAAAATGCATGTATTTACGCGTTTCGTCCCCAAAAGAGCCGTCCATAGTCCGCACTGGGGGTTTCTATAATAACGGGGCAGAATTGCATGGCGAAAGACCGGTCGCCGAACATTTCGTCCGTATTGCGGGGTTTCCATATTAACGGGGTCCATATTAACGAGACATGACTGTGCCATCCCACCCCCTTCACCCACACCTATGCACTAACACAGCACACTGTGACACACCACAACCACCATGATGTTCATCATCCACAGCAGCCTCACCACCACCATCATCATCGCGAGCATCGGCAGCAGTATCCCTCTACAGGGTGTTACGACGATAGTTGGAACAGTTTAAATCTTTTTTCCTGAGCGAACCGCTACTCGGTTCGAGCTCAAAATTCACACGAAGGTCGAATTTTGTGGCCTATTCTATTTGACACCGGGAACAATGGCGCTACTTATTTGCTTATTCTCAAACGAATAAAAAACGATTTTTGCCCATGGGAAAATGGCGGCCGATTCGGGCGCGCGAACCAGTGCAAACTTATCTTGGAACGACGGCGCCACCTAGGGTATGCCGAGCGAAACGGACGGTGGAGATTGACGCTCCTTCAACGGCAGGAAGAAGCCAAATAGGGTAGCAGACGATCAAAAAATCTGAAAGCAAGTGAGGAAACAAATCCAGCGTTTATTGGCGAAGATGAACAGTGGGAATATTTTATTATGATTGGTATCAGCTGTTACGTAACTATTTGTGTTCATCGTAAACTAGGGACGAAAGAGATTTTCTGATCGTCTGCTACATCATTTAGCTCCTTCCTACCGTGTATCTCCATCGTCTGTTTCGGTCTGCATACCCTAGGTGGCGCCGTCGTTCCAAGATTAGCTAAGCAGCGCTAGTATTAAACCAAGAGTGTAAAACATCGGTATATTAGTCCTTTTAGGTAAGATGACATGCCATCACCCCGATACAAAGGGGAAACCAATAGCAATCATCATCATCATCATCATAGCTTGGACTGGCTCGCACGTCGAAAACGGCCGCCATTTTCCCATAGGCGAAAATCGTTTTTATTCTTTTTTTCGGAATAAACAGGTAAGTACCGTCGTTCCAAAAATCGCAAAAGAAAACACGCCCGTTTAATTAAATAAGGCGCTACAGCTGAGCAGCTCGCGCTTCTGACAAGGCAGGGTTGTTAGCATGACGAATAAAAAGTTATCACAAGCTATCACTTTTTTTTACTTTCACATTTTCCTCACGATCAAAATTGCTTGGAAACTTGATGCAAATCTTAAAATTTTACTTCCCTTGCTCAAGTATACAAGGTTTTGTTGTGGAGCTTACTACGAAGCTTATTTTGTGTGTAAGGAGTCGGGGTCACGATGTTTATAGTTACGCCCACGCGTTCAATATTAGGTATATCACCTTAAATATCTTCGTGTTCACACCGGGGATGGCAAATGTTGGAACACTACTCTATCTGCTATATGCACATGCTTACATTGTTTTTTCAACGCATTAAGAGCCTAATAAGAATACATGTCTCATGGCATGCTCATTATATGCTACTTTTGCTGGTGACCGCAGTAAGCATTAGTTAACGATACAGTTTGCCATACCCCTAGCCATCGCACTGCATAGATCGGTGCCGATCAAACAAACGCCCACAACAACCGCCAATATTTAATAATGTCGGCCTGCCGAAACAGACACGACACAAGACTAGCGCCTGTTTGCGACGTAGTCTGTCTTGTGTCCTCTTGTTCGCGCCGACCAGGCGAAACAATATAGTGCTACTCAATCACAACTCGTGCAACCACCGACCAAACAAGGCAAATGGCTGCCCTTCGCACCAGGAATCAGTGCCCTATCGAGCTCGGCCACTGGCGACCAGCTTTTGCTGGGGAGGAGGCCCAGGAGGGTCGTCCAAGAAGCCATGCGGTGTCAGAATGTCCTCGAATAAAGACTTTCTCAGGACTGCCTGCTCCAGAAAGACGTTTATTCTTGCTGCTGCTCCCTTTCGCGCTCAATGCATACAAGCATCAACCACTGTCAGATTCACAGCCTGTTACCAAGCACGTGAACGTGAGGCTACATATTCGGCGCCACGATGCGCGGACCCCAGACAGCACGCGGTCAACCATCTGGAAAGGTTGAAGTGCGCGGCGTGCGTTAACTCCTTTCCGCCGCCACCTCTCGGCAGACGACTGCGTAATCCGATATAGGTGCAAGACTTGAGAACCAGGCCACAGCCGCTCGGCGAGACAGTGTTTACAGCGCTAAGAGAGTGAACGGCCCGCGGAGTCCGTCGACCACGAGCCAGGAAGCCCGGACCGTCGCTCCCGGACCTGATGGCGGCGGCGCCAGCACTTCTGTTGCTGCTGCTGTTGCTGCGGCTTGTTTATTCGACGCGAGCCCAACGGTCTCCTTCCTCTTCTTTATTCTTTCCGCCTTGCTCCACCACCGGTGATGTGGACGGCCGACGGAAGGGCGAGCGCATCCTAAAGTGCTGTGCGAATGCAGATTCAGCTTGGAGAGTGAGGCTTCTGGCCTCATAAAGCGTCTCCTGACAGCGCGCCGACGAGCATGTATGCGCTGCCTTTCTGCCTCGACGTTCTAGGGCTCAAAAGAAGTGCTAAAGAATATATGTGCCAGCGTGAGCCTTATTTTCTTCCTTTGTTGTCGTCGTTTATTAAGAATATAAGAAAGAGAGCGATGAAGCCGTCTGCTGGAGCAAAGAAACAAGAGAGGGAATTTGCGCACGGGGCTGTTGTCGGAAGAGGAGACGATGGGACGTTGCTTAACGCTGCATGGCGAATAGAATTAAAGCGAGACTGCAAACAAGCAAGATGGAATTTTTAGCGAGGGCATGATGCCGCTCTCTCCTCAATGTGGCGTGAAAGCTGGCCAAGTGCCGCAGCATATGCTGCTGGCGAAGATCTCTTATGAGCATCAGGATGTGGAGAAAAGAGTGTTTACGTCTGCCAGGCTCGAGAGCGACGCAATGAACATTCAGGGTTCGTACGAACGCCGATCGAAAGGAAACCAGGTGGCGCCAAAGCCTTTTGTTGACCACTTGAGTGAAATTGGGAGATGCGCTAAGTTCGTTGTGTGTCTTCCTGTCTCATCGTACATTTTCCATTTAACGGGTTTCAGGCGTCATGCGCAAATATTTCAATAGCGCGTCGTGCACTTAGAGAACAGACTCAATTGTTCTCTGCACTATAATATGCGCCCAGGGGTCATGTTTTTTTCCACTTTTTTCTTTCAAGAATTTCACAAATGTATGTATGTATTTATTGATCATTACGAAGAGATGAAGGTCCACCAACAGGCGTAAATTGTCTTGCTTAGGGGCGGACACCGGAACGCTTGCTGGTGTAGGGGAGATGGGATAGGGAGGAAAGAGTAAATAGGAATAGGGGATAGGGAAGAGAGTTATGGAAAAGGGTCACAGAAGAATATTTGAAGAAAATATACGATATACTTAACTGGTTTACCGCCGGTTTTTCTTCTTGTGTTCATTTACGCGCCCCTCATTCGTAACGAGTGTGCTAAGCTCCATATTGTCGCGAAGCCCAGGTCTCTTGATGTTGTTCGTTCGTTTTTTGCGTTCTGTGCCCGCAGCCAGGGCTCTTCCTCCAAAGTATTGTGTGTAAAAGCGCTTCGGACGTGGCTGGGCCCTGGCCCTTTTTTCTGAGAAACGACTCCGGCGCGTGTGTCTGCCCGTCGGCCGACCGGGAGACGACGGCTGTTGGGGGGAAGCGAACCCTCGCCTCGGGTTCTGTTGCCGCACGCACTGGCGTCTCCGACCCCCCGTTGCGCGCCTACGCGGGCCGCTGTGTACTTCCGACGACCTTCCCTTTTCCCCTGTTTACTTTAGTGCGTTTTGTCTAACTACTTGCTCTACGCCCGTAAATTCTCCAAGCGCGCGTTTTCGAGTCGAAACCTTGTGTCTGTGTTTTTGGTCCTTTTCACTTTGGCGGGGACATGTCTGATTGGAGCTAAGAAGCGTCTTCCTGATTGGCTGCGGGTGTGCCTTAGCCTTTTTCCACCCGGTCCGCACACGCTAGGATGCGCTTTTTCCCCCAATGCGTCCCCCCAAAGCAAATATAACGCGGCCCCTCTGGCGATTGAGGGAGAGGGCGAGCAACACCAGGAGAGCCGCTTGCTGCCGATCGTCGGGGCCAGACGCCGGGAGCCCTTCGCCCGCCAACCATGTTTCGTTGAGTACTCTGAATCTTTTGACTGCCTTTTTCATCTATGTAATAAGTGTAATTGTTTGACGTTTGTATGTGCTAATTGCATCAATGTTACAAGTAAACTAAACAAGTTAACCTCTAAAACCTCTTCGACGTCTCGACTTTTTCCTTCCGATCTTCATGCTACAGTAGCGGAAAGTAATGTAACCAAAATACTACGTTACAATATATAGCGAGAATCTAGGCTCTGGTAGTCGTGGTGGCAAAGGTTGCGTAAGCCGGTTTTCCGCCAGTCTACTGTTCGTAATTGGCTGCAAACGCCTGAGTAATGGCCGCGGGGTTAAAAAGAAGGTCCTCTTAACCATGAGTTATCGGAGCTTTATTAGCTGCTACTCCAAACCGTAGGATGAAGTAACATTAGCACAATTACTCGAGAAAGGGGCGGAGAACACCGCCGCCGATGTACACGAGACCTGACTCAGGTTGTGGGTTTTGTCCCCAGCCTGGCCGCATGTTTTTGTCCAATTTAATTCCCCGTTTCAAACCTTAAAAAAGTAATATTTCTACATAAAAACGGACGACATACTTCTTTTATGCCCCCCTGGCACTCCTGACAGCTAGCTTTAAAGCTTGCTAAGTCTGGATTAATCGGCTACATGACCGAGACAGTAAGTTTACGAAACGTCTTTCGGTTTCAGCACACGATATCGAGGCCTCTAGGTCTAGAAGATCTTCGTAATGCTTAAGAACCATCCCTGATAAATATGAAGCTTTTTACCGGGAGTTAGGGGCAGAGAGCGCCCAAAACTTTGTAACCAGTCTCCAAATGTCAGGCACTAAACAGGCTCTATCAGTCGCCCATTTGTGGGGGGGTTCATGTTTCTCCGCATCGCTTCGTCGTCAGGCGGCAGAGCTAGCCTCAGTGCTGCGCTGTGTTTTAGCGACCGACTGCAAGCATTGCGACTTCCAGCCTTGAAGCAGTCATACTCGAGTGTTCAGATATGAAGGCTTTTCTTGACATACGTAACTGACACCTGTGTCTCAAAGCTCCGGTTGCTGACGTGATCGCTCTCACGCTCTAAAGGCCCACTATGTTGATTAGCGTATTTTGTGGAGTACCTGCCCGAAATAAGCACTTGTCCCGGATCCAGGACTGACACTAAAACATATCTTTTTCGCCGGCAGGTGAAGTTTCGCACAAATTTTTGCTGCCTTCCCATGAGCCAGACGGCTGCATTTGAGCGCGAGATGATTTTTTTTTCTTGTGGGGTCCTCTTTCTTAGGCTTTTTCAGTCACGCTGATAGCTCAAATCATTTTATGCCCGAGATATTCCCGTCTAAAAACACCAGACACCATGCGCTCCTAGCCACTTTGCCTTTCTAACCATCACCATGCCATAGCAGGGCCGCAAGCCGAGTTTATGTGAAAAACTTGATGTCAGTGACTGGTTGACTGGATGACTGGCTGATTCAATCAATCAATCAATCAATCAATCAATCAATCAATCAATCAATCAATCAATCAATCAATCAATCAATCAATCAATCAATCAATCAATCAATCAATCAATCAATCAATTAATTAATTAGTTAATTAATTAATTAAATTATTGCTTAATTAATTAACCTATCAAAATTTGCCTAGGGTACTTCAAGAGACCCGTACGCTACCTTGTATGATGTATCTATTGCTACCTAGAAAAGTATATAAAAGAATAAGATTCGATTATTATACTTTGGCCCCCGCTGTGCGTCGCAGATGCCCGACCATTCTGCAAAACTGGGCGATAGTTTCGGATCTGTGCTCGCTTCGACCATATCACTGCCTTCGTCTCCAGAAAGCTAAGCAATTGGTCCTCATGCGTTAAGTACTCGTGCAGGATACGCGGTAAATTTTTTCCACCGTCGGGGGCCGTGTTTATTTCGCGTACTCGACAGCACGGTGGTTTATTATGTATGCATGCTACAGCAGCGACTATATACTGCAGAAAAGTAAGGTTGGCCTTCAAAATGATGTATTCCCTATCTGCCCATCGAAAATTTGCAGTCGATTGTTATTCATAACAGCAATATAGGAGAAGATGGAAAATCGGGACAGAAATTTTGCTGCAAAATCGCTACCAAGTCCTTGATGCGGTGCATGACCACGTGTTTCCGACCTGGAAGAGCTGTATATAATGCCTGCTTCTCATAATGGGCTGAGCATTTGTGGATCCGAATCGTTGCAAATAAGGCCGCCCCATATGTACAGGTATAGCAGTAATAATAGGTATCGCCGCCCCATATCTGCTTTTCCACGACATCGCAAATCATCAAACGAGACCGCGCGGAGCTGATTAAGCAGTTTCTTGAAACAAACATAAAATGGGTTACACGTAAAATAGATGTATGCGGTAAATCCTGCTAAGCACACGTGTTTTAAAATGGCACAAACTTAAGCCCTAAAATATTATTAAGCAGGTTCTTCGACTACAACTGCTGGTAAGATTTGTTTCAGTTTTGATTTCACTAAATTGTTTTGCGGGATCACAAGGGCCCTCGGAAGACTTAAGCAAGTAAACTCGATAGCTGTTACCCTCTCTCACTGTCCGTGTTTATTTACGCACGACAACCAGCGGCAAAACATTCAACTTGCTGGCGGAGTCGGGGCTAAACTTCGCGTCCGGTAGTCAGCCACCGTTTTAACACGAAAGTGTTTTATGCCCGGGTATAACAAGACCTTAGCGACGTCATACCCGTCACGGAAATGACATCGCCAGAAAAAGTTCAGCTGATTCGGCTGCGCTAGGTTTCGAATATTGTGAACTCTGGCCGTAACGGGAGGTGTGAGACGCTCTGCCAACTGGGCTATGACTCATGCCTGTTTGGCTCTACGAACGCACCTTATATCCTGTCTGCATTATTTGGGTACCTCGAGGACATTGGCGTCGCTACAACACTGTAGCCACCTCCCTAGCGTGTGCAGTTAAGTTTTTTACTCAGCGCCCTTAAACAGAACTCTATTCATTTTTAATTTTTATTCTTTTTTTACTCTTACCTTTAGTCTCCTACTCTTCTTCTTCCACCTTCTTCCTTTGTTTCCTTCTCCCCCCTTCCCCGCAGAGTAGCATGTCAGCGAATTCATGCTGGAAAACCTCTCTGCTTTCTCTGTAATAAAGAGTCTATCTCTCTCTCTCTCTCTCTCTCTCTCTCTCTCTCTCTCTCTCTCTCTCTCTCTCTCTCTCTCTCTCTCTCTCTCTCTCTCTCTCTCTCATAAGATTCTTCATTCAGATGGTGCTGCCGTCTGGGAGAGGTGAAGCGAAGTAGTGCGTTGTGACGCTAATAAACGCCGATAGTTGGCGCTACTGCTGCAACCGCGAACTTTGCCTCTCGCGTTCCACAAGTGTGCTCGTCGCAACGCAACCATCTGCCGTACACGCCTAGGAGCACGACCGAAGTGGTCGCACCTTTGCCGAAGCGACCCGTCAGCAGGGCTTCGGTCTCCAAGCACAACCACAAGACAGCTTCCGACCCGTAAATCATCTTTCTTTCGCTGCAGTGTACCATGGCTTCACCAAACGATTCGCTGGCAACCAGTTAGGTTTCGTTCGCACGGTTTGCGCGCGCCTGTGGTTTCAGTCGGATTTACGCAATGCTCCGGCGCGTATAATCCAGTGTCCAATGTTGATGCGTCGAACGGTGCCATACCGATGAAATATAAATAGCGATGTGCAAGTTCACATCGATGCACAATAAACATTCAACTTCTCCTGGGAAGGCACATTTAACTTTCCGTGTTGTGCCGGTTCCTATGACAGAGGGACCAACCACATTTTTTGGATATCGCGCAAGCAGTGTCTACCGTTTCTCCTAGGCAGCTGCACGTCCCTCGGTGGAAATGCCTTGACTGACTTTGAAAGCGGTTTGTCATAACCATGCGTGGTGTGATGTTCCGCATCACGTAAAATTGAAGAGAAGAAAGAAAGAGAGAAACTGTAACTTTAATTGGTATTAAGTAAGCAATAGACGCGGCCTGTAAGCAAGCCTTTTTTCGTCAATACGCGTCGACCCGCGTCGCTCTCTTACCACAGCGAGCAACACAGGAGCGCAGAACGACTGTGCGCACAAACTAGCCTTCGCAACTCCCAGCCTGTTGCCACGGGAACGACAAGCCGAAGAGCGGCTTTCCAGCTGCCTATGCCTCGACGGGTCCCGCGACTCCCGCCACAACGTGTGCTCGTTGTAGAATCGGGTTTGAAGCGAATGCGGACGGAAAAGGAGGGAGAAATGCGGATGACAGGGAGGAAATGGCGATTCCGATGGCCAACATCAGGAGTGATAGGCAGCCAATGCGGCAGCTATAGGGAGGAGCTATACGAGATGCTCATGCCTCCTTAAAGGGGCCATGCATATCAAATACAAGTCAGATTTACTCGAAAGATTTCGTGTTTTATAGTGGCCATAGCATTTGTCCGGCAGCCAATGATGCCGTATGCACTGAGAAATTAATGAATTTATGTTAAAATTTTGATTCTACCGCCAAATCATGTGTTTTCGGGACGTCAGCAATGAAGTCATAAGTGCGCGTATTCAAATGAACTTCCACTGCATCATTAAGCTCCGCAGCCTTGCTTGCCGTCAGTCTTCCCTGATGGCGCTACCATACTCAGCCACGGACTGTTCGCCGTTGCTTTGTTTTTGACCGTATTTGCACCTGGCTTGTTTTCTTAACTATAGAAAGTGATCGTTTCGTGAAACATGTGGTATGCTCAATAAACAGGGTCACGTAAGACAACGCCGCTTATGACAATCGGCCAGTGTCGTGTAAGACAACTTCAAAGCGGCGGGCAGCTGTGCAGCTAAAACAAGCATAGTGAGCCCAGTACCAACCGCAGTGCGCATAGGTACTCCTATGCTTACGTGTATGTTCATAACTTTTATTGTTTACCGCACCATTCTTACCGTTGTAAAGTTAATATGCATTACATCTAAGCGCGAATTACTCGCTCGGCAGGCTTATAGGGCGTGCCTAATTTGCGTTTGCTTTTGCCGGCCTCAGCCAATCGCACAGCTGAACCCATATGACATCATAGGTTCTGTTGCACGAAGTGAGGTAGTGGGTCGCATGGTCATTCCCTTTTTTCCTAATTATATAGCTTATTTAAGCGAAGTGGACGTTAAAAGGGGTGTCAGTATGATATTAACGAGGCAATATTTCTAATGAACCGAACTTGTGTTTTGTCTGAATGGTCCCTTTAAAGAGAACCTGCAACACTTCCGATAAGCGCTTTCACTCTTCCCTTCGCGTCTGGAAGCGCTGCGAAAGTTACTGTCATCGCCAGCATGGAGCAGCACTGCATGACTTGCTCGTCGCAGCAAATACGCCTTTCGTTTCAGCTTTGCTTTTGTGGCTTTCTTCTTAAAAAGCCTATGGAATGCGTTTTAATTGATGTAACTGAAGTAAAGCCGGCCAGTACCCGGAAAACCGCTGTAATCACGTAATTCCAGCGATCAGAGAACGACACGGCCGGGAAAGAGAGAAAAATCTTCCGAGCAAGTTTCCAAGTTATCAGATGGCCTAAGAGTGACAATTTCTGGTCGCGGTACTTTGCGCCCCGTTGATCGAAGTTTGGATGTATTGGTTAGACACGTTCTGCAAGCATTTAAGATTTCACAAAAAGTTGATAAAATGATTGTAAGGTTCCTTTAAGGATACGCCAATCAATCTTCAAATAATTTTCTTTATTTCTGAACGAACAAAGAATCGTTTGGCCTCGAACAAGAGCCTTAACAGTTCGAAATACAATAGTCTTTCAGTAACAAAATAAAAAAAAACTAGTTTTATCCTTTAGTGTCCCTTTAAAGGCCACCGTCCTCATTTGAGCGCTTCTGTTATCTGTAGGCCTAAGAATGTCTCGCTGTTCTCGTCACGGTTGCATTCGTTCCATGCTATCCTCGTCACATTGTAACAAAATGCGTCCAGTAGTTTCTGTTTGCCGGTTCTCAATACAAGAGCCGTCTGGCGCTGTGCTGCAGAGCCGCCCTATTTTGACCGGTTGCGACAATAACAAACAATAACAAAAGCTGCGCAATAACAAAAGCTGCACGCATTGGTCGCTGCAGCCCTTCTTGCCTAAGCGACCGCCTCGGGCACCTCGGCGGCCGAGAGCCAAAGTCGCTGTCTCTATTGGCTTCTGAGCGACCGAGCCGCTTATCGGGACTGGCCCGCCCGACGGCGACACGCTCGAATGGCGAACCTCAAGAAACCCCCTCCACGACGAGAGTACGGATAACCAGGGAAAAGGAGCACGCGACCTCGCGGTAACTGTATACACTCACGCCTTTCCGAGACTAGTTACGCCAAACGGGCCTTGACGCGCCGCACGCCTGGTCGTGCATATTCATCGAGTTGGTCGGTGGTTATGCCGATGCAATATCAACGCCAGTTTCAAAATATAAGCGAGCCGGTGGCAGCTTGGAACGGGAAAGCTTGCTTCATGGCTGTGCATACCTCTACCGGAAGTGTTACGGAACATGGTGCGCTGTCTGGTGTTTTGGTATCTGCGGATAAGTTCTGACAAGTGAGATTTATGAAGCTCCGTGCGCAGGCTGATATCACCCCCCCTGTCAGAAAACAGGTCCGCTGTGTAGCGCCTACGACTGGTCGTCGTAGGCGGGACGCGCCCCCCCCAGTCGAAAAAGACGATAATAGTATCTGTTGTTTGTCGTATTTTCGCCTGTCGTACTGTCGTCTTGTCATATTCTTGTCATGTCGTGATTCTGATGCTCTATCGTGTGTGCTATCCTGATTTTGATGTTCCGTCATGCCGAATTCCTGTTTTGTCGCGATACTGATGTTCCACCAGTAGTTGCACATGGTTTGAATGCTATTGCCCATTTTGAAGAGTTGCGCAAACGGCAGTTCTGTTGTGACCACAGGATTGTTGTCGTGGAGAAAATTTATTTTGTCGTTACGACAGCAATGTGTGGCGTAACAACATATGGCTTTGGCGTTACAGCACGACTTCTACTGTCACAACAAAGTTTTTTGTCGTACGACAACAATTGTTGTTAGGTTCTTGCGGTATTCCTGTTGTTAATTTAGACTGGGCCATGACTCACACAAATCAGCATCATTGGGTGTGCTCGCTAATAAGCCCCTCCTTCCTCCGCCCTCCATCTCTTTCCTATGCTTCCTACCCCTTGTTGTGCCCGAGAGCCCAGCCCAAATTCGCTGCACGGGGCGACGCGCCGACAGCGCAGCCGATTCGCGCCTCGACCAAACCGCCCGCGGCCGACAGGCCCAAACTTGCATCGCCGCAGAGTCGCCTCTCCTTTTCCCGTCGTGGCGGCTCGGCCGAATCATGTATCGGGCGAACAGCCGGCGGCAGACGCTCAGCGACATGCCTGGAGAGGGTGCCGCAGCGTCACCCTCCCTTTCCCCGTCGGGGCGGCTCGGCTAACGCAACCGCTTCGCCTCCATTCGTCGGATTTCAAACTTCGGCTAGTGAGAGTCCTGATTGGAGCGATTCAAACTTCTCGGGGGTGCAACCGACTTCGGGGGGTATAAATCCCGCCCAGAAGCACAGCGAGGGCGGCACTTTTCTGAGGCGCCGAGTGGAGACGTGCTGTCGCCTTTTTGCGAGCAATGTAACGATCTTGTTACCCTTGTAAATACTGCATATAAATGTTGCTTCAACTGTTCGTCAGCTCTAGAACTTCATCGCTCTAATTTTCGCTGCGTCGTTAGCGGACGGAGCAAGGCTACTTCGCTACACTGGTGACTGCGCTCGGATGGCCAGTCGCAACGCCCTCCACGAGCTGTGGGTGAATCTGCCGCCCAGCGCTGACCTGGACGCCCAGCAACTGCTTGTTCCCAGGGCACGGATCGTCAAATCGTCACTTGGGTTCATGAGCTGAGGAACTAAACCCATTTCTCTGCGTGATGAAGTTCTCTGCTTTCACTACTACCTACGGTTCAGTTTTGAGCAGTTCCTGCATGCGCACCGGTCGCCGCAGAAGGTGGCGACGGACACTTTGCAACAGGCTGACCAGCGTAGTGTTGTCACTGTTGTTACAGCGCTGTTGTTATACAGAATAGAAAACAAGACATGACATTTAGACCTTTAACTTGAAGGTGATTTGCTCCGTGGCTACACCCGCACTTGGCTAGATTTTCGCTTCCAACATACAGCCTCGGTACAAAAAAGCTCCACAGCATTTTGTCCTCCACCAGTTACTCTTCGTTTCTTCTTCGATTCTGAGCAGAGGTACATTACTCGAAAAAAGAACAAAAACATACCGGTCTCCACGTATTCTATAAAAAACGCATGTTTCTTTCATGACAGCAACGTCATTTTAACCCGCGCCTAAACAGCCAGATAAGTTACAGGAGAAAAGACACGGCAAGGCTCGTGACGGCGTCACTTAGGAATACCGCCAAACAACAACAAAAAAATCCCGGGCCTTCTCCACTAACGTGAAACCTGGGGAGGGGCGAAGCATTCAGTGTAAAAGTGTATTCTTGGCGCCTTGGAGTTTTTGCCAGCGGAGATGAACCATTGAGGGGTAGAGGTATACAGCTTCGCAGTAAAAGTCTCGTGTCTTTGAAGCACGAAGCGTTCTAGCGTGAAGCGTAAACGAGTTACCCGGCGTTTTAGTGCCGTGACCACATTAGATGATGGTTAGGACGACAACATAAGACGCCAACAGCCCGAGCACCTAAAAACCCCGCATTCGCGTATTAATTGAGGTTACCACTTGTTTGTATGCATTTCCTGCAGTAGCTTCGTGTTATAATCCTCTAGATAGCTCACCGCTGACATTAGCTTGAAACTGAGACATATCAGCTGCAAGTAATTCGCGAATGTGCTAAACTGCAAAATGTGGACACGCTGCCTGACGGTGTTTATATAGGTGTGTTGACGTCCCTTCGTGGTCTGAATGAGTAGCGTAACAGAAGCTTGCAGATAAGCTAGTAAGCTTTCGTGTATGCCATTTTTGCGCTGCTTCGTGCGTGAGTATGAAGGATGGCCTGTGCCGTCGTTCGCACTCCGGGTACTGTAGCAGCCCCGGCTTCGCACCATCGGTCAGGCTAAGATGGAAGGCGCGCGTTATATTTCCACCGCGTCGCCAGATGGGGACCGCCGATATCACGCCGACGACACGCGCCACTTATGGACTGCTTGCCGAAACAGGGGCGCCGGCATTGAGGAGCGGCAGTTCTCCCGTTTTCACATTTTAACACGCACCAAATAATGCAGAGCGAGTCTGAGTGACACCATGTAGTTCGTATGTGCGAACAAGGAAAACTTCTATTAGGGATGTGTGACGCAAACAAAAATGAGAGAGAGAGAGAGAGAGAGAGAGAGAGAGAGAGAGAGAGAGAGAGAGAGAGAGAGAGAGAGAGAGAGAGAGAGAGAGAGAGAGAGAGAGAGAACAAACCTTACTACGATGAATTTGTCTTCAGTGAGCAAAACATGAGATTGTGGGTGACTGTGCGAATACTCGGCCGAGCTGACATTCACCGCAAGTGTCGGTATTCTTCGTCCGGTAATCAGTTTTTACCACTTAGTCTTTTTCCTTAAAGTATTTCGAGCGTACATGCCATACAACTGTAGCATAGCTTATCCCGGCTCAATATAGAATAGCCCATGTATTCGAAGTGTACCCTTTACCACTCGAAAACCTTAGGAGGGACCATTGACAGTTACACAATTTACTAAATTAGTAATTCCACCACATTTATCGTTAGAACAAACCAGAAGGACCGCTGAAGATACCTTTTATTCACTCTGTGACGCTAAAGTGTATAGTACGCCGCTAATGGCTGCAATTTTTCTGTCCAATTTACACGCCATCTTCTGCTCTTCAACCTTTCTTCCTGCATTTTTCACCTCGCGGACAGAAACTTCTTCAAGACTGCTGCGTCTCTTTCAAAGTCCTCTTCACCTAATTTGGTGAGGTCAGCTGGTATGACACACGCGCAAGTCTACTGGTGCGAATGCAATACAGTTTGAGGAGCTCTCATACGGGATACAAACTGCGCGCAAACAAAAAAAAAACAAAGTTGATAAGAACCGTTAACACACTGACGTTAGTACTAAGCAGTTGGATTGGATTGGACGCCTTAACTACGTTGGTTTGTTAGATGGCCGCGGTGGGCTGCCCGGACATTTCTCTTTTCCGAAATGTTTTCTGGTAACGCTGGACGGGGGAACTAAAAGCTCAAGCAGCTCAGCTGGTAAAAGCCCTTGGGCCTTTCTACTTTGAGATCCGACTGCTTATATTGCACACCCCCCCCCCCCCCCGCCCCCCAGACAAAAAAAAAAGCGCCTTGGCAGCGATGTGTTTGTGTAGAGCAATGAAGTCAATTTTAAGTAGGCTTAGTATTAAGCAGTCTTTAATCTTTAACTTTAAGTAGGCTTATAATGCTCACGCATTATCCGACAATGCCCACTTTGGCGTTCTTTAAATTTTTTGTTCGGTAAAAAAAGCGCGTTATAAACTTAGCCGAACAACTGAAATCTCAACAAGTCAACCGAGCGTGTGCGGTGCTTCCACGTATGAGAAGGTATAATAAATGTTTCCAATAGGCCATCATGGCAAACAGTAAAGCGGCAAACCTGACGGCCCGCTCTGTCGTGTAGGCGATTTGGATGAAAATCTACCATTTTTTTTCTGCTAATTGTAGTTTATTTATATTCGCTGTCAGTTAGAAGAGAGAACAACTGTCGCGTTTACACGAAAGCATCCACTCATTTAAACACTTTGGAGCAGTTATTCACAACCATTTGCACTGGCAAGCTATAATATAAACTCAGTTTGGTCAAAATACCTTCCCGATGCCATGCACTATTACAAGTAAGAGAATATTTTGATCCGGAAATATTACAAATGTCATACTATTCACTCTTTCACTGTAATTTATCCTGCAGCGTAGAATAATGGGGTTCACTTGCATACATACCTTGAATTTAATACATGTTACCAGTGGAAAAGACATGAACCAAGAAAGAAGCAGACTGGACGATCACTAGTCCAGTCTATAGTGATCCAGCGACCATGCCGTCTGCTTCCTCTTTAGTCTGTGTTTTCTTCGCTGTGGTAACATGTATTGAGGTTAACTCCAACTAGCCCGACTTTCAGCCATTACATACCTTGAACCTTTACGAAAATTACAGAATCCCTATGAATAATCACTACGAAGAATCACTACTCGAGCCATGATCACCCAGCGCCCCGTTGATCTGCAAACTTGAGATCTTACCTGTGGAGAGTTAACGCAAAAAAAGAAAATGAAACCGCCATTGCCATTAATCTTATCGTAAGCTATAACCGCCCTGATCGTTCATCCATTCTGTACTCTTCACCTGCCCCACCAGAAATCCAGTAGCTGCTAACTTCAATCTACCGCCCACCAATAACGTATATGAAGAACAACGACGGCAGTTCATCAGCACCAAATATGTAATAGCTCGTCCCAGGGAATAAACCCGCCGCGGTGGCTCAGTGGCTAAGGCGTTGAGCTGCTGAGCACGAGCACGCGGATTCGATTCCCGGCCGCGGAGGCCGCTTTTCTGATGGAGGCGAAAAGCAAGAACGCCCGTGTGTACGAGATTTCGGCGCACGTTAAAGATCCCCAGGTGGTCAAAATTAATCCGGAGCCCTCCACTACGGTGCGCCTCATCGCCTGCATTGCGTCGGCGCGTTAAACCCTACAATAAATCCTCAGACAAGTCCCAGGGAATAATCACCTCATATCTTCCTCCTCAAAATAAGGAATCATATCCCCTCCGTCTAACGACGACGATGGTCGAAACGCGGAGCGATTGTCCCGAGCCATACGCTAATTTGGAACACTGCATTTTCTCCTGCCCCATTGCAATTCAGTCCGTACATTTTGTACACCCCCCTCCTCCAACGTGGCGGATTTGTCTACCCTCGGACAAGCTGACGGACCAGTTGGCGCTTGTGAACCTGCCCCAGGACATCCTCGACGCTTAATATTGCGTTTGACTTAAGTTTTTCTCCTCCTCCTGCTTGCGTGCGAAAAGCAAATTGCGAAGCGCCAAAGTCAAAGCAACCAAAGCCCCAGATTCAACCATCAAAGGACACACTGCCTGTCTGCGAGTCAAAATCCAAGCTCAGACGACAGCAAAATAATCCCTCACGAAAAAGCCGAGCCACCCCCCCTTCTCGCCTTCGTTCACAGTGAAGCGTTCGAATTCGATTTAAAATCCCAACTGCTTCCTCCGTGTCAGAATGGTGCTATCTGATAGACGTCGGCGTCATAGCTCGAGGGACCCAGGTTCGACTCCGATCACGGGGACTGTTTTTTTCTTGTGTCATCATTCATCATGTGCCCTCCCATTGTGCAAAGTTGGCTTTCCTGTAGTGCGTTTAAGGTAACGCCACCGCCCTCAGAGGGACCGAGAAATACCCGCTATAAAAAACATTTTTCGCCCTCCCTAATGAATCTCCTTGAACGGTAGACACTTCTGAAGTAGTAGCTATATTCGGTTATTTCGTGGGTCAGGTTTGCTATTGTAGCTGTGTTGCAATATGGGCAGTAGGGCGGAGGATCGCCGGTCGGGTGATGCCATTTGAGTGTGATGTACCTGACCCACCTTATTTGGCACTGCTCTGCCTACCAACCCTTCCGCCGAATCCTGTTGAATACCCTACCCAATCCAAGCGAGATACCCCCCACGACACTCAGCGACCCCGATTTCCTTGCTGCCCTTGGGCGCTTCGCTCTCGAGAGTGGCCTCGCAAAAGTAGTTTAGCCGGGGTCTACCACCCCTATGTGTGCATTCAGGAACTGACTATTCCTCTCCAGGATCTTCAAATGAACATCACCTCGTGACCACCTCTCCCTTCCCCTTTCCCCCTTCTCCCCCTTCCGGCCCCTGGGCCCTCCTTGTGTTAATATAAGACCTTCACTCACTCACTCTCTTAAAAAAAAACTAAGTCTTGAAGAAGTTTACTGCGTAGTCGTTATTCTTCGTCGCATTTATTTTTATTTGTGCATAAAAATTGCACCTCTGTTATTTTACGCATGTGTGAGTGCGTAAATATATACGTCAGTATAATGCTATAATTTTCTTTATTATGTTCGCAATGTATTCACAGCTTTTGTACCTCGTCACGACCCCTTGGATCGGTACATCGGACCCTGTAGTAGCCTTTGGCTAAGGGTCCAAGCAGTTTTTGACCTTCCACGCTTAAAATGCGAATAAGATAAAAGTAAATGAAGGAAATATTTTAAGCACGCTTGTACTACAATACGAATTCTTCGATTAAAGTAGAACTGAAAGAAAGTTATCCGCCGGTGGTATTGAGTCCACCTATTTACTGAAGTTTGGTAACTGAAAATGGACGTGCTCCTTACCACTATGGAAACAGAGCCATGAGAATGCAAATAGTATATTCCCACTTGGCATAGTGATCTCAAGAAAATCAATTGAGGCATACTTTTGGCCAGTCTAATTGTTTTTTGCGCCCCCGGCTTCAAAATGTCCGCACAAAACATCCACACAAAGAACTGTACAGAGCGAATATTCTACGAGTTGTTCCCCTACAGGAGAATGACAAAAATTCCCGCGCCCTCAACCATCCCTCAGCAAAACTCAGGAAATAACGCTCCGACAACTGCAAGCAGTTACGTACGTACACACGGTTCGAAACAATTTATTAAAGACGATAGTCTTTCTTGGGCTCCTTAAACCCAGAAATTTTGGTCTGTCTGTATGTCTGTCTGTCCGTCTGTCTGTCTGTGACTCGATTCAGCCACCCGGCCAAAGCAAAAGAATGCCTGCCCATTAGTCTTATATAGTCACAGCTAAATCTACCCGTCTATGTCCGGTGTAAGGTTCATACTTGTCAACATTGTTGAAGAAGAACAAGACATTACGCAAATATGAGACAGCAAATCAATAAAGAAGTGATATTTGCAGTGTTCATTTATAAAAAAATCAAACATGCTTGCTTTTGCGAAGTTAAATACTTCATCAACTGCAGAAAAAGAATTCACTTCGCCGTCGCCTACTGTCGCCCGCGCCACTATAGCTTCTTGCGCCATTTTAAGAAATCAACCGGCAACAGTTGCGCAAGGTTCCACTAGATAGGTTCCACGTTCTGCTTGCAACGCACGTGGAGTAGGGAAACGCGGTTCTATAAACGTTGAAGTAGGGCGCCTCGATTAACGCGCGTCTCCGCCGTACAGCAGCGTTCGTATCGAGACACCCGGTTTGGAGCAGTGGAACGCGGGAAATTTAAAATGATTTAAACGAAACTTTGGCGTCTTTACATTGGGAGGAGCGCGACGCAAGAGGAACAACATGAGAGGTGAGCGGAAAAGCGAAGGGAGGCATTTACTTCTCAATAGCCGATAAAGACTATCGTCTTTTGACGACATTTGCAACGAAAGGAGCAGATACGCGGCCAATTTTTGTTTTCCACATAGTACAACGCTCTATGCAAATTTTGTCCACAGCTAGGTACCCTCATGCATATAGTTGTGGAATGTGCTCAAAACCCAGCCCAGCACCCCTCTCCACCCGTTCCTTTCCTTGGCTGTGGGAGACACTGTTGACCAGCTGTCAACCGGAGGACCAGACTCTCCTGGTGACACGGGCCAAGACAGCTAGGGCAGCGCATGGATTACCGGACTAGGATTTCACTCTCACTTTTGAGCTCTTAAAATGTTTTTTCTCTCCCTTCCATACAAGAAAGCTCTAAAGCACGGAAGACTAAACTATGGGGGTTACCTAGGAAATTTCTCGTAGCTTACGGAATCGCTGAGTGACGCCTTAGGCCAGCTTGTGCCATCTAGCGTATCGCCCGCTAAACAACGTCCAACCACGTGCAAAGCGCCACGTGCCTACACCTAAGGTTTAAACTATGCGCCTCAGGCTACCTTGCGCCATCTATTGAATAGCCTGTGCGGCAGTGCATGAATGGGAAGCATGGCACCTCGCAGCCAATGAATTTTGCCTGGTACGGGTTTGTGTTGGCGTGGCGTTTACACAGAGTGAGCCAAGCAATGGTCCGCATTAAAAACAATCCATTGTGGTGAAGATGAGGCTGTCTTTGTTTAAGAGGAGCTAATACTCAACGATATCTAGTTTCTCATCAATTGCGACAAATAAACACTTTCAGTGTTTACTTAGGTAATAAAGACGCTGCTTTGAAGTACCGGAGTGGACGGTGAGGTAAACGTATCTTAGTTCAGATTTCTTAGTTTTTATATTAAGTTTTTTCTGCACAACGCCCACAAGATGTAATTTTAGTGCGATAGCACTAGACGTCCTATACTGCAGTAGAACGGACAAATGGGCTAGTTGGTGGCTGTTGTTCACCTTGGTGTTGAAAGTGCTCTCAAAACGTAGTTGCGAGTTATCGCCATGTCTCTTTTTTTCTGTCTTTGTCCCTGTTTTGACAGCGCTTTCAACACCAAGATGAAGCACTAGACGTGTCGTTTCTGTGGAATAATGTTAAGATCTGATGTAGATCTGTTTCGGACGCGCTATCACGCCTCACATAATTCATTTGTTCCACAAATCGGGCCCAAATAGACCTCGTTTGTTCTGTTCAACGTATGTGCGTCACACTTTTTTGTACGCCTGTCTCCATTTTCTCCTAACGACTTCTTGAACTCACTTAGTCTGGCTGATAACTTTGCCGGTTCGCAAAATAAGTTCCCTCCCTGTGACCCCTCTCTGTCATTGAACTAAGCTGGATAGTATTTTCATATCGCGTTGATTTTCGAATTTTTAGCTGATCGCAGAAGCAAGTTCGCCACGTATCAAAGCACTTTCCAGACGGCTCTCAAAACATCTCCGTCACGCCACACACACTATACTGTTTTCTGAATGATTTTTCAAATACCTCATTTAACTAAACTCGCGGTATACTCAGCCCTTTGGCGGCGGCATTAGTTTCCCCTTTACGACCGGCAGTCCCTCCAAAGTAGACTGCCCGCATGCCTTTTCTGCGCGTGTGGTTATCTTCCCCGCCGCCCAGAGACACGCTTGGCTGCTCATGTGACGCGCTTCGGCGTCGCACCGGGCCGTGCCCTTCACGGGCAAGCCACCAGCAGAGTGGTTGGTCGATGAGGGGGAGTCACTAACCGTGGACGAGAGCACCCATTGATGCCGCCCCGGGGATGCCAAGCGTGTCTGCATGGGTCAGAGCCGTTTTGCGTTGTTTTGATGCCGCAGTACTGCAACAGTCCCGCGCTGGTTGAGATTCTTCCCCGCGCAACCAACAGTACTGCAGATTTCGCGTAGTAAATCTTTTGACCGGATAATTACTATGAATCCGCGTTCCGAAAAATCCGAGGACACCCAAGCAATTCAAATGGGTTTCGAATGCGAAAGCATGAATGGCCAGTTGAACCCCTCTGCCTCGCGTTGTCAAAGGGCTTCGTAATCTTGCCGCTTTAGACGCTTTGCTTCGTGATCTGCCTTGACGCTTTCGAATTGCTTCGATCTGTCTCATGCATGTTGCGCCGTTTCTCGTTCCTATCGCCGTGTAATGGAAGAGTTGACGGCGACAGTGAATTACACTGTTTGTTCTTCCGCTCCGTTCATCTGCAACGTACTGACGTGGAGGACCGCGTCTAGCTACTGCCAAGATTAAGCCCGAGCAGGGGGAATGCCTCGTGCATATATGGAGCACCTCCGAAGGAGCCTGCTTTCCGCTAAAGACGCCGAAGACCGTCTTTTTCACTTAATGAGCCATTTAAGATTTTTACCTTAACATCGTTGATAACTTCGGATAACTTTAATTGATAACAAGGACTAACGCTCTTCACGTCCAACGAGTCATTCGGCGTGATACACATACGCACATACCACGGCCTCGATGATCATTTTCGCCACCGTGCCGGTGCTGATCGCGGAGGCCTGGCACATACGCACGCACGAACACCTGGGCGCCGCAGAACGCACAAGAGCTCCGCCGTGCTCCCCACTGCGCAGGCGCGGCGCGAGCTGGCATCACGCATCCTCTTTCTTCTCCGATGAACTATCGTTCGTTCTCTCCCGTTCGTCACTATACTCGGTTACAACTTAAGAACGACAACGGAATTTGCAGCTGTGCCTCATCACCATAGCCGGATGTTACTCCACGCGGCGGCGCAAGTAGGGCGTTACTGGGACTATTTTGAACATGGTGTGAGCTGTTCCCGTGATTTTTTTTTTTACTTAATAGGCTTATAAACGACTCCAGCGACGGCAAACAAACTGCGTGAGACAAGACAGACGATATCACGCATTCACAGCAATCCCCTTTCAAAATGCGCGCGCCCGTTGACATCCGGGTCCGTCGCTTAGGCGGAATGATACCGTACATGAGCTGTTGCTGTTCTTAACTTGTTCCCGAGTATATATCCCACCGAGGCTTCAAACATGTGAGTCCAAGGGGCATACGATTTGAGTCCCCTCTGCCAACGCATAAAACTACGTGACGCCGATACGTCTGTTTCATTTTTCAGGCTTTATAAATTTATTAGGCATGTGGACACCGATTGTGGTTACAGGATTGAGGTGGTTATGACGACGTAGTTGGGTTAGCAGAAGACGGAAAAAAATGTGTGTGGGTTTCAAACGGGTTACAGGTGGCGGCAGTATTGCGCGCTTTTAACAAAAACTGGAACACCCCTTTTATCTTCTGCCTTCGCAATGATGCAGCCCCCCAGGTAGCGCATCAACGTAGATGCACACAAAGACGCGCAACACTGCTCTTTTATGAGCGGCGCCATAATTCCTGAAGCAACAGAAGAAAGAATGGTAACGCAGACGCCGCGGGAAAACTTCCCATCCAAACAAGCTCCGAGGACAAGGCAAGGAATGTTCCCAGCATTCCGCAGCTCGAGGAAGCGCGCTCAGCGTTCAACTTTTACTGCCCTTTTAGCGCCATATTGTCAGCGCCTTTTGTGCCACCCTGTAGAAGTATCCACGCCTGACAATTTCTCAACGAGCGCACGCTTTTGTCACATGTGCAGCGCCGTGTCACGCGGGAAGAATTTCACGGAAAGAATCTCCACCTTAATAGCATTGTAGCCCGGCGGGCAGTTAGCGAAGCGGCATTGGTATTCCCGCTACACGCTGCGCAAAACGGTCCTATCAGGCGCCATGATCGCGAGCACCGTCAGTGCAGTCGCGACGGGCCGCTCTCTCACTGAGCATCCGCACTTTGCCGAGAACGGCACTGTTGGTCCCGCACTGCATGCGCATAGAGCACCCCTGCGTGCAGTAAAGCCGCTCATGCTTATTCACCCCACGTGAGATGTTTGCAGAAGCGAGCCCGAATCAGTATTCGGCCCGAGACGTCTCCTCGGACGAGCCGTGGACGAACCTTTCCTGATGAATTTATGCGTCCTTGTCGTCTCTGCGTATGTCGAGACCAGGGGACGGCTATATCCGTTGCGCGGACGCCGTTACACAATAACCTCTCTACGTCCCTTTCTTGAAATCTCTTTTTTTTCTGTTTCTTCGCCTTCAGCGCTTTTCCTTGTAAGCGTATATGAGAAGGCGGAGCGATGTGGGTTCGGTTCCCACAGCCCCAACTCAGGTCACGTCGTCGCCAGTCATGCATATTCACATGAACTGCCAGCAATCCCATCCTGAGCCGTATTAAATGTAAATTAGCTGTCTCGCTTAATTTCGCGTTTTCAGGTTTTTGGGCGCATTTTCCGCTCGGCTACCGCTGTAAAACTGCCACTGTCACAAGCCCCACGGCCGTGGTGGCGGTGACGCGTGGTCGAACGTGGCCAATATCCTTGAAACACCGCCGAGCAACAGTGTGAGTGCGAAAGTATTCGTTTAGCTGCGGGCAATAATCGGCCAACTCCCGAATATATATATATTTTTTACAGCGCGCTGTCTGAAGTCGCGCAGAAAGTGACGAGAATGCTGGTGGACGCCATTTTTACTCGCGGATGCTGCCCGTCCAAACTGATCTACACCGCTTTTTCTCCCTCGCAGTTCACGTAAGTTATGATATAACCCTTTTTACGAAATCGGTGCCGCATCCCCAAGGCTATACTCGGTGACAACTTAAGAACGGCACCGGAAGTTGCCGCTGTGCCTTATCACTGTAGCCGGATGTTTCTCCGCGCGGCGCAAGTAGGGCGTTACTGGGGAATATTTTGAACGTGGCGTGAGCCGTTCCCGTGATTTTTTGGACTTAATATGCTTATAAACGACTCTAGTGACGACAAACAAACTGCGTGAGACAAGGCAGACGATATCACGCATTCATGGCAAACCCCTTTCAAAACGCGCGCGCACTGACGTCACGGGTCCGGCGCTTTGGCGGAGTGATACACTACATGAGGTGGTGCCGTTCTTGAGTTGTAACCGAGTATAGACGTGGATTCAGCTAATGGGCAAAGGAGGGGCAATTGCACAGGGCAATGCACACCGAGTACGTCCGTTCTCCCGAAGCGCACCTCCTGCACGCCGCAGGAAGAAGGCACAACACTCCCTGGGAATACTTCTTTTCGCACACTATGAACGCCCCTGCAAGCCTTGAAACTTCATCAATAGATGCATGTTTTTTTACCTGAATTGGTTGCACCGATGCAAGCAGTGCAGTGTATGTTCATTTTTTTTTTTACTAATTGAAAACCCCGGCAGCACTCGACACTGGTCTGCATGACACTGCACTAACCTGCACCAGTTCAGGTAAAAGAAAAATGTCCCCAACGCCGCACCAAATCCGCTGTGTGGAGTTTATAGATCTACTTCACAATGTGGGACCAGAGAGATGCAGTGCTGCTGGTATCCACGTCCGTCAAAATAGCGACGACTGCAAAAGCGCACGCATTCAGAGAACCTCGTCGGATGCGACCGCCGTCAAGATAGTGCGAGTCGATGGCTGTGAGCACCCTGGTGGCGATTACCTCAGTCCGTGTCTGATTAAACCACACTCACTCACTCACTCACTCACTCACTCACTCACTCACTCACTCACTCACTCACTCACTCACTCACTCACTCACTCCGTTTACAAACATGATCGCGATGTTAAGGGGAAGCGGTGACGCTGACGTCCTTAGCCAATGGTGTTTCCTCAGCGGCGGTTACAAAGAAGCACAGCCAGTAAGAAACAGACACAATGTCGTCATTGCCGTCGGCGGATGCCCACACTACTCTCGACCTTGTTTTTAGAGGTCTATAGTAGACCACTTGGACGCACTCACCGGAAGTACGGGTGGTATCCCTGGTGTGGCGGCGGCACGTGCAGGTCCATGGGCAGCCCGGCCGCGTAGCCGTCGACCAGGCCCGAGCCGTGGTGCGTGTGCTGGGGGTGCTGCATGCTGCCGAAGCTGCAGGCACGCCGTCGCGCCCAAAGCCCACGCTCCGCTCACTGCGCCATAGAAGGGGGGGCACGTATGGAGAACGTGAGCACGGTCACTCAACAATGGCGGCCAATATTTGATACATAACATTCCCAGAGAAAGACGTCCAAAATCAGCCTCTTTTTTTTTTTTTTTTTTTACAGCGAGGTTGTACATGCCCAATCCCCCAGTTCTCGCAGCTGTGTGGAGCGAAAACTTGCGTTCACCGTACAGACAAATTCGTAAAAAACAAACATGGCCTTGAGGCTTCCATATCCTAATTTGTGTTCTAATGCCAACAACGAAAAAAAAAAAGTCTTCCCAGCAGTTCATTTGTGCTTAGAGGGGCAGCCGACTTTAAAAAGATCGCTGTAGGGTTGGTGTTTGCAAGCTGGCTTTCTCACACGGTGTGTTGCGCAGTGAAGCATAGCCATGTGCGCAGGGAGTATGGTTACAGCCCCACTTCACCTCCTCTCCCCCCACCGTCACCGAATCCTCTTTCCTGACTCGTGTAACGTAACTGTTCGTCACGCGCGACCGTCAATCTCCCCCCTGCAATTGTTATGCTCGCATTTGGCGAAGGGGAGAGGTGGGGGGGGCGTTCATGCGCTCACCGTTGACATACCCGTTCTACTGCGGAGATTTTAGATACAAAGCATCTCATGCTCGGGGCTGTGTCCCAACCTCCCTCGTTGTAGTTGTCCGCCGTCCGCACTCTACAGCGCATGCGCGTCTCTTCAGCCCCGTCAGCGTTTGGGCTGACGTCAGCGCAGTCCACTATACAAAGAAATAGTTAGCGGCGCCCGGTTTCCACCCCACGACTCTCTGGCCGCAACGGGAGGCACGTGGCGCTCTGCCCACTGCGCTACAAACCGAGACGGGAGCATGTGCTACGAACGCGCCTTATGTCCTTCACTCATTCAAACTACGTCAAGAAGCTACTGATACAACGAAGGCAGGCGAAGCTGAACGTCAACGGAAACGACGAACTGAAAAGTAATGGGAACTTCAGTCGACCCCATGGCTGCTTCGCATACTACTCAGGGTTCCCCTACGGGAAGATGATGTGATTTTGTTTAACGTAAGCGTCTTAGGGCCCGATTCAACCTGAGTGCTATCCTCCGTGGTCGAACGGCTTGGGCTCGTGTGTTACACAGATCATCAGATGCCTACAACGCAGGAGGGAAACGGACAATCCCATGTCTGTCCGCTACAATAAAACTGGAGTCCATCCAAATTCATTCAGCTAATTAGCAGGAAGGAAGTATGCGGAATCGCAGATTACAAACAATCGTGTTTTGTTTCGTGCACTCCTCGGACTGCCCCCAGCTTCGCTGGTCATCGTTCACAGAGTGAGAATGGACTGATTTTTTTTTTCGATATACAGTAATCCCAGCTTCGTTACAAACGACGACCCCGGAGGAGCAAACTGACTGTTATGAGCTGTACTCTATTAAGCATATGTATAAATTTCCCTCAATGCACTGCATATACATGGTGAAAAGCTTCGTGTAAAGCGATAATCCGAATAAGGCGATTTCGTTATAACAGGGGATTAGTGTAAGTCCGACCCGTTAATGCACTATTTGGCGACTTTAAAACCTGGTCTTGTCAGAGGAGGTTAATTTGGCAGTTGAGCCGCTCTACAATTGTCGAGACGATTCGCAGGTGTAGTCATCTTATATTCCGTTACGTATATACGGAACTATAGAAATACGAAATTTTTATCTTTGCAGAGACAGCGCCTAAACAAAAAGAGGGATATCTGTCCGTAACCGTGAAAATAGAATACGGTATTCCGTTTAAAAAATGGCACCGGTTTTATCTGTGTGCGACCACCAGGAACGCCAAATAATGGTCCGTATGAATTCCGTATATACGGAGTGTACAGAAACCAAACGGAAAACATATGGTGCCGTATTTCGTGCTCTAATTAAGAAAGAAATGCGAATACTGTGTCGAACGTTTCCATTTTGACAAATCATGTGATTGTTTTGCTTTTAAAAAAATTATCTGCTTTAGATACGCCTTGGTGCGTAATGCTCCCTATATATTCCATGTTCCCATAATTACGTATATACGGAATGCTTTAATAGAGGTCTCTTTTTAACAAAGTGATTGTTCGTTTGCGGCAGCGGCAATTTGACAGATATCTGCAAAGCATCATCAGCAGCTACAGGCTGTTCAGGCCACTTCCTTAGTCGACGTGATCGAGGTTCGGAGTAGGTATCAGAAGCGGATCATGTCATAAAGTGTAAAAACAACACAAACTATGGTCACCACGCGGAAATTCAATTACCAGATATACCCTACCTCTCAAAGAATACCATTGCAATCCTAAACACTAATCAAGATGTATCATCCCAACTAGCATTCAAAATAAAATTAGAGATGTACTTCCTAAAACTACAGCAGAGAAACTTTATCCGGTGACTATTGATACTTTCTTGAACCTGCAAACATAATTTTAAGTTTGCATAAATGCACTCAGTTTCTTCAATTCTGTACGGTGTCAAGATACATGCCGACTCCCGCGGAGTATGTACCAAAAAGAGGTGAGTATGAGTAAGCCACGCTGTTAAGCTTTTTGTTGCCTCTCCCCCCCCTCCCCCTATCTTCTTGGGAACGCATACAAGGCAGGCACACAGGTTCTACAGGTAAATATCTTCGATGTAACAAACACAGATGTTGTATACACGGCTTTTGCCGAAAAAAAAAATGTTTCGGTAATTCATGAAACGTATGAAGTTTACCACATGCACGGTACATCGTTTGAATATGCGCTAACACATCTCTTATCGTGGTTTTTGTTCTTTTTAAAACGGGCTACTTCATTGTTGACAACTTACGCCACCACCGCGGCCCCATTTTACCCTAAGAGGGCACTCAGAATCATCGCGGAAGGCGAAGAAGCGGGCTGTTCGTGATTTTAACTCGTGCAAAGCTGGCGGCATGCTCCCACGTCTATGCAGTTCATCGTTGCAACGGACACATTCTTTGTACATCTAAAATTCTTCGCGTTTCGGTTTGACCGGACGGAAACAGTTCCACTTAAAAAAAAAAAGGTGTGCTTCTTTCGTTGGGTGTTTCGCGAATCCATATGTCGCAGAACTCTAGTTGCGGACAGATGCAATAATGGTGGCAGTAGATTGTCTATAGCGTAAAGAGCGAACGCACGGCCATTCAGCATGCCACCCGCACGCTGCGTCTCCAGAAAGGCCGGTTGTAGTATACGAAAACATGTTTTAGGTTTAGAAAATGTTTGCCACTGAACTTTAATGCGCTGCAGGAAAGGTCCCAAACAAGCGCCCAACATTTTCTACGTAGTACAACTGCAGGCTGCGGTGTGAGTAACATTTCTGTCTACCAATTACGAGAAAAATTGTTTCTTCCTACGTCAGCTTAGGATATTCGCTTTTTTAACACACCACGCTAAGCGCGTACCATGTTTATACCGACGTGCTTTTCACGTGGATGAATCGGGTTAAGCCTCTTTAACCTGAAAGGAATGTTGCGATATAAATAAGCCATGGAGTTGAGCACACATTGGGGCAACATATCCCCGCATGGATATAGCGTCCTCTCTACCACGTTAATTACAGAACGCTAGCAGGCCACGATCGACGTAGTTCTAAATATAACGCTGACAACTGTCAATGCTTGAGTCAGTTGAAGCATATTTACACAGCCTGAACTTAAGCTGGAAAAGCCAGATTTCACGATGTTTCCTTAGTCAGCCTTAGGTCACGCGAAAGTCTGTTTTTCTTTTCTTTTTTATTCGCTTGAAATAGCCTCCGATCACCTCATTGTCAGGTCACAGCATTCGGCAATACGTGAACATGCCGTTCGCTGTGCGCAATGTTGAAGAAAATATTTTGAATGTTGAAGAATATGTTGAAGAAAAAATTTGTCAGCAGCGCAGATAGGGTGCTTTGTTTGCCTGTTGTAAAGCACTAAAACTAAAAAAGGGAAGGAGTAACCCCAGCATTAAAAATTCCGGGCCATCTCCACTAACGTAAAACCTGGGGAGGGGCGAAGCATGCAATGTACAACTGTATTCTTGGCGCCTTGGCGTTTTTTCCAATGGAGATGAAAGCCTTGGGAGGTAGAGGTATACATCTTTGCTGCAAAAGTCTCGCGTCTTCGAAGCACGAAGCTCTCTAGCACGAGGTGTAAAGGAGTGTCCCTGTGTGTTTTTTTTTAGCCCACGTTGCGTTGCAGCGTGAGGCGTAAACGAGTGTCCCGATGTTTTAGTACCGTGACTACATGAGACGACGGTTACAACGCCGCCGACACGAGGCGCCGACAGCCAGGGGCTCTGCCCCTAAAAATACTGGCAGCGGTTAACTTCAGTAGGTAGGCCTTCTTCAGCTACCTGTTCTGAAATGAGTATATGCATATATAGACAGTAATGACATACCTTGGCGGCCTTTCTTTCTCTGTTTTTAGAGACTGCTTATATTTACGTAGGGCAAGCCCTATATTCCCGAACTCCTGCAATAGAGAGGCAGTCAGCATAATTAGATTTAGTGCCAAAATGGTCGGAACCGTTATGTTGCCGTGATTTCGTACACAGTTCTGTGGTTACATGACAGCTCACAAACGCGATAAAGTGATCAATTTTAAATTTCTTTTCTAACAGAGAAACCGTGCTTTTGTAGAACTACGCCACCCTTGTTCGGTATTTCATGCTCGCCTGCAGCTTACCAAAATCGGCAACTTATTTTGGAGAAAAGTTTGGCATTCCAAACTATTTTTCCAGATCCAGTAAAGTCATTATCATTATCATCATCATTCCCTAGCGACATACTGAACGACAAAGTTTACAGTGAATTTGACGACCTCCTGCTGTGAACAGCCCGAGTGCAATTATTGGTCTTGTTCTTTATATCACCGCAAAACACAAGAAGCTTCGCCTCCAAAAATCTGGAGGACGCTTGAGCGCCGCTGTTAAGTGGGGGGCACGATTAGCGTCAGCGGGCCTTGTTCGCATCGCATGAAGCTTTTTGTAGCGGTATAACCACAGCCCGAACGCTACCACACCTTTTTTTTTTTTTTTTTTAAAAAAAGAAGGCGGCATTGCAGCGATCTGCACTCAGTGACTCGCGCACTGCCTCTCTCAATCCGTTATTCTTATCCCGTCAAATTAAGAAGCAATGACCCGAATTCCAGCAAAGGCCGCAAATGAGCGTAATAGAGGAAGGAAAAAGAGGAGACCCGATATTGGTTGAAAACAGTCACGCGTGCACAAAGGATGCGGTTACACTCCGTAAGAGATGATCAGTTACGTATACGAGACTGACAGAAATTTTAAAATATTAAAACCAAAGGCCGCACGAGAGGATTCAACAAAGCGCGCGACCAACGACGAGGAACGGCTCACGCAACACGCAACAACCATGAGTGATCGCTCGCATACGACCGCGTTTTTCCGCTGTTATATACCATCCTGTTGGAAGGCGCGCACGCGAAGTCGCTCGCAAACGAGTAATCGTATTACGGAAACGTGCGCAACGTTTCACCGATGCGTTACTGAACAGCAGAGAAGGGACGGAAGTAAGTTAGGCCTAACCATTCGGCCAGGCAGCGCTTATGGCCTTACATGCTGCCCGCCCGTGGTGGGCGCCCCGTGCCGTAAATACGACGCGACGCGAGTACTATTACCCATTCCCGACACGACGTCGGGTGCATCGTGATTGCCTCCGCAAAAGAAAGGAGTGGTTCGTCGCTGGGCTTCCGCGCAACCGACAAACGCGGCACGCCCTAATTGATTGCTGATGGCGCGCGTCAAAACACGGGGAGGGCGAATGCGATGCGGTCTGCGGCGACCGCGTTGGCCGCGTGGGCTATCCGCCGAGTGCGTCCGCGCGAAAGTTCAGTGGCCGCGCGGTTGAGAAGGAGTGCTGCGGAAACCTAATCAGCGCGTGAAATGGAACGTGGAAGCGGCGGAGAGGAACTGGGCGACACATGTCCATGGGTGTGAAGCGTTTAAGCCTAAGTGGACAGCGAGAGGGGTGGGACATGGGGGTAATTGATAGAGAAGGAGTGTGTGTAGCCAGCACTCGGACACGACGTTTCGACAGCTGCGATGCCGAATCGCCACCTTTTTCGACGTGTTTTGTTGCAGCATGTGCTGTATACTTTCTGACGGATCGCGCTGTGCACGCCTAGGAAGAAGGGCCTGCGTCAAAGCTCTGCCGTGCAAACCGTGCTGCCCAATTACATTTACGCTTGCTTAGACAAGTTAGTCTGCTTTTTAGTTTCGCAGCTGTTAAACATCCCTGATTCAGTGTGGCTCTGTGGTAAAACATTTCGTTAGGTATGAAAGTGCCCGACTGCGGCGTGCGTGCATTCCAAGCCGAAAAAAAAATTCAATCGAGCTGTCCGTTGTAAGGAATTGATCCCAGCTCCCATAAAATCCGAAGCTGTAGTCACAGGTCTACTAGTGCTTGCTTCGGGATAATAGCGTACTTAATGCTTTGTACACAAGCATCCTCTTGTTATTATGTCAGGGAAGCGAAGTGTTAGTTCAGAGTGTCTCGTATAATTTTCAACCTGAAAGGCCGTTGCTTTGAACCGCGAAGCTGTTTAGCAAATCGTTATTGTGCGTGTCTGCAGTTAAAAATACCCAGAAAACGCCGAGCGGACGTGACCGCGTGCCTCGCGGCGACCGCTCAGCGTGGCCTCCACACGTTGGTCAAGCCAGAGAATACCCACTTAGGGAGGTTGGCCAAGACTGGCCAAAAAAAAAAAGCTTCAGTGTTCGCAGTAATCGTGGCAACTCTCGCTCGGAACGAGAAAGGCTCCAGCGTTCGCCGTAATCGTGGAAACAGTTTCTCAGAACGAGAAAGACCCGTCATAGCGTACGCCCCTCCAAGATAACGTCCAATGATCATGACTTCCGAAAAAATGCAGGAAGCTACCATTTATGACAACAATGGTGAAGTGAAGGTCGTTGCGGCCGCGAAGAAGAAGCAAATCGGCTGCAATCATGGACTTAAACCATCGTGATGGCCTAACGGTTCAGTACAGCTTCGCTACCTTCAAGTCTTACGCGTTAGCGTGGGCTTCATTAATTTTATTTTTATTGATTGCCGAACGCGGCTGGGCCATACGTTGGGATGGATCAGTCTTCTTTCTTTCAGGGCAAATCACCTGTACATTTAACATTACAGTGTCATCTAAATCTGTCCGGCAACCAATTGCCCTATATCCATCCTTACTCAACCTTCGGCGTTGTTATGTAATATAATGGGGTATGAAGCCGCGGTCGTTCCCGGCGTTTCAAGCCGTCGGCCTGCGTAGCCGGCAGCCAAGAAACGACGTTGCTGAGCAACGTCGTTATCTTTTTTTTTCTCCATAGTAAACGAATAGCAGTGAGGTGGAAGGGGGGAGCGCTGGGCAGCTGGAACCCAGAGGTCCAGATACATCGGTTACCCGCGCTGACAACGTCGCTGCCGCCCTCAAACAAACGGCCACACCGGTGCCCTAAACCAGCATAAAACTGCATAAAGTGATCTCTCTCTCTCTCTCTCTCTCTCTCTCTCTCTCTCTCTCTCTCTCTCTCTCTCTCTCTCTCTCTCTCTCTCTCTCTCTCTCAACCAAGTGCGAAGCCTGTTATTCAAGGTCACAGGGAGAAAGTATTCCACGTTCAAGAAATTCAGGCGTTGCCATAGGCAACACTAAGGATTGTCGGTGTGCAACGCTGCAGGCGGGATTTTTCGAAGCGCATCGTCTAAGCAGCGCTATCGCGGCTGGAGAGATGCCACTCGCATTCACCTTAGTGGAGTGACTTGCAAGGAGCACTGACACGAAATTTTTGTGTTAACTTTTTGTTTCCACTGCATTGGAGCCCAGTAATCATAGGATGACACCTGAAATGAAATGGTCAACCGCAGCTTAAATAATCATTTACAGCCTCGTTTATTCGTTTCTGTTTCGGTTTCAACGACCCGAGCAGCGACGATACCGCCAGACAGGACGTAGCTCGTGACGACCCCGTTCTCGTCGCACTACGGCCGGTGTGGACGCGCGTGGCTTCCAGATCGTCGCACCCGCCCGGGGCACCATGACGTCAGTCCCAAAACTCTGACGTGATACACAATGCTGAGCAGCGTGCGCCAACAGCAGCCAGCGTTTTGGCTGCATCACGGCAGCCCTGACCTGGCAACTTTGGGGCGAAGCGCAGGGGCCCTATTCACGACTGCACAAATTGCCGGCAATTCAGGCAATTTTCCGGAAGTTATTTTTTATGGGCTTTGAATTTTGGTCACGTGCTTCCGCTCGACAAAGCGGTTGTGTGTGCTTTCGTCATTTTGACGTTTTATGACGTGACGGGCACCAGTTCTAAAGTTTACCTTATTTTTCATTACTGAAAGCGCATAATTCTTGTCCGGCAATGAAAAACCAGACTAAAAGCGCTAGACATGACAACGTAGGCCTGTCTTTGCTATGCAACAACAATAATGCTTGTAATACACACCCTCTCTGTGATTGGCAGGGAAGGCGTGACGTGTTTTAAATAGTTGGCGGGAACGATTACGTCTTGCATTGGCAACTTCCGCCTGCGTAAAAGTGACGTAATGCTACGTAACAGCTTGAAAATGGCGGCTGTTTTTGTCGCAAAATACAAGCAAAATAGGACAAAAAATTGCCCCGGCTTACGGCGCCGCGAAATGTGCGGCAATTTGCAACAGGCGCAGTTTCGCATGCGCGCTGTTTAAAGCATGTTTCCTACCGAAACAAATTATAGTTTCAACTGCTTCCAAGTCAGCGATCATGGAGCATACAAATAACGTGCAGTATTTTGCTTTTATGTTTGGCAATAAAATAAAAATTATCTGTTTGGCGTAACTGCAACATAAGAGGGCGGAACAAGCCTCTCCATGACAAAGAAGACCCAATGCATGGCATTTGTCCACACTCGTCCTAGTAAGCTGTTCGGTCACATGATCGAACTCAAGAGAAAAATAACAAAGAAAAGTGACTATTTGGTTCATTACAGCGCTGATTGAAGTCGAGCTTGACGAATGAGTGAATCGTCGATATCGGGGCGCTCCGCGGTTATCAGGCGTAGCGCTTCGCTGCTCTTATGTGTCATAGAAGCGATGGTCGCGGCCGTCTTTTTTTGTGATCACGCCATAAACTTGTAACATTGCAGCAGACGATGGCGACATGGCGTTTCGGCGGTGGCGGCAGGGAAGGTGATAACGCAACAAAGCGTGCATTGAAGCAGAGAGCCCAGCTATGTTACTAACAGCGATTGAAAGAAATAAATAGATACGGTAAAAAAATTGTGTGACGTTCTTTAGCTCGACATCCGCCTTTCGCTCGCTTTTGGATCAACGTTACTCGATCGCCTTGTGGTGTTGACGCCAAATTTGAGCTCCAGAAATGTGTTTTTGTTGTCAGCCTTAGCTACCGTCTTAAATTTTATAGTACATGCCAAGTGTTTTTATATCTTTCTTGCACAATATTTGATACCTTGGTAGCGATCTTTATGAGTGACTCGTCAAATTACACTGCTTGTCGTCATAGCTATAGGTGCAGCACGTCACTGATTGCTTACGTCGTGCTTACGCAAAAAAACATGGGCGAATTGCCGGCAATTTGTGCAGTCGAGAATAGGGCCCCAGACATAGTTTCATGCTAACATATACTAGAGGGAAATGTGGCGCTGCAATTGCGGATCGTCGTAGGCACCGCTACAAGTAAACCTGGATGTAAGGAACCTCTATGTAAAGAATTCCTGGATTTAACGAAGTCTTTCAATTTCCCATTGCCACCGCCATAGAAGCCCATGTGTTTGCGGCTTCTATGTAACGAAAGCGTTGTGGTGGTTAACCTTGACGGAACGAACTCGCTAAGCTAATCGGCCATTGTTTTTTGCACTTATACTGAAAAATTGGCCAGATAAAATGCACTAATTTGCCAAATACCTGCACTACTTTAAGGAACCAGCAGCTATGAAAACGTCTAGAATCGTCAAAAAACAGAATTCGTCATGATCATGATGATGAAAGCAGCGGCTAGCGTCATCTTATGGCTAACGTAGCACCAACTTGAGGTTGTCTAGCGTGACAAATGGTAAGAGGAAGAGTGCCACAACGCAAGAGTAGCGTGGCAAGAGTAAGTGCACTTCCATTTCTTTTTTGGACGACTTCCGTCGCCTCTTATCTTTCTCTTCCCCTCTTTCTCATCTTTTTCTCCCCCTCCCCTTTCCCCCATCTTTACTTCGATAAAGGTTACCCAGTCAGTCAATTTTTTTGCTCCCGTATCGCAAACTACTGTGCGTTTCCACGTGGAAGTACGGTGTCGTTCGAGAGTTACGTTTTCACGCGTGCTAGACCTGCCTGTCGGCGTGTAGTTGTGCGTCTTCAATGCTATCTGTAGGGTCGGTTCACCGGGGATGAGTCCTGGTATATAGTGTCCCAGCTGGCACCCTCTCAACAATGTTGAGTGGGAAAAAGAGCGCGAAGTTCCCCAAAAGGCGCCCTTTCAGCATAAGTTTGGTTCTTGAAACATATTTGGAACTCAAACGTGTCAAAATTCAAATGTGATACTCAGGGTACATTTGTGAATACAGCATTAAGTGACCTTTGCAGTGCCTGTTGTGACTAAGCTTGTGCGAAAGCATATAGATGGTATTCGTTGAAAAGTTTAGCGGTGAATTTCTTCGCTTGGCAACACTGGAAACGGCCACAGACATGGCCGATGCGCCACGGACATGGACAAGTACCGCCATCCCGCGGAGCCCGACGTAACGAGTGACGGCGCACTCACACGGTTGCATGGAGGAGAAGAGGGGTGCCTGATCTGGGGGACGTGCGCACAACGTCGCCTAGCAACAGACGCTTGGCCACAGATATGGCGGCGCACTGGCATGGTTGCCTGCATGCATTCCACGCCATTGAATACCGGCCATAGGCGCAAATCAGGCAGTTTCTCACTGTGAAAAAAGTCTTAAAAGGGTGAATTCACCTTCACTGATGTCAAGCATTCTGGTTTCGTTTCTACTTCATCCGCCCTAACCTTAACTCAAAACCTGCATGTAACGAAAACATGGATGTAACGAAAAAATTGCTAGCTTTTTTCAACTTCGTTGTACCCAGGTTTAGCTATATTCCAGCTAGCGACGTTCCCCACCTTCTTGGCCTGGTGAACCACATGGCTTCTCTTTTGTCTCGAAGCCAAAACCAACAAAAAGGGGAACATTTTTTAGATGCGAAGCACCTCTTGCTCGGGGGGATGTTTCGCGTCCGTGCCCCGTCCGCAGCGCCTCTGATAATGATTGCGGCAGGATGCCCCTAGGGATTGGCCAGCCAAATAATCCATCACGAGATAGCTTCGCGTTCAACCACCGTCGTCATCTTCCCGTAGGGGAACAGCTGAAGAAGAAGAAGGAAAAGAAGACAAAGCTGCGAAGTGGAGAGGGCGTGACGTTGCTCTCGCCCCGTCCACAGCGCCTCTGATGATGATTGCGGCAGGATGCCCGTAGGGATTGCCAGCCGAAGAATCCATCACGAGATAGCTTCGCGTTCAACCAACGTGGTCATCTTCCCGTAGGGGAACCGCTGAAGAAGAAGAAGGAGAAGAAGACAAAGCTGCGAAGTGGAGAGGGCATGTACGTTGCTCTCAGCCGGTGCACCAACGTCAACAAGCTTTGCTTCACCAACGCTGACGGAGACTACCGACTCTACCACAGACGACAACATTGACAAGAACATGATGGACGAGGTTCGGCGCCTCGAGAACCCCCGCCTACTCACCGTCACACAACAGTACTTGCGTGCCTTTGCCACCGGTGTGGGCCCGGACGCGGAATTCCCTCTGGCGCTACTAAACACCAGATCACTCAACATAACGGCAACACAATGGAACCACACGGAACCCCCATGATGCTTCGCATCCTCACCAGGGTTCCCCACGGGAAGGCGGTGTAATGTTTTCTTGTTCACCTTGCATGAAGCTTCTAAATAATCACTGACAAAAATATTTGTGGCGCTTCAATTTTACAATAACAAAAAAAATTTGAACGATCTTTTGCAGTAATATTGTTGCTTTTTTGCAGCATGCCAAGTGGAACGTGCAGCCCCGGTACACGACGGAATGCTTGCTGAAGTCCGGCTCCCCTAGACAGTGGCGCCATATTTCCCTCTAGCATATATTACTATGAAACTCTATGGGCGCACGGGGCCGCACTCAACGCGCCATGCTAGTGCCCATACGTTCTAAGCTTTTTTCTGCATGCAAAGATTAAAATTGATTTAGAATATGTTATAGAGAGCGGTTGCTGTTGAAACTCCCTGGGACATATCTCCGCATACAGTGTAAGCTTTTTACACAGTTATCCCAGCTTTGATATCATCGCGGCAGTACTCCTTTAAATTTCACACCGCAGTGCATACACCCTGATCTTCGAGATTCACTTCGCGGGTGTGGGAAGCTCGTAGATGAAAGTTGGCACAGAACAAAGAATGAGTTCAATGGAGCAGCTATCACGGTGGAATGATGCACCCGATTGTGGTAGTAGCAGTAGTAGTACATATATAGCAGCAAAAATTAACGAGACATCAACTAGGAGTGTTTCCCTAGCCAGAAATCCAAACGGGGTCTTGGAAGGCGTTAAGAAATTAGACAAATAATTAGGCAAACGATAAGATAACCAAATGGCGATATTATAATGTCGAGATAAATAATGGTGTCAAAAATTCTATAAAGTGTTCTCCCACGAAATATTGGTTACCGCCGTAAAACGAGGCCCTGAAACGACGCTCTAACAACGGCTCTGTTTCAGCTTGAGTTCCATGTGTGCCTGGCGACGCTCAAAACTCGGTGCAGCAAGATGGAGAGGAGGAAACTGCTGGGCCAGGAAGTGTGAGGGAAAATGGCGAGGAAGCAAGGAGCCGACGCGCAGGTGTGGTGAGTTCGCTCCTGAAGAAAACGCCTCCAGTGGTCGGAGTAATCTAACCTGGGTTCCTCGCGTTAAACAGGCGTCTATCGGATTGCGCTATCATCGCATTCGCTATCGCATGTGCGTTATCATCGCTATCATTGCAGCATTTTTCTTTGGGCTCGTAGCGCTTGCGTTGGCTTTGGATTTTAGCTGAGTTGAAGTGGACTTCTGCTTCGGTCTGTGGCAGTTTAGATGTTAGACTTCGGGACGGTGGATTGTCGACTTTGATTTAACTCAACTTCCGTGAAGAAAGCTTCAAATTTTAACCATCTTTGTCTTGAGAAGAGGGATTTGTTTTTAACCATGGAGCTGTTTAAGCTTGAGTTTCATCTGCCGCTTGAGTCGCTCAAAACACGGCGCAGCAAAATGGAGAGAGGGACAAATGCTAGGCCAAAAAGTGTACGGGAGAGTTGGCTAGGAGGCAAGGAGTCGACGAACAGGTGTAAGGGGTGCGTGTCGCGGTGCAGATGTTCGGGTGGGGAATTGGCTGCACCTAGTAATGACTTAAGCTCTGACGAGCAGGCGTTAGAAAGACAGCGTGCGTTCAGGGGCATCAGTGTCGGATCTACCTATCAGGCGGGCAGACCTAATAAAAGCCAAAGTTACAGCTAATGAAGACCGCCAACGCCGCTGTTTCCTCAGTCTTCGCGTCTCAATTACGAAGGTGGCCGGATTTGTCTTTTCTGGGGTTGGAGGTACTGGTGGTTCTTTGTATTTACCTAGGAACGTCCCTAATTTTAGCCGTTTTTTTATCCCATCTGAAACAGGTTCCACGAGTTATGGTGAGCCCTTGCGCCTCCTGGACTGTATTATGACATTACGCTTGCTCCTGAGGTGTGACGGCGCGCTATGCTTCCCCGCGCTGCAGATCCTGCGTATCCTGGAAGTTCCATCCCAGTAAGCTGTAATTCGCGCGTTATTTTGTTCAGCGACGACAAACTTTCTTGGGCTGCATAAATGTGAAAATTTGGTTGCGTTTCTCTGCCTGTCTTCCGGCGAGCCTGTCACTCGGTTCAACTGCCCGGCCAGAATAGCTTAAAGAACAGGTAAACCGAAATATATACAAGAAAGACCTTTCACAACTCCTAAAACTGGTGACACGCGTCATACATGTCAAGATTGTTCGGCTAAAATAACGCATTGGGAGTACTTGAGCTGAAACATAAGTACACAACTGCCGGTAGAAGCATTCTCTCAATCAACAACAGTCGTGGAATGGTTTTTTGTGGCAGCAAATAAAACGTTCGTTAAAAACAATGTCGAAGAGAGGCGATATAGATATAAACGTTAAAGAAAGATGTTCCCTCGAGATGCTCCACGAACATTGGCAACAAAATGTCCAGAAATAACATTGTATTTGGTAATCCGCAGCGAAGTAAGAAAATACTGGTCATTTTTTTAACAGCGGAGCTGTTTACCTTGAGCTTGGTCCGGTGGCGTTAGCAAAAAAGAATACCAAGAAAAAAACTACGCCGCCTGTAAAGGCTGCACCACCGCAGATGGGTATTATAACAATGAAGCCGGCTTTCGCGCCGACTCGCGTGTGAGCACAAGGAGCATATGCGTATGCGCACCCCTTACTACCCCACTTTAAAGGTGATAAGCTGGTCGTTCTTGGGCTAGTAAAAAAAAAATGGCACAGCTTTCACTAGTGGTACAAGGCTGGAGAAAGAGCGGGGCGGGGGTCGACCCACCTTCTTCCCCTCTGGGATCATTGAAGTCGGAGCTGGTCAGAGCTCCCTCCAAAAGCTCGTAAGAAGAAAGGAAGGGATTTTGCGAATGTAGTGGGGCGTGCGCGCAGCCCCCTACAATATGAAATAGCGTCCCGAGGGTTTCGCAGAAGCGGCACATGGTGGGGTGTAATATATGGCATTTAGTGGGACGGGGAAAGGTATTCGTCTGGAGTGCACGGAGCTACCGTTCTTCCTCTTTTGTTAGGTGCTTATGTGGTGCTGGGTTGGTGCTGGTGTTGAGGGCTGTTGAGGCTGGGAAAGCTCAAGGGGTCTTCGACGGAGGACTCCTTTCCATTGCTTTTCGCAATAAACACGTTTGCGCTCTCTCTCTCTCTCTCACTCACACACACACACAGTCTTCTTCCCTGGGATCCTTTGCAGTGTGGAAGACCGACAGGAACGGCCTTCTAAAATGCGGCTCAACTGGGCGTCACCCCTCAACACTTAGCGTAGTCTACAAAGAACATCACAAACGCTAACAAAACTTAGCAAAGCTTGCAAGACCTAGCTAAACTAAGCAAAACCGGAAGAAGCCACGTCGAACCCCAGCTCCGCTGTTTCTGTGGCCTTGTGCCAATAGTGCAAGCTGCGCCCATTTTTTATTCTGTGTGTGTGTGTGTGAGAGAGAGAGAGAGAGAGAGAGAGAGAGAGAGAGAGAGAGAGAGAGAAGGGTTGGAGGGGGAGGAGGGAGGGAGAGAGGGGGGAGGAGGAGGGAGGGAGGGAGATTTTATTCGTCGAGTGGAAGCTGAATGATCTTTCCGCACATGACCCCCCCCCCCCCCCCTCACGTACGCGCACAAAAATACTTCAGGACAAGTTGGGCGCTACTACAGGCATTTATTTCGTGGTGATGATGATGATGATGATAATGATGATGGTGATAAGCGGCTTTTCCTTTGCAACGGGGTGGTGCTGCGCAGCGACCTCAGCCGTAACGCCACTGTACAATCCAAAAAACAAAAACCCTTGCCAAAAAAAAAAACCTTTATGGAATTTTTGTGCTAGTCTGACTTCTATGTTCGCATGTCTTCCCAGATTGTTCTCTGCTCTTTTCCCACCAACATTCTACCATTCTTTTACTAGGCTCTACTGCTGTCCAATTAACTTTTCCGTTAACCTCAAATCCAAGCGCTTCCGGAAGCTGGATGGCTCCATCACTGAGGACTGGACGGATACTTTTGCACACCGTTACAATATGTCGCATGGTTTCTCGCTCCCTGCCGCAACCTCCGCACAATTCTTTCTGTACCGGCTCGAGGTTAAGTGTTTTTGTCCGCAAGCAACCCGCTCGGGCTTCAAAAAGCAATGCATTCTCCTTGATATTATCAAAGAACTTTTCCCTCGTGATCTCCCGCTTCCCATTTCTGTATAATCTAATGACTTGTTTGCGTCCATCCTCTTTTTCCAGGTCGTTGTCTCTGATTCTTTCACTTCATTTTTGTATTGTCTTGGTCGTTCCCCTGCGCTTTCAGGTTCCATATACTTTGTCCTGAGCCTTCTGGTTCTTTTCCTCCACTGTGTGTCCAAGTCTTTAATGTAAAAAATACCGTAAAATACCATCTCTGGTCGTGATATAAAAAAGCAGCGCAACCTGCAGTTTCCTACGGCCCCTGAGAAGAAAAAAAAAATGTCAGCCTCTAAATCTTATTAGAACGCGACTCCCACGGCCTCCATCCGCCCTGACCTTGCCATATCTGTCTCTATACAATTTGTACTCGCAACGTGAACCGTTTCCACCGGCGCCGGGGTCGTTATCGTGATAGAAATGTGGCTGTATAGCTTGTTGCACGCTGCAACCGTACGAGCTTATAGCTTCCTGGATATAGTGTGAGGAAGATTGAAGACCATATCGCCGATCAGGCACTCGGACGGTAAAACTTTTAATCCTTCGTACTCCTTCTTGTTGTACCGATGTGTTCGTAGAGCACGGAAGCGAAAAAAAAAAACGCATTTAAACAAGCCCTCAAAATCGCTGGTCCTCTCATCCTTCTGGATTACGTTAAAAAGGCGAGGGGATCTTTTTATAGTGGCTCTGTCGTGCTGTAAACCTAGAGATGATTGATTATAGACAATTATATTGCCTCGTTGCCAAGAACGATACAAGTTTCTTCCGATAAACAAGGTTTATTGGAGCGAACTTGTGCTCCGCAACAAAACAAAAGTAAACACGTGGCGAAGCAGCGGTCAACAAGGCGACCCGCACAGGCGCCTTGTTGACCGCTTGATCCCCTTGTTGAAATGGAATGGCGCAGCGTTTGCCTTGCGGGCTTTTATCTTTTCCATTAATTCTTTCTGGAACCGTCGAATTAGGTCCAGAACAATGAGGAACATTCTAGTCCAGTGACGACAGGGCGACTCACTCTCCCCACCAACTGAGATAGCCTGCACGACATACAAAAATAAGAGGAAACACGCGCTTCTTCTTCGAAAACAGATAACACAGCTTGGCCCGCGGCACGGCAAGGATCGCGAAGATATAGTGCTGATAACCACCGATGCTGATGGTTATGCAGAAAATTCCATCCCACGACCAAGTTACGTGTGTACAAGGCGCTGCCTTCCGGCACAGAAATTGTAATATAGCGGTCAATTGTTTATATAGAGGCATTTTTCTCAATAATAATATGGAACAGAAGCTTTCTTGCTATGGAAACACGCAATCCGTGAAGAGTTTTGTTTGCCATTATCTTCTTCTTCTTAATATTGTCTACTATAGGACGAGGCCTCTTCTATGGACCTTTGGCGGCTTATATCCTGCGAAGCCTCAATTCACTCTTTCCCTCAAATTTTCCGTATAATTGCAGGTAAAGTACCAGTCTACTTCGAATAGCTTCGTAACTGTTTTCCTGCAAAACGTGTAAACGCTGCGCTAGTTGGCAAAACTGCGCATTTCGATAGCCCGCAGCGAAAGCATGGAGCATGCATTCGAAGAAGCACCGCTACGAACGGGAGTGTGCAATCATCGCATTACCAAACACACACACACGCACGCACACAAAAGGATTTCTAAACGCCGCCCCCTGCTCCTCGTGGTCATCTGCCATCAACGCGCAGAGCTCTCCCCTCACGATTCCCATTAACGATAACACCACTAACGGCCCCACCACTGCGACGGGTGCAGTTCCTGAGGCTCAAACCTCCTGCGCTATGACCTGTCCCTTAACGATACACCTACAGCCTCTACCATTACCGACAGCCTCGACGGCACTATTCACCCCACATACAGCAATGAGAACGAAGCACTCATGGTGTGGCCTTTAAACCAACACGGACTACAAGACACCAATCTTGAGTATCTCTCCAAATATTTACCACGTCCCCTAGCCATTTTTGCTCTGCTCTGACCACCACATATCACGTGGTACGGGCTTGCCCCTACACACATACCCTTAACCCCATCCCTGCTGGCCAGCTGGGCCGGGCCGGGCCACCCGAAGTCGATTATTGGCCCGGGCCCGGGCTCAATGCCATGGGCCCAGGCCGGGCTCGGGCTTGAAAACATGGACCCAGCCGTTCATAGTTCTGACTTGAAGGAAAGGAGCATTAAAAGGAATGTTCTGAGTTTATTTTTACGCGCTTCGTGATGTTACGTGTACGCATTGTTTTAAAAACGTGTTTTGCTAGGTCTGATACTCACTATACTGTAATCTTAATGGAATTTCATGTGTTGCATCAAGATTTTACAGAGCCAGGACTGTCCATGTATTTCCGGACTAGGAAGCCACCCCAAAATTTATTTTTGCTCATTAAAGTTTCTTCTCTCTCTCTCTCTCTCTCTCTCTCTCTCTCTCTCTCTCTCTCTCTCTCTCTCTCTCTCTCTCTCTCTCTCTCTCTCTCCCTCTCTCTCTCTCTCTCTCTCTCTCTCTCTCTCTCTCTCTCTCTCTCTCTCTCTCTCTCTCTCTCTCTCTCTCTCTCTCTCTCTCTCTCTCTCTCTCAAGATTTTATATTTTGGGGTATAACGTACCACAGACACGATTAGAAGGAATTCCCTAGCGGGGAAGGGCACTCAGACATCCTGTCCTAGAGCTCTGCACCGATGTTTACGTACACGTGCGTTTTAGATGTCGCAGCCATCAAAACGCGGCTGCCGTGGCCGGGCATGAAATTCACATGAGAGAGAAACACCACCACCGAGCAACCTCTGCAGGCACAATATTTCAATGCGCGTACATGCTCGTGGATTCAAATGCGGAGGGAAAAAATTCAGCAATAAAAACTTGTGGCCGAGACAACAACGTGAAGTTGCGAAGTATCTGGTCATCAGAAATGATAGTGCATGTCTTTCGTGTAAGAATACGAACTATTATTACGCCGTTGGGAAAGGGGCGTGAACTGCAGACGGTGTATCGCTTGTGCTACACCAGCGTTTCGAAGGCCTTTTAATAGAACGTCGTTTGACTCCAATTCCACCACCTTTGAGCTGCTATACACGACGCTTTTTCAAAGGTGTTTGGTTGAAATGCCGCTTGGGTCAAAGGAGCACCACAACCAACCTTTGGGAATCTCAAGGGCATTTGAAACACGAACGCGTGTACTCTCACACGGAGTTTGCGCATGCTGTATTTACAAAAAATAATTGTTTACGACTAAAACTTGGTATTTAAAAACCTCGCTTTTAATCACTTTTCTTTTGTTTTTGTTTACTATCACTTGGTCTACGATTACGGAGTAGCTTGGTGCTCCCAACACCGGCATTGCAAAAAAAGAAAGAAAGAAAGCTGCCAAAGTTTTGCATGTTTTATTTATGTGCGCAGAACATAATCAATTTGATCCCTAATTGGTCAATTTTAATTCTAAAGTAAATTTTTCGTGATTTTGCGGGAACGAAACTGAGCAGCAATGACGACACCAATACACGGTGGATGAACGCGGAAACTTTCAACAGCCTTCGAGATTTGCCGTGTAGATCAGCGGTACTTCTAGTCCGAATGACATTTGAAATTCCGAAGGCCATTTGCCGCAAATGTCCTTTCAAACACGCGTGGGGCGCAGGTATAGGCTATATGTACGTGCACTTCTTAACCGTAATTTTTTGCATTTTCTGTTGATGACGTGCTTGTTCAGACTGGATGCTCCGTCTGATTGCGCGCTACGAAGACACTCAACCGAATATAATGAACAAATTTTTTTCAGTCTAAGTCCGGGCCTCCTCACACACACGCGAGCCCGTAGGCTTAAAAATCAATGACCGGGCCCGGCCCGGGCCTGGGCTTGAGACGACGGGCCCGGGTCGAGTCAGGCTCACTTATAAACACCCGGGCCCGGCCCGGGCGCGGGTCGGGCTCGGACTTCATAAAGCGGGCTAGGGCCGGGCCCGGGCCTTAAAAATCAGGCCCGTGCAGTGCTCTAATTATCTCCTCGTCACCTGTGCGCGGACAGCAGGATGCCTGGACTCACCCATAGAGGAACGGCTACAAGCAACACTGTGTGCTCATATAAATGTTCTCTCTCTTTCTCTCTCTCTCTGTATCGAACTTCGAAGATTAGTACTTTATGTTCATTTTCTTGCATCTCCTTTTTGCAACAGGATCGGCTACAACACCGGCATGCCTCTTTATTTTAAAAGAAGTGACAGTTCCCCTTTTGCTTAAATCAGGCAAATCATATAACTTAATGAAGCCCCATTCAAGTGGAACACGAAAATCGCCCCGTCAAACAAGGCAAGAGGGGTAGACACCGCGAAGGAATTCTGAATCAGAGGACACGCCAATAAATACGAATATGCTGTGAAATTTTACTCTGTCGGTGATTTAACTGAAATATTTCAGAGACAGAGACAGAGAGAGGGAGAGAGGGAGGGAGACTTGAGTTTGAGAACGCCGTTTTAGCTAATGGGCGTGGCAGCTTGCGAAAATTAGTAAGAAAACTTTCTGTAAATATTTTAAATATTAATGAACCAATTGAAGTGAGCAGTTAGCGCTTGGCAGCACTAGGCACTGAAAAAAAAAAAAAACGAATAGAAGCCCTCACTTCCCCCTTTCACGCTACGCCAACCCTTCCATTTGCATATTTGGCGTACTGGTGTAGCCACTCCGAAGAGATCTCTCGTGCAATCGAGGCATAAAATACGCCAGGAATCCTCCCTGCCTCGCCACAATCTAACAAATAGCAAACAGCCAGGCAAGTTTAGTTACATCGTAAAAGGGTTCTGCATTGCCGGCCGGCTCGCCTCGATAAAGTTGACAGTTAGAATTACAAGTTACACTGTGATGGATACTCCGTCGTCCCTAACCGAACACTCAGAAGTGGCTACCGGGGTGGGGAGGAGGCCGAAGGTGAAAGGAGGTGGAGTATATTTTCCCACGTTCATCTCTTCTACGATATATTTTCCTCCAGTATTTTGTGCTTGCCGCTTTGCGCAGCGAGACTAACGTGCGATCCACGAGCCGCGAACGGCATATCGCATTCACAGTGAGATATTTTTTTTTATTATTTAATTGAAGCTGGGAATGCCGAACGGCGAGAGATCCACTCGACATGTCCTTGAGATTGCCTGCTAAGTGCCCGCTCTGCTTCATTTACGGGTATACTTCGGTTAATTTATTGACTCTGGGCTTCGTGTGACAGTTCACCGGCCTGTAGCAAAACGCGCGCTTAATAACACGGCAAGGCGTAACGTACTTGAGCGGTGAGACCTGTCTTTAGAAATGTTCGGAGTGGATAAGCGTTTTTGGAAAACTTTCCAGCTGTAAAAATCTCGGCACTGTTTTGAATTCCTCTTTTATTTTTTTTATTTTTGTACTAATGGTTAAACTGGGTCGTTTCTACGAAAGCATTTTCTAATTAAAAAAAAAACTTGCGACGTTTCTGCGACTGCGCGGGGCAGTCAGACACCGCACGTTAAATTATACTCAGTCGCTGGTTTTAAACCAGGATAGAGTACAAGACGTCTTAAAGTTAAGCGGGTTGGTTTTATTTATTTTCATCTATCACATTCACTTCATTCGTTTTGGAATGAACTTTGATTCTGTTCGGTGTCGACGCCACTACCGTGCCTTCTCCATCAAAATATAGTTCGATTTTCTCCCGTTGACGTAGAAATAAACAAAATGTAATGACTTTAGGCAATGCTACAAAAAAAAAAAAATTAACGAACACTGAAGTGACCTGAACTGACGCGGCATTCTCCACAGCGGCACGTCGGCCAGTTTGTTTCGATAAAACTGGAGATGTAATATCGCAATGTTTTCGTGCGCCTCCGGCAGGTATTGCGGCCGTTGAAAACACGGTAGCTGTTTGTTGTGCGTGTAAGTGTTCGGCCCCGACCCCTGTGCTTGCTGCAATACACGGCCGTCGAGCATGTTCGAAGGAGCGTGATTTGCGTTCTTACCGACGCCGCATTCGAAGCGCGCCTAATCGCACGTGCTGCCGCTTTCCTAGCTGCTCTCGAGGTGTCTGTCCTCCCATTATATGATGTAACACTCACCTGTTACACCGCCGGCTAGTAACGCCGTCGTTTTCAATGCGGATATATTCATTCGAAACGGCGGCCGAATTGAATGTTGCAATAAAAATGAAGGGCTTAGAGAGAGAGAGAGAGAGAGAGAGAGTGATCTTTAATGAAGTCTGGCAATGTTAGCTGGGCTAAAATGCCTAACTTGCTACGCCAGTTGATGACGGGATGAAGATGATGGCGATGATGTTCAAGAAGTTGATGCGTACAGATACGGCGAGTTATTTACAGCGACTGGTCTAGACCTGTGTGTTGCAGGTACACTATCAGAGCTTTGGTAGCCCTTAAAGCACGTTTAGGACAAGCCCATGGTCCTAAAACGTCCTTTAGCTGCATGTCCACGGAAAGCGGCAGTCCCAAAGTCACTGCGAGGGATACTCTTTGAGCACTGAATCGAGCACATTCACAGAGCAGGTGCTGCAGGGTTTCTCGCACATCACAGTGTGGGCAGAGTGGCGACGTAACCTGTTTTATCTTGAAGAGGAAGTTGCGCGTGTATGCGATATTCAACCGCATGCGATGTAGAATTGCTTGTACCCGCTTGGGGAATCCTGGTGGCATTTTAAATTTGCAGTTGGGATCTATGAAATATAACGGCGCGTAATGACGTGATACGTCATCCCAGGCTGCACGCTGCATGTTCCGCTTCGGTCAAATACACCGAGCGTTGTAACAGGTGATGGGTATATTTGCGCGCATACACACATGCATACGCACGACAAGATACAGAAAACTCACCGGTCTGTCTCTCTCGTAATGTATTAATATAAGGACTGGCCGTTGGTTTTTATTTAACATGGTCGGGTAATCTTAGAGTTAGATTCAGTGAGCAGAATTATCGACTTTAAAATAAAAAAAGAAACCTATTTTAAGTTTGCCAGGTCTTTTGTCTGTGTGTGAGCGTGTTTTTTGCAGGTGGTCATCCCAGTGCTGTGGAATTTCTTTTAAACCATTCATAAAAAAGTTGTTCCTGTGTGCGCTCAAAAACTTGTTTCGCCGTGCATTCTAGAACAATAAAGTGTCTATGTGTGTGCCAGCGTAATTCCACCCTCTTTAACTCTAAACCACTCCCACGGCATTTGTATGCGTGCGGCGCATTTTTTTTTTTTTAACTGGCGCGATTTTTCAGAGGAGAGGGCATGTCTATCGCTATAGCCAGTTTGGCTTCGGCGCGTGATTTCTGAAATTCGATATACATGGCGGTGGTGTATGCATGTTAACTTGCAGTTGGAGAGGAAAAAAACAGATCAAACCCAGTGGAATTTAGAGTGAGACAGCACCGTGCAGCATGGTGTTGATCAATATTTTGGCTCGCAAATCCGCCGTTCGGTGTGTACCCCAAACTTTCGCGTAATACGGAGCTAATGTGTCATTCGTTGTACTCTATATTTAAGTCCATTTGCAATGACTTCTTCTTTTTCATAATTATCAACAGCCGCGCGGTGAAGGCCGAATACGTCGTTCTTTCCCCGATATCTTTAACGTAATATCAGAGATACCCAGCCGCTACACAGTTTATTGAATGGTTACGAAAAGTAAGGATGATGAATCGAGTATATTGAAACGGGAGTCAGTTGCTGATGCATGGGAACCCGCCACGTGTTGGGAGAATTCTCAATTTCTGAATACCCTGGCCCCTGCCATGCAAACTGAGTCACGCAAGCATGACGTTATTTACAGAGTCTGATCAAAGCCTCTACCTCGCAGGTGCACGAAGAGAGCTTAAATCGGCCGCTATGCAGTGAGGACGCGACCAAAGACCTAGTTCGTCCGTTTTTTGTAGCCTCTCGCAAAGCAGCTGGCCCAAACGACACGTTGGCGACAGCGGCATATCACGTGTCTTAAGCTTCTGCCATATGGTAGTCGAAGTAACTGCAAGTCACTAGCAGTGGCGTAAATCATGGGGGGGTCAGGGGGGTCCTGACCCCCCTTGTGTTCGGGCTGGGGGGGACACCCCTTGCAAGTGTCCCCCCCCTTGAGATTCATCTTTCATTTACCTTTGAAAGCTAAAACAACTGTTGTTTTTGTCACTAATAAGTACTGCACGAGCTGAAATAACCATCCCGTTTTTTTTCAATAATTGATGCAGCTGTAGCGGGCATTGAGAAGAGGTTTAATCCAGATTCTGAGGGAATCGTGACGTACAGGGCACCGGAACTTCTCCTTCTGAACCGGTCATCAGAAGCAAACTTGGACGTGATCCGACGATACAAGAGCATCGATATCGGTAAAGTCGTGTCTCGCGTGCGCTTGTTGCGCGAAGAACACTGCAACCTCAAGTCCGTCGACGACGTGGCAGCAGTACTCCGGAACATGCACACGTCCACCCGCCAGTATTTCAAGGAAGTGGAGAGTGTTCTCAGGATTATCTTAGTGATGCCGGTCTCTTCCTGTGAAGCAGAGAGATCGTTCATTGCCTTGAGAAGACTGAAAACATGGCTGCGTAGTACGATGGGGGAGAAACACCTCAACTGCATGGCTTTGGCACACGTTCGTCAAGACAATATAGACCTCATAACGTTACCAGGGTTGTTGAAAAACTTTGTCAGTGCGTGCAAAAACCGCGCTCTCGTTTTTGGACCCTCTAGAAGTGTCGAAAGCTAGGAAGCATGTCATAGGTGATCAGTACTCATACTGTACAGAGTATTTCTTATTGATCTTTTTTTAACGTCTGCAATAGCACAGTGCAATTACGTAAGGTACAAAAGCATGCTCGTTTTTCTTATTTTAATTCAAATCACGATAGTAATTTGTATATAAATGAAAATAAAGCACAAAACAAAATGGCCGCCTTGGCAAGATGTGTGTCCCCCCTTGTGATTTTTCTGGATTTACGCCACTGGTCACTAGCTATACAAAGAGAGGTACTTTCCCTCGATGAAAGGTTAAAATAAACAGGCAAATTCAACATCTAAGACTTAGTTCCCGTCTGAATGGTTGCCATATATAGACACAGTCGTCTCTGTTAAGGCGTGCGGATTCTTTTCTAACTTCACCACCGTCATTGTACAATCTGCAGTGTAATGAAGCGCAGTGAACACAACTGAGCCTTCCAAATAGCTAAAGCTATCCGAAAAAGAAGGGCAGAAAGATTTGGAGCCGATTTTTTTTGTTTGTTTTATTATCGCGCCAAGCTGAAATCACGGGGATAGCTATATCGTCACATTATTCGGCTTATTCAAAATTACCACTTTCGAGGTTTCGGCTTAAAGATATTTTCGGAAGTAAATTAAAGTAAATGCAGTGTCACAGGCGGTTGTTCAGCTCTCGGGCGTATATTTGCGTTATCATCCTTATCATCAGTAGCTTTTTTACTGTTTGTTTATGTTATTATGTCATCCCCCCACTCACTCTCGTACAACTGGCATAGCAAGCTGTGCGCCCATGCTGGGCTACCACCTCAGGTCTCACCGACGACCGTTTTTTAGAGGCGAAGCCCTGTATTGATGGGGCTGTTCGTCTTCTGTCGTCGTCGTCGTCGTAATCTTCATCTCATGTAGTCACGGCACTAAAACACCCGGAAACTCGTTTACGCCTCGCGCTAGAACGTAACGCTTGCTAAAAAAACACCGGAACACTCGTTTACGCCTCGCGCTAGAGGGCTTCGTGCTTAAAAAACAAGAGACTTTTACAGCAAAGCCGTATACCACTACAAACCAACGGTTTCATCTCCGTTGGCAAAAACTCCAAGGCGCCAAAAATGCACTTATACACTGCGTGCTTACACTGTGCATAATAAGTAATTAGCTCGAGACTGGCTGGCTGAATCACTGTTCCAGGGGATTAAGTGCGTAAGAGTGAATGATTACTTCAATATACGCAGGGTGCACTGGTATCTTGGTCCACATTAATAATGTAGGCAACAAAAAGCACAACACCCTTAAAACTCGCGTTCACTTTAGGACGGGGTCTTATACAGTGGCGACCTCTTCTGTGCGCAAACGTTTCTCATCGCAAGAGCTCCCACGCGACTATGATAGTCTAGATATCGGAGCAATTATATGACGCACGGAACGTAAACGCCACAATGCGAACTCCAGGTATGTTTCAATTGACGCTGAGAAAGGAAGACTTTCGGACTGTCATTGATCTGCGTATTCCCGGCGCAAACTTTGCAATCTTCAGCAGAGTCTACAGGGTATCTCTCTCAGTTCCGAACGGGGACCATTTAATCTGTGTGTATCGACGAGGCCTCACAGTTCACTCCTTAGAAGGACTTCTTATGCGGGAATCTCCTCTTTAAGGAAGTGTTAGAGACGCCCTTTTTATAGTAGATAGGCTCAAGGTCATTTCGAATTTGGGCGAACTCCCGGTCCCTTAAGGGGAAAAAGATGGATAACAAGGCATTCGGCCCCAGCCAATCGATCCAGTTTTTACGAAAGGACAAGTCCTCATCAAGGGCGTCGGCATTGCGCCGACGTTTCGGCGAGAGGACCGTTCTCCTTCAATGTCATTATGCATAAAACGTCGTCATAAAGCCTTGACCACAGACTTCACTTCCATCTCGCCTCTCTTGTTACAACAGGTCCCTTTAAGAAAGGTTCGTTTAAGCTGCACTGCAGCGGACCGGGAAAGGGAAGCACGTGTCAGGGTCACGTGTACGGCAGGTGCCAAGGCGCACCTGAGAACGAACAGGACGCACAGATGTGCACAACCGGCAACGCAAGAAAACACCCCGGAGCGCGCGCCCGGCGGAGTGCACCCATGACTGGAGAAGGCGCACCTGTTGCAACCGCCGCCGGGTCCTCTTCCTCGTCGGTGCACACCAAGCCACCACGGCAGCCGCCACCGGCTCACCACGGGGGGCTGTCACTCGCATGACGACACCGCGAATCCACGTTCCCAGATCGATGACCACCGGCCTGACCTCACATCCTCGCGGCTTTCTTCGGCGTCGGGTTTCACACCATCCTCACTGAACACGCACATGGACCGACGACCACACAGACACTCGCGAACTGCCGGCGCTCTCGTACGAAATTCCCCTCCGTGGAAAGAAAAGCAGAGGTGACAGTGCGGGGTTTGCGGAACGCCACGAAGTGTATCCCGGGTTCCTCGTGTTGCAAGGGGTGGGCGCTCACTCCACTGGCTTGGGTCGTAGGCCTCGACTACCGGCGTTGCGCCGCACGCCGAAGAGCGGCGGAGGAGGGAGCGTACTGCGGAGCGCTCTCCGGGAAGGTGGAGAGGGAGAAGGCCCGAGGTGCGCGCACTGTGGGCAGCGGCGCACCGGCGGAGGCAGCAGCAGCAGCAGCGCTATCCGGGGAGCGCGGAGAGCTGCGGAATCCGGTAACGCGCGCAGCGCCGATCTCTGGCTGGACCGGCGGGCTCGACGTTGGAGCGACGGTAGGCAGGAGCTTCGCGCCGCGCGCTGCGCAGCGGTCGCTCAGGGGGTAAAAAACGAAAAAAAAAAAAATCCTCTCGTCTCGGTCGTCCTGCGGTTGCGGTAGCGGCGCCGTTTCCCCCGCCGACGCGGGGACGAGCCTCCTCTAGCGAGCTCGCTGACGGTGACGCGGCGCCCGCTCGATGTAGGGGAGGCGACCTACGCTACGCCAGGAGCATCCGGAAGGCTTCCCTCCCTTTCTTCCGGGCGGCGCGTAGAGCGCTAGACCACGCCCCGCCCTGATGGACGCTCCTCCCGTTTTTTCCCCCTCTTCACTGCCCCCCCCCCCCCCTCGCTTTTCGTACGCTGCCCTCGTTCGCGTGGTTAACGCGGTGCCACCATGCAAAGAAGGGTAAAAAAAGAAGCTCTTGGTGAAGTTAAGAGTCAGCTCCTCCTCCCTCGTTTCTCGGTTGCATAAAACACGCGATGTTTAAGCGGCTGTCGAAACGAGACGCACGCGCCGCGAAGCCAGGAAGAGAGATGGGCTCGAGGGCAGAGATGTGTCAGCCTGGAAGATTGATGCACGAAACTGGACTGCTGGCGCTGGGCGGTAAGAGCTACTGTAAGAAACGATGCGCGCAGCTGACGCAACAGGCCAGCGTGGAATGTCCGTTAGTTCGCGATGTCACGGTGACTCAGGTGCTCAGAGCACTCTAACTTTTAGTGCACGCGCATGCGCAGTAGACTGAGACCGCATGCTGGGACGTCAACTCGCAAACAGCTGGGTAGAAGAGAGGCAAGTTTTAGCGGAATCCTGTAAAGTCTGGAATACATCTAATGAAAGAATTATCTGGCACTTGAGCCCCGCTTCGGCACGGCCTGAGTGACGCGTTCGAGTAGCGTACGTACCTACGGAACGGTAATATCATGCAGGGCCAGAGATGCTGGGAGTCGGTAAGGGGCGCCAAAAATACGCCAAATAAACGGTTCGCAAGGCGTGTTATCTGATCTCCCGAAGTGAGCAGAAGCGACCGCGGTTTGGGAAAAAATGCGGCCTGAGCACTTTTTACATTCCAATCGACAAACACCACTCAGCGGACCGATTCTGCGCTACCCCTGGGCCTTCACGCCACCGATATAACCTCTCAATTCCCCGCAACACGCAACCGAACCAAAGTTAGAACACTCGCTACAACCAACTCCCCAAGGGAGGAAGGCAGACAAGTCTGGCGCCGATGCTGATGCAGCCAAGTGTACACTGGCCATCCCAGTCGTCAACCACAAGCTGGAAGAACACGCCCCAGCCACCATGAAAACACCCAAGCCCGACTGAAGCTAAAGCTGCCATCGCCTTAACTTTACACAGAATGACACCCACGCAACGTGCTATTCCTATTCTTTCGGTCTCTCACGCCGCTTGCAATACCATTATTAGCGGAAGAATATTAACCTTGCATCATCGAATCCTGACAGGCATGCATGCCAACTGACCGGATCCAAACGACGCGAGTTATCTGGACCCTCGGCCACGAATCTCTCCAAGGCAACCAACATGGCTAGGCTAATGCCTCCGTGAGCCGCGCACAAAATACCTCGGGCTCAGTTCTTCTGCCTTGCAAGCACATCCTGCAGTTTCATCGACTATACCTCTCCCCGTGCAAAAAAAAAAAAAAAAAAAAAATCCCGGGCCACCTCCAGTAAAGCGGAACCTAGGAAAAGGCGCAACATGCAGTGTATAAGTGCCTTCTTGGCGCCTTGGCGTCTTTGCCCAGGGAGATGAAACCATTGGGGGGTAGAGGTATACAGTTTCGCTTGAATCACAAAGCGTTCTAGCGCGAGGCGTCGGAGAACGAGTGTTCCGTTGTGTTCTTTTAGAACGCGTTACGTTCTATCGCGAGGCGTCAGCGAGTGTCCCGGTGTTTTAGTACCGGGAATACATCAGACGATGGTTACGACGATGACGACAGGAGACGCCGACAGCCAGAGCCCCTAAGGGGCGCCGCCCTTAAAGAAACATGCATTTTTTCGAACCACATAAGAAACGGGTACATTCACCCTGCGAAACTCTGTTTATAGTCTCTGTTTACCTTGCCGAATAAGCCCAATCGAGCGTGCAGGCGATCTCACAAATAACTTTACCACCTTTCTAGACGGTCGAAGCCATGGTATACCAAGCTCGGTGCTGGCTTGCCCACCTTACCTAATATAGCGGACCCTGACCACTGCAAAGCTACAGGGGCGCCTAGCTCAACTAAACGCTCCTCCTCAAATGTGAAGACAGAGAAGTGATCAGAAAAAATACAGTTACTCGATTTTATAGTTGTTTCAATAATGTTTTTCCACAGCATGCAATGAACACATTGTAAAGTCAGCTGACGCGCGCGCTGCCAGTCTTCTAGGGGACAACCGTTTGCCTGTTCACTTTGCACGTTAGTTCAATGTGTGCTAGTTAGAGTAAATCAGCTTTGGATGAACGGACTTTAGAAAAAATTTCCCCGCATTTCCCCGAGGGGAAGAATGTGAAAGTGCGAATGCAGGAGTTGAATTTGCGCGGTTCGGTAATGTTCGCGAAAGAGAGATCACACACACACACACACACACACACACACACACACAACTACGAAGAAAGAAAGATGCATTTATTCACAGACACCTATTTCTGTTGTCGTTGTACGTGATTGCTAGAGCGGATCTCAGCTTTGAAATTTCGTGTCAGTACTCCTTTAAGCGGGTGCATTAGCCCTTCTCACGCCCGATTCCTGGCCAATCCCCCACGTGGGTATGTGCCATGCACAGACACCTATTTGTGTTGTCGTTGTACTTGATTGCTAGAGCGGATCTCAGCTTTGAAATTTCGTGTCAGTACTCCTTTAAGCGGGTGCATTAGCCCTTCTCACGCCCGATTCCTGGCCAATCCCCCAAGTGGGTATGTGTCCATGTCAGCGGCCAGGCAGCGCGCGCCCATCTCCCCCCGTTGCCAAGGAAGATGAGGAGATTCCTGGCCAATCCCCCACGTGGGTATGTGCCATGTCAGCGGCCAGGCAGCGCGCGCCCATCTCCCCCCGTTGCCAAGGAAGACGAGGAGCGCGCGCACCCGCAGCTGTTGCTATGTGGACGGACGGCGGTCAACGGAATTCAGGGTCGCTTATAAAGTGCATTCGCACTTAAAAAACTAACGTCCTCAGAATGTTTCTATTGCACCAAATTCACGCCAAAAGGGAATAAGAACGGTCATGTGCATTTTTTCTGCACAGGTGCTATTCAGCGATGGGGCCGAGAAACATAATACCGCACTGAAATCAACACCTCCATGTAGAATTCGGTGTCGCGCATAACATTTGGGCCCGGCTTGCATGAAGTGTTTCTAAATTTCTCATGATTTGGTGATGCTCAAAGCACCAGTATGAAAACTCCCACGGGATTTAAAAATATTTAGAAGCATTATCTTGTATATGTAATCATTTGGAAGCGCGTAGTTTTAGCGCTTCCTGCCCACGTTACGAGGGACGGCCTAAAGCAGCAATTGCTGCGTACACGTTTTCCTTGTTTTCCAGATTCTCTTTAAAAATTCGAGTGCCAAGAGGGGTATATTCGCTTTCTCGTCGTGCTGATCTGTTGATCTAGACCGACTTTTCGCCAGTGTTCAGTGTTCGTTTTAGTGGCTACACAGTGTACTTCCTATTCGTCTTGTGAAATGGCAGCCATTCTTCACGCGCTCCAATATCGTCGTCATTGCTTCACGTCACCTGAGGAGAAGCGATAATGAAAACCCCTTATGCCTGTTACAGCATATCATAATTTTAGGATAGTTATATGACAGTTTAAGATAATTTTTAATAGTCACACTGGGGAAGGCCGAAAGTGCAAGGAAACACTAACGCTTAAAAATTAAAAAAAAAAATATCAGGGAAGCTTGCAGTCGCACGAAACACTTGAATGGCGAAGCTGTTGTAGATGAGCATCGCGGGACACATGGTTAAGTTTCGGTATAATTGTTTACTTTGATAGTTGCGGGGCTAGTGATGGTCGTCATATGCATCGAAGTGGTCGTCGTCTTCTTCGCGGCGAGTCGTGAACGCAAAGTCATCCTCAGCCTTAGTCTTCCACTAGATCAACTGCCGAAGCTTGCACCAAGTCGCGCCAGGCTTGAACCATAGCAAAGCTGCAGGATGTCTTTACACGTGAGCACTGAAGGACCCCTCACCACGCATTTGTCATGTTTGAAATTGTTTATTGAACGTTCCATCATTGCTTTGCACTGTGCCAGTAGTAGTCACCGTTAAATGCAAAATGCATCAATATCGTCGTGTACCTCATGAATCATTGTACACGCGCGCTAGCGGTTGACGGCAGCGCTGGAGTTCTTTTACCTAATCTCCAACGAGTCATGTCTAACGATTGAGTGATCACCTCCCCCCCTCCTCCCTTCTTCCCCTTCCCCAACTACGGCCATGTGGCCTCCCCCAACTTAATGAATGTCATTCATTCATTCATTTCTTTTTTTTTTTTTGATAAGGCTACTGCACATGCCGGGAACGTCCGGTGGTCGCCGCGAGGCACGCGCTCACGAGCTCTCCGCATTTTCGTGGTATTTTTTCCTGCAATACCGAACTTACGGCTCACCCGCCGCGGTGGCTCAGTGGCTAAGGCGTTGCGCTGCTGAGCACGAGGTCGCGGGTTCGATTCCCGGCCGCGGCGGCCGCTTTTCTGATGGAGGCGAGAAGCAAAAATGCCCGTGAGTTTGAGATCTCGGCGCACGTTAAAGATCCCCAGGTGGTCAAAATTAATCCGGAGCCCTCCACTACGGCGCGCCTCATCGCCTGCGTTGCGTCGGCGCGTTAAACCTTACAATCAATCAATCGAACTTACGGCTTGTACAAGGGTTCCGCTGTTAATATATTTATATGGCTCATCTGGTACTTTTCTTAAATGAGTGATTTCTTCTAACCACAGAAAATAGAAGAGAACAGACTTCATGGCGGCAGGTGATGAGGGCGACAGGGACATGTACAGTCTTGGTAAAAAGTCCCCAGTGCACGGCAAAAAAGAAAAAAAAAATATCCCAGAAAAAAAAATAAAACCAGAATCCAAACTCTCCAGTGCAATCATAGCGTTCCTTCTATAATTGCAATGAATAATGTTTTCGACCGATTAAGGTATACGCATTTGTTTGATCTGATTTTAAAAAGTTGTTACTTGTAAACTTTGACACGATCCGGGGATTTTTGACACGGTCGACTGTAGAAAACGGTGGAGAAAGGAAAGAGTGCATGAAATCACGCCGATGCCAGCCAAAGGGGCCCAAGAACAGCAGTTTGACTGATTCTTACTACAAATACAGTCGAAACTCGCCAACGCCTCATAACACATGATTAGATTTTACTGCACGGTCCGGCTCGTGCCTTGTAAAACCAACCAGAAAGTAAAAATGATTTAGAAAAGAACGACATGCGTATACAGTAGGTGCGCAATTTGAGAATGTACACGTAATAATAGCGAAAACAGCACGAAGACTGCGTTTACTGCGCAAATTTCGGAAGGGATAGATCACTGAAGCGTTCTAGTATACCAGACGTTCAAACAAAATTATAATTTGGGCCGTGGACATGCAACAACTGACGAGTGTTCTCCGCAATCCTTCCTGGTTGTATGCATTTGCAGGAAAAAGAACTGTTTGACTTTATTTGTTAAATGCACTCACCTGTGGTAAAGTGATCCTTTATTTTATTTATTTATTTATTTATTTATTTATTTATTTATTTATTTATTTATTTATTTATTGAGTTAGTTAGTTAGTTAGTTAGTTAGTTAGTAAATTAGTTAGTTAGTTAGTTAGTTAGTTAGTTAGTTAAAGAACCTACATCGCCTATTGGGTATCGTTGCAGGGTGTTTACAGTCGAAAAAATAAGAAGAACAAATTATACCCACAACAAAAATAATATGATAACACCTTACAAGAGAAGTCTAAATACAAAATTCAGGGGTGCAACGAAAGCAGTAAAGCATAACCCAAAATAAACACCAAGAACAGAAGAAAGTACAGAACGCACGGGGAATACAAGATGAATATGTGGGTTATTTCATCAACTCAAAATGCTGTTTCAAAGGCTGTTATTTAATTCGAATCTGAGAACATAAGAATTTTTAGCGCGTTCCAGTCGTTAATAGAGTTGGAAAATGGTAGTTAAATACATTCAATCTCAACGGTTATATCCCCAAATTTTGTATACGTGATCTCGTCGCGCGGGCATATACGTAATTATATGTCCGCAGCCATATGAGCCTTCTAACTTCAATCACCGCCAGTCGTGACCGGTTATTGTTACGTCTCTGGCAAATTGAAAATATAATCACGCTTCCCAATGTCAATATTGAATTTCTGTGAAGAAATATATTTGCTTCGAGACGCGCTTTTTAAGAAAACAAGGACCGTACTAGACCAGCTGTTTTTCATTCAGCGTCCTTGTTATTTCGTCTTCACCCCTATCACGTTCGAGCAAGCTATCAAACTTCAATATATGTTTGACATTTCCTCGGCTGTATATGGAGGACCTATTCGATTACAGGAAGGGGGGTGGCCAGAGAGAGAGAGAGAGAGAGAGAGAGAGAGAGAGAGAGAGAGAGAGAGAGAGAGAAACATCTTTAGTGGGCAGGTGAGGTCAGCCCGGCTAGCCGCCCGACTTGCTACACCAGATGGGGGTGAAGCTGAGATTAAAATATATGAGAAGAACTCTCCCTTACGCATGACTGCTTAATTAAACATTCAGACACGAAAAGCACACAAACAGTTCGGCGCGAAAGAGTCATTTGTCCGAGAGTTCATAGTTCCGTGTCAAGTCCAGTGTTCCGGGGTAGCGTTAAGAGCGCCTTTGTCGCGAGACATGCCATTCCTCTCGTAATCCACGGCCCAAGAAGCTTCGATGAGATCTGGGCGAAGACGGGCAGGCCCAGAGAAAGCTTAGCGGTGGTATACGCTCAAGTTCGACAGGCGCAGGGAATGTTCCTCGGGTCCTCGCGAACTGCACAGGTCGGGTGCAGAGGTAAGGAAGCCTGGCGGAGTTTGAAAATAAAATGCTTAGTGTAAGCCACATTGAGTTTGATACGAAGCAGGACAGCTTCAGCTCGCCTGCACAGACCGCTTGACTTCCGAAATCGGCACTCTGGGTCTATTGTGTGCGACGGCATCTAGGTCTTATTGGGGTCAGTCCAGACCAAACACTGAGAGCTCTTGACTACACTCTAAGCTGGGTAACCCTTAATAGAGGTATACATTTTCGAATTTTTGTAACCTATAATTTATAAGGTACAAATGTAACCTATATCTTCGTAACCCTTATATACGTATACACGTAAGGGTTACTCAGTTATCGGTTACTTTGCCGCTTTCAGCATGTATACCTTTATATAAGTTACATCTACCGCCGTCCAAGGTCACACACCTGGAAGGTGTCATGTTGCGCGCCAGGCGCGCTTTCGCCGGCGCCGCTGCGGCGACGCCCCAAAGGCGCCTTTCCCGCGTGGTAAACAGATATCGCGTTAGTGGAAGACGATATGTGCGACTATGCTGTCCATTGCGCCGTCTAAACTTTTGCGTCGGGTGTCTTTTGTCCGTCCCTTGAACAAACTGCCGGCCACACTGCTGCGGCTAAAAGAGAGGTTACTTTTATAATTCCTAAAATTGCAGTACTAAAAAGCTGGAAAATGTTGTCTTAATATATATGCATTGCATTACCTGTTCGATAATCGTTACCAAGGTTGTCACCCAAAAATCTTTGTGAGTATTGGCAACGCTTAAGTCTTATAAACAGGCATAACTAAATTTAATGTTCGCATCAGCTTTGTGCCGTTTAAGAAACCAGAATCAAACATGCATGATAGGTCTTTTAATAAATTGCGGGTATGAATTTTAGCTTTAGTTAAACAACATTAGGCTTTAGTGAAACCAAGCTTTAGTGGAAACATGCACTTGATAGAATACTTCAAAAGGACGCCAAAGTTATAACATAGCCTTAAGCCCAAAATTCTTGTCTGACAACTTAGGCCATGATTATCAAAAGAGAATTGCAGTACATGCACACATATTTGCACATTTAACAGGAGCACATTTTAAAAAGTTTGGCATCAGTAGTTTTGAACATTCACATTTATTATTATGAAACACCTGTGGGCTATTTATTAAAAAGCAAAGCTGCTAACCACCGTAATGTAATTATCGTTCCTTAATGAATATTAGGCGAGTGCGGATTCCTGGGCGAACTGGTGTTTCCTACATTGCTTTAGACTTCCAGGTAAAACTCGGTTTATTCATATATCCCTATTTAACCTATTTAATAAATGTTACGTGAACAGCTTCACAAACATGGTCAAATATACAGATTCTTTACCTCAATATTTGATGTATGCAAAGTATTTCAAATTGTTTGGTACTGCAATTGAACAATTTCAGACGAATTCGAGTTTGAGCTACATATATAAGATGGTTCTCAGGGGTGCACTTTCCCAGTACAGCGTTATTGTCATGGTTCCCCACAGAAAAAACACAGAATGTGGGAAAGTAGAAAGAACATTTATTACAAATTCACTGTTTATACAAAGCAGTGTTTATGGCTATGTTCCCTGCATTCTCTGTTTCACTGAGAGTCTAATATTACACTGGAATTCACTTGTCTTTACGAATCCATATTTACACTTCCCTCTTAGGTACCTCTTTACAGTTCCACCTGAGTTGTGATTCCCACGCCAAGTTATCGTTTTTTATGCAGCACTAACAAGTTTCTAGGCCGATTGCAATCTGTCTTTTGGACAAACTTTAAATGGGATCTATAGTTTCCTGCATGAAAAAAGGCGCTTGGAAACATTCAGAGATAAGCTTCGCAATTTACGTAGTACACAAGCAGGCACAAAATCAGGGCACGCTGAAGATTTCCCCGAGGTCATCTGAATGACTTGTTCCCTGCTGCCGCAGATGGAGGTATATATGTGAGGGGCCGTCACTTGGATTTCCCCACCTTGAAGAGCCATCTACAGAAAATTTCAGAAAAAGAACAAAATCCAGTGTACCATAAGCCCCTCAACCAAATCACAGGCATGTGAAGTACGAAAACTATATTGCACGAAAATGAAGACGGAGACCAGACAATGAAATGAAAGGCCACACCAGAGAAGGAGTGATTTAGGGCCTTTCAAATAATTTCACATCATTTCAGTAATCGTTACACAGAGTAATTTGGCCTCATTGTTCACAACAACGCGAAGCCACTATAGTCATATCGGCCAACCTTCCCGAATTTTAATCGTGCCGTGTTCCTGTTTATCTCGCGAAATGTTTCTGCATGCTCACCCAGAACAGGCAGAAACTTTGGGCTGCGAGATAAACTGACATACGTTTGCAAAAGAGAAAGCAAAAACATTTCCGCACCTTCATGTGGAATCACTACTACACGCAACAGAGCGAACGTCGCCCTAAACCCGCTGTACTTAAACATCTGCCTCCGCCCCCCCCCCCCCCCCCCCCCCCTTGTACTGGCAGTTTCATTTTGAACGAGGATCCCACGTGGAAGCCGAAACGTTTTTCACTTCAGTAAGGTGTTCTTCTACCGGTGGTTTCTTCCTCGGCTATTCGTAAAAAGGAATCGACAACTTACATTTTTTCTTCGTTGAAATGTGTTGTGGGATATGATACATCTAGAACTTGCGCCGATCTTCAAGTGGCATTCCCGGGAGGTCCGTGCCTGTAATGAATCAAAGGGTTACTTGGGTTAAAATTTAGTAGGCTTTAGAGCTGGGCAGTTGGTATACATTCATAATGAAAGAAGACCCCAAACTTGACAAGACGAAGAAAAGAACACAGCACAAGCCCTCACTAACAACTGGAGCTTTCTTAAAGAGCTCTTTTCGAAAAAGAGTTCTTGTTGGCTCTGCAAAAACTGAAAAACTACAAAGCTCCATGCTGGGGAAATCGTTATGTGAATTCATAAAGTTCATGTAGTAACGAACTGATAGAAAGAGTCATTAAACATAAGGCGAAATAAGATACGAAATATAACATCATAACACTTGAAGTAAGGCCTCGCATTTTTACAAGTGAATCATACTTTTGTCTGCGCAGGCCTGGGTGCCATCTTTACAAAGAATATTTGAATGAATGAGTTTGTTATTGCATTTTCATACCGTTGTTTCCACGGAAATCAGACTTCATTTCAACTTGTGTCATACGCAGGGGAGTCCTGATTGTCAGCTCAAGGAACACTGCCTGCAAGAAAAACAATAGTGCTCATAAGTCATAGCATAGGTAGCCAGATGCAACCACACTTTTCCAACAGCCAGGAACGGATGAGGGTGCAGCACCCATTTTTACACCTGCACTTGTCTCTGTGTAATTCGTCACAATTTCTGTATCATCAAAAAACAACAACAATCAAGCAGCCTGCATGCTGGCTCATACATACCACCATTCTGTAAATCGCTTTACTGCACTACACTAGTATAACGCGAGACAACCATTTGCCCTGCAACACCACGCGAATAAATAAACGACTGATTTGTGCGAATGGGAATAATAAACCCACTTAACATGGTGACAATGCCCCGCTACCTCAAAATGACTAACCCCAATTTACCCACTCAAGGAAAAGAATGAGAAAAATGAAGAATGTTGTAGATATAAAAACTTTTTATTGTGCGGTAAGGCAAACTTTCACAAAAAAGAGGCTTGCGCTGGACAGAAGTGAGTTTAGAAATTTCGGGCAGCATTTAGTGGACTACTTTTCTGCAGCACACACCTTGTGTTTATCCGGATGTATTACTACAAGACCAATAAACTAGACACCATGCCGAATATATGCAGCGAGAAAAATGAATATTTCCCGATAGCTGAAACAAAATGATAATACCCAGAGAATAGCGCGATAATATAAGACTTTTTTGGGAAAAAAGTGTGCCCGATGCAGCCAACAGCGTAAACAAAACGCTCAACACATGACGAAGGCGCGCAGAGCAGAAAGCAGGCCACGAGCGCCGTTATCTGTTATAATGTACGGGCTTTCACGATCGTCCGCTCTAATCTGACGCAGCGAACGCAAGCCCGTGATTTCATTCAATTGCCGTCGCGGGCAACAGAAAATGTCCAGCGAAGCAACCAGTCGGGTAACGAAAATCCCTCTCGAATGCTGCAATTTCAAATTGAAAAGCCCCCAGCGAGAAGATACATCCAATGAAAACACGGAAACCGTTACGGGAGTATACTCACCGAGTTCGCTTTCACTGGCGCCGGGGCATCGGTCCAACATGCGAGCTTGACGCTGGTCGAAGAAGAACGGGCCGTGTAGCGCTGCCAGTCACAAATGGGCTCGCCGCAGCCTCCGCGACTCACGCCGACAAATAAGTCTTGTAACAGCCATCCTCGCTTCATCGTAGGGGTATCACAGCAGTAAAAAGGCTCGAGTGGCGCGAAAACGCGGCCACCGGACCTTCGGGCGCCGCCATTTCTCTATATCCCGTCATGCAACAGAGAAATCAACGGCCGCCTGGAGAGAAGGCGCGACGAGCATCTCTTATAGGTTACAGGGCGTTTTATAGGTTACAACGTAAAGGTTACATGACAGATTTTGTTCATGTAACCTATAAATCATTAATGTAACCTATAAACCGCTTTTAACTTCCCGCTTGTAACCCTTAGAATGGACTGGGATGAAGAAAACATCAAAATGGATCCATTGTAACCTTTATTTTATAGGTTACATCCCTTTAGAAGTTACATTATGGGTTACCAGGATTAGAGTGTACCGAGGAAACCGGAGCCGCTCCGTCGCGCCTTGTGAAAGGCTTTGCAGTAATAATTAAACTGAAATGGGCGGGTGCAGCAGCTCTGTCGGCTTCGTCGTTGCCAGCCACACCGCAGTGAGATGGAAGCCACTGCAGAACAACGACGGGGTGGCTATTTAATGCCCGCGTGTGCAGGTCATCAATTCCTTGAGCAAGCCGCTCTTCTAGCAGCGCTTAACCCTTTCGGCCCAGGTGATGTCAAATGACGCCACCAAATAGAAGTTTCTATAGTGCCTGGAGAACGTAACCAAACTACTAGTTCTCCGGGGAATTGTTCTTCAAAGATGCCTACTGCGATAAAGATAACCGTTGTCCCATTTTAGCACGAGCTGGACACTACAAAGAGGAAGAAGCTCCGGTGAAGACAAAACTACAACATTTACGCCGAGTAAACGAAGGTCCTAATTTTATTCCAATGCTTGTAAACCTATGAATACGTGCACCGCGAAGCACATTTTTTGTTTGCAGACTCATGTGGTCATACATTTACGCAAGCATGCAAAGAAGACGTTTCTGCTTAACATAGAACTCTTAATTGCCAGATGTCCTAATTAATTGCCTCATTAATAAATCTGTTAATACTTGCACTAACACCTTTTTTCTAGTTCATGGACTAAGGGGCCCTACACTTTAAGAACACACTCAGAAAACTTTGCTTTTCTTGAAATAAAAAAAAATCAGGGCCTAAAGGGTTAAGTTCTGCTCGAGAGTTGGTGAAGATTGTCCGTGCCTGAACTGGAGCAGTTAAAATGTGTTGCAATGGCGCACGCAGCGCATTAAGTTCAGTGACTATCGAGGAATTTTTGTGACCAAGCTTTGCGGTAATTTCTGTGCGGGTTCACGCCACCTATATTCCTATAGCAGATGACCTATGCCAATGAAGCCGTATAGGTCCATCCAGTTTTATTAACTGAAAATTGCAATCTCATTTCTTTTAAACGCGCCGTTACCGTTCACCCCGACTCGTTCGTAGTTAACTATAAGAACGTGTCAGTGAACTTACTTTTGAAAAGGAAAAAAAAAAAAAGATGAGAGAAGGAAAAGTATAAAAATGGCAATAAAGTAAGAAAACAAGAAAAAAAATGCCTCCGCTAGAACTAGCGGTGCACTGCAAGACTAGAGAAACAGCAGAGCTGGAGGGTCTTCTCCCCACACTGACGACGTATCCCAGGAGAGAGGGAGCAGCTGGACCCCAGCAGTGCAAAACCGTTTTGGACGGCACTGTAAAACGAACACCATTAAAGTATGAACAGTGTTTTATTCAGTAGCAATCGCCGTCATCCCTATCATCGTGGTCTTCCGACGGCACGGCCGCGTAGGATAAATCTTGTTGTAAGACCTCCACTTCTTCGTCAGCTGGTCCTGTGGCCGTCTCCACGTGCAGATTGTGAAAGGATGGCGTGACGGTATCGTCGTCGACGTCTTCGGCGCGGCGGAGCCCTGGTGCGCCGGTCGCGACAAGACGACGACCGCAAAGGCGGGAGCTCTTCATGCGGCGTATACAGCCAACGCGCAAGCCTGTACCACGCCTGGCGGTCGCCATGAGGCAGGCACACACGTGCGCTCGGGGTTTTCTGTCTACGCCAGACTTATTTGTGTCGGCGTAAACAGCTCTGCTATTAAAAATAAAAAAAGCTAAAGTATGAAATTTACACAAATTAAAAATACGAATACCTCGAGTTGACGTACGTCTTCCCCACATAACATTCCGATTGCTTTGTTCATTTTTTCTCCGCTGAAATTTCAAAATCTTCGTTGCGAGAACATACATCGAAGCCGCCCATGGTTGGTGCATAGCTTATCCACGGAAAAACAATTATCGGTAGTCCTGGTTTGTTGACAGGTGAAGTCATTTTCATCTTTCATAAACTCCCCCCCCCCCCCCTCCCTTCCCGGGATCGGAAATTGGGGTGGGGGAGAAGGGGGTGCGGCCCTCTCGGCCGCTCTCTGCAGTGCGTGTAAAAACGTAGGGAAAATGAGAAGTATTGGGTTAGTTTTGCGTTTGGTTCTCGCTTGTGCTCGTTACGTCTTTCTGTGTTTGTCGTATTTTTTCTTTGCGCTATACGAAGATATATGGACCACATCAAGCAGTTTTTCTGAAAACACCAGATCTTTGTAGAGTCGACCCTACCTTACCTCATCTTGAAGGTGGAAGCGCTCACACAACAGGGACGAGAGTGGAAAAAACAAAGACGACACGGCGGTGTTTTTTTTTTTTTTTTGCTTTCGTCCCTGTTGTTTGAGCGCTTCCACCTTCAAGATGAACAACTACCAACCAGCCCAATTGTCCGTTGAACAACTACCAACCAGCCCAATTGTCCGTTCAACTACCCTATCTTACCTCGATGTACCCTCACTGCGGTGAGCCTGCCACCTTTCACCACGTGGTGTGGGCCTGTAAAAGGAACAAAGCAGTTTAAACTATTTCCAACCTCAGTGGCGAGCAGTATGGAGCTGACCAGCTCTCCCCTAGAAGTCCATTCTATGATTGGTGAATCGGGATCCTGGACTAAGGACGCCGCCCAGCACGCGCAATAGTGCTAGAATAAAAATATTGTCGCACACCTTGGCCAGCTTCACCAGAAACTGACGCTAATCTTAGCCGCATATCCAGCAACCTCCAATCTCTCTTTATCTTGGTGTCTATTGCTGTGGAAGGACCGACGGTAACGAAGCGAAGAGACACGAATTTTCAGCTTCGGGTGGACTGGGTTCGCGCCATCAACCCGCCTCTGTGCCGGTGGCTACGATGTCCTTTGTGAATACACCTTCCTTCTTACAACTTGTCTCTGCGTTGTCACGTGACAATATATTCCGCCTCCTGCTCTTCCCGCTCCCCCTCCTCCTTCCTGAATTTCCTTGTCTACAGTGTCGCCGCTGATGGGGAGGGGGGGGGGTGTCTAGCTGCAAAAAAAGAAACAATTTTATTGTAAAAGATTATTTAAACGAGGTGAGTTATAAAAATAAAGTGTCAACAAGGTTGATTTGTCAAGGATTACGTAAAAACCTGACGAAAAAACTGTGGTTGATTCCTCTGTCATAGGAATCAGTAAAACACGAAAGTGAAATGTGCAGCGAAATCTGCATCTGTGCATGATTTGCGGGTCGGCGGCCGTCTTGTGGGTGTGCTTGGCGAGCGGCGTCCTGCTGGCGGGTCGCTTCGGCTAAGGTGTACTGGCGTCATTTACGTGACGGATGTGACTTCAGTGAGATCTTGGTGTATCCCGGCATAAATTTCTATTCTATTCTATTCTATAAAACACTTTCGTGTTAAAATATAAAACCCGAAAACGAACAACCCTAAGTATAACGTACTCTTAGTACTAATGGTTGCTTCCCCGCAAGAAGACCCTGCGTGCAGGGGTGCACCCTTTACAGGCCGCTTGCTTCGTTGTACTGGCGTCACTTCCGTGACGGATATGACGTCAGAGAAATCTTCGTGTATCTGGGAATAAAACACTTCCGTGTTAAAAAATATTACATTCGTTGTTCCTTTTGGCTTCAAGAGTAAAAAGAAGCCATGTGGGTAGCCAGGTCAAGTAGGCGAGGAACGACGCTCGCCGCTATGGCGGCGCCCGCGTCGGAGCGAGAATGCAGCGGCAGATTTCCATATAGTATATTATTAGTATGAAACTCTAGGGTGCCGCCTTTCGTTAGGCCTAACGTTCCGCTTTGAGGTCTAACGTCGTCAACGGGTACCCATAGCGTGACGTGTAATGAGGTGATGATGACTCAACACAAACGAAACATCCTGCTCTTCGGCGAATGAAGCGCGCTGGCGCCGAAGTGCCTTTCACGCCTTCCCCTATATCATTTGTGTCATTTTATGACACTTTCAGAGTGTAAATGAACGCGAACAACTCTTTTGCATGCACATGATTATATACACCCTCGTCGTAAATTTGAACACATACTGACGCCCCCTACCCCTTCCGCGCCTTTATGGGAGAAATGTACGATAATTGGGAGCGAGTTTGTGAAAGACTGCGCACAGAGGCTTCGAACATTTGCGGGATACCAATTTTTTGCTCCCAAGCTAGCGCTTGATTTGGCGCTACTGCCGCAAACAAGAGCCACTTATGTGGCTTCTGTGGTACATTATATAAAAGAGTTTACTGTCTAAAACAACAACAACAACAACAAAACTCCCCCACGCAAGCAAGGGCGGATCGTCAAGTGTTTGCGTAGTATCTTTGTCCGCGCGTGGTATCTCTGTCAGCGAGCACTCGACTTGCACCTGGCCCACTATGCAGCTTCCACGGCGGCAGAAGCATGCGCTGTCGACCGGAAAATTGGTGTGCGGAGGAGCCTGAACGAGTCTGACCCGGTGACACTGGCGCGGCGGTGGCAGCTGTACGGGAGCATTTGAGGCGCGACTGAGTGCGCGGGAACTGCGTCGAACTGTTGCGAATGCGTATAGAACTTGCTTCAGTGGGATTTGTTTCCCTAAATCATAATTGGGTGGGTCGCAGCGCCATTTCTCAGGAAACAGACCATCGTGCAATTAGGCCCGGGTGGCGCTATCTACGGGTGGGCAGAAAGTGTCTTGAAAGCAGCCAAGGCAAAAGAGGCGAGGCAACTGGAAAGAATACCATACAAAAAAGGTGGCTTCAAACACAGAAAAAACGAGAGGTGGGGGGGGGGGTGAATTATCCCACGCATAGATGGGAATTGACGAAAGCGAAGCATTTTGACGAAAAATACGGCGTAAGGAGAAATGTTCAATCTCAATCCCCCCCCCCCCCCTTCCCTCAACCCACTTCTGTGAACATGTGGTCAACCGTTCCACAGTTCTTTATGTGAAAGTGATGAAGAGCGGTGACAGTTAAGACGCGCGCCGTAGACATCTTCCACATATGCCGGTAACCACCGGTTTGTCGGTTTTTAATGGTGGACGTTAAAGTCTCCGGTGAAAAACCATCGGTGTCGTCTTTTCCGGGCTGTTGTCGTAACCAGAAATCAAAGGTCTTGGGGCGTACTGAAAGAAGCGCAGAGCGAGCAAGTATTCAATTTGTGTTTGCATTGCTGCCGGGCTGATGTCAAGGGTTGCCAAAGCGATGTCCACGTCCCCACACATCACTCGTCCACTTCCAATTTCACGTCCACGTCCACTTGTCCGCGTCCCCACACGTCGCCCATACGGCCAGCGAGAATGAGCTAGGCAACTTACGTGTTGCTTCATGCGCTGTTCGACGTCCCTTTTAACGGTACTCTGGACTATATGTCAAGCTACGTATTGCACTAGCTTTTAGCTGAGGAACCACCCAGTGTGTCTGGAAAAATGAAATTCAAATCGAAATTGAACTTGACCCGACAGACAGCGAGTTGCGGGGAAATCACTTTGCAACGATGCCACGGAGGCCGGGACGGGTGGAGGCGAGCGCCATCTGGTGGTGTTGTAGAGCAGCAAGGGATGCTAGGATTGCATCATGGAAAACTGAATCGAATGCCGATCTGATGTCGAAGAATGTTGCAGTGGGGATGTTTCCGTTATGCAATTCGTCAAGGGGCCGTCTTGAGCCCTCTCCTGTTCAACCTGACACTCATCCACCTATTCTGACTCCGACGTAGACACTCCCGACCGACCGCCACAGTCAACTCAACACATCGCTAACGCTTTGGCGTTGTGGTCCAATGTTTACGAAGCAAACGTGACGCTTGCGGAGTTTTAAGCAGACGTTCTCATACGAAAGAGGAATTTACGGCAAGAAACCATCTGTGACTGCTTCAGTCGTATTTAAATGAGATAAGTTCGTTTTTGCGACTTGAAAATTTTTCGGGCTGCTCTTTAATTTGGATTTTTTTTTTCGTTCCCCTCTAGGCCCCAAAAAATAGGTCGGCTACTGTATTATGCATATTGGAGACAGAACATCAATACTTAACTTTCAGTGTTCTTTTGATTGACACTACATGTGTGCTTGATACTTGCGGAAACAAATAAACAAGACGCCTTAAAACAATATTTTGGCCCAAAAATGCATAAAAGAGATCACGCGCGAGCCCCTCGGGGCGGAATTTCAACAATCCAACAGTAAGGAAAGGTGTAAATAGATAGCGCGTGAGCTGTGGGACGCGAGAAAGTGGAATTGACTTGAGCTAACCTCGACCGTGTTGATCGAGGCAGGCGGGGAAGAGCGTGACAGGAAAGCGGGGAAGATAGGAGAGTCATTTACGTGGCAGGAACGATTGTCTTCCGACGACATTTGCAGCGAAGTCTGCAGATACGCGGCCAATTTTTTTAAAGACGACAGTGTTTCTTGGGCTATACTTAGAGCGAAAATTTTGATCTATCTGCCTGTCTGTCTGTCCCCTGATTCAGCATTCCGGCCAAAAGTTGACGCAATTCGTCGAAAACAAGTATATATAGGCAAAACCGTTACAAACTTCTGAAACTGCTGGACTAAGTCATACATGTCCCCATTTCTTACCGCAAGCAAACCCTCAGACACATTCGAAGCAAAATTTAAGTACGTAACCCCGAGTTCCCGTGTTCTTCCCGTATAGGATACCCGTTGAGTTGTTCTTTACGATAGCAAGTGAATACAATAACCGTTAAAAAGTTAAAAGCGGCGCAGATAGGCTGTAGCTAGTGCGAGATTAAACAAGAGAACAGAGCTCGCGCGCTCGCGCTCTCATGCTGCTCCAGGAAGAACAAGGAACGCAAAATAAAGGAAAATGTGAGCGCTGTCCCATGATATGTCGCGCAAGCACTGAGAAGGCGGGAAAATTGTACTGCATTGAACAAACGTTCATTCAGTTCATCCCGATAGGAGCAAGGGTAAGAGCGGGAGGGGTGGCGGCGTAGAGCGTGCCAGGGGCGTAAGACGACTGTCGTCTTTCGAGGACATTTGTAGAGAAGCAAGCAGATGCGCGGCCATTTCTTTTTTTTTTTTCTCGGCGCGTGTCCATCGTCGTGTGGGCGTTACCGTGAGTACATCGCTGGTCAAACGGCGCATACAGCGCACAGCACATACGTGAAGCGCAAAATGTTTTCTTTTTTTTTTTTTTTAGTTTTGAAACTGTGACGACCGACCCCAGGCGCCTCCGTTTTAGAGGACGCGGGTTCGATTCCCGGCCGCGGCGGCTACTTTTTAGAGGCGAAAAGCGAAAACGCCCGTGTGTTCGAGATTTCGGTGCACGTTAAAGATCCCCATGTGGCCAAAATTAATCCGGAGCCCTGCACTACGGCCCGCCTCATCGTCTGTGTAGCGTCGGTATGTGCAACCACACAATCAATCAATCAATAACAATAAATAAATAAATAAATAAATAAATAAATAAATAAATAAATAAATAAATAAATAAATAAATAAATAAATAAATAAATAAATAAATAAATAAATAAATAAATAAAGCAAGCAAGCAAGGAATCGTTTCAGAGGCGGGAATCATAACCTCTCTGCTTTGAGCGATCGATAATCATCATAATCATCTCGTTGCTGTCCAGTGACGTGATTGAATAATTTCTGGTTTGGTATTCACGTTTTGTGGCTTGTTCCAAAAGACATGACATGGAGATATTGGGAGCATACGAGACACGACACATGTCCACTAGGGAGTCCATACCCTGTGACATATGACCTGTGTTATATAAGCATACCTGCTGCGTCATCTGCCTCAGGCAACCACGAATGCGCGCATAGTAGGCCTGTTTTAGTTATTCTTAGACGTTGCTTGCGAAGTAATCATCTTACGGTAAGCGTATGCATTTATGCGGGGGCCAGAGTGTCATTTAAAAAAAAAAGGCATTCCGTCTCCGTCACTACGTTCCACTCCTTTCTCCGAACCCTCATCCAACCGAACCCTCATCCTCACACGTCCTTTCATTTCCCCGCCATTTTATTGCGGGTATACACTTGGCCGTCGTGTTATCCGACTTGACCCCGATTCCCGGACCATAATGCACGCTGCGCCAAACCTGGTGCCTTTCCAACGACTTTCCGCGTGGAGAACGCATCAACGGGAAAGAAAATGCGACACTAAACGAGCAGTCTTAATTAAATGAATAAAGCACACGCGCACACACCGTGCGTATCTTTTCTTGATGTTTACTCGTTTTTACCCCGCTGTACACTTTACAGCTCCGAACTTGGCTCCGTGTTTCTCTCATTTTACGACCAGGGAAAAAGTAGAGAAACCGCGCTCGCCGTATACGCTGATCAAGTTCGAGTTAATGGCCGCCACATTATTTCCTCGCTGGGGCCGTGTGCGGGCCGCGTGTGGCGTGTAAGCGGCGCGGGGAGACGTCCAGTGCGTCCTCCGGAGGCCTTGTGCTTCTTCGCTCGAGGCGCGCGCGTCCACCGCAGCCACAGACTCGCATATCTCGAAGACGAAATAAATGAGCAGCACTCCTCCATCCATGTGCTTTCTGCCCGCTCGACTTTCCGCTCCCTCTAGCGCGAGGAAAACTCAAGGACCTAAGGGTATAGCGTTCTTGCTGTGGTTGCAGAAGCGCTGGTGTCGAGTGCTAGACCGCCCTTCGATTTCCGATCTCTTCCAGACGGCCCAGTTTGGACGATGCGACACGAAAAAGCCGCCGCCTGTGCTCGTCGTTGGAACACGCTTTGCTGACCCCCAGAAGGACGCACGTTGCCCTTTTACTGCGATGCTGTATATGTCTAACCCCCCAGTTTTCATTGCGGCGAAGCCGCTTCATTCGGCATCCCTCCGGCGTTCCTTTTTGCCGTTGTCTCTCACTTTTAAGCACGCGCACTAAGTGGTTGCTGGTTTATGTGAGCACGTGCGGGGAGTAGAGGGAGGAAGAAGGGGGGGGGGGGGGTTCAGTACAAAATGATGGGGTATGCGTGGTCTGCGGAAAAGAAACGGAAACTATGCCTCACATAGCGTTAGAATGTGAGGGTATCCATCCAAATCTACATGAAGGGAATATTGGGCTTCCAGAGGCCTTAGGATTTAAGGGTGCCACACAGGAAGGTAACTTCAAGACTGTCGAGGGGACGAAAAGAAGATTAGAATGCTGGTGGACGAAAAGCAGAGAGGGGAATATTGCCTAGGACAGTTACCACCTGTAACAGAAAAAAAAAAAGTATTTTGTGCCTTTTTGTGCCTGCCCCAAGCAGCGCTGTATTAAACCAAGAGTGTAAAACATGGGTATATTAGTCCTTTTTGGTAAGATGACATGTCATCACCCCGCTTCAAAAGGGGAAACCAACAGCAATCATCATCATCATCACCAAGCTACAGGTTTCATGCCCTCACTGATGACATGTCCGTTGCGCTGGCGGGAGGTTAACACGTGGATGTCAAAGAGCCGAATGCGACCTGTCTGGTGTCTTCACTGGCCAAGCGGATTGGGTTGTGCGTTACGCAGACAGTAAGATGCCAACGACGCGGAAGGGAAACAGGCCGCCACATGTTTGTACGCTGGAATAATGATCGAGTCCTTCCAGGTTTCATTCAGCTAAATGGAAAGGAAGTATACGCTCAATCGCCCGTTTCAAACGAGCGTGGTTTGTTTCCTGCACTCCCTCGACTGCGTCCAGCATCGCAGGTCATCCATTTTCACTGAATGTAAGGGCACTAATTTTAATGCGAAAGCAATGATTAGGAGCCATTCCACTCTTTGAATGTGGCTGACCAGCGTAGCTTTTAAGCACACCGCATGGATGCGACATAAAATTTAGAGAAACATATGATCAATGTTGAGCTCTCTCGAGTGCGAGCGGCGGCCGTCCATAAGAAAGAGCTTTGCGTCTCGGAGACGATGCATACACGCGACCATCGCCATAAATTTTTTTCGTGGCTGAACGAGGTAAAGCCAAGCTTGTCGAGCAAGAGCTGGGTTTTCGGGCTAAAGCGCACCGCACACAATTGCTATCCGGAAGCGCGACTACGTACTACACTACGAGATCAGGGTAACGGTCTAATTAGTGTCGCATCATGGCGGCGATGGGAGCAGTCAAAGTTGATTTGACCCAACCGGACCAACCGCTTCCGCTCACGGACTAGCCAGAGTCACTGTTAATTATTGATAGCGACGCTGGCTAGTCAGTGAGAGGAAGCGGTTTGTCCGGTTGGGTAAAATCAAGACAGGCTGATCACTTGCAGTTGCGAAACGGCTCCAGCGAGGATTGCTGTACTGGATGGGAGCAGTCTGTCTTGATTTTTACCAAACCAGCCAAACCACTTCCACTCACTGACTAGCCAGAGTCATTATTATAATTAACAGTGACTCTCGATAGTCAGTGAGCGGAAGCGGTTTGGCCGGTTGTGTAAAATCAACACAGACTGCTCTTAGATGCGGCACTATTTAGACCATTCCGCGAGGTCAGACGAGTGCACAATTGTACGCCAAGACAAAGCGCAAACGCAGCTCAGCGTGTTTTCGCTGCAGAGGCGAACGCGCAGTGAACTTTGACGCACCCAGCGTCTTCTTGTATCATTTGATGGTACGAGCCCTATACTATTCCCCCATACCCTCTTTGCACCCCACCCCTCGGAAGGAGCTAGCGATTAGACGCTTTCACTGCGGAAGCCATCGGCGGAGCCGCGAATTGGTTGGGTAGGTGGCGCTATGTCGGCGCGGGGAACTGCCCGTGGCGCTTATGACCTTGGGTGCATGCGGCCTTTGCTTGAAGGTCAGAGGGATGCTACCAAGCGTGTACTAGATTTATACATGGTCACCTTAAAAGTTGGGGTCGGCTTCGGTGTCTGTAATAGCGAAAGGGCTTCAAGAACGAGTGTCTTAATCCAACTCTGGCATACTGGGAGGCAAGTCTGGCTGACCTCAGTGCTGCGACACAGCTCCTGCTGACGTCCAGGGCGGAGGAAGCCATGGCCACGGCTTCCCACGACGGCGCCCTGGACTAAGGGGGCTTAGGGAAAAAATGCCTCCCTTCGCTTTCCCGCTCACCTCTCATGTTGTTCCTCTTGCGTCGCGCTCCTCCCAAGGTAAAGACGCCAAAGGTTTGCTTAAATCATTTTAAATTTCCCGCGTTCCACTGCTCCAAACCGGGTGTCTCGATGCGAACGCTGCCGTACGGCGAAGACGCGCGTTAATCGAGGCACCCTACTTCAACGTTTCCCTACTCCACGTGCGTTGCAAGCAGAACGTGGAACCTATCTATAATAGTGGAACCATGCGTAACTGTTGTCGGTTGATTTCTTAAAATGGCGCCAGAAGCTATAGTGGCGCGGGTGACAGCAGGCGACGGCGGAGTGAATTCTTTTTCTGCAGTTGATGAAGTATTTAATTTAGCAAAAGTCAAGCATGTTTGATTTACACCGGACCGAACCTTACACCGGACATAGACGGGTAGACTTAGCTGTGACTATATAAGACTATTGCGCAGGCATTGTTTTGCTTTGGCCGGGTGGCTGAATCGAGTCACAGACAGACAGACAGACGGACAGACAGACAGACATACAGACAGACCAAAATTTCTGGGTTTAAGTAGCCCAAGAAAGACTATCGTCTTTAATAAAGTTTTCTTCCTTCCTTTTAATGGTTCCATAGCGTCAGGCGTTCCACAGCACGCGCATGAAGTCCGCAGCAGTGATACGTGCCCGTCTACGCCAGTACAACAAAAGTGGAGAAAGGGAGTGGAATAACGCCACCAAGTGACTTACAGACGGGCGACAAACTCCACCATCGGGATCAACTCTCCCATTACAGGGCGGCAGGGCCGCCAAGCGGCACCACGCGTAGGAGGCCGATCGAAGTCATTCGAAAGCGAAAAAGCGGATGCTGATCGCGAAGCAAACTGTCTCAAGCGTCAAGAGGATTAAAAAATTCCGTGGATGATGGCGAGGGTGCGGAGTACGGGGAATCGGAATAGCATCCAAGTTGCGCCCCGAGTGACATCCGATTTGCGCCCCGACCGTCATTGCATTTGAGCCGTGAGTTGCAGCTTTATTATTTCCTAAATGAAACTGCAACTCGCGGCTCAAATAGAGGTTCGCTTGATTTTCGCATGATGGTGGCGTGCGCACGGATGGACGCGGACGGACATTGGGAGGTCCTAAGGTACTCCGCACCGTTACAGGCGCGGGAGTAAGCCATTTGACTCTCGGGTACTAACTCACGGTCGAGGCCCAGTGGGTAAGACGACTGACACTAACTCTGTCTGGTCTACCTGACACGGGCCGGAATCCTGCCGGTGCCTGTGTGATTTTCTGCGATTGTAAATGCCATGCGCACGGACGCGGACGGACATTGTGCGGTCCTAAGGTACTCCGCACCTAATACGGGGAGGAAGCAAAACTGCTGCGGCATCCAATTGGATATTAATTAATGCTGGGTGCGCGGAGTCTTTTGCCTTACAACAATTTCCCGGAGTAAAGGAATAACTCTACGATGGGTCTGTCAGCTTCTTAGAATGCATAACTAAAACCTTTTACGTGGACTTGAAAAGAAAACCCGACTATCTGTCTAAACACTTTCGCCGCATACAAAAATGCTGTTAAGGCCTCAGAACCCATGATCGTATCATACTGCTTAAATAAGGCCTGAAAATGATTTTTGTCATCAATGAAATGTATTGCGCCCCATGCGTAATGTCTTATTACGGTATTGATTTGGAGGCCGGTGAGCCGTCACACTGATATTGCACTTACTATGTTTTATCGGAAAAATGTCTTCCCAGCAAGCATTTCAGTGTACAAGTAAAGCCGGCTTTAAAAATGCTTGGTATATACTAGTAAAACCCGACCATAACGAACCTGGATAGAGCGAAATATGCTATATATCGAAAAAAATAAATCAGTTACGGAAATCCACGCGAAACATATTCCTTATAACGAACTTCCCATCTGATATAGAACTCAGCGTGCCTAGAATGGCCGCCAAAATGCATGGTCTCGGAGCGGCGATTGAGGTGTAGATTGGCCGCGACCACTGAGCAAAGGCCGCGACTGAGACATTGCGCCTCGTATGGAGTGACATGACGCCCGACACTTTCCGTAACTGTTTCCGACGCGCAGAACTCACAACGGAACCCGCCCAGTCAGTGAGTCCGGACCAAGACGGCAGCTCGCCAACCTCCCCGATGCTGTGCCGAAAGGAGTGTCCTTCGAAGATTTCCTGAGAGTCGATGACGACGTTGCCGTCACTGTAAGCCTCTCGGACGCGGGCACCGTCAGCAGCACCGTCTTAATGCTGCTGAAAAGCATCGAGGAGGCAGAGGATGTCGCGAGTGAAAGCCGTCCGAGGCTTAATAGAGTGCTTTCGGCAGTAGATGTCGTCCGCCAATATTTCTGCGATATTGAAGGACACGGACTCGAACTGGTGCAAACAATATCTCGAGTAAAGAATGCTGTGCTAGTTTACGCTGCCAAAACGAAAGGAAAAACAAAAATCACGGTTTTTTTTTTTGAAGTAGGCAGTTAAGGCGTGAAGGCGGTAAGTAGCTTTATTATTTGCAATAAATCGACTATTTTGTGATGGTAATGACATACTTTATTTTGTTACTTTCTGCATGCGGGGATGGCAAGGGAATTTCCGCGTATTTCGAGCTCGTAACAATAAACTCGTTATGGGCGGGTTCGGCTATATCGAACTATTGGAAATATCGAACTAATCGTCGCGCTTATGGCAGTTCGCTATTACCGGGTTTGACTGTATAGCGCTTCTTAAGGATGTATAGGTAAGGTGGTATTTAATAAAAGGGCCCCGGGCCTTCTTACTTCCAGTGGTATCTTACACGTCTTCCTACTAAGGCGCCTCAAAAGGCGTCTTTCATGCAAGGCATGTTTGTGCAGTAGCGAAGTCGATCCTAAAAAGTTCCGTTTGCAGAGTGGCTTAAGCATTTATTCGATAATTTGCACTTGGGAGCTCATGCAATTTTTTGCCCTGTCATCATAATCGTTGTCGTTGTTATCATGGTCACTGCCAATGTAAACTTTCCTCTCTTCACCGACAGCTGACATTGTAACGTCGTTCGCCGGTGAACCGTTTATCAACCCCTTCTCTCCAATCCACAAGTCTATTCATATATCAATCTATTTCTTCAGCTTGGTATGGTCAACGTAACCAACAGCGGGCGTTTAAGCTTATTTGCCCTGCTCCCAACAAATTCATTATTAAAATGATGGTAACTTTCGTCCGAAGTTGTCTCTCATTCTGGGTGTTTCAAGATGGGACCTTTGAGTATAAAACAAATAACTGAGAGAGAAAATTTAACATCCACCTAACTTGCGGCCGCGCAGCTGCAAAGGTAAGCTCTACAGCTTTCTCGAAAACTTTGCTATTGAAGAAAAATTCGTCCTGGTCTAGTATTCGAACCCGGGACCTCCGCCCATCTAGGGCAACGCCCTTCTGCTACTCTAGACAGGCCTTGCTCCCAGGGGTTCGAATCCTAGACCGGGACGAATGTGTCTTCAACCGCAAAGTTTCTGAGAAAGCTGTAGAGCTTTCCTTTGTAACCGCACGGGTGTATTTATGGGGAATGTAAAATTTTCTCTTGCAGAAACTCACTCTAACTCGGGTATTTTGCCTAACCTGGGCGATTAAAGCGATATCCAGTAACAGAATCCCATTTAATCCCAATCTACAGCCCTGCCCAGCCTGCGACCCCCAAAGCTTGGAATATACGCGCCGTTGGCCCACCGATAGCCTCATGAAAAAATCTTCAATTTATTCTTTTATGTCGTGCTTAAACTAAAGGTACGCACCGTAAGAGGCTTACAAGCGCGAAGCATAAATTAACGCTTCGAGCCACTTCACACGCACGCCGCAGCAGCACTGTGGGAACGCACTCCTGTGCCGCCGCTGCGCTGGTGTGCCTTATGGCGGCGCAAGGCAGCACGGTGTCGCACAAAGGCACGTTCTCGCGGCGGCCTGACCTTGCGACATGCAAGCCGTGCGAACTGGTTGCATAAGGAGTGCGTCGCCTCGTCTCGCTCGCTCTGCCTCGCACCCTCTTTCTCTTCTTGTTCGACGGAGAGGCGGCGGCGTTGGCGACATTCAAATCCACTTGTTGCACTAAGTGTCACCGACGGCTCGCGCCGAGGAAGAAACGGCAAGAAAATCCCGCGTGACGGGATCGCCTGGAAGGAGGGACGCGCCGAGAGCGCTGCTCCGCCCACAGCCCGCAGCTGTTTTGCATGCCGCGCCGAGACGCGACTCTGACGTAGACGCGAAAGGCAATAGTTAGTTTTTTACGTGCAGTGCTGGACTACTATATTGTGAACCTGGATCAGTTGTCCTGTTTTAAAAACGACCGTCTGTCTGTCTGTCTGTCTGTCTGTCTGTCTGTCTGTCTGTATGTATGTATGTATGTATGTATGTATGTATGTATGTATGTATGTATGTATGTATGTATGTATGTATGTATGTATGTATGTATGTATGTATGTATGTATGTATGTATGTATGTATGTATGCATGCATGTCGTATGTATGTATGTATACATGCATGTATGTTCGTCGACACAGCCATCTGCCCCAAAAGCCAAAAAATTGTTGAATGAGAAGTTTACGGAGGCAAAATCTTACCAAACTTCTAAATCTGGTGGCGTACTTGATATATATCTCTACATTATTCAGCAAGGAGAAAATATTAGGCATCTTTGATGCAAAACATCACTACATAACTGATACCACTACGGTTCTTTTGACTAAAACTAGACATGGCCTTTATATTTGCGTTAACAACAACGTTTCAAAAATACAAAAGGGCTCGCGCTCGAACGTTGACCTCGAGGCTCGGGCACGAGCCCAACAGTAACAAATGGCTCCATTAGATGGCGCGCCAGCAATGTGAATACGGAAAACATTGAATTGAATAGAGCAAACCTCCACTGTCCTTATCATGGGATGAGAAAGACGGGAGGAGAATAGCGTGAGAGGAGGGAGTGGGAGAGAATCGAGGCATTTGCGTTGCAGGAGTGTCAGAAGACTATCGCCTTTCGACGGCATTTGCAGGGAAGGGAGCAGATACGCCGCCAACTTTTTTAAGATTTTGATTGTGGGTGTAGATGACAGTGTGGGACATAGTTGCGTCACCATTGGTGTTTTGTAAGGCGAAATTTCAAAGTTTATCTATATTTCTTATCTTTCTCGAGGGGTGCGGGACAGTATGGAAAAGAGATCCTTCGAATTTCGCTCTTCACAGTGTCAGGACTTCTCAGTGACGTGATAAGGCTAATATTGACAAATCAAAGCCCCTTTCTTAAGAGAAAAATGGGTAAAACGCGAAGCGTTCTGCCATGCAACATGAGACAAAGGCAAAGTCCGAAACCCAAACTGTTTCGACTGTACCGGAATGACGTCGGCTAGACGTCGACTGCATAACGCGGGTGACCCAGGTTCGACTCCGACCACCGGAAGCGTTTTTTTTTTCGTGAGACGCTTGATGTGCCTTCGCTTATCATCATCATCGGTTTGTGAAACCCACTGTGTAAAGTTTGCTTTCCAGCGATGCGTTTCGCTCGGACTTCGACGCCATCAGTGAGGCATAGAAAGCTTTTTTTAAAATAAGACTCGGCATTGCGTTAACTCAAAGTTACCATAGAAGTGGCACGATCAACAGGAACTGTTGAGGCACCGCTACAATCCAACAACCACGTTTTTTTGACGGGGGTTTTAGTCGGCGGAGCAGTAGCACGAACCCCCCAGTGGTGGCATAAAGATTGGGTGAGAAAGTGGCGCCGAGTCGCCGCTGCTTTGTCCGTATTTGTTGGAAGTTTGCGTTAAACTTCGCATCGTTTTTATTGGGAAACAGTGATTTTAATTAACCAGCTTGTATGATGTCTTCAAAGACTCTTAAAACGTGTGTGTCTGCACCGCTTGCCCGATCTCCCTCCCGTAGAAACCGTGTAGCGCATTTATTCATTGACAATACGCAACGAACCAGGACTAAGGCAACGTCGGCAATATATAACAGTGAGAGATAAGAAGCGAGCAGCACGTGTGGAGAGCCTAAAACACGGGTGGTTTAAGTATTGACCGAAAAATGTGGATACAGTGAGCTCGCGTCACGCGTAAACAAAAGGCACCCTCAGAGCAGGAACGTTATTGAGGCATCAAACGTCACAAGTGTATATGTAACAAATGTCGCACGGAGGACGAATAAATCGTTACTGTACGAGCTTTGGTGTGGTCGTTATGGCTGTTGCTAGGTGTTTTTCTTAGCCTCAAACGCTGCAGCTTTCATCAGAATTAATTACCTGACCACACTAACGATCTGTAGGGTGTTGCTATTTCAGAAGACAACTTAGAACTTGGCAAGGCGTTGAAGAGCAAGTTTACCTAGAGGAAGACGAACAGGGGAGCCTTATCTCTCATTCGCCCTTACTGCAACATTATCTATCTCGTAGCTCTGCAGGCTTCACCACAGCCGCTACAACCTTGAATAGATAAATGCTTGCAACTTTATTGAACGCAGTGTGAACTCCAGTTCACAAGACGGACTCGGCCACATAGAATCTCACGTGCTGGCTGATAAACAGCAATGCCTCGTGGTGGGTGGAATAATCTCATGAGAACCTTCAATAAAGCTGGCTATTCCGTGACACAGCGGTGCACTACTTCACACCGGACGTCGACGCTCCTTATTTTTATACTTAAATAATGAAGTCGATTCACTTCAATTCCATTTTCCGTCGCGAGCAGGGTTCGCCAGCTGCATAACCGTATAACTTCCGTATACCCTGCGCCGAACGTCGTTCAAGCGGTGACGAAGCACGCAGAATAATGGTCTACAGCCCCGCTGGTGGTAATATGAAAGCCATCGCTTAAAAATAACAAAACAAAATAAAGTGGCAGAGTCTATACGTTTGGGACGAATACGAGGACGAGGACGAGAATGGACTTGCGGCATCAAAAGACAAGAGCGGCTGAAGGGATGCTTGAACTGCTGCTGTCGCTGATGATGATAACGATAATCATGATAAGGTAACAACAAGCCTCTTGCATTCGGTTCTTTTTCCGCGACAGTGTTATTTCGGCGTCCACGCATATCGTAAAGCGGTCAATGCAGCCATTGTGAGAAGAGTGCAATTGCGTTTCGATCGTCAATTCAGCAGATCGGGAATATCTCTGCGCGCGGGCACCGGCTGCATTTTTTGCGCAGGCGCAGTAGCGCTCCCGCTCCACTTAGTGGTCGGCGAGCTCAAAGACGCTCAGCTCAAAATAGCCTGCAGCGTTGAACCGTAACGATGCATTGCTAAGCACCGGGGCCACGGGCCGATCGGACAAGCGCGAATCCGTCTGCGAATCCGCATGCCCTGACAGCGTCCACATTACGATCGTACGTAACGTGATAAATTGCCGCTTCATGACTCGCTAAGGCGTGAAGCGTGCGCTTGCTTGGATATCTTGGGAGAGACTCTCGCGTCTTTAGACGGACACTGCAGAGATGACGTGGACACCTTATCATTTGCAACAATGCGAGATGATACAGAGCGTGCGTCGGGAATGGTTCTGCCCGCCTATTAGAGGCAGCCTTTGTCATCCAATCAGCACGAAGCGCGGGATAACGCCGCTGCGTTTAACCGCGCGTATACGACAAGGCGAGCAGTGAAAAGAGTGCGTTGTGTACTCGGGCGCGAAGGCGGAACCGGTTGCGAGATCTATAGCGCTACCAGCGAGTGATACATCTCTCTTCTTAGCTTTCCTTTTTGTTGTTCTTGCATTGTCTCTGCAACCACGCAGCCTCAGCACGAAGATTCAGCTACATGCCAAGAAAGCCTCCTCCAATTGATATCGCAGTATTTCCGGTAACATTCCTTCCGTTTCTTTCGTTGTCAGACCAGAAAAGACCAGGGAAGGGTACGTCGCTGCAGTTGTCTGTCACCTCAACATAAATACTGTACCCAGGATGTCATGCGATGGGCTTGTTTGTCTTGGAGGTGTTGTCCGTGTACGCTCCGGCCGCAGGAGCCGATGCTCGCACGACTTTGTCGAACTCCAGAGCGATCGGCAAACCGCACGCGCGTAGCGGCAGAGTTGCTCTTTCTGCGGGAGCTGCAGATCTTTTGAGCGGGCCGGATGAGATCGCCGTTAATAAGCAGCCTTCGCAACAAACGCTCGTGGAGATGATATTCGCACGCACACGCATTGCGAGGAAGCCCGCCGAGAAGGGGGAGGGAAAAAAGAGGCCGTTTATACTGCGCCGCAGAAGGTAGTACCGCTTCGCAGATTAACGAATTAGGGCCGGCGTGAGCGCTCCATTCTCGCTGAGTGCGTGAACGCGATTGCTGTGTACGCCAGCGTCACAAAAGGGGACGAAAGGTGTAGAGGGCTAACCGGCGATTATTGATAAAGGAAAAGAAAAGAAAAAAACAACAACGCGGCGGTGCGGCGTAGTCGGAAGCTCGTCGAGGAACGAAAAAAAAGGAGGGGGAACGGCTTGCGAGCAGCGAACGAAAGAGCTCCGGGGTGAGAAGCAAATAATAGGCGGCGAAACGGTCTGTCGTGAATGCCCGCTGGGCTGCTACTTGTTGCGATCGGTAGGAACGCGTATACGGATGAATACAGAAAGGGGGGAGGGGTGGATAAAGAACCGATCAAAAGCTATAGAAGGCGTGAGTTGGGAATCGTTATTGCGTGCCATGTTTGGGGCGCTCGATGGGCGAGAGATGGATATGTGAGCGCAGTGCTGTGCAAAGTGGAAAAGAGCGCTCTCTTGCTTGGGAGAATAAAGCAGTATACTAACGAGATCCAGCGTGCGTGACGGAGGGTCGCCGGCGTGCTTTGGCTTGAGGTTGCCAGCAGTATTGGGCGACGAGGTTTCGGAACAACGCGTTGTCTGCGAAGTGTAGCTCTCCTTTTGAGTTTTGAGCTTCTTGAGGCGAATAAACGATGCTGCCTCCGCCCTTTGCGCGTGTGTTCTGGCAAAAGGTTTGAAAGGCACGTTCCTCAAATATTCCACTTGAGTGATTTTGAGCTGTAAATTAGGTGTCAACGTCCATCTCATCTGTATAATTCAGTTGCACTATTTCAGACAACATGCAAGATTTCGCGTGAGGGGATAGTATAAACCGGCCTAACAATTAGAACAGGGTACTTGTAGTCTCAGCCGTCGCTCCAATATTGATTAAAAAAGTTTACACGATACCTAACTGACAGCTTGATCTTTCACGTAAGACTAAGTTCTTATGAATGAATTATGAATGTTCAACAAGCATGGTCGGCTGATCTGATGATGTCACCCCAGTCTAAAATCACAGCAGGAATACCGCAGAAACCCAACAAGAGTTCCTGTCGTACGAAAAAAAGACGTTGTTGTGACAGCAGAAGTCCTGTTGTTACGACCAAGCCATGTGTTGTTACGACACACATTTCTGTCATAACGACTAAGTCAGTTTTCTCCCCGACAAACATTCTCACAACAGAACAGCCATTTACTCTACTCTTCACAATGGGCAATAAAATTCGATCAACAGGCATCTACTATATCAGGATCGCGACAAGACAGGAATTCGGCACTACGGAACATCAAAATCAAGACAGGAATGCGACACACGACAGAACATCAGAATCACGACACGACAAGAATACGACGCGACGACAGAACGACACGGGATAATGCGACAAACTACAGAAATTTTTCTTGTCCTAATTTTCGACTGGGACATTACATGGACTTATGTTCTTCACGACCGGTCTGATAGCATAGTTTCTGCTTTCACATAACGCGTTGAACTATGCAGCGAGATCCGCCACCAAGCTTCAAGGATTAATACAAGTGCAGCGCCTTTGAACATAAGCTGAAAGCTAAACAAGCCTGGGGCGGAATTCTGAGCTGTGTCCGTTTCAAAAATGCCCATTTGGCTCCCGTTTAAATTGCGACGTCGCTGCACTTGAGAGGACTCTGACCAATCATAGGCACACAAGCCGACGCGCCGCCTTGCTTTTGCTGCGTCACATCCGGGTCCTCTGCTTTCAGCCAATCAGGGCTCGCTCGAAATGGACACTTCGAAACAGACATGAAGTGCACAAAACGGAGAATTCCGCTCCTGGACAAGATTTTATCAACAGCTTATTCTAATTTAGTTCTGATTGTAGAGTTTCAAGCGCCGACGCAACGCAGGCGATGTGGCGCGCCGCAGTAGAGGTCTCCGGATTAATATTGACCACCTGGGTATTTTAAAGTGCGCCGAAATCTTGCACACATGGCCGTTTTGGCTTTTTGCCTCCATCAGAAAAGCCGCTACCTCGTCCGGGCATCGAACCCGCGTCCTCGTGCTCAGCAGCACAACGCCTTGGCCACTGAGCCACCGCGGCGGGTTATTCTAATTTACTTAAGCAAAATGGTTGACCGCGGTCAACCATTTTGACCGCGGTTGACCGCGGTCAACCAAGCGAGCATATGCGCGCGCGCATATGCTCTCTTCGCTGCAGATGTCGTTGAAAGGCGATAGTCTTCGGCCGCCTTGTCACGTAAACGACTCTTCTCTCTCCCTCGCCCACCTCGCACGCGGTTCCCCTGATATCTCGGTCCTCCCGTCATAAACACAATAAAGGTTTGCTAAATTCAGTTCAATTTTACCGCGTTTACGCTGCTTACGCTCCATCTGTTGGGAACTACTTTAACTGTTTCGAGGCAAGAGCCCAAGGCTCAAGCGCGAGCCCCCTTTGTATGCTTACTTAAATTTAGTCTTTAACGCGTTTGTTCTTGTTTGCTATCGTAAAAGTTTCGACTACATTTATTTTTAAAACAACACTGCTAGTATCAGTGCTGTATCAATGCTTTGCCTCAAATATAGCTAATGTTTTCTTTTTGCTGAACAGTGTTGACATTTGAAGTGGGGTACCAGCTTTAGTGGTTTGGAAATAGTTTTGCCTATAGAATCGTCTTGTTCAGGAATTGTTTAACCTTTTGGTCGAAAGGTTGAATAGAGGGACAGACAGACGGACAGACAGACAGACAGACAGACAGACGGACGGACGGACGGACGGACGGACGGAGAGACAGACAGACAGACAGACAGACAGACAGACAGACAGACAGACAGACAGACAGACAGACAAGCCATCGTTGGAAGGCAGGGTCATCACTGCTCCCTCGACGTGTTGTTTTTTGTGTGTATTGCTGGTGTGCGCTGGCAGCCCATACCGGCGCTCATCCTGTCCCGACAGTGCGGGCAAAAGGGGGAATATACAGCGTGGGTTGTAAGGGTGTGAGAGCATCTGTCTCAAGTCTCCTAAAAGTGTGCTTTACTTCTTTAGTGAGTCTCGTGGCCAGAGCTGGAAATGTTCTTGTTTTGAGCCTCAGTATGCTTAAGCAGAAACGAAGTTACGATGAACATGTACAATGGCGAGATTTGGCATGAGGGAGTCGTGATTAGAAGACCGGTCGCTGGCACGTTGGCGGCTTCGTATCCTCTTGCCCGTGTGTCCAGATGGTAAGAACCTCCTCCGGTGGGTATACGAAGAGTTTTGTGCTTGAGTTTGTTGACTAATCCCTGTTTAAAGGGACCCTGCAACTCTTTTTTCAACTTTTTTCAAAATCCTAAATGCTTGCAGAACGTATTCGACTAACACATCCAGCACTAAGATTACGGGGTCGCAAAGTACTTCAGCCAGAAATTGCTGCTCTATAAAAACTTGCTCAACAGATTTTTCTTTTGTTCCCGGTCTTGGTGTTCTTGAACTGCTGGAATTACGTCATTAAGGCCATTTAGCGGCTATTGGCCGGCTTTCGGTCAGTTGCAGCTTTGAACGCATTTGATAGCCGGTTTAGAAAAAAAAAGCCACAAAGCAAAGCAGAAAAGGAAGGCGGATATTTATGCAACGACCCGTAAATCACGCAGTGCCGCTCCGTGCTGGCGATAACTGTAGCGTTCGCATTGCTTCCAGACGCGAAGGAAAGAGGAAAAGCGTTTACCCGAAGTGTTGCAGAGGCCCTTTAAAGTGCCTTTGGGCCTTTTGCGAGTCTGTTATATTATTGCCCAGGGCTTGGAGCGATGGCTGGAGCGATGGATGTCTTTTCTGTGTGCTAATATTGGCCTCGGAAGCAGCCCAGTTAAAAAAGACGGGTCTCAGTATGGTCGTCCTGATGCTTGAATAACTTAATCTTGAGGCGTAGGTTCGATTCCCACAGAGTATATCGAATTAGCAAACTGGCAAAATTTTCTTCAATATCTACGCCAGAAATGTCCACGAGTATGCGCACGCCCGCACTTGATATACTTGTATACAGAAATCTGAAGTCAGGATGGGTCGCGCAAAAAAGCACACTACATATTGTGCGCTTATAAAACACGCTGTTACCCTCGTGTATGATCACTTGTCGTGCAGAGATAGCACTGAGTACTTACATCAAGCAGAGGGGCGCGAGCGGACTTAGATACATTTTGCGGTAATGCGGTGTCGTTTGCTTCCCCGCATTTTGAACCCACGTTATCCATTAGGAGGCCCGTCAGAACAATCCTTCATACGATTTGGGAAGCGGACCTTCCGGCTGCACGAAAGCCAATGTCTTAATTTTTCTTTTGCTCCCCGAGAGAAATGAATAGCGCCCTCTCTCAACGCGGACTTAATCTGACTCCTTATAAGAAAATTACGCTACGTGCGCCGTGGGGACTCGGCCCGCAGAAGCGATTGGCCTCTTTTTAATTAGCCAATTAAGTGCGTGGTCGCGGCGGTCGTGATCGGACAATTTATCGCTGCTTGGCGTGCGCGCGGTCGTGTCTGAAACTGGAGCCGCGTGGTCGCTGAAGCGAGACGCGAGCCAATCACCGCCGAGATAAGGCAGGCAACCCGCCGCGTGCGACGATCCGGGCGCGCATGCTGCGCATGCAACAGACCTGTCGTGATCCCAACAAAAATAAAATAGAGAGAGAGAGAGAGAGAGAGAGAGAGAGAGAGAGAGAGAGAGAGAGAGAGAGAGAGAGAGAGAGAGAGAGAGAGAGAGAGAGAGAGAGAGAGAGAGAGAGAGAGAGAGACAAAATAGCAGAGTTTCTTTGCATTATTTCTCTCCGCTCTCTCTTTCTCTCAGACAGACAAACAGACAGACAGACAGACAGACAGACAGAGACACGCACACTTACAAATGCTTTGTGAGGCAGATAGTCACTACAGACACAGTGACACACAGACACGCAAAGGCACAGTCAGGCATACACCAACAGACAGAGAGGAAGACATACACACCGACACACAGACAGATGCAGACACGCAGACGCAGACGTAGCTTCGCTTTAGAAGGATAGAAACCTGCTGCGCAATCTGAGAATGTGAACTGGAAGCGCACCCCAGGATGCTGAAGTCAGTTTCCATCCCGGTGGTAATAAGTTTAGATTCGCTAAAAAAAAAAAAAAAAACACACACACACAGGGTCTGGAGTGACGTCCAACAACGTTCGAATATTTAGGACTAGGCTAGCACTGTCCCAAGCGTCTGTCGTCTGTAGGGGTTCAGTCATAGCTTGTTGAAGCCGAGGATGGTGGCTCTAAACTGGCTCTTTCGTCGGTTATTGGTTTTCACCTTTTAAATTGAATTATAATTTGTATGGCTTAGGTTATCGGTGTTTTAAATGATTGCTTTGTTTTGGTTGTCCCGTTTACGCTTTGCAACCTGCACTCATAGGGCGCAGCGTTTACGGACTTGGCGCCACAAAGCAGTTTGGATATGAGCCTACATTGACGGCGGGTATGCGTTCCCCGCTAATAAGCGAAGTCTGGATGGAAGTCCGCTAACATGCTCGAACTCAGGCCGTCGCTACTCAGCAGCAGTCTGGCGAGAGAAAAACAGTGTTTCGGCGCTATCATCGGGTGCAGGTCCTCCGATCACGATCGGTCCGGGAACCCAGCAGCGTGCGCTAATGGAGATGGATTGGGCCCCGGCGATGCTCGGCCACTTCCTCGTCACGCGTTGTTCAACGCTGCTCACGTAGGCCAGCGGACGCCTCCGCCGCTGCTGGCGTTGCTCCTGTTGCGCCGTGTCTCGTAAACACCCTCCTGATGGAGAATGTCTGCGCATGGTCCCAGTGCAGCGGATGGCGCGACATCCGTTCCCCTTACCTGCTGAACTAAACAAGTGTTACTGCGTTATAAGACTGGAGGAGGCAAACACGTGGTGAGAAAAAGTGGGGCGCACAGAGGAATTCCGAAGCCTCCTCTTATCTGGGGGGCGTTGCCTGGTCGTGTGTGTACACAGTCAAGAAGTTCTCAATTTCTACCCGCACCCCCCTGTGGCGCGAAGCGTACATGGAAATGCATCATCGCGAACAGGCGACAGGAAGCGATACGCGACAAGGAACGACTACGACGGCGACACTCTCCTCTTCCACGAAAAGATAATTACTACGCGTGCGCGCGCGTGTACCGCCGGGGTCGCGCGTGCGAAGCTGTCGATATGAATTCGGGATGGAGCAGGCTCTCTGTAGAATGGCGTTTTTTAACGAGCCGCGAAGACTCGCTGTTCTGGTTTTTGACGGCTGGGATTCTATTGTTGGCATTGTAAAATGTACAAGGGGTTGAAATTATCTTATACGTTGGGCACTGTTTAGAGTGAATTGTGATAGCAGCGCTAATGTAGTTGTTTCCGATGTCTTGTAGGGCCAGGAGGACTTTTTTCGCAAGAATGTAAACGGTCGTCACATAATTAACAAAAATTTGTCAATCAAGCTTTTTTCTAGTTGAGGGTTTTAGAATGTACGTTCATGCTGGGAAATTTAAAGAAAAGGTTATATTGTCTATTGTATTGTTAAAAGTCTTTTGTATTGTTGTCTGTTGTTTTTTACAATTATGTTTCGATGTACCCACTCCTACTTGGGCCAACACATTTGCCAGCAGTATTGTGAAATAAATAAATAAAATAAATAACTAGAGCAGCTCATAGTAAAAAAAAATCGAAGGTGGTTTGTGGTTGGAAATCCAGGTAACGAAACGTCACCTTAGCTGTCCGCGTCCCACCAACTTCTGGCACAAAGCACCAATAATGGTGGCCATACCCTGCAAAGGTTGTTTCGTCGTCCGATATTTTTTTTTCCGCGTCGGGGAGTGTGTTGGAATTTAGAGCACGTGAACAGTTGCACTGCTCATGTGCCGTGTCTTCGCTTTTCTTCGCCGTGTCTTCGCCGTGTCTTCGCGGCCGCTTTTCTGGCGGAGGCGAAAAGCGAAAACGCCCGTGAGTACGAGCTTTTGGAGCTAGATAAAGATCTCCAGGTGGTCAAAATTAATCCACAGCCCTCCACTACGGCGCGCCTCATCGCCTGTGTAGCGCCGGCGCGTTAAACCCCGCTGAAAAAAAAAATGTATTGCGAAAATAAACCGTACGCACACCACCGAAATTATTATTAGCGAGCGCAAGACTAAAAAGCTTGCAAAAATTTTGTTACTTTTATATGCAGCCTGATAGGTATGGGCTGCAGTGAATTCGGCAAGTACCCTCAGTTAATCAACAGAAGGGTATACCTCTGTCGCTGAAAGGAGTGATATACAAGCAACAGCCCACGATGGCTTAAGGCAATGGTTCTCAAAAAGGGGTCCACGGACCCCAGAAGGTCTGCAACGGTACTTAAGGTGTACGTGAAGCCCTACCCGAAACACTATTTCTATTATTTTCTATCTTTTTCAAACCTTGCTAGGTTGGCGAAAAGGTGTCTTTGCTGCATGGCTTGTAAGTTTAACTTCTCCACGTAGCACAAGATTTAGGTTGGCTCTTTGCACAACACGACAGCCATGCAAAAAAGCCAGGCACACGAAAGGATAGATATGGGTTTGGCAACTTTTATAGCTGCAAGAGCAAATTGCTTGACAAAATGACACGCATGAAAGTCGGAGAGAAAAGATGGAAATTGCATAAGTATGCGAGCAGCTTTTGCTAAAAGTAGAAAAATGGGCCCATCCCCCCGCGAGGGGGACTCGAGTAAATGCGTCGCATAGGGGGTGGGTGTATTGCGTTAACGTTTAGTGTTTGGGGAGTTGGGGGTAGTGAATGCGTTGTATCAGCAGCTTCTTGACGTAGTTTGAATGAGTCAAGGATATAAGGCGCGTTCGTAGCCTCCCATTCTGTGTCGGCTTTGTGGCGCAGTGGGTAGAGCACCATGTACATTGCGTTCCGCCCGCAGGGTCGAGGGATCGAAACCAGGCGCCGGATAGTATTTTTTTTTATATAGTGTAGGGGGAGGGGTGCGGACTACGACTACGGACGTCAACGCGGGTGACATTGTGAGTTACTGAAATGCTCTGCATTTAAAAATGCTTGACATTTTTAACATGAACCAACATCGTTTATCATCACTTTGCCAGCCCGAAAGGGGTTCCCGGCATACCGATGGTTGAGAACCGCTGGCTTAGGGGGAAAAACTTGGGGTCTTACTAAACAGCAGGTCAGACCAACGAGTCATCGAACGAATGGTGATAGGAGTTACGTTTAGGGACAGACAACTAGCTAATAGGAAAGGGGATGTTTTCTGGTGGAAGACAACGAGAACCGATGGACAATCAGAGTAGCAGGGCGGCTGCCAAAAGACGGGCCTACGAGGAGGGAAGACGGTTAACTAGATGGAGGGATGAAATAAGAAAATTTCGGTGCAAATGTTGGATTCGGCCATTACGGGACAGTAGCCGTTGGAGTTGGACAGTAACCGTTGGAAGGGGCCTTCGACATGCAGTGGACATAGCGTGTAGCTGCTGGTGCTGCGGCTGATGATGATGCTGCTGCTGCTGATGAGTCCGACCGGTCTTCAAGGGTTCTGAGATACATTTGGGGTACGTTTGAAAGAGACAGTCACTAAAATTAGCCTGTAAAAAGCAGCAAGCAACGCGCGTTAACTACGTATTGTCGCTACTTCTCCAGTAGTTATTTTTTTTTCGGCAGCGGAAGCAATTTATATGCGGAGCAGATACTGGCGAACACCCAGATTTGCTTTAACCTCGTTTTTTAAGGCCGATTTAGGAAGGCACTTTAGCCTCTCCTTAAGTCAAATTACATCGGATCTTCCACTAAGTCGACTACATATTCAGCACCATGCTTCATTTTTTTTGTTTAATTTAAATTACAGCGTCAAAATGGTGGGGTTTCGTGCTCTCTTTGCCTGATATAATTAATTAACAGGATCAGCAAACTGCAGTTTTTTGAGTCCCTACGTTCATATGATTACTGAAAACATTACATATACGTTTCAGCCGAAAGCACGTACGTCTTCTCCAGGGTCTGCACGATGTTTAATTGGGAACTAACTGATGGAAAACATGATAATAGCCGCTGGTTGCGGCTCCCTTCGAAGGAAACACAGTCGCAAGCACGTACCGGGTACGCAGCGAGACTCAAAAGCAAGCCCGGTAATGTTTGCAGGAGCAGCTCTTAACCCAAATTGGATATATGTTTCCCGGCTACCCGTATTGGTGATGTTTTGTGGAATCTCCGATTGCAGTGATACATGCCTATGTGCGGAAAGAGTTGAGTAGCTATCCCGGAATTCAATAAAAAAATTATATCTGGTTGCTCCGCTGCAAATGTCGTCGAAAGACGGCAGTCTTCTGCCGCTTCTGCAAGATAGCACGTTCCCCTCTCCCCTCTCCCCTCACCCCATCAGGTTATTTCACTCCAATCTCGCTGCTCCGATGGATAATGCATACGACGATTTCTCAATTCAAATCAGTTTTGCCCCGCCCACACTTCCTGCGCGCCATCTGGTGGGGGAGCACGCAACTTGCGTTTTTTTCTTTAGGGCATAATTTTGTGTTTATTATCGTAAAGATTACTCCAACGTGTATTATTAGTTATAAGAACGTTGCTTATGTCGGTTAAGCACTCATATTTTACCTCAAACGTGCCTCAGGTTTCTTTGACGCCCCATAAAGTGAACATGCATGATCCAGACCGTGGACTGGTATGTATATATATAGCTGTTGTTGGAGGATAGTTTCAACTTTTTCCGGGTGGCTAATCAAGTGAGAAACAGACAGAAAGACAGACCAAAATTTTCGCGTCTTGAGTTGCCCAAGAAAGGCTATCGTCTTTAATAACGGAGAGAGTTCTACGATATTTTTATCGCGGGCCGTCGTTGAGACTGTTCCCAGTCCTATTTATGAATATGGCGCCCGCTCGGCGGGGAGAGGTGAATATGCTGTGAAGGCAGGGGGGAGGGGATTTTTGTAGCGTCCATCCTACACTGATAAGGGCGAATGTTCTGAGGAAATTAAATATATCGCGGCACATTGTCCTACGTTAGTACATGAGATTAGCTGTATGCATTTATGGAGCGTTTGGAGCACCATTAAACAACTTAATAATATATTTGAGCTAATTTATTTAACCTAAAGCGCAGATGTTGTGTATATTTTATTGACATCTAGGGCATGCAACGTAACGTATTTATTCTGTCAGGCGTTACTGTTTTACGCGGATACCTTTTCTGTGTTTTTAGCGACTTGGTTTTATTCCTCGTGCAAGTTTTGGCAATGTCTTTCTTTTTTAAACAGTGTTTATTTTTCCTAAATTATTTTCTTCATCTTACTTCATAAATTATTTTATTTTTTCGAATTATTCATTGAATTTGTTTAAATGGCCTTTTTCGTGTTTGGCGTATCCAGCGTTCATGATACTGAATGCTTATACAAGCGGATACTGCCACCGCAATTTGTTTTTTTGCTTAAATTTGTGTCGCGTTCAGATGGCATTGGTATTGCTATCGTGTTGTCACCAGCAAAAGAAAAGTGCCCCTCAAAAAAGAAGCGACTAATTATATTCGTTTGTTTTGGCCACATAGAATGTGTTTGTGCAGCTTGGAAGTGGCAAATTTAAACGATAGCTGTAACAGAAGCGTGCGTTGAAGTCATTAGGATAAAGGGCCCAAGGTAACTCGTAATCTGTATAGCATTTCACGCCTACCATATCTTGGAGATTGTGCAGCATGTACAACATGAAATAACCTTCAAAGTGTGGTTTAAATGAACAATAAGGTTAAAAACGCAGTTGCAATTATATTCTTAATAAAAGGAATGAAACAACAGATGCGTTTTTATTAAAGTAATCATTTGTGATCCGAAAAAATGTTTGGATTCACCAAGGAGCGTACTTCCGGTATCTTGCCATGCATAGGCGAGCTTGCAAGTTCAAGGGGAGTATAAATCGTCTGCAGCTCGTTCTCTTGTAGAATATAAAAGAAAAATACATTTGTGTTCGTTATATTCCTAGGCCAGATACGCGCTGCAGTTTCGGTCTGAACAAACTAAAATCAAGAAAAGATTATTTCCACCAGCACAAAACGGAGTGAACTCTTTATCCCTGTTTTCGCCAAGCTTAGCGCAATCTATTTACCTAGCACCAGCAACACTGCGCAGTAGCTGCGCCGTCCGCGTGCTACGCCACAACTTGATCACGACGCCATCAATAACCGACGGGAATCGTGCACTCGCCGTGCGGATACACGCGAGCCAACGAAAATCTTCGCGCAAAGTTAATGAGCAAACTCCGACGACGAACAGACGGCCCGTTTGTGTAACTCGTCACGAATAGGTTTAGAAGCACGCGGTCAAACACGGCCCCGATCGGACAATGTAATCGAACTGCACAGTCTCCGGTGTACGAGCGTTGTTCCTGGGCTTAGACGGACAAGAAAGGTGCAGTCTTTGTCAAAATTTTCTAGGCCATGCAGAAAGTGCACATGCCGCAGAAAGGTCAATGTACAAGCTTACGTTTCGAGCGAGACTGAAACGTTTTAAACTGGAAAGCTAGAGAAAACACATTTTCTTTCTTACTTTCACAGAATAATTTTCCATTCCGCATTATGGGCACTATATACGCGGGAAACCAATGGGCGGCAGTCGCCGCGAGGCACGCGCTCACAGCAACGCTCGGCATTTTCTCGCTCCTAGGAGATTTCGCCAGATTTTTTTTTCTTTTTTTTTTGGTAAAGCTACTGAGCGTGCCGAAGACGGTCGGCGGTCACCGCGAGGCACACTCTCACAAGCGCTCGGCATTTTCTTGGTATTTTAACGTGCTACGCGTTACGTGTTACGCGCCACACATTACTGCCAGCTCCAAAAGCGCCGGTGTTAAAATATGTATTGTCTCAAGGCCGGCATATTTTTAAACGCTCTAAGTTGTCCCTGGACAGATGGCTTTTCAGCAATGCATTTGTGCTTAGAGGGAACGCCGTTTTTAAAGGAGCCATGAAGAAAAAATCCCAGCTTTGTTTAATTTGAAAGAACCAGGCTTCAGTACCTCCTAATCCATTCGTGCCACGAAAGACGTTTTTAACCGAAAAAAAAAACGCAAGAAATATTGACAATCTTTCAAGTTTTGCTTGTTCTACAGTGACGTGGTATCGGGAAGAGTGGAGTTACACAGGACTGCAATAATAAAATAATTTTCAGCTTGTTAACGGTGCCCCAACATTCAAGCGATGGGATAAAACGGAATTAGAGGTCTCTCTACAATCGTCCAATCATGCGTCTTTGCGATGGTTCATGTCACTGACCGCCAATCACACGGACAAGATTCTGTGACGTCACAGAAGAGTTGCCGGAAAGTGACGGGGGAGTCGCCCCTGCTTCAATGTTTTAGTTAATATTTCCATTATTTGTTCGAAGTTTGCGATAAAATTGGTGTCATTGTCATCGGGATGAAGAAGTCTTTCTAATGAACCAAACTTGTATTACAGGCGAAGCCCCTTAGGGGCTGGGGCTGTCGGCGTCTCCTGTCGTCGTCGTAATCATTTTATCATGTAGTCACGGTACTTAAACACCGGGGCACTCGCTACACTTACACACTGCATGCTTCGCCCCTCCCAATGTCGTTGTCCGCCGTCCGCACTCTACTGCGAATGCGCGTCTCTTCAGCCCCGTCAGCGTTTGGGATGACGTCAGCGCAGTCCACTATAAAAAGAAATAGTTAGGCGGCGCCAGGTTTCGATCCCACGACTCTCTGGCCGCAACGGGAGGTACGTGGCGCTCTTCCCACTGCACTACAAACCGAGACCGGAGAACGTGCTACGAACGCGCCTTATGTCCTTCACTCATTCAAACTACGTCAAGAAGCTACCGATACAACGAAGGCACGCAAAGCTGAACGTCAACGGAAACGACGAACTGAAAAGTAATGGGAACTTCAGTCCACCCCATGGCTGATTCGCATACTACTCAGGGTTCCCCTACGGGAAGATGGTGTAATTTTGTTGTCTTCATGGCCCCTTTAAGATGGATGTTTGTTAGCTGGCTTTCCCACATTATTTGCTTTGCAGTGAAGCATGGCCATTTATGTAGGGACTACGGTTACACCCCCCTTTATTCCCCTCCCCATCACCGACGCCTCTTTCCCGAGTCGTGTAAACTGTAAACTGCTCGCCACGCGTGGCGTCTCTCTCTCCCTTGCCATTTTTAGGCAAGCATTCGGAAGCGGGAGTGGGGGGGGGGGGGGCGCACGCGCAGGAAGGCTTCACGCTCTCACGGATGACTCCCAGTTCTGTTGGTGGGAGATGTCAGCTTGGACGCCTCTCACAGCCCGACGCGACCTGACTGCTGTCCTCCGTGGTCGAACGGTTTGGGTTGCCTTTTTAAAACCGGCAGTAAGATACCTACGACTCGGGAGGAAAAGGGACAACCCGATGTTTGTCTCCTAGAATAAAGCTGAAGTTTTCTTCCAAGTGTCATTCAGCTAATTGGCTGGGAAGTATGCGCAGTTGCGAATTACAAACAAACGTCTTTTATTTCATGGAGAGACTGCGCCCAGCTTCGCTGCTCATCCTTTTTCCAGAGTGAAAAAACACTGGTTTTTAGAGAAAAAAAAGTACATATAATATTATATGCTCTTGAGCTAGCTAAGCGGACCAACTTCGTGCACGGGCCACATGCTTATTCCGTTAACAAAACACACAAGGGTAAAGAAGGGCAAGGAATCTCGGCTGGCTGGAAGGAACACTGCTTATACAGAAATCGGGAAGAGGAAAAAAAAAGTTATTAATGCAAGGACAGTGTTGATCTACAGTGTTGTGAATGTAATTCGACGGTTCGAGAAACACTCGCGCCGAGAGATAAATGTCCGGTGAGCAGACGCCGCGGTATTCGGTTCACCGACACTCGCCTGCGCAAGTCACTTTGTTGACTGCTGCTTCGCCGCCTCTGTATTCTTTGAGTTGTTAGGGGAGCACAAGTTCGCTTCAATAAACTTGTTTTTCCTTCAAGACAACGGCTTCGTCTTTGGCGTCTTGACAATATAATGAGAGAACACTTTAGATAAAAATTGGAATACAGAACTTTATACGAAACAAGTAGAGTATGGGCACGAGCGTTTCAGATGTGCGGTTGTGCAGCTTTTTTTCAAGCCTTTTGGGTAAGTCATAAACGGGAAAACTTTTTGATTTCTTTAAAACTCTGCTAAGTTAATTTTTTCCACCAGGGCGTACTCCCGATACACGGCCACTGTCGCAATTCAGATCCATCAGGAAGGCCATTCGAACAGAGTGCGCTCTATAATCTCCCTGTCATGTGCGAGTAGGGGAGGGCGTGCTTTCCTGTTAGTCCAGTACGTTTGGGGGAAAAATTAGTAGTGGCTTAGCTCTGCTATGCCAGGATATACGTAGCGTGAGCTAAGGTTCAGCAATTCAGTCCAATCCAGTCTTACCCAGTCCAGTCCAGTCCAGTCCAGTCCAGTCCAGCCCAGTCACTGCTCTTCCGGCATGCTCAGCACGGCTCTTCACGAGCCACGCGAAACGGCTATCAAGCGGCTCTGGTGCAGCGTCAGACTTGCTACTGCGCAATTGAGGCGCACACCTGGGCACGCGCCGGCGCCAGTGCGTCTGCCGCGACTATGACGCAACACAATCCAACACAATCTACTTTAATCCAATCAAATCCAATCCCAATCCAAATCAAATCAAATCCAATTCAATCCAAGCCAAGCCAAGCCAAGCCAAGCCAAGCCAAGCCAAGCCAAGCCAAGTTAAGCCAAGCCAATTCAATTCAATCCAATGTCCCTCGCGCTTGCGCAGAACGGCCCTTCACTGCCCACGCGAAACTGCTCAACCTCGGCCAGTGTAGCTTACGCTACAAAAAGTTCATTCTCACTTGCACACACGCCATGACGGACAAATGTTTTAAAACTCTGAGGTTTAAAAATATGATTGGTCGTTTTCGCAACTGCTTACGGTTGTTCACAGTTATTTTTTTTAACTTGTTTGCGTTTTATAATTGCGTTCAGCAGTCTATAAAAATTATTTGCTTGCGGAGCTTTTCATCAACCATGCTATATACCTGACTGCGTACGTAAATATTCGACGCACTGAACGACAACACAACAGATGTTCCAGCGTTCTAAACGGAGCCAGTAGCATCAGTTTTATTCTCGTGGGCGTTGTTAAATATTTCAATGGGGGCTATCAACCCTTTCTCATGCCTGAGTTGATGCGCACAGGCTTGCGAGTTTACTAGTCGGTCAACGCCCTTATGCCCTTTGCCGTCTTCCTATACACTACTGAAGATAGCAGCACTGTCAGCTGTACGGTGTAAAATAGCAGGTTGCTATAGGTAAACGCTTTGAATTAACCTATGATTACCTGGGAAACGGCTGCAGGCACGCATATGGTGGCGGTTTACCTAAGTTGCGCATAGACGGGACTGGAGGAAAGAGGACGAGGGAGCTTTGGTTCCAGGCAGTTCTTTGTGAGCCTTGTCCACATATTAAAAGCGTCCTTCCGATTCATACACCCTGTATTTAAGGGTGCGGGGGAAAGACTCACGCAAGCATTACGAGTGAAGTGAACTTGGCGGGTGGGGTAACACGAATGCCAAGGTTACGCTATACGCCTCAGGCGCCGCGTGCGACGTGCATATAAAACATCCGTAAAGCGCACACCCTTTGATATATGCAACACACACCACGTCGCGCTTATGTACACACAAACACGAGTGTCCGTGCTCTTCCGAACCGCTGTACTCTTCTTGGGCACAACGCCGGTGTGGCCGAGGAATAGGCAGCATTGGAAATTCTTCCGTTTCGCATATCTCTGTCCTCCGGCGAGATTAAGTGTATCTCCTTTGGCCCTCGCAGCTCGCCTGTGTAAGGTCACGGAGAACTGAAGGAAACGAAAAAAAAGCCTGTGCTGGGATTGCCGTCTCGCACAGCTCGAAGTGGCCGCCCGCGAAAGATACAAACAAACCGGTATCCGCTTTTATGGGAAGAGCACGGCACGAGGGGGGAGCTCGCCCACACGTCACCGTGTTTCGGCCGAGCAGAAAAAGAAGTGCCGGAAAACCAAGAATAACAGAGGCAGGCAAAACAGCGCCTTTATAGGGGAAGGAGGAGGAAATCGGGGATAAATATATAACCCGGGCTAAAAGAGAGATACGATGTGGCTTTTTTTCGCAGGCGAGGAAGGGGCAGCGTATATACAATATCCGAGTCGCAACTAAACATCGGTGAGCTCAGGACGCGGCCCTGCGGTACGCCGCGCGTTACACGGCGGAAGCGCTTAACCTTTTTTTCTTTCTCCCTCCCTCCGCTCGCGCGCGCGGTCCAAAAAGACAGACGAGCAGAGGCCGGCAGATAAAAAGCGTAGATGGTGCACCCTTCTCGCCGGGTCGCTCTTGACCCTGCGGCGCGCCCCTATATCGCATCATCGCGCGCGACCGACGCATGCTTCCAGCGCCGCCGCCATATACGGGGAGAGATTCGGAAACAAGTTGTGATTTATCTCGGCCACTCGCTGAACTCCGCCGAGATCATCTTATTCTTCCATCTCTGCGATTCCTTTTTGATTTGTTGCCGCTTAGGGGATCGCGGGAGTCTCGTGTTCTAAATCAACCGGTACGATGCAGGAAGAAGGCGGGGTATTCGTCTCTAATGCGCCCGAAAGAGGTTAGAGGCATTCCGTTTGACACCGTCCCCGCGCGCTGGGTGCGTCAGCGCCGCAGGTTGCGCTGCGGGGCCCGCAGGCGGGGCGGCTGGTCTATGCAAATCAAGTTGTAGTAATGTTAGGCCATGTGAATTGACGAACGCGTTTCGATAAGCCAGTTAATCGCTCATCTTCTGGAGAAGCCCCACGCAAACTTGAGGCTGGCACCAGGGCGGAACTAAGGGGTCTTGAAGGCATTCTATGCCTGGCGTGGGTAGGTAGTTGGGATCGCGTTGAGGAGTGCAAATGCTGCAAAAACTGTCGCGAGCGCCCTCACTGACTTGAATCCTGCAGTGCGGGTACGCACCACAATGAGCAGACAACAAGACGACGGAAATGTCAGGTGGCCTTGACCTAACGTCGTCAAGTGCGCAAAAATGCAAGAACGAATTCTGTGACTTAGCAACCAATCCAACAAAGAAGCCGGTATTGACCACGTGGTGTTGCAATAGTTCCGCGAACGACGCATTGGGTTTGTTTGAAAATTTAATTAGTGGTGGTGGTGGTGATGATGTTTATTAACGGATGCATCTAGCCTTTTATGATATGCCGGCAATTGCTCCCCCGATCAACACCTTCTTGCCGCTATGCGCGGTAAATCACCAGGAGTCACTTGATCAGCCCCTTATTGCCGCTATGCACGGTAAATCACCTGGAGTCGCTGAGGCATGTGTCCCTTAAAAACCCGAGGATTAGGCGCAAAATGTCTCTCCTGGCGATCCAATGGCCTGTAGGAAAAATTATATCATCCAAAGAGGCATGCGGAGCGGCTCTCCTTCGAAGTTCTTTAAACAAAGCTAACCTCTCCGTCGCATGCTCTCGGCAGTCGATAAGAAAATGTCCGATGTCACCTGTTACACAACAAGTTGCGCACAGAGGTGAGAAGGTAAGGTTCAGCTTATGAAGCCAAGCCGGTGTCCGCCCCAGACGAACGGCGAATTTTAAAAAACCATCATTAAAGAACACTTCAGATCTCCTTGGCGACCGCAACACCAACCTTGTGTTACCAAAGGAATCAAGAGGACAAAAACATCGTTACTGTTCCACATCCGGACGGAAATTTTAGTTAGTGCCCATCCTCCAAAATGACTTTGTGTCATGGACCAGTACGAAACAGTTTGGCGTTTTCACCCCAAGTGTCCCGGAGGTTTTTCCTTTTCTTGACATCAGATGAACGTCTGAATCTACCTAGCAAACCAATCGAGCTATGTGTTCCTGGCCAATTCCTTGCATAGCTTGGACTAGATTTCTTTCTCATTACGACACAGCACTTTTTCATTAGTTATCACGCAACCAAACACCATGGGGACCTCCCCAACTTTATCGGCCCTCACGCGTTCCAGTTGTCTCCTTTCCAAAAACTGATATCAATGCCCGTGCTTAGCAGTTTTACCTGTTTTGCTTTTAGCTTGTCCGTTCCTGCCTCGCTGATTGCTTGAATCAACAAACTTCGTTATACATCATTCACTCACTTTAAACTATGAGGTGCTAGTCAGTGGGGCTCTTCGATTTACATTCTCGGACTCACCGCGGATAGTCCGCGGGTAGTCCGAGGATTCCCCGAGGATTCCCCGAAGCCATAGGGATACATGGGAAAATCGAATGCCGGACTGCTTCTCGGGGAGTTCGCGGTGAGTCCGAGACTGTAAATCGAAAATCCCCATTGTTAGGCATCATTCGCACAGCTGTTTTTCACTCCGGCACGTCACCGTCACGTCACCGTCTTCCGTCATGGGCGACCGTTTCTCGGGCGATTTCTTTCCGAAGACGGTGCGACGGCGACGGGAAGTCGACTTCTACTTTTCCATTCCCTCAACGTGACGGGACCACGCCCCGCGGTAAACCAGCAAATCCGAAAACGTAGATTTTTAGGGCTAAATGTAGTGAAAAGTGAGAACACGGCTTGCAAAGAAAAAATCTAAGCCATTTTTTCATTGCATCAATTGTAGTCGCCTTCTATCGTATATATAATGACATTTTTTTTTTGCTTTTCAGATTAGGCACGCTCAATTCTAGGCTAAACTGACCACTAAGCAAACGACGATATACTTTGACGGAGAGCTCAAGTACGAACGCTACTCCGTTACGTCTCCGTCGCGGTTTTTTGACGTGACGGTGACTACATTTATCATCCGGCAGTACATGTCATCCGACTTTTAAGTATCGTACTGCATTGCTGATCGCTATTGAGACACGAAATCATAAAAAGCCGGAGTGATTAGCGGTATGAATTATACTTTCTGCATTTAAAATCTGGCTTTTACACTAACAAAGCTGCAAATTTGGTGATATATGACGCGGAGTCAGGGTTTAGTTGGGATTAACGAAGCGCAAAAAGAAGCAAGAAAGGGCGTATCGACACCCCATCCGTGGACTTAAAATGAGCCCATAAAGCGCATACGTCGCATGTATGCGAAGGTAGAAGCAAGCGAACGAAGGAAGAGACCAAGTGACTAAGAAAACAAGGGAGCAGGTGAGGAAACAAGAGAGCAAGAAGCTTCATGTAGAGCTTCACGCTTTGAAGCACCCGGGCTATCGTGTGGTTATTTAGAACTGGAGACGAAATATCGACAAACGAGATTATTTGTTTAAGGTAGTAAGATAGCAAGGGAGTAGGCAAAACGGTGAGCAAGCAAGGAAACAAACACACGAACGCGAGTCGTAGACAAGAGACACGCGCTCGTGCAGACACGCGAACGCGAAACTTCGAATGATGATTTGCCTCTGTACAAGGGTTTGGGGAGCAAGTTACAGCTTGCAAAATCTGCAAGAATAGCTCCGTTAATAACCCATATCATCGAACGTCTCTCTCTCTCTCTCTCTCTCTCTCTCTCTCTCTCTCTCTCTCTCTCTCTCTCTCTCTCTCTCTCTCTCTCTCTCTCTCTCTCTCTCTCTCTCTCTCTCTCTCAGTACCCAGGCGTTATCAAGAACACCCGCGTAGCAATGCCTGCCGGGATGTAGCTCCTCGGAGATATTGCTGCTCGGGTGAGAAAGATGGATAATGACGCGGCGTGTTACCCTTCCTAAAGGGCTGTTCCCGTCATCCACGTATTCACTGCCGGTCTCTTCTAGTGCCTCTTCCATTTCCTTCGAATTGAATGTAGCAGGCGCTTATGAACTTAATTGCAGAGCACTTCTCATTACGTAAGCACGTGCACACACTGATGACGGCACGATAAAATGGTTCTTAGGATCCGCTTTCCAGCAAGCAAGCAACCAAGCACGCGGATAGGCACGTAGTTCACGCATACTACCACAAGTTAAGCACGGTGAGCTGCGCAAACGAACGAGTACTGGCGCGCTCTCGCGATCACACCTAACTTGAAGCTACAGTCGGGGGCGAATGTCCGTTTCGCTCGAGCCCACGGGACCCTAAGCGACGCCGCGAAGGTTCGTGTAACGTGCACGCATGAAGGAGCCGTCTGAACGCGCTGTTGGACCTGTGTCAACAAATGCGTGCAGCGTGAGGCCTATCCCATCGACTCGATCTTCCTGCGCGAATCGTGAAGCATCCTCGGCACTCATCTGAAACATCTTGGTTTTTTAGCGGCGAAGCCCCTTAGGGTCTCGGACTGCCGGCGTCTCATATCAACGTCGTCGCCGACGTCCCATGTATAGCTACGGTACTAAAACACCGGGACACTCGTTTACGCCTCGCGCTAGAATGCTTCGTCCTTCAAATACGCGAGACTTATACAGCAAAGCTATATACCTCTTCTCCAACGGTGTCATCTCCGTTGGCAAAAACGCCAAGGCACCAGGAGTACACTTATACACTGCATGCTTCGCCCTTCCAAGGTTTCACGTTAGCGGAGATGGCCCAGATTTTTTCTGTGGTCACTGTTTTGACAGACAATTCTAGAGCGGGTGTTTTCTCAAGCAGTCTTGCCAGCGGTTGAGAGCGCTCGAGTTTATTAGTTATGATCACCACGTTGTGGTAAAACCGAAAGGGCGGCACGGGAAATCCCACAGTCCGCTTGGGCCCTTTACGATTGGTTAAGGCAGATTCACAACCACCGACTTCAGAATGGCAGCAAAAGGGTGGAATAAAAACAAGTCATGGAGGGAGAGGGTGTCGTGCACACCCCTACGCTAACGAGACGGTTTTGAATTAGCCCTGAGAGCCCTTCGCTTATGTTCAAGAGATCCAAAGGGTCAAAGAAGATTAGAAGTCAGAATATTAGATCACCCCCTCCCCTCCACATATTCTAACCCTTCTCCTGCTAGTTTGCTCTGGTTGGCAATTATTTTTTGGTATCTCCTGACACCTCTGGTACACGGCCGGACACCCGCTGACGTTCATTTTGAGGTTATAAAGCGGCAGCAATAGATGAATCCCGCGCGGAAACGGCTTGTGCTTTACTGCCTGGAACTATTCGGAAACTGGGCACCAACAGTTGCTACTGAGAAGCCAGCTAGAAAACCAACAAGCGTCGCCGGTAATGTGACCAGGCGCATCGCGCGGGCGTAGGCACGCTTTTAAATCGCAGCGGGAAGAGGGAAAGTGTGGGAAAGTGAGCGAGGCCGGCAGACGGCGGCTGCGGCAAATTAGCGCAGCGAGGGTTAAACGCGCTGATGTACGGCGCAATTAATGAAGAGCCCCCTCTGAATGGCCCGCCGCCTGCGAATGATGGATGGTTAGTGGGCACGACAGGGCGAGGTCTGCGGCCCTTGCAGCCGCGCTGGTGGTTACTCCTCTTTCCGCGGCGGCATCCTCGGCTGCAGTTGCTGCCCTCGGGCTGCGGATGTTCTGGGCCGCTGGACAGGACGTTTCGGCCAGAGGACGTGCTGGGTGGTGTCGGCGTGTGCCCGATAGGACGCGGCTGCGTAGTGCATAAAGGGAAAGAAAGCTGGAAAATTCGGAGCAATCTTCGCCACGCTGGCGGAAAAAATTTGGGGCCAATTCACGCTTAGGAGGTGGTTGGTTGGACTGCGTTAGGGTCGGGTATTCTTTGCAACAATGAAACTACTTTAAAGGGGCTCTGCAGCACTTCCGATAAACGCTTTTACTCTTTTCTTCACGTCTTGAAGGACTGCAAAAGCTATTATGTATTGCCAGCACTCAGTGGCACTGTATACGTGATTTGCTAGTCGCAGCAAATGCGCCTTCCGTTTCTGCTTTGCTTTTGTGACTTTTTTTTAAAAGCGGCCATCGAATGAGTTTATTGCTGCAAATGAAATAAAGTTGGCCAATAGCCGAAACACCTCTGTAATGACGTAAATCCAGCGAGAAAAGAACGCCAAGGTCGGGAAAAAAAGAAAAATCTTTTGGGCGACTTCCTAAGTTACCTGATGGGCATAAGACTGAAGTACTTTGCGACCTCGTATACTAAGCACTGGGTGTGTTTGTCGAATACGTTCTGAAACCGTGTAGGATTTATCAAAAAAGTCGAAAAAAGTGTTGAAGGGTCCTTTCAGCGCTGTTTCGGTAATATTGCGCGAGTTTCGGGATTCGCACGAATCAATGAAATCCCGGGGGGGGGGGGGGAGCGTTGGTGGTTATGTGCTGCTGTATGGGTGTCTAATGCCGTGTGAGTTCTAGCACTCGTAAATTGAAAATAATATTCCCTTTAGCCAGTTCCGAGCCATCTCGTTAATCGTTAGTGCCGAGGAACGTAAACAAGGGGTGCAAACATCACCGGCCGGCAGAGAGGACGGCCCTGGAGCATTTTAATTCACCGAAACTACGCCCGCAGCTTCGTGCACGTAAAAAATCCCGGAACATCTCCGCTAACGCGAAGCATACTGTGTATAAGTGTATTCTTGGCGCCTTGATGTTTTTGCCCACGGAGATTAAACCATTGGGGTGTAGAGGTATACAGCTTTGCTGTAAAAGTCTCTTGTCTTTGAAGCACGAATCTCTCTAGCTAGTGGCGTAAACGAGTGTCCAGGTATTAGCAGGCATTACGAAGCGTTCCAGCGCGAGGCGTAAAGGAGTGTCCGAGTGTTTTTTTATTTTTTAGCACGCGTTAAGAAGCGTTCCAGCGCGAGGCGTAAACGAGTTTCCTGGCGTTTTAGTACCTTGACTACATGAGACGACGATTGCGACGACATTAGACGCTGACAGCCCAAACTCCGAAGGGTCTTCGCCCCTACTAACCGCTGGCTGTTACCCGAGCCGTTACGAGGCCCCGAGGCGCCGCGGATGTTTATACGAACCAGTGTGCCCGACTCATGTTTGCGACTCCCCCTGCCCTATGCCCGCTGCCTCCGCCCGCCCTAAGCTGCCCTACGCCCGCAGAGCGCGACGGAGAATTCTCCCAGGTGCTCTTCTGCCCTAAAGTTACCCAACTCGTGTAATCCAAGTATTGAAGTAATTAAACTGTTTTTGAAAATCCCCAAAACCAAGTCACTCTAATTTGACCTTCAGTACGAGCCAAGACGAAGCTAACATTTCCGAGACGCCTAAGCACTCGTTATGATGAAGTGCATGCGAGAGCATTAGCGCTCAATTGCCGAGCGGGTGCGTTCGTATTGTATGCGCCGCCATGCTTCACATCTGCTGTTGGTGTAGAATAGACACGGTTCGGAGTCCATCGCCGCATACGCCGCACCGATGCAATGTGTAAAACTGTCACGTGCAAAGCAGCGAGTTCACTCTATGCACCGCAGCGACGTGGGGCCTACAGTCGCACGTGCCCATTGATATGCCGGTGCTCTCCAATGATAATATTAATCATCATCATCATTATCCTCATCCCTTTGCGACATTCTTTTCCTCGATCGGTTACTGCGGCTGAGAGGCTTGGTGGCCCGACGCATACGCTATAGTAGTGGTGGTAAACATTTATTGAGTGCTATGAAACCGGAGGCTATACCGTACTTTCGCGCGTATAACCTACACCAAATGTGTGAAAATTTCAGGGTTAAAGTAGAGGTGCAGAATTAATGCGAGGTATTTCTTTTGTTGCAGCTTCACCGCAATGTGAGTTGAGCCGTGGTGCCCCTACCCCTACAGCAGTGATAGCGACTAAGCCACTGTATACCATTGACAGTGCTTATTTTGGACACAGTTCAACAACATACCAACCTGAAAGAATGTATGCAGCAAGTCATCTAGTTACGTAGTCAGCTAGGTAAGCTCTTGCATAAACAAATGTGTAATGTTGCTTGAGTAGCAGCTGTAGCCCATCCTTTTATGTATAAAATAAGCGGGAAATACGCGGGAATTTTATTATTCGTCGACGGAAAGTGGGGGTGCGAGTTATATGCAGGGCCGGGTATATACGGGTTATGCTTTGGTACTCTACCATGCTCAAGTTCATCGTGTAGTACCTGAACGCATGCCCCTAACACACGTATTAAGTCGAGGGTCACAACCCTTTCACTGTGTTCACCTTTAGTCATCAACAAGCATCGAGCTCTGGTAGTCCAAGGGTTACGTGCCCGTCTCGCATTCCGAAGGGACCTGGCCCGAATGCAACCCAACGCAAAGGTTACTGAGTTGTCATTTCAACTTAATTGGTTATTTTGTTTATGAGGATTTCCTTGATAAACGTGGCGTCAGGTTTTGAACATTCGTTGACCTTTTTTTATCCTTTGAGCAGTCTGCCATCTTCGGTGCCATGGATGCCGGATTTTGTAGGGAAGCTGCATATGCCTCGGTTTCCACATATAGCGCGTTTTAAAAGATAATTTATGGTAAGGGCGCAGCGAATAGAGGCAGCCCCGCTGCCCTAAAAACAGAAAATTACGCAATTTATTTCCAATTCACCCGGACATTGAATACACTACAAAACAAATGTTTGGGGAGAGGAACAAGCTGCTATAAAGATGAATCGGCGTAGACGAGAAACTAATCGCACTGTGGAGCTAGTTCACTCTGACTCCTTCCACACCCCCCCCCCCCAACACACACACACATCACCTAAAGATGAATCGGCGTAGACGAGAAATTAATCGCACCGAGGAGCTAGTGTATGGTGCTTTCTTTTAGGGGCAAAGCTCCTGTTGCTCGGGCCCTGTCCCGGCCGTACACGGCACATTGTACACGGCAAATTGATGATGATTGTGGCAGGATCCCCCTAGGGATTGGCCAACCAAAGATTGGCCGAAGAGGTCAAAACGTTCAACGCGTTCATCGCTACCAAACAAGGAGGAGAGGAAGAAGAAGAGGTTGCCGTTCGTCGCCTGCGAACTCAAGACACGTACCGGGGGTACGCGACACAAGACGCTCTGCAGAAGGCCAAGATGGCTAAAATGTCACACACCGAATTCGCCAACTTATCCATGGAGATTATCATCGTCCCAATCAAGCTCTACATAATCACTACAGACATCGACGTCGTCGACGGGCTTGTCAACGGAGCGGTGGAAAGCTTGACGTTTCGAGCCTGTATATGATGTGTGGGCGAATGTTTCACGGTTTTACTGATAAGCATTTTACCTTCGCCCCTCTCATCATCATTCACTTCGTGGAGATGGCGGAATTTTTTTTCAAGGGCTCCTGGTGTGACGATTTGGCCGTTGCTTTTCTCGCCCAGCTTGAATGGCTTTGGAGTGAGTGCTTTATTGATATAGAAAGTGGAAAAGAAGTGGACTGGGGATATTTGGAACTCATTTGGGAGTTCACCAGCATACAACCCAGTCCGGGGGAAAGGGAGAGGGGGAATTAAAGGAGATAGGTGAAAACAAATGGGGACAGAAAAGCGGAGAGAGAGAAAGAAAGAGATAAGGAGTGCGCAAGGCTGCCGGCAGGCATTGGGTTACAGCCGTTTGATGAGGGTCGTCTCCTCGAGGGAAGCCAGTAGAAGTCGGAATGCTTCCCTCCGGATGGAGTTGGGGCCCGTCGGGAAAATCATGGCAGCCCGAGACGCTGGACTGCGGCCCGAAGCTCTGTCCGCGGGGCATCGTGCTTGCAGCAGGGTCAGAGCAGGTGCTCCAGGGTCTCGGGCTCTGGGCAGTCGGCACATGTGGGTGACGACCGGCGGCCTTGTCGGTGCAAGCGAGCTGCCACGTTGCAGCAATCGAGCCGCATGCGGAGGAGTATTGAGCGGGCTTCCCTGCTGATGGGGCCAGGCAGGACCTGTGGAGCTTGGCCGCTGATTACTCCGGGGTCCGGGTGCATCGTTTCCACCTAGCTCCCGCGCCAGGATGGGTTGTGCGGCGTCGAAGGTTGCGGGAGGCAGGAACCCCCTCCTGGCGAGCAGCACCTCTGGCCAGGGCGTCAGCCGCCTCATTCACTGTGCCCGTTGTCTTTCACGCCTAATTGATTGATTGTAGGGTTTAACGCGCCGACGCAACGCAGGCGATGAGGGCTCGGGATTAATTTTGACCACCTGGGGATCTTTAACGTGCGCCGAAATCTCGTACACACGGGCGTTTTTGCTTTTCGCCTCCATCAGAAAAGCGGCCGCCGCGGCCGGGAATCAAACCCGCGACCTCGTGCTCAGCAGCACAACGCCTTAGCCACTCAGCCACCGCGGCGGGTGTCTTTCACGCCTAAGCCTGCGCATATCACCAGTTGCCGGTTATGCGTGCGCTAGCCGGAGGAATGGAGGAAGGGGGGTTCATGCGGTCACCGATGACGTTCTGCCCTCGTTACAGTATTCCCCGGTACCGTACCCGCACCAGCGTGCGACTGGGGCTGTGGCCCATGTTTTTCCAGTGCTGGGCTTGCGCACCGCTTAAATTATCTCCCGGGTACGGTACTAGCTTGTGGCGTGCGCTGTTTCTCTTCTTTCAGGACTCCCTGAGGCACCAATCGTCGGCGACCGGCTTTGCGGCCATACGGAGGAGACGACGACGTTTGAGACTTATGAGACTAAACTGTTGCCTCCAGGCCGGCGACACTGTAAACGGAAGTGTAATTATCCTATCCCGCTTTCCTCTCTCTACAAATCCCCCTGGCAAACTCCCGCTTATTCATATCAGCACCTAAAAAATGGAATAAACCTGCTTTCACTCACTTATTCACTCACACCCTGATGCGACCTGACTGTTGTCTTCCGTGGTCGAGAGTTCGGGTTGGTGCGTTACGTACGGTAAGCCGCCTACGACGCGTAAGGGAAACGAACAGCCCAGTGTTTTTCCGCTAGAACAAAAATCTAGCCGTTTCAAGTTTCGTTCAGCTAATGAGATAAGAAGTATGCCCTATCACAGATCAGTTCACAAAGGTGTTTTGTTTCGTGCACTCCTTTCACTGCACTCAACTTGATTTGATTGATTGTGGGGTTTACCGCGCCGACGCAACGCAGGCGATGAGGCGCGCCGTAGTGGAGGGCTCGGGATTAATTTTGACCACCTGGGGATCATTATCGTGCACCGAAATCTCGTGCACACGGGCATTTTTGCTTTTCGCCTCTATCAGAAAAGCGACCGCCGCGGCACTGCGCCCAACTTCCCTGGTCATTCAATTGCTTACAGGTGTAAGGGAAGCTGATTTTTTTGCCTACATAGATGACTAACTAACGGTGACGCCGTTAAGAATTGCGATTACACGAAAGTGCGCGGTGCTGCCGAATGCAACCGTCGCCGTCGGGTCGATCTAGCAGCACAGGAAGCAAGGCTGGTACGCCGAGCGCAAGCTACGCTGTCGAGGCGGCGAAGACGCTACGGCCGTAAAAATAAATTTCATCTAAGATATGATATATACGTAGCGGACTGCCGTGCCGTCGTGTCGCCAATAAAGCATCTCTTGTCAACCACCTCCCCAGAGTGGAATCGCCATGAATGCGTGAAGGGACCCTGCAACACTTTTTCAACTTTTTTTGAAATCTTAAATGCTTGCGGAACGTAGTCACCCAACACACCCAGTACTTTGATTAGGGAGTCGCAAAGTACCCCAGCCAAAAATTATTGCTCCATGCCTATCAGATAACACGAAAATTCGCTCAAAAGATTTTTCTCTCTTTTCCGGTATTTGCGTTCTTCGACGGCTCGAATTACGTCACTAAGGCCATTTAGGGGCTGTTGGCCGGTTTTCCTTCAGTTGCAGCAATGAACCCTTTCCGATAGCAACTTTTAAAAAAGCCACGAAAACAAAGCAGCAATGGAAGGCGTATCTGGTGCGACGAGCAAATCACGCAGTGTCACTCCGTGCCGGCGATAATACAAAACGAAGGCCATTGCCTATAAGGACGAATTCCGGCCAGCAGACTATTGATTTTCAGTCGACGAAAGTGCTAAATATGCAAGAACTGAGTGTGCATTTTCACGACGTCCCATTCACATTTAAAAAGAAGTGCACGACGCTTTTACTAAACACAAATGTTTCTGTGATAACTCGGTAACCTGTATTTCTATACAATGTACTTGGGGTGTTTTATGTACTAGAAAAAGGGGAACAAAACAAATTTGGAATACTTTCATATCTGCCAAAATCCATCGCCCTGAATGAACTTCAGTACAAATTTTATCTTTTTGTTTGTGTGTTTATTATGGCTTACGTTTCTGTAGTTGCTTTTCTGTTTGTTACTTGTGCGATAATGAAAATCTATGCGTGAGGGTAAGGCTCGTAATGTATAAACCGATAAATGCTCATGTTTAGGTTTTCTTCTTTATTTGTAGAAAGATTCTGTTACTTTATTGAAACTGATAAGTGCACAGTTTCAATGCTTTCCTTTCTGCATCATGCGGCGAGTTACTGTGATAGAACTGTTTAATGTATTAAGCGAATTGGTGTATTAACGTGGAAAGGGGGCCGGGACCCAGTCAGGTGGTTTTCACCTTTATCCCTGGTCTTCTGTTAGACATGTGCACTATTGAAGAAATAAATAAATTAAAAAAAAATAAAAAATAAAAACTATAGACGGGAAAGAAAGAGTGACAGCGCTTATCGAAAGAGTTGCAGGGTCCCTTTAACAGCGTAGCTGTTTAAGCTTGAGTTCCATACGTGCCGGGCGTCGCTCAAAACTCGACGCAGCAAAGTGTTGAGGAGGAGAATGCCAGGCCACGAAGTGTACGCGTCAACGTTGGCTAGGAGGCAAGGAGTCGAAGAGCAGGTGTGGGGAGTGCGCGTTGAGGGACAGATGTTCGGGTGGGGAGGCGCTTGTCGGGGATTGGCTGCGTCTAGCGATGACGTAAGCTGTGACGTGAATGTGCTCTCCTAGTTGAGAGCGAAGGCGTGCGCTCGGCGGCATCAGTGTTCGATCTACCGAAAAGACGGGAAGACCTGAGAAAAGCCAAACTTGAAGCTAGAGAAGACTGCCAGCTACGCTGTTTCCTCAGTCTTCGCGTCTCAATTGTGAAGGCGGCCGAAGATTTTGGTCTTCGGTGTCTCCGAATCACTTCCGGTCGGTCGATGTCTGTTTAACATATTTTCCGTGGTAAGGTACCGCCCTGCAAAGTGGGGCGCGTGGAGGGAGTGGATGAGTGATTGAGGGATGGACGGGAGGGATGGACGGAGAAGCACATTCACCGACATAAATTTTTGCGTCCCTCAGCAGGAAGACGGGTCATTGCGTCACATCGACAGTTTCTGGAAAGGCTTCGGTCTGCATGCATTTTTTAATTTTGTGAACTGACAAACGGGACCATCATAACAGAATGGCTACCTGTAGACGGGACTAGAAGTAGGTGAAGACCGTTGACTCTGTGGCAGGGCAAAGGCCTCTCCCATAGATCTCAAACTATCCCGGTCCTGTGCTATGTGCGACCAATTTATCCCCGCAAACTTCTTGATCTCATCTGCCCACCTCACTTTCTGCCGCGCCCTGCCGCGCTTGCCTTCTCTAGGGATCCACTCTGTTACCCTTAATGACCAACGGTTATCTTGCCTTCGCATTACATGCCCTGCGCACGTCCATTTCTTCTTCTTAGTTTCTTCTCATATGTCCTTAACACGCGTTTGTTCCCTGACCCCCTCCGCTCTCTTCTTGTCCCTTAATGTTACACCTATCATTTTCCGCTCCATTGCCCGCTGAGTCGTTCTCAATTTAAGTTGAACCCTATAAGTTGTGGGGGCCATGCCCCTCAAATCGGGGCGAGAAGGCGCTAGCGACGTCCTCCTCCTTGGTGGGGCGAGGGCGATCCTCGCGCGCCTCCCTCCTCTCCCTACGAGGCGACGGGGGATGCGCGCGGGAGACTCCCCGGGAGAGACCGCCCTTGGGACGAGCAGCGATCGCACGGTACGTAAATGCCCTTCGGCCACTTTTGGCTGTTTCTTGCATTGGCCGTTGTTTCCCACTTACGTGGGTCACGGCACCCACCGTGTCGATTAGCGCATGCCTCGATTTGCGTCAGTGCGTTTATCTAGGATGCCCGGCGAGTCTCCGCGGGCATATTCCACTCATTGGTGGGTTGCCCCCACGTCCGCGATGTGACGGCTTGCGCCGTCTAAGGTCAGCGGACGAGCGCCGATGCCGCCCAGTCGTGTCCAGTGGCGTGGCTTGAAATTTGTTGCGGCCACAGAGAGCCCCCTTCCCCTACGTCAGCGAGCGTTGCGGCCGGCCAACGCCGGCGGACGCTAACTGCTGCCCGACTACGGGCTGGGCACCCGCTGACGGCTGTATATGCCCCAGGGGCTAGGTGCGTAGTGCAGTGTAGTGTTTGTATCGTGGTTGTCCGCGTAATAAACCCCTGTACTATGAAAGATCTCGCTTCCCGGTGAAGTGATTGAAAACGTACACTCGCGGCGAGAGTCGTGGCTCGCTCTCGAACCCGTCGTGGGCAGAGTCTCTCGGCAGGGCAGTTCGGTGCTGCGCGAGAGCAGTGAGAATAACGACGGCGCGTATTCCATTACTGTTATTCTATTCCTTATTCCTTAGTGGCAAGTATTAAGGGTAAGGATAAGATGATGCCCACAAAGTCAGCCTCCAAGATTCTGCCCCGTAGGTGAGTACCGGTAAGATGCAGCTGTCATACACTTTCTTCTTCAGGGGCAATGGTAGGCTGCCATTCATTATCTGAGAATGCGTGCCGTATGCGCTCCACCCCATTCTTATCCTTCTAATTATCCCTGCCTCATGACTGGGACCCGGGGTCACAACTTGGCCTAAGTAGATATATTCGCTTACCACTTCCGCTGCCTCCCCACCTATCTCAAACCGCTGTACTCTCCCGAGGTTATTTTTTGCATGTTAATTTTCAGGCCCACTGTTCTACTCTGTTTGTCCAGTGCGGTAAGCATGCTTCGCAATTCGTACCCCGAGTTACTTAGCAAGGCAACGCCACCAGAAAATCTGAGGTTACTCAGGTATTCTCCATTAACCTTTACGAGCCATTTGATCCCAATCTATGTTCTGAATACCTCCTGTAAACATGCTGTGAATAACATTGGAGAGATTGTGTCTCCTTGCCTGACGCCCTTCCTTATAGGTATTTTACTACACTACTTATGTTAACGTTGATGCTTGGGCGAGTTGGTGTTCCATATTGTTGATTTCACAGCGCGCACAATAAGGACAATAGGGAGAGCGAAACACACATGCGCTGACTTACAACTGAAGTTTATTGCTGCTACATCTGGCATATAAATACAGCAGAAATCTAGGTAACAAAGAGCACGTGAAACCAAAATAACATATCTGCCACGATATGTGCAGCTGTGGCGTAGGCTGTAGCGGTGGCGTAGAGGTAGAGCATCCGCCTCGCGTGCAGAAGGACCGTGGTTCGGATCCCGTTGCCGCACAATTCCCAAGGGATTAAAAAAAATCTGCGTGTTGATGGTGTGGGAAAACCGCGCCTCGGCTTTTAGTGGTGACGAAGAAAAGAGACGCAAAGCCCGGCATCCATTTCAGCAGGCGTCGTGTTCTTTCCAATAGACAAAGCAAAAGGCACAGCACGTGCTCTGTGCTGCACGCACATATCTTCTTCATCGTCCTCTTCCTTGCGTGGGTCATTCGAACCACGTGACAGTTCAGCGCGAGGTTCAAATACAATTTACAACAGATGGAATTGCAGAAGGAGGCCTGGGGTGCGGCCTGATCCCGAAGACCATAGCCAGTAACGCACTCCCTCGCCGGAGCAGGATTGGCCACCCTGGTGTAGTAATGGCCACAATCTCCCATGAACACGCCAATTAACCCATTACGAAATATGCTGGGGTTAATTGTGGACCGTGCAGCGCAGGGCAAGAATAGTTGGAGGCGAATGTGAGAGGCCTCGCTATGCACGTACGCTCATCCGGTTCGAATGAATTCATTGTTCCCCACACAGTACGTCGCTCTATGCAAATTTTGTCCACAGCTAGGTACCCTCCAGCGCATAATTGTGGAATGCGCTCACAACCCAGCCCTACCCCCCCTCTCTACCGGCTCCTTTCCTGAGCGGTGGGAGACAGTGTTGACCAGCTGTCAACCGGAGGACCAGACTTTCCTGGTGACGCGGGCCAAGACGGCGAGGGAAACGCATGGATTCCCGGACTAGGGTTCCACTCTCACATTTGAGCTCATAAAGATGTCTTCTCTCTCTCGCTCTGCAGTGCATACAAGCAGGCTGATGATGATGATAACTATGACGATGATGCGCTCGAATCTTTCGTCGGTGTCAATGACTGGAAATAAATCCACATTAATTACCTTTGAGAAGAAATCGCTCCTAATTGAGCGTATAGTTAGGTGATATGCGATGGGTGCGGTCCCATTACGCCGACACACACGCTGCACCTCAATCCGCTGTTTCCCGCCGAATACACCACTCCGTTCTTTCTCAAGGTGAGGAAACCAGCGTGGTGGAAAATCATGTCGGAAAGTGGCGTGGCTTTGAGACGGTTTCTTTGTGTTTGCGGAGGCCATAACTTCTTTATTAAAGCTCCATTATTGCGCAGACTCAAAAGAAGCAATACGGTCTCCTTGTTCTGTCGCGCGTGACACTGCAGACTATCTTCAAGGGGGCCATGCAGACGAAATACTAGTCGGTTTCATTAAAAAGGATGCTTTATCCCGATAAAAATGACGCCAATTTCATCCCAAACTTTAAACAAATATGAGAGATATTGAGGAAAATAGATAAAGCAGTGGCGACTCCCCAGCCGCCTTCGTGTAATTTCGCCCTGTTCGTGCGATTGGGGGCCGTCGACCCAAGCCACTGACAAGAAACATGACTTGGCGGTTAAAGTGGGGCATCTAAATTTGCGTTTGATAGTATCACTTGAATGCTGACGTCCACTTCACAAACTGATACCCGTGTTCTTAGTGCTGGGCCGTATTACGTCACTCCCGCCCAAAGCACGTCCCTCGTAGTGTGCAATTAGAAAGTGTCTCAAAAGGAAGCTCACACTAACGCGGGAAATTTGAAGGTGGCGGCGCTGTACGCAACCCCCACGACCATCACGATCGTTTAAGCCCACGACTGCAGCCGATTTGCTTCTTCTTCGCTGCCGCTGTGACCTTTACTCCATCTTTGTTGGGAAAACGGCGAATAAAAAGCAAATCGAAGATGCAGAACGAACGAAGGCCACACACTTTAATTAGGCGCCCACAGGGGCAATGTGTACCCTATCACGGGTTCTGTGTCGACCAGGTGGCGTGAGTCCCCTTCCCGCAGTCACAGCCGATTGAGTAAGCCATTTGACTCTCGGGTACTAACTCACGATCTTAGCCGAGTAGGCCGACCGTGGGTGGTATTTATCTGGTGTACGTCGTACGAGCCTGCGAGTCGAACAAACCTCTTTTGAGGCGTAGAGGCCGGCGGCTTGGGTCTCGTCCACGTGCAGATTAAGCTCACAGTGCATCGGTTCGTATATTTCCGAGAACACCCTCTTTCTTCCGTGGAGCACTGGAGTACATCGGCGCAGCCCACACAGCAAAGTATAGTTACGACAGTACAACTTGTGGAAAGCGCCTTGGCACACCTTCTGGCCTAGAGGGTGTTGCCCAGAGCCCCACGCCGTGAGCTCCCTTCCCTTGCCCTCCTCGCCTGCCATGCGGCTACCGGGCCGCAAGACTGGGAGACGTCGGCACCCGAGGGATGGCGCTGGCGTACACGGGGAGAAGCAGCGATGGGGAGGAGCGGGCGGTGGTGAAGAAGAACCGCGCGCGGTGACTCGGGACTCGGGAGACACAGAGTGTTCTTGGCTGGTGTGTGTGTGTATGCCTGGTATGCCCGGACGGGCGACAGCGCGTTGGAAGATGTAAGTGTTAAGTTCGGGCTCCGCATGTAATTAATTAAGGCCGCCGGGGGCTCAGGTATCCGCGTCGCCTCCGCTGGTGGCTGCTTTCCCGTGTCCCTTTCATGTAGCCGCACGGACGCCAAGTTCGGAGACGCGGAGAGCGTGTGTTGTGCCCGTCCTTTTGTGTGTCAAAGGACGGGGGCGATTAGCCTGCGTCGCAGGTGGCTGGGTCATTCGGCATAACAAGCTGACGGGAAGCCAGGTTATCGTATCTCTTAGTGTTGAAAGCGCGCGCGGTGTAAGTTTGGAAATCTTCGACTCCGGCGGCGGCGTGGGTCGTTGACGGGTCAATCGCCTCGGAGACCACCGAGTGGGCCTGAAGCGCGTCTTCCGGTGCGACTGGCGGCAGGCCGCGGCGCCCTTCGTCTGGGAGGGAATTAGCAACCCTCATTGCCCGCGCGTCGCGGGACAATGGGGGCGTCGCGGGAGGCGCCGCGCGGAGGGAGGTCAGCCGCGCGAGGACCGCTCCGGGCCCTCGGCTTGGCTGTTGTTTGTGCAGATGCCGCCCGCTTAACGTAATGGATGGTTCACTTAAGGCCGCAGATGTCCTGTATTTTCTGGCCGGGTGTAACAACTTGCGTAGGAAACGCACTTTGAGTGCATAAGAGAGAGGGCTAGGTCACGTGACTGCAGGTGAGGACATGTGTGTGATTGGCTGGTTACTGTGGCCAATCAATGGTTTGTAATAATTGTTTTGAAAGGTTTTTCTCTCTTTCTTGAACGCCCCCTTTTTGGAGGCGGGGTTTTTGCTATCAAAACCGGAGTGTTGGGTTTTGTCGAGGGTCGGTCGAGAGGGGATCTAGTTCAGGATAGATCTCGGCCGAACAGGCTGCTGCTGTCAGAGTGACAATGTAGCCGTCACTCTGACGTGATGTAAACGTGGAGTCATGTAAATAATGTAAATAAACCTAATATCCAGCAAGGAAGGCAGTCCTCATCCCTCACCCGCTCCAAGCATCAGTCGTCGGTCATCGGAACGAGTCGAGAACAACACCGCGTAAGGATTATTTGGGCTCCCGCCCATGCCGACGTGCCTGGCAACGAAGCTGCCCATCAGCATGCCCGCGATCTGACACACCGGGCTAGTCAGGAGTTCGGCGAGCAGCGGCGTGACTGTCCCCTTTTGTCCTACAAGGAAATCACGCAGCACTACCGCCTGCAGCGAACCATGTACCCTGCTCCACACAAAAATCTAACCAAAGAACAAGAACACCACCTTCGAGGTATCCAAACCAATACCTTTCCCCACCCAACTAGAGCCCACATTCTGGCTCCCACCCTCTACTCCTCGCAATGCCGCTTCTGTGAGGCTCCGGGCACGCTTTACCACATTGTGTGGGGCTGTGATAAAAACCCTGACCTACCCCCTCTGCCCTTCCCCTCCCCTGAGCACTGGGAGAGAGCACTGTCCAGCTCGGACCCTGATGACCAGCTTTGGCTGGTGAAGAGAGCCCAAGAAGCCGGACGGTCTCAAGGGGTCCTGGAATAAGGACTCTTCCCCAAGGCGAACTTCTTCATAGGGACGTTTATTCCTCCTCCTCCTCGTCCTCTCCGCTCGCGCATCAAAAGAACATCACTATTTCGCCTCCATCAGTTCGCCAAGAAGATGGAGAGGCGAAATCTAACTGTAAGTAAAGAGTTCTTTCACGCAACCGCAGTGTGCCTCATTCCTTGGCATGCCGTAGAGAGCAGGCCCACAAACTTCACCATGGTGTCCAAGCTGTCCCTTTTATGGGGAAATCACTGGCGCTATCGCCCTACTAGAACAGCAGCTTTCGCAGGACTACCTTCTTACGGTCAAGCCTCGTCGACTATACCGCGACCTTCTCTCAAAGCTTCTGCGTACCCCCCCCCCCTCCCCCTTCCCCTCTACCGGCAAACCCCAGTCGAGATAGCTGAGCGGGGCATCCTGAAAATAGTGATGTCCCTGCCTATTCCGACTGGCTCCAAAAGGTTTTTCGTCCGGTTCCATACTGGCGTTTTGCCGGTGGGATCACGACGGGAGGAGCGTGGCTTCTTTATTTGCCGCACGGTGCAGGCTGCTCCTTGTGCGGGAGGCTGGATTCCTACCCTGTATTCTTCCAAAAAGGTATCCACAGAGTGATCAGCCGTTTGTTGAAGTCGAAAAACAAAAGGAAAGTGAACGCGCAGCTTGTGGGTGTGATTAAAAAAAATTCCCCGCATTTCCCCGAGGGGAAGAATGTGAAAGTGCGAATGCACGAGTTGAATTTGCGCGGTTCGGTAATGTTCGCGAAAGAGAGATCACACACACACACAACTACAAAGAAAGAAAGATGCATTTATTCACAGACGCCTATTTGTGTTGTCGTTGTACTTGATTGCTAGAGCGGATCTCAGCTTTGAAATTTCGTGTCAGTACTCCTCTAATAAGCAGGTGCATTAGCCCTTCTCCCGCCCGATTCTTGGCCAATCCCCCACGTGGGTATGTGCCATGTCAGCGGCCAGGAAGCGCGCGCCCATCTCCCCCCGTTGCCAAGGAAGACGAGGAGATTCCTGGCCAATCCCCCACGTGGGTATGTGCCATGTCAGCGGCCAGGCTGCGCGCGCCCATCTCCACGTGCGCGGACATCGCCGGTGGACGCAGGTTCAGGGTCGCTTAAGAAGTGCATTGCACTTAAAATACGTTCATTCCTTGATTTCGCTCCGCATTTGAGCACAACAATAGTTAAGCGTCTCCTCCCCCCTCCCAGCCCACATGTCTTGCGAACTAGCAGTGCATTTCGCATCTAGTTGGTCTGGTGAGTCCAACCTGGCTTAAGTTTAGACGAGCTTCGTTAGCATTTCCGAAATTACATTGGGTTTTTTCATTGCCGTGTGAGAAATTGTGTTCCTTCCAGACCTGCAGACCACTTTATTTTTCCGTGGTTTCATTAACTTACCTTGGTTCTTGCTATAAAGCATGATTGGGCACAAATTTAACGAAGCACAGCCTTGTAATATACTTATGTAATATACTTAACATTTTCGCGTGGATTATATTCCCATAGCAGGGGCAAGTTATTGCGCAATATTGGGAAATCCCATCCCCGAAACATATTTTGCTCCGGCAGTGCATATCCTAAACAAAGCCGAATTTGTTGTGCGCGTTGCAAAACAAAACCGACTTCTCACTGTGCCAGTATCACGTCTAAACGAGGCGGCAATAGAATTCCCTTGTGTCTGACGTGTTCGGAGGTGACAGTGGTGATATGCTGCTGCTGTCGCCGACTCCCGTAAGAAAAGGAGCATGCAGAACCACCTCCCCGAGTAGCTCTTGTTGGTATTCGAGCACTCTGACAAGACGAAGCTGTTTTTTGAAGTGCCCTAAGCGAACTATTTGCTTACAGACGTCACCATGACACTCTGTTTCGAGCGTAAAAAGGCAAATAGAAGCGAAAGAGAGGAGGCAAAACACTGCATGAGCCCCTATCATTCACGCAGCGCTCCCCCCGTAAACGCCGCGGAGAAGCGGCGGCAGGCGGCGCAGCGATCGCGAAGCTCGAGCCGTATAGTAAGGCGCCAAGTTGTGGCCCCTCAAAAAACCACTGGTAGCGCGCATAGGTCATATACTTTCCTTTTTAGCGATAAAACGAGCTTACAGCTAATCATTTGGGAATACTTGCTGTATTCCTCCCATCCCATAGATATCGTGTGACGGCTTTATTATTAGTCGTTGGGCTCAGCCCCTACAACTTGTCTGTCTAAGATAGTTTTCTCATCCGCGTACCGTTTCAAGTATTTCCTTACTAACGCTGAAGGTGGGGATTTCTGCGTGTATATTTAACATTACCTTCGATATCTTTATATTATTGTTTAATACTATTAGAGAACTTTAGCACCTTTTACAGTTGTTCTCATGATGCACTGTATACGATAATGTCGTCCGCTAACCACAAGCGGCCTACGTGTTCTCCATTTGCCGACACTGTATACACCATTAGCAATGTAAAAAAAAATTACACCATCTTCCCGTAGGGGAACCCTGAGTAGTATGCCAAGCAGCCATGGGGTCGATTCAAGTGCCCATTAGTTTTCAGTTCGTTGTTTCCGTTAGGTTGAGGTACGTAGCTACCGTTATATTTACAGTTTGGTTTCCATGGTAACTACCATACTTTTCACTTATCGGAAATACGAAATGTGAAATTGCGTTGAGCCCATGGCTGTTTCGCATACTACTCAGGGCTCCCCTACGGGAAGATGGTGTAATTTTATTAGATGCGACGGGGCTATGTCCTTCCCTTGTCGTTGTTGCGCCGTCCACACCCCCACTGCGCATACTCGGCTTGCTGAACGACCGGTGGTGTCTTACCCTTTAATGGCTCCTAGAGCGACAGTGTTACCGGTGTCTTCCTGGGCCAGCCCGAGATGAGCCGAGCATGCGCAGTGGGGGTGTGGATGGCGCCACAACAAGGGAGGGACATAGCCCCGACCATGAGATACTGAAGCGACAGTGTTGCCGGTGCCTTTCTGGACCGGCACGAGACGAGCACGCTTCCCCTTAAAGGGCTCCTGGAGCGGCAGTGTTGCCGGTGTCTTCCTGGGCCGGCGGATGGACGGACGACGGACGACGGAGCCGAGAGCAAGAGATGCTTTGCATCTAAAAGGGAGTCCTCCTTGCAACTGATTTTCTTGCTGTGACAATGCCGCAGTGAGTAGGCCACGCCTATAGTTACCGCTCCCGAAGAGAAGCGTGAAATGTAAGAGCAGTGTAAGGAACCGAGAGGGCAATACCACGGCGGCAGCGTGGTGCCAAAGCGAATGAACATAGATCGTGCCCAAGAATCCGATTGAACGCGGGGGAAGAGGAAGCATCTCCTAACGTTTATCGCGTGGATAGTCATCACCATGTATCACAGCAAACGGGAATTCCGAATTGTTTAAAGATTCATGGCGAATTAACTTACCATAAAACTATGGGGATTCGACAGGCGCCTCGGACGCCAATTGCACGATTATTTTCTCCACGATGTCTACGTTATACTGTTTTTCTTCTTGGTTTTGTTGTTATTGTTGTTGTTGTTGTTGTTGAAAATCCTTACTTTCGGTCCTGCTGATGTGGAAGTGGCCCCTCAATTTAGGAGACCATATTGTCACGAATCCAAAGACGACGCAGTTCTCTTCAAGGAAAATAACTTTATTGGAGCGAACTTGTGCTCCTCTAACAACTGAAAGAATACACAGGCGGCGAAGCAGCAGTCAACAAAGTGACGTGCGCTAACGAGCGTCGGCGAGCCTAATACCGCGGTGTCTGCTCTGCAGGCTTTTTATCTTTCGGCGCGTGTGGTTCTCGAAGCGTCGATTCGCATCCAGAACATTCTAGATCAAGGAAGATTATTTTATGCTACTGACGTTAGGGCGAAACAGTCTCCTTATCTGAATGAGATAGCCCGTGTGGCATAAAAATAAAGAATGGAATACGCGCTTCGCTTGGGACACAGATAACAGAGCCGGGAGCAGCTGGGCAGCAACAACAAACAATAAATAAACAAAGCCGTACATGGTTCGCGGCAATATACCGACCGTGCTGTCTCTGAAAATCTAGATCGGCGCTGGCCTTCAGGTTCTCCCACAGCTCACGGGGGGTACACTGGGATTTAGATCCACAGAACATTCGCGAGTACTCATGTCTATGCCGCAAAGCATATTTTGCTGGCGCACGACAACACGAACAAATCCAGGAGATCCAGCCATGTACAGCTTCACTGTAGTAGTTCTTTATCACGGTAGACTTAAATTAATCAGCTGCTTCACGTTATACTGGGGAACTTAACGAAAACCAGAGCAACTCACGACTAACTCTAACGCATAGCATATTCCTGGTAGTATCCTGCCTAAAGGCGGAGCTGAAATAAATTTCGGGAATTCTTGTGCGGCCACGACGGAGTTCCGTGCGCGAGCTATTAGAACTTTCGGCGGTCGGCGAGTACTAACCAGTGCTGATCGAACGCCAGACAAGGCGCTGACTTATGCCACCGTTTGAAACAGGCATACACTGCAGAACCGCAGGCAAGGTTGCGCGTTCTACGCCCAGCAAGGAGCTGGCGTTGAACTTTGCTGACGCGTTGCCCAGCGGAGCGTTAAAACGTGCGGGTCCCGGTTGTCGTGCGAGGCGTGATCTGCGCCGTGCTCAACGAAGCATCCGCGATTCTGTGTGTGTTCGCTCGAAACGCGAACGGATCACGCAGGGAGCGCACCACCAGAAGACGGTATGCGAAGAAAGGTGGCGAGAAAACTTAAAAGAACAGTGCCGCTCGTGCAGGCTTCCGCCGCCGGTCATGCATGCTTTGTTGTCCCTCCCCACCTGAGACGCATCTTCTCGATTGAGCCGTCCGCGTGATTAACGAGCACGTCACCGCCAGCGCTGCACCTTCCACTTGCGCTCTTTTAATTTTTTTGCGTCTCCCTAAACTGTTTCGCTAAAAGTCTCGGCTGCTCGCGGCCGACGCCAGGCCACCGGATATTCCCCGGCGGTGCTTGGAATAATGCGCGAGGCGGCCCAACGCAGGGGCGCAAAGTGTATAAACGCGCAAATTCACGGCGCGGTCGAGGTCCTCTGCATGCGGCGCTCGCTGCTACTTCAGGTGCACACACACGACGCCGCCGCGGGAGCCGTGGAGCAAAACGAAGGCACTCGGCGGCGGCGGCGCCAGGTAACAACACGCTTTGTTGCAGTCTAGATGACGGCGACGCGAAAAGAAGACGTCTCCCTGAAGCCCCGCCAGGAGCCACCATTACGGCCTTGATTAATAGCGGTTGAACAGCGCAGGGGCGAGGGTTCCACCCTGCGGTACTCCCGCCGCCGCTCCGAGTAGTAGCAGGAACAAGCTCTCGGGGCTCAACTATGCTCCCAAACGACTGGCGTGCGGATGAACGTGTAATCACGGATGTGATGCTGCATGCATCCGCGCCTCATGGCCTTCCTCCTCTTGCGTGAGCACGCTTTCCCTGCAGCTCGCGTCTATCCGGGGCGCCGTCCAGATGCGGCGCTCACGTAAACACTGTGCCAAACCGCGCGGCGTCACCATGCGTGCTGTGCGCCCGGCTAGAGGGCGATGAAACACGCACACATGCGCGCTCGTTTCTGGCGCAAGCGGAGGATGCGAGGAACCTGATCCCCGAGTAGCGCTGCATCACGAATCTCGGCAAACGTTTCTCTCAGTGCAAACGCTCTCATACCAATCTCTGGCGCCGCCGAGGGTGCTTATGTACGTAATGAAATTCCAGGTCTCAGATGACGGAGCGACGGTTGCGGAAACGAGGCAGGCCATGGTTACGAGGCTCCAAATTAATTTATCGTACTCGGCGCTGCCCTCATCCCGGCCGCCGCCGCGGCCGAAGAGAAATGGCTCCCGAAGAGCAATTATACGTGCCGTTGCAATAGCGTGCTGTCGCTTTATGTCTTCCGGTTTAGGGCCGCACCTTAATCCCGTGTACCCCATAAAAATGACGCCAATTACTGTAGTTCACGTAATAATTTTCAACGCGATTGGTGGCAAAAGATAAACAGTGGTCACGAAGTATTGAAAAACAGCACTGCGGCGAGTGCAACAAAGGGTAGCGCTGTAGTTACTAGGGGAGTTACTTGGGCCATTTCGGGTAGATACCGAGTTGCTCGCTCGAATTTGGTCTGTGCTTAATAGCGCGAAAAATAACGGGAGAGAGGGAGTGCTAGAGAAAGAAAGAAAGAAGGAAAGGAAAAAAGAAAAAGCAATGACGCAAAAAATAGAAATAAAGAAAGAAATATCAGAGCTACCAGGCCACATGCGCGCAAAAAAGAACTGACTATTTTCTGCCGGGCTGATCTATGGTGTCTGTTCTGGTCTACCGTTTTATTCTTATAATGGTTGTTTTGAGCAGGTGAAAGTGCTTTATGAGGAGAAAATTTCAGCGTATTCGCTTTTGGACGCCCCGGGTTAACTAATGTAGCTTAGCGTAACTGTTTTACGAGCAGAGCCACACACGACAAATTGCAAACCGGCTTTACTGTTCATGCTGTTAACGTGCTTAATGGCAGTAAAACCAGGTGATAGTTATCATTATGTCATATCATGTGCCTATTATGTCCAAAGCAGAGTGTACTCCTCCCTCATATACTTGTAGCTGCTTTATACACTGCTGTCCGAATACATTCTTCACCGCCAAATTTTCTTGTCTCACCCATCGATCTAATTATTTGTCTTCTCCCTAATTAATGTGGAAGCCTTTTGTGCGCAGTGAAGCGATGATGCCGGTGTTGTAAACAGCGGATGGTACCAAAGCTCCATGCGACGGGATCGGCTTATCGTTTGAAGCAAGCAGTAGTATAGGATGCAGCCAATGGTATGTAAGGGACAGTGAATGGTCTTTCAAGGCTAATAATGACGACAGTAGTTATTGACAATGAATAGCAATGACACAACGTGACCAAGCTATGACGTCACATTTCAAGTAATGCGACCACGTTACGGAGTCACGTGGCCAATACCATGTCTTATCATATTACAGGATCACATGTTATACGAGGTCTTGACGTCATGTTAGGGGCCGTGTAACCGCAATGACGTCACTAGTCATCGGACCAAATAATGACGTAACGTATGAGAGTCATGCGGATTTAATAACAGTATTTGTGATTGAAGCTGCATTGATTTACGTGTGATATCAGGAACCTGTTGAACAGTGCCCTGCCATGCGCGTCGATCTACCGTGAAAGGGAGTGCTTTTTCTGTACGTTATCTTTGGTACACATTGAAGTTGGTATGGGCTAGGCTCGCCTGCCTTTTTTCACTGTCTGGTAGCATGACAGCACCTGTGTACACGTGGCAGGATTGTACGGGCAATGCTGTTGTTCTTCTGTAGCTCTTTCTTACGAGCTTGCTGATAATAACTTGTTTGGAGGCATAATCTTTTCGCAAACAAATTACCACTCTACTGCAAGTATCGTTTGGGATGGCTAGGCCACGCGTGCAGGAACCTAAAACAGAAGATTCGTCGACTTTGGGTTCCGTTTTCAGACTGAGTTAATTAGGAGAATCTAGAGAGGAGGGAAAAGCAGTATACATAGGAAGGAATGGGGAGGGTTGCTGGAGGCATCCATCAGAACGCTAGCGTCCATTCTGAGCGGGCGGCGAGGGAGCGCCGTGTTCATTTCGTAGCGTTCACGGAAACACTCCGCGCGCAACACACGCACAATGACCCCGCGGGTCACAGCCCATATATAACACTCGGGGCAACAGACGCTCTTTTAAAGGGCCTCACCGAACCCCGGAGACCGTTCCGAAGGCGCCTACGGCGATCCTACTAGGTGTCGGGTGACGGAATCCAGGCGCTTTACGTAATTCACTGAAGGCAGGCAACTGACTTGAACTTCGTCTGCGTGTGGCGCCGACGCTTGTCTCGTCTCGTCTCTTGTGTTGGCTGCTGCTTCTGCTCACAATAAAATACAACAGGCTGTGCAGGATCGGGCTGTAGGTATTGACTCCCATCTACTCGTCGTCTACTACTTGGAGGCTACTTGGAGGCTCACTAAGAGGGTTCATCTTAAATTGAAGACGACTCATCGTGCAATGGAACGGACAAGAAGAGAGGGAACATTAAGGGACAAGAAGAGAGGGAACGAACATTAAGGGACAAGAAGAGAGCGGAGTGGGTCAGGGAACAAAGGCGTGTTAAGGGCATATTAGTAGAGATTAATAAGAAGAAATGGACGTGGGCAGGGCATGTAATGCGAAGGCAAGATAAGCGTTGGTCATTGAGGGTAACAGAGTGGATCCCTAGAGAAGGCAAGCGTGGTAGAGGGCGGCACAAAGTTAGATGGGCAGATCATATCAATAAGTTTGCGGGGATAAATTGGTCGCAGTTAGCACAGGACCGGGGTAATTGGAGATTAATGGGAGAGTCCTTTGCCCTGCAGTGGGCGTAGATAGGCTCGTGATGATGATACTCGTCGTCGTTGCTCGTTTCCGTTGTTATACAGTCGAACCTCGTTGTAACGAAGTAGTCTCAGGACAGCAAATAAGTTCGCTATATTTGATGTTCGTTATAACAGTAGAGGTAAAAATCGGCTGTAACAAATGGGCAACCTGGCTCGCGCAAAAATATTCGATACAAAAATGCATTTTTCAGGCTTCCAACCCACTATAAACAAGGTAGCTCTCACCTTTCTTCTAGTTGCATTTCAAGCAGAATGAACCGGAGCATGAGTACGTGAAATTCCAACAAAACAAGGTTCACTTAACAATACGTGCCTGCGTGTTTATTTATTTGATGAAGGATGTGACCTTCATCTGCTGGCTACTCACAGCACTGAGCAGGATGGAGTTTGCCACAGTGTCCACGAACAAAAGGGCCTTTATACTTCTGCAGTTTCGGATGATGGAGGATTTTGTCAAGCAGTTTCTCAACCTCCTGGTGAAATATTTCTTCGTTATATCCGATATCGCGCGTGGCTTTCCCAGTTTTACTTTCGTTATAAAATAACAAGTACCATTGAAATAAAGCGTGACCAACCAGAGATCGTATTTAATTCGCTATAGCCAATAATGAGCGATTTCAGTGTTCGTTATAACGAGGTTCAGCTGTAAATGATACGCGGAAACGATATAAATGATCACGGGGAACGGTGGCGTTCAAAACAGGGTACAACCTTTTTGAGATTGCGGTGGCCACCCAGTGACGTCACTAACTTTACGTTGACATTCGATTTACCGCGTTTGCCCACGTTGTCGCATTACGGCATTTAGATGGGGAGGCTCCTGTAACTGGCAGGGGTGTAGTTTCTGGTAATGCTCTTATAATCGGCGCAGACATTCGAAGAGCGCTTTCCACCGTGACCATGCTACCTTGATAAGAAATTATAATTAAGCGTAATGAATTATACGTTCACTTGTATGGTGCGCACTAATTGACGAGATACATCACTGGGACACCCGTAACCTTCAGACTGATAAATCTAACCAGCTATTGTGAGCCAACACTGTAATGGGTTCCCTCACATTTTACTGCCTTCACCGCAACATAAGGGTACGTGCTATGAAGCACTCTTTAAAGGCGACCTGGCAGCCTTTTTTTTTTTTTTACTTTCACCACAGCGTAATTATTTTAGGGCAAAGCCCACTAGGGGCTCGGGCTGTTGGCGTTTCCTGTCGTCGTCGTAATCGTCGTCTCATGTAGTCACGGTGCTAAAACACCGGGACACTCGTTTACGCCTCGCGCTAGAACTAACGCGTACTAAAAAAAAAGAAAAAAAAACATCTGGAGACTCGTTTACGCCTCGTGCTGGAACGCTTCGTGCTTGAAGGGAACTTTCACAGGAAAGCTGTGTTCTGTATCCCCGACGGTTTCATCTCCGTTGGCAAGAACGCGGAGGCGCCGAGAACACACTTATACACTGCATGCCTCACCACTCCCCAGGTTTGACATTAGTGGAGATGGCCCAAAGCATTTTTTTTGCCATGGAGCAGTCTTTCAAGCCAAAGCTTAGTGACGAGGACATTGCCGCGAACATGAGACCAGCCGACGGTATTACAGCCAATTAGTAAGCACGGCTGTTGCCTGCATCCATCACGCCATATAAGTGGTGCATAACTTATCGCGGTTTGTTGCGTTACCTCTAGTTTTCGCTTTCCGAAGACAGTTGAGGTGATATTTAGTATCTACATTTCCCTCCAACTACGGGTAAGTTAGGGGTGCGCGGCAGCAGGGGGTCAGTGTTACGAAAAGATTGATTGCGTGTCTGTTTGCGTCTTTGCAAATCCGTTGAAAGACAGAAGCGCTTCTTGTACCCTTACGGCGTAAGGCTCTCTCCTCCGTCTCACTTCCATCTCTCCACCAGTTCTACTCCATCCCACGACTCAACTCCCACCAGTTCCCTTCCCCCCACCTCATCTCCCCCTCCCCCTCCTGCACTCCTCGACTTTTTCAATACCTCTCCCCCTCGAGCTACACCCTTCTTCCTCTCTCCATCTTCGCATCTTCTTCCGCTCTGTTCACCTTCCCATTCTGTCGCACACTTCTCTCAATCCCTACCTTGTTTTTCATTCCGAGAGAGAGAGAGAGAGAGAGAGAGAGAGAGAGAGAGAGAGAGAGAGAGAGAGAGAGAGAGAGAGAGAGAGAGAGAGAGAGAGAGAGAGAGGAGGGAGGGAGGGGCTCTTTAATGGGAACTGGTGAGGTAAGCCCTGCTAGGGACAAGGCTTGATGTGCCCAATGGGGGGTGACTACAAAGATGAGTGGTGCTAATTAAACATTAGGGGTACGGCAGAAAGAAGACAAACAAGAAACGTTAAAAACGAGAAACAAGGGAATGCTGCTAGCAGAGTGCGGACATAAAAAAATACTTTAAAAGTAAAATCGTTAATGTAAACTGTGAATCCAAATGCAAAGTAGATGGTGCAAAAAATATGAGAACACCAACCCAAGAAAAATAAATAGCTGAACACCACCGCGCGAAAGAGTACATATCGTGAGACACTTGCGCTGTATGTGATCTAAAGAGATTTCTTCAGTTCAGAATCTCGTAGGAACGGGAACAAGACTTTTGTACCCAAGGTACTGTCAGCACTATTGGCCCAGAGCCAAGGAAAATGACAAAGTTCGAGCCTGCCTCCATGACGGACACGAGACAGGGAGCTCGTTGCAGTTTTTTGCACAGCAGCAAATCGAGGGCAGATAAACAATAAAAGATTTAGAGTCTCACGCTCGGCGCAGGTACGGCACAGGGGGAATTATCCCAACGTATCTTAAGCTTAAAACTCCGAGTAAATGCTACATTCAGGCGTAGTCGGTGCAACACTCCTCAACACCGCTTGTTGTTGAAAGCTAAAGCTATACGCAAAGCTATACTACCGTCTTCTCTACCATTTTCACATCCTTTCAGGACTCAATTTCGTTTGAGAAATGAGAAACTCATCGATTATCTCAGATATTCGTGCTTTTGGATCACAGGCCACAGTTGGCGACAAATTCAAATGTTTGTGCATGCATCTGCATCCATTTCCACGCAGCTATATACTCAATCACGATCTCGAACAGCTCACCTGAACGCATGTGCTATTGACGCCTGTAAAGTTTTGCGCAATATCCACGCATCCGGGTTTCGTATAAGTGCGTATCAGCTGCGGCTCTCTGAGGGTCTGCGAAGATAAAAGTGAAATTTTATTTCGGTCCTCCTTTTCGCCTTTCGTAATGAAAAATTATCATCATCATTTACAAGAAAGGCTGCTTCGTCCTCCCCCCCCCCCCCCTAACCCCACAAAAAACAGAAACAAAAAATACCAGTTTTATAGCAAACCCTCAACAACTAACCCCGATACTAGGAAAAAAAGGCAAGGCAGTTCCCAGCCACTTTCTTGCCGGGTGTTTATGACTTCAGCGGATTTTGTTTCTACAATGGACGACCGCCGACCAAACTAACTGCCAAGAAGCCCGACTCTAGGACCTGTAGTTGCGTTTGATCGCATCGCGTGAGTGCTGAGGTGCAGTCAACGCACTGATAGTTCTGTTTTAGTGTTTCCTTCCTCTATTACATCCCCACTGACGTCCTGTAGCATAAAATCTGAAAGCTTTTCGCCATTTACTGCGCCATTTAAATTCAATTCAATTCAATTCATTTATTTCGCATCAAGTAAAAATACAAAATGCTGGAGGCTCGCAGAAAACGCCGACGAAATGTCAGCTTGACGGAGCCGCAGGACCCCACACTGGCTGCTTTTCCATTAAAAAAACACCTATCATCATCATCATCATCAGCAGCAGCAGCAGCAGCAGCAGCAGCAGCAGCAGCAGCCTATCTACGCCCACTGCAGGGCAAAGGCCTCTCCCATTATTCTCCCATTACCTCGGTCCTGTGCCAACTGTGACCAATTGATCCCCGCAAACTTCTTGATCTCATCTGCCCATCTAACTTTCTGCCGCCCCCTGCAACGCTTGCCTTCTCTAAGGATCCACTCTGCTTCCCTTAATGACCAGTGGTTATCTTGCCTTCGCATTACATGCCCACGTCCATTTCTTTTTCTTAATTTCTACTAGTATGTCCTTAACACGTGTTTGTTCCCTGACCCACTCCGCTCTCTTCTTGTCCCTTAATGTTACACCTATCATTTTCCGCTCCATTGCACGCTGAGTCGTTCTCAATTTAAGTTGAACCCTCTTAGTGAGCCTATCATGGCTGAAATACACCTATCATGGATGAAATGGAGCTAAGTAGGTTACTAAGGCTAGTTGTTTCCTATTGCACGACGCTTTATATAGCGTTCATGGCCCGTTTGTATTCACAGCGCCAAATTCAATAATTTACAAGCTTTACAAGCTTGTTCACGAGATATTCACGCGCACGTGTTGTCACAGATCGTTATTGCTGTTATTCGGTCTTTCCCTTGCGGCAACGACAAGGCATCCTGGTATACACGAGTGACTCATGCACTGAGCGACACGTGTTGTGCAAGAAATACGGTCCGTTATCTCCTGTGGTTCGAAAGGCATCCTTGGAGCACGCCTGACAGGTTCTTCTACGAGCGAACCCACGTGAACAACGAGCGATCATTCCGTTAAGACCCAGTGACCGAGGCCTTGACCAGTTTCCCTTGGCCCGACGGAGTGGACGATAAGTGACAAACTTGGCGACAGTGTGACGCAACGCTTTTGAGAGCAGCACCGTACGGTATTGCGACTCCCAGATAGCGAAACCGTTCGCCCGTCCTTGATGCTCGAATTAAGTCGCGAGCCGATAATAATCGCGTGGATGTAAAATACGGTGCGAGCGACAAGAGCTTCTCGGATACGACCCGGCCCCGGCGTCGAGTCTAAAAGCGACTGAATAATGTGCGCGGTAAATGGCTGAAGCGAGACGCAAGGGTTGGGCAATAGAGAGAGCGCGCAACGGTCTTCGGTAGGGTGCTGCCGATGTCACCGCGTTTTAGCTACGCCTAAGGATAAATGAGTCCTTGGGGCTACTGCATATTGTAAAGCTGAATAATTAATGAGCGCAGATAGAGAGAGAGACGCAGAGAGAGTGCCCCAGAGGAATGTGCAAGACTCGCCAGAGCCACGGACCAAGCATAAAAATACAAATGAATTCAACGTGCTAGCTGGAGCAACCGGGGTGCTAGAAAGCGTGACGTATTGGATGGCTGTGCATTATTCTAGACCCCCTGGGGACCTTTAATGTGGGCTTTCGTCCATGTGTGCGCCTTCGAATGCATTCTCAGTGAGTAATAAGGCCTCCGTAGTGGATTAAAGAACCGGCGATCTCACGCATGTAAAGGAGCTCGGAGTTTTAGAAACTATGTCGCATCGGTGGGAATAGAGCAGTTGCAAAATAACTTTGTTTAGCTTTGCCTTTGTCACATACTTGCAGGTAAGTGTAGTTTCCTAAATAGCTTTTTTTTTGTACCAAGTACACGAAACAAAATGCGCCTACATGGAACTGAAAACTGTTCTGTAAGAGCTTTTAGGCCTTGCCAGCAAACAGCACTGCAGTGAAAGTGTGTCGTCCGCGTTATGAATCATCTGCATAAAGTATGTGAATTGACAAAGCTAACCCATTCATTTGAAGTGGCTATTGCGACAACTTTTGTGATGCACAGTTGGGAACGAGAAAGATTGGTAAGTTGCTTAAAGGGACCATAAAGACAACATAAAAGTTCAGTTCATTAAAATAATGCTTTGTCCCGATAAAAATGATGCCAATTTTATCGCAAACTTCGAACAAACAATCGAAATAACAAATGAAGCAGTGGGGACTCCTCAGCCACTTTGTGGCGATTTTCTATGACGTCACAGAATCTTCTTCGTGCGCTTGGCTGCCCCCAACTTAAGCCACCGCCCAGAAACACGTCTGGGCGATTGTAATGCGGCTTCTAGTTCCGTTTGATCGTATCTCTTGTAGGCTAACGGAAAGGTAACACAATGACGACTGCGTTTTAGAGTTCGCCCGCATTACGTCACTGTAGCTCATAATTTGAGCCTTTCAATATTTCCTGCGTTTTTCAGTTAAAAAAAACGCCTTTCGTAACTGAAATGGCGCTGTGTGAGTGGCCAAATACTACTTGTTTCAAGCTTAGCAAAGTTCTATTTTGCCGTCATTGCCCCAAAGGGGCTTTAAGCGCCGCTTACAAGTTTTAGTTGGTATCGTCGAATTCACATTTCCAGACGATGAATGCAGTACAACAGGCAGACGCACAGAAACTGAAATCATTGCAAACTGCAGAGCCGTAATGAACGAAGTGTCACCGCTGCCCCTGTTCCGCTATATTGTTACGCACTGGGTTTATTTTATACAGTGCTTTTATGAAGCAAAATGGCAAACAAGGACAAGATGGAGCGGCTGTAGGCTGGTGGAAGGTTGGTTGGTTGGTTGGGTGGACCGTTGAATAATGGCGCATACCCACGCGGGGTATTGGCCAAGAAGATGCGCCCGTAATGGTTAGGCTGTGACCAGGTTTATTTTAGAGAAAAGAAGAATAAAGTAGGACAAAAAGGTCGAGACAAGAAAAAAGAAATCTTGGAATATAACAGAATAGTCAGGAAAAAGAACACGAATGAAGAAATAGCTGTCTAGCAGGGCAGCCGGCCTGTCCTCTCCTTCCCTTCAGCTTCGCTGATGGGGTGGTCAGATAAACTGTTGCAGGCGTACCGTATGCTTTGTGACGTCACAGAATTCTGGAACTCGCGGGCTTGTGGACGGCCGTTTATGAAGACATTCGCATATGTGCTCGCGAACGAATGAATGAATAACGCATTTAACAACTTTGAGGTACTTGGGTTTAACGACTGCAGCTAGGAAGCGGCACTGTGTTGCAGTTTGGGGGGTGAACTCATGAATGAATGAATGAAGGAAGGAAGGAAGGAAGGAAGGAAGGAAGGAAGGAAGGAAGGAAGGAAGGAAGGAAGGAATGCCTCGCACCTAAATGAGGCACACGAGATGGAAATAACATGGCAAGTTGGGCTAGTTGGTGCAGTGTCAAGTTCATGGTAGAAAACAGCGCAAGAAACACAAGGACAAAAAGAAGAGGGGACGGCGCACAGCGCTGAACTATATGTGTTTTCTTTTTAAACTTTCAGTTGCAAGTTCAGCGCGGTGCGTCGTTCCCTCTTCTTTTTGTCCTTGTGTTTCCTGCGCTGTTTTTCACCGAGATGAAAAGCTTCCTGCTTTATTTTAACGATTATATGTCAACAAGCATGCATGCCTTCAAAACGCTGAAAATGACATAAAAGGTTCAATCTTCGTGCCAACGCACAGCACATAATTATGAAAATTTGGTAAGCTATGGGGAATGAACTATTTTGTAAAATGTGCTAACAAAATGGGATTATTTTTTCGTATGCCTCCACCCTGCCTTAATTTTCGGACTTACCATCCCCGGTATGGTCAAGCATTGAAACTAAGAACAGAGCTTGTCGCATCTATTTCTCCACAAATATAACACCCATGTACGTTGGTATCCTTTCTTGCATTCACTAGTCCACTTAATTTTAAAGAACCGACGCGGTGAAAGGATAGCGCATTTAAGATTCGGAAATGTTTTTCGTCCTTGTGTCGATAATTCGCCGGAAGTGAAACATCCCCCCATGATCGAAATATTCCTTACAGGTTGATCTACGGTGTATCTTTGAAGCGCGAAACCCAATTCGAACTTTTAACTGCTACGTATGTTAACTGCATTTTACACGCGAGACCGGCCACGGGGCGCAAGACTCCCTCCCATGGGTGGTAAAAGCTTGCTCATTAGTGACACAGGAAAAAGAATGGGTGTTATTACGAATAAAATGAAGTGGTCAACAATCTGTTTTACTCCAGGTAGCTCATTTTGAGTAAGCCTCGTGCCCTTCGCTTGCCTGCGTTCGTTTTGAGCCTGGGGCGATCCTGTCAAAGTTTACCTGCTCAGTGAATCACGCGGCGGTTCGCTTAAGCGAGCCCAGGTGTGTGGAATCGTATAATCCTCGCCTCCATCCCCGCCGCCGCAGAATAAGCGTGTTTGAAATTCACCAGCACTGGCCTTGATCTAGACCTTGCTTCCAGAGCGCTTTTAGCCGAAGATAGAAATAAAGAGAGCTAGATCCTATCTAAACCCCATTAGAGCGTTCGCTCCGGATATAGGAAAATCACCGTTGGGAAACGTAGCTTCTCATTCTTTTCATTTCTTGTGTCTTTACACCGAAGCTCCACACGACTCACTCCTGAGCTCACTCCTTCGTGACGTGGTATTCCAGTAAAATACGCTTTGCGGCAAAGCCAAGTTATCGCGAATGCTTCGTAACTCTCCTGCTAACCCAGTCGAAAGGGACGAGAAGAAGAATTTCTGCAGTTTGTCGTATTGTCGCGTGTCGTACTGTCATCTTGTCGCTTTCTTGCTATGTCGCGATTATGATGCTCTGTCGTGAGTGGTATTCCTGTCCTGATGTTGATGTTACGTCGTGCCTACTTCCTGTCTTGTCGTGATCCTGATGTTCTTGCCCATTGTGAGGAGTAGCGTAAATTGCAGTTCTGTTGTGACTACAGGAATGTTTGTCGTTGAAAAAAAATTGACTTTGTCGTTACGGCAGAAATGTGTGTCGTAACAACAGATGGCTTTGTCGTAACAACAGGAATTCTGTTGTCACAACAAAGGTTTTTCCCGTACGACAGGAATTCTTGTTAGGTTCTTGCGGTATTCCTGGTGTGATTATACACTGGGAATGAACATACGTTAAGAAACGTCTTCGCGCTATTTGCCGCTAAGACGACTCTGTCACTACGCCGAGTTTCATGTACTCGCCATAGTTAACCGTCGAGTTGTAAACAATTCGGCGTTCCCGTCTGCTGTCAATACATGGGTTTCTTCGGTAGGAATATGCTCGCAACTCGCCTTTTACCAAAACTGCCCAGAGACAAATTATGCGACGTTGGACTTCACAAATGACTATGCATTCATTGGAAGTTGTACATAAGCAGGAATTATGTACAGCCATCAGTCACAGCTTTAATGCGAACGACATGAAGAAACCGTTCCCGTGTTTTTCCAGCCTAGCTCACCCCGAAGCCGCCGTAGGACTGACTGCCCCATGTTTGTTTGCCAGGGTAAAAATCTAGTCTTTCGAATCTTCGTTTGGTTAATTAATTCAAAGGAATGCTAAATGGCAGATAAGAAAAAAAAGTGCGCTTTGTTTTGTTTTTTTGCATTCGCTCGGACTGAGCCCCGGTCAATACGCTCAGAAATAAATAGTGGCCAATTACTTTTACCGGTATCCGCCGCATATGAACACGTAGAATTGCGTTTGGAAAAGCAACGAGTTCTTTTTTAAAGACGGTAGTCTTTCTTGGGCTACTTAAACCCAGAAATTTTGGTCTGTCTATCTGTCTGTCTGTCTGTCTGTCTGTGACTCGATTCAGGCACCCAGCCAAAGCGAAACGAGGTCTGCGCAATAGTCTCATACACTTACAGCCAAATCTAAACCCCTATAGGTCCGGTTTCAATGTTCATACTTGTAAACATTGTTTAACAAGAACAAGACATTACGCAAATATCAGACAGAAAATTATTACACAAGGGATGTTTACAGTGTTCCTTTATAAAAATGCATAGATGCTTCATTTTCGCGAAATGAAATACTACATCCACAGAGAAAAAAACGCACTCCATCGCCTGCTGTCGCCTGCACCAGTATAGCTTCTGGCAGCATTTAAAACAATCAAACGAGAACAATTACGAAAGGTTCCACAAGATAGTTTCCACGTTCTGCTTGGAACGCACGTGGAGTAGGGCAACGTGGTTCTATAAACGTTGATGTAGGGCGCCTCGATGCACGCGCGTCTCCGCCGTACGGAAGCGCTGGCATCGAGGCATTCGGCGTGGAGCAGTGGAACGCGGTAAGTTTAAGTCGACTTGAGCAAACCTTTAGCGTGTTTACCTTGGAAGGAGCGCGACGGAAGAGGGACAGCATGAGAGGTGTACGGGAAAGCGAAGGGAGGCGTTTACTTGGCAAATGTCGACAGACTATCGTCTTTTGTCGACATTTGCAACGAAAGGAGCGGATACGCCGCCAATTTTTTGTTTTGGTTTGGCTTTGCTGTCTCCAGTGGTCATTTGCTTTTGAAACAAAAAAAAACTGGTGTAACATGCCGAATCGACACCTGGTCCATGAGGGACGCCGTAGTAGAGGGCGCGGGATTAATTTCGACCACCTGCGGATCATTAACGTGCGCCGAAATTTCGAACACACGGGTGCTTTCGCTTTCGGCTCCATCTAAAAAGCAGCCACAGCGACCGGGATCGAACCCACGTCCTTGGGCAGCACAATGCCTTAGTCGCTGAGCCATGGCGGCTGGTTTTTTTTTTAAACAGGCATGTCGTTGAGCGTGTGTATCGCCGTGGCGGTCGATCATCTTAGTTCTCCGAAGACTGAGTAGACAAATAGCATCTAATTGTGCCCGTTCGTACTGCATTTGCTTCCATGTGTAACCAAGAACCGACACAAGCGATTGGTTACCGAGCGGTTATGATTCCGAGATCCGAAGCAGTGAAGCATGGGTTGGATTATGACAGCTTGCAAACCAGCCAAAGCGTGTCATTACATGGCTGATTGATCATATTGCTTAAGGTATTTCACGAAAAAACCAGACCATTTCATCCAAGCAGCGCATTCCTGTGCTAGTTTTGAACACTTTGTCCGTGGCTTCGGCCGCTTTCCGGAAAACACCAGGGTAACGATGCGTAGAGCAAGACTCATGGAATACATTCCATGAACTAGTCAAATTAAACTGTAATACATTGGCCTCCAACGGAGTTCTGAAATTGACAATTTTTTAACCATTTGCGAGTATACGTAACACTTCTCTACGCGCGTAAAAAATATCGTAGTTCAGCTCCGCCGCAATGCACTCAATTGCGTTACGTTGAATCACATGTGCTTTCAATAACAAAAATCAACTGATTGATTGATTTATTGATTGAACTTGTCGATTCACTGAAATGATTGAGTTCATTAGCTCAGGCGCAGTTTTATACTCCTCTGCCCTGCCAGGGAGCTCGCCTGAGCAGTAGGACATACTGTTGACCAACGGTCCCCTGGAGTACCAAGCACTCCTGGTAACCCGGGATACGACGGTGCAGTCCACGCATGGCTTTATTTAATAAGGATCTACTCGTGCTTAAACACCTAATAAACATTCTCTCTCTCTCTCTCTCTCGTTGTAAAATTAGGATGGGGACCACACTGAAACTATGTGGTCAGGCCATGCAACTTGAAATCAGTAACTACAACAATTATGTATAATTATAATTTTAGGGGCCAAAACGACAACTAATAAGATGATGATATAGCTATTCGGCCGATTTCCGTCGATTGAACTCCATTTAGTTCCGTTGCATGACTCGAATGCGCCGAATTGAGGGGTCTACATTTACTCTAACCATCGACCCCCTCCCGCCCTCCCTTTCTCCTTCTCGGGTGATAACCAAGGTCAAAGCAGGGATTTTAATTAAGTTAATTGAATACATATCCCAACTACATCAATTTAGTTGCCGGTTTAGGGCAGTAAGGTTCAAATTTAGTCATCGAATAATTTGACCTTCTGCTTACTCAGAGCCTTCTAGAAGGCACCGGCATAATTCGAAAGAAGTTTTGTGGGCGCGCCCTGAAGGAATCAGCGCGAGTCGACTGTCATGAGTGATTTTAATTTTGCGCTGTGCTTAATTGTGATCACCTGCTTACGCTTATAAACTGAAATTCACTGAACGAAAATTTTAGTTATTTGCGAATCACTATAATGCTTCGGTAACATTTAATAAACCATGAACGAGCTGCACCGTAAAAGCAATGAAAGAAAAAGTACGGTGACGCCCAAGCACTTCTTAAGAGAAGAAAAAGGTTGCGGATTGATTCCAATCCAGATCCAAATTTGCTTAATTTCCTTTAGTTTTTATTATCCTGGCGCCGTCGGCCATATTAGGAGCCATTTAGTTGCTACTGACGCCGATGCCGGACGCAAGCTTTTCCGTTTAATCGGCGATATATTGCTTTCGCATTAATATTACATTTGGCTCTTTTAAGCAGTCTCCCTCAATAAAACAGCTGTAGGACTGCTTTAAATTGCGGCTGCGTGACTCCAAGATGCTCATATAACTGTATTATGCCTTCTGCTTGCTTTCTTTGTGTGCGTGCGTGCGTGCGTGTGTGCGTGTGCGCGCGCGCGTTCAGGAAGAAAAATCGTACCTGGAGCGTACAAAAAAACCAGTGGCACAAATGGCTTGCATGCTTAAAATGCGAACTAGGCGCAGTAATTATGCTCGAAAGAGATCCGCCCAGTTTTCTTAAAAACCGAAAAAAAAAAGAAAAAGAGGGACAAAATCGGACTCCGCCCGTGGTCAGATCTTCTCAGGCCCCCCTATGGAGACATCACGAGCGGCGCAGGAAAACGCCAGCTTTTCGTACGTGCTTTCGCATATCATTACGGGCGCGCGTCTAGAATTTTCTGGCTTTCGTCCTTATTTCCAAACGTGCACAGGCGGCGCGTCTCGAAGAGGGTGAACTAAAAGACGTAAACGACAAGAAGAACACGGCCGAACTAACAACGCGCGAAAGAGGAGAGCGAAGGAAAGACAAGAAGAAGGAGGGAAAAAGAGATAAATACGTTAGTCGAGCTGTGGTAACACAGGATAACGCCGGCACCATCTCCTGGCCCCTGTGTCAACCGGCGCGAACCAAGCGATCACACGAGAAGAGATCGACCTCGCTAAATACTGGTGCTACCGGAATAGTTGGAAGTCGGGAGCGTACGTATTGCAGAGGGATTAAAAGAGGGCTGAGAACCCTTATGCGGTGTAATAGGGTTGTAAATTTCGTGCGCCTTGCTCTGAAAATCTCGGCAAACTATTACGGAGCATCGACTTTCACTGACGATTTTTATTTTGTCGCAGGCAAGCAATAAACACCCAACCCATATATTGATATATACATTGTTACGTCTTGCTGAGTGAGACTGCAGCCGTGGGGCTAAAAATAAATATGAATAACTCTAAAGTAATGAGGAATACGCATGCCAAAAAACGTCCTCTTCAGCTTAGGAAAAGAAAAAAATAGAAGAAATAAACTAATATAATTACGCCAGAGAGATGGGTAGCGCTGACTCTAGCCACGAGAGAGAAATCCGCCACAGAATAGGCATGGGCTGGAGAGCACTCGGAAAACACTCCCAAATAATGAAAAGTAAGCTACCACTGTTATTGTGCTCAGTATGAATAATCTGTGTTTATATGTATTCCTACTTTGCTCAATCGTTGAACTCCTTGTTTTTTTTTTTTCACCTATTTTTTATATATGTTCCTTGTTAATCTTCCCTATGTGTTATATACGTTCCATGTTAACCCTCTACCCTATCCCTCTATTCTTATGCATTGTTTCCTCCACGCCCCCCCCTCCTCTACACCAGCAGGCGTTCGATATCCGCCCCTAGGCGAGACAATTTACGCCTGCTGGTGGACGTTCCTCTCTTCCTAAAGAACAATACATACATACATACATACATACATACATACATACATACATACATACATACATACATACATACATACATACATACATACATACATACATACATACATACTTTCACGATCAAAAGTTTACGGACCAGGGAATGGCAATTTTAGCTTATTTCTCTTCCTATAGCAGCCCGACGAACTGTCGAATGCATGCGAGATGTTGCATAAGTACTGAACTAATAAAAACTACCGCTGATAGTGCTCCGGGCTGCTGTGTGGCAGAGAAATAACTCAAAATTGTTGCTTTCGTGGTCCGTAAACTTCTGCTCTTGGGTGTACATACATACATACATACATACATACATACATACATACATACATACATACATACATACATACATACATACATACATACATACCTCTGTCACTCAAAAGAAAAATCTACAACAAGTGCATACTGCCGGTGATGACGTAATGAGCTGAAACTTGACGCCTTATTATAAAAACCTAGAAAGCAAACTTAAGTCAGCTCGACAGGCCATGGAACGAATTATGTTAGGAATAACACTCAGGGACAAGAAACGAGCTACCTGGATCAGAGAAAAAGCAAGAGTTGGTGATATCATAGTTCAAATAAAGAAAAACAAATGGACTTTGGCTGACTATGTAGTGAGACGAACGGACAACTGGTGGACCCTTAGGGTAACAGAGTGGATACCAAGAGATTGGTATAGAAGAAGGTGAAGGCCAGTAACACGATGGAAGGATGAAATACGGAACATCGGGGGCAAACTATGGACCCGAGGCGTTGCGCTGCTGAGCACGAGGACGCGGGTTCGATTCCTGGCTGCGGCGGCCGCTTTTCTGATGGAGGCGAAAAGTAAAAACGCCCGTGTGTACGAGATTTCGGCGTACGTTAAAGATCCCCAGGTGGTGAAAATTAATCCGGAGCCCTCCACTACGGCGCGCCTCATCGCCTGCGTTGCGTCGGCGCGTTAAACCCGACAATCATCAAACTATGGACCCGAGCAGCGCAGGACAACAGGGGTTGGAGGTCAATGGGAGAGGCTTTGGTCCTGCAGTAGACCTGAGCAGGCTGATGATGATGATGATGACTGTTACGTGCCGGCAGTGCAACCGAGGCGAACCATTGTAGATAACGTGGTGGATTGAATCATTTGAGGATATCTTAGCCCCAGCCCGCCCCTCTTTGCGATGAGCACGGCGCAGCGCGCCATTTTTCATTCCTTCTTGTAACGTAGCCTCTGCGCCGATGGCGACCGTTCCTCGCTGAGTCCGCAGCAAATACAGGAACGCAGCGGCAATGAGTGACAACGTCTATGGCTCCGCGGATGACGATGGTGAAAGGGGTGTACACTACCCCTCCATCAGCGATGCCCGTCAAATTCTTACTTCACGCCGTCACGCATGGACCTGGTCTTTTGCATGGGAAAATAGACGTAGCTCTGGCATCCCGCAGGCGGAGCTCACTGCCGGGTACCGATGGAGCCACCGACTCCACAGTATGCCACCTTGGCCCCAAAGCTCGTCAAACGCTTTTGGACATCTCTTAAAAGACGTGGATGGAAGGCGTTGCTCCACCGGAGTGGAAAACAAGCCGTCTGCTTCTCTTACTCATGCCTAGCAAATATCCGTTTGGCCTTCCATCATACCGTCCATCTGGCCTGGCAAGCTGCCTTTGCAAGGTCATGGAAATAAAGAGACTCACGCGGCTCCAGCGGTGTCTTGAACAGCACTTTATTTACCCTGAGGCCATAGCCGGTTTGCGACGTGGGTGTTCCTCCAAGGACTGCGTGGTGCACTTGGTAACATTTACACCTCAAGAAAAAGAGGCCGCAAACGCCTTTGCGCAGCCACCTTCCTTGACGTTAAGTACGTCTACGACAATGTCGTTCATAAGGCTATTCTATACGCCCTGGAGCACTTCGTACTTGGTGGGCGAGCTTACCAATGGGTAGAAAGCTTCTTGCCCGGGAGACATTTTTTCTCATCACACAGGACTGCCCAGCACCACAGCACTTCATTCCCCGTGGTGTCCCTCAAAGTGGAGTGCCAAGCCCAACGCTTTTCAACCTAGCGATCATCAGACTTGTGCAAGCTCTCCCAAAATTGTCTTCGCGTCCATTTATGCTGATGAATGACATTTGCCTCTGGGATTCTGGTGTCAACCGACCACAGCTATGGGCTCGACCTCAAAACGTGACCAATGACATGGGATCTAGCTTACAGAGGCAATGCCTGAGCATCTCTTGCAACAAGTGTGCGGTGGTTGCATTAACCCCGGAGCTCATAAATTAAAATCGAATGGATCAACGAGAGATCCGTTCCCTACTCCAGGCATTACAAATTCCTTGGCGTCATTATCGACAGGGAAATTTCATGGAGCACACCTCTGTCTTTCGTGAAGGATAGACTCACCGCCATTGCCCACACATTCAGGATTCTTGCCCGAAAGACGCGGGGAACATCAGTAAGAGGAATTCTGCAGCTGTACTCCGCACTTTTCTTGAAATTTTGTCGCTGCCCCGAATACTCGTCGGAGAGGAGCGTGCTTGCCACCGCGCTGAGCCGATTGGACAATCGACCCTTTACGGTGGAAACTATTCTTAGTCATCGGTCTTCACCATCTACCTCGCAGAAGGCGACGAAAGCCCTTTTACGTTTCCTGAGTGAAACGAACTTGCTTGAAAGACTATAGTGCCCGAAACGGGACTAGAGTGCGCGCTTTCCCACTCCTATCTCTTCCTCTTCTCCCCCCCCCCCCTTTTTATTCCCTGAGCCCCATTCCCCCAGTGCAGGGTAGCAAACCGGGCTCTACACCTGGTTGACCTCCCGGCCTTTCCTTTCTTTTTTCTTCTCTCTCTTGCGTTAGCTTTCCAGCGATTTCCAATACTTGCTTCACTAGCCATCGTGTAATACAGAGCATCCACGTGAGTTGACGATATCATAATTCGAATAAAGAAAAAAAATGAAGGCTCTGTGTACGTCTCTTAGTTCGCCGCGTTGTATATAAACAGTGGGCACCATTTTCATTGCTTAAAACCACCCGATGGCCACTTATGTGGCTACTCAGGCACTACGCTTTTACATCAAGATCCTCACGAGGTTTCCATCCCACTATCTGGCGCAGCTCCCGCAGGGTCGATCACGACCTACATTTTCAGCCATTGTCACTGCGCACAGGGCGGCGAGGTACGCCCCTGCGCTTACACCGGGCTCCCCGTTCTGTCCCGGCACAACCTGAGATTTATATCAGTGTTCCGGGCATTGGAGAAAAATATGAACTGCCACCATTGAGCCTTAAACAGCATACGATGCGGTTACTCCACTAACGGTACAATGACCGGAAGCGTGTATAAACGGCCTACCATCCAGCTAGCCAGGTGCGGTGGTTGTACCAGCAGATTTAATCCGCATCTCGATTCCGTGTTGTGCCTGCCATGAGTTCGACAGCTACAGAAGTTGCAGCCGTCGGTGGGGCACTTAATGATCAGCTTCACTGCGGAATCACCGGCAATGCATTGGCGGATGAAGCTGCCCGTACAGGCTACGAGAGTGAACGCACCGTCCTGATTCCGCCCTCAATGACGGATTCCGCAAGGACGCCTCGTTCTTTTGCACGTATAATTACCATAAAGCAATGGAATACACCGGACGTTTCGAATCCTCGTCTCTATACCCAAGACCCCTACTCCAACGTCGTCTTCCGTGTGGGCTGTATCGACCTCAGTTGACCTTGTTTTGTAGATTGTGGTTGGAAATAGCCTTCACGAAAGCCTACTCCTTCTTTATCGGGGTGCCCAACAGCACCAACTGCGGTGCTTACGGGGCGGAAGAGACAGAGCATGTGCTGTGTCGCTACCCCCAATATTCATCGGAAAGAAGCGTGCTTGCCACCGCGCTCAGCCGATTGGACAATCGACCATTACAGTAGCGACAATCCTAAGACATCGGTCTCTACCATCGACTTCGCAGAGGGCGACAAAAGCCCTTCTACATTTCCTGAACGATTGGGCCTTAGACGAACGACTAGTGCGCGCCTATTTCTTCCTCTTTTATCCGCTGAACCCCATTTCCCCAGTGCAGGATAGCAAACCGGGCTCTACGCCTGGTCAACCCCCCGGCTTTACCATCGGTTTTTCTTCTCCTCCTCCCGTCATAGCGAGGATAAAACGTCGAAAGCCCTTGAAGACGAGCCGGAGAACCGGGGTGGAAAAACGGCACCGTCATGTTTTCAGGGAACGACTGTTTACGTCCCGGCTTGTCTGCACTCATCTTGGTGGGTAATAGGCAGAGTAAATAGCGCTGCAGAACCAGCGTGTACATGGCTCACCGGGTTTGGGGCGGCCGGATGGGATCCCAGAGCCCTGGAGCGATCGCTTCAGGAGCCGAGAAGGGCGAAACTAAAGGGCCAGATTGGGGATGACGAAGAGAGTGAAGGAGTAATGGCTATTGACCAAGTAGTGCTGAAGTGCGATAAGGTCAGATAGCTCTAGTTTGTGATACATAGCGTCAGTTCTCCTGCGATTCCTGGAAGGTAAATGTGATGGTTGTGGAAGGCAATCTTAGAATCCGTTCAGGCGAGCTCTAACGTCACTTCGCAAAGGGCGGAAGGATTCCAACGCGTCGCACTTGCGTGGAAAACCGTGCTGTGCCGGCCCGTAAAAATATTTCGCGTCGATAAACCGGAGCGACTTTGTCACACCGGTCCACGTCGTTTCCGCCCAAGTCATCGCACATCTTGATCGTTCGCGTGTATGCGCGGGCCTGCGAGGTACGGGTGGCCCTCGTGTAGCTAATCGGCGCATCGGAAGTTCTCCGCGCCCGGAAATGGCCCGACTGCGAGATGTGTGTGCGCCTGATACGAATCTTTGCAGTGTTCTGAGTTTGGCGGTTGTGACCATTGCGCGGCCGTTTTTGTCGGAACATCTGTTCATCCGTTTCAGTGCGTTGAGGTGGCTTAAAAATGTGTAGGCGCCGGGCGCTTTGCAAACTGTAAAGAATGACCGCCGATGAAGAGATAGTAACAGATCTTGGCCGGAAGTGCAAGTTTTTCTGCACGGACGGGTTACATTGACCCTTTTGGGAGCTCAGCCACAGTTTTCTTTGGCATTCTCGTAGCTTGGGAACAAGGCAGCGAAGGTTCAGAAAAGGTGCGCGCTCGGGACTCTTGTAGTCTGCATGCGCTTTCCTCCGAGTGACAAACTATTACAGCAAGACGAAAATTAAATTGCAGCTTTCGCATTTCCAGCTTATTGATGCAGCTGGCGTCGCTTATTATTCGATTATTTCACGGGCCAGTTTGCTTTACTAACAACCTGAAATCGCAAATCCCGAAGGGTGAATGCGGGCCTCTTTTCCAGCGGGCGCGATTGGCCACGGAGGCCGCGACTGGAGCTGGGGCGATTGGGCACGCTGATACGCTGCTTCGTTAGGCAGCGCCGCACCGATAAGTTGAGCAGCGGAGATAGGGACATCTCTCCCTCACCCAACAGGCATTCTTTCCCCTTAAATATCCACAGATATTGACTCGTACGGCGCGCATGCCGCAGTTACCGGTGCACGTTAAAAGGACTGAGGAAGCTCGTCAGTACAGTAAAACCTCGCTAATTCGAACTTCAACAATTCGAACTTATGGATGATTCGAACTGTGCGAGTTGGTTCGGCCAAGTCTAGAAGTCGATGTATAAAGAAACCTGTTAATTCAAACCCGAGTAGGCTCTGCCATGGGTAATTCGAGCTACGCGACATTGCACCGGCCTCTTGGAGCCTGGCACACGGCCAGAGAAGCGCATCCTGTTCCTTCACACGAGGCTGTGTAGAAGGGGGAAAGTTACTCTGGGTAAAACCAACGTAAATCCTACATGGTGGGCGCTGTGCAAGACGCACTCTTTGCGAACTCGGTCGGTGACAGCGCACATACAGTGGTGTGCGCGGTGCGCGGACACATGAGGGCGCCATATCACAGGTCAGAACCGCAGAACATATCGCCGCCATTGACGACAAGGACGAAGCGTAGGGCGACCGCTCAGAATTCGCGGCCGGATAAAATGCCGCCCGTGTTTTTGCTAGTTTTCAAGAAGGCGGAGACGAGGCTTTCCGCTACATTCCTTTGTTAGAGCAAAAAGTGCTGACTGTTGTCGCAGAATTGAGCGAGGTAATAATTTAGTGGCCGATGTTTCGGACGGGAGGAGCGACAGACAACTCCCCCTTACGTGCGAATTCGAGAATGTGGTTCGGACCTGCTAACCGGCGATAGGTCCACGCCTGATTGGCCGCTGGCGTGAGGCACGAGACGGGGCACGGGAAAACAGTTTCAAAACAACGGACATTTACTTCACATTCACGGGAAATTCAAAACAGATAGACAGAGAGGGTAATACAGGCAAAGAAAACGAAGCTCGGCTTAAGGAACACGAGGGAAGGAGTAAGGCACACAATAGGCGGGCAGGGGAGCTTCCCCCCAACTACTCTAACACTCGGCTCGCTAGACACACGCACACACCCGCACACACAACAGGGTACACTAAGAAAAGAGGGTAATCAAGTCCGCGGAGTCGATGCGAAGGAGGAAGATAATAGTGAGGGCGATTATAGAGTCTGCAGAAGAGTGGGGAAGGGGAGGAGGTCTTAGCTGGATTTTGGTCGGTGGTCTCGTCGGGGCAGATGCGTCGGCTCGCCGGTCGTCTGCGATGAGTCCCGTTGATCGGCGACGCAATTCGGGCACACCTGGGCCGCGCACCGTCCCCTCCTCGAGGGGAATTCTCGGGGGCCGAGGTCGCCGCTGTCGTCGCACTCGGGGCTACAGCGCAGCCCACAGAACCGGCCGCCGCGTTTCAACCGCACCACCTTCCACCGCCACTGCTCGCTTCCTTCTCCCCGCGAGTCGTGAACCCCGCGCTGCACCGAGCACAGTCTTTCGGACCGCGCCTCTTCCGAGAACCAAGCGGGTGGAACCTCCGCTGGCCGCGGCACTCTCGCCCCTCTCTCCCGAAACACATGGCCCACTGCCCCGCGGGCCGAAATGGCGGCGAAAACATTCCTGCTCCGCCGGGATCCCCCCGCTGGGTCCCAATATGGCGAGCGGAAAAAAAAAAAGAGACAGCCATGGAGGGACCCGAATTTCGCGACACTGTCGCCTTTAGGAACCAAAGGCAGGCCGCAATCACGAGCTTTTTCAATGCTGACATGCCCAGTACGCCTTCCCAAAAGCATGGCACTGTTGTTCATTTTCGTTTGTTCGCACTCTCTTTATTCGAACTGAGATGGTGTCCCCTTGTAGTTCCAATTAACGAGATTTTATTGTATAACACATCAATATGCTTACGGCACGGATACCCTACGCCGTGGATCTGCGGCGACATATGTTCGGCGGCAATGCTCGACCCAAATGGTCTGCATTCGATGGACTAATGTAAGTGCACATGCGCGAGATAGTGTAAGGCATACCGAACATCCACCACCGTCCTCACGGCAACACCATCAGCGTATTTATGTTCACTGCAGTGTCAAGGGCTTCCCCATAGACCTCGAACTATACCGAAACACAAAGACCACACTCATCTGTACACTGGTGGGTCGCGGTCATCAACATCATCCACTATCGGGGTGTGGATACCGTCATCACGCACCACCACCACTGCCATATCTCAGTCACAAAACGTCAACTACGGCTACTGCCTAACTTGCCACTCTGAGGGTGGCTTTCGGTCACATCATCAAGCAGCCCGCACGAGAGGGGGCTATCTTCACAGACTCAAGGGGTGCACTTCAATGTCTAGCGTCATTTCCAAAAGACCAGCTTGGGTCCGACATACATTAGCTACATCTCAAAGCTCTACAAGCGCACCATCATTAACAGACCAGGAGGTTCAAGCCTATTGTGGCATAACTGGCAATGTGAAAGCGAACATTGCGGCATTCATTGCGCATAACCATCGTGCATCGGTGGCAATATCCATACCGATCTTATGAACATGCATCTGTCCTTGCATCTAGCGTGGCATGGAACATGCAGCGAACAACCGGGGATGACGTATCACACACATTCGCGCCGCTATATTCCATCGATCCAAACTGCAAAGTCAAAATGCCACCAGGACTTTCCAAGGATGCAATGCTACATCGCATGCAGTTGAATGCCGCATACACGCGCAACTTCCTCTCAGAGATGAAACGAACTATGTCGCCACTCTGCCCACACTGCGGTGTGCGAGAAACCCTCCAGCTCGTGGACTGCGAATGTGCTCGATTTAGTACGCAAAGAGTGTCCCACGCAGTGTCTTTGGTACTGCCGCTTTCTTTGGACATTCGACTAAAGGACGTTTTAGGACCGTCGGCATGTCCCAAGTGTGCTTTACGGGCTACAAAAGCTCTGATAGAGTACCTGCAACACACAGGTCTAGACCAGTCTCTGTAAATACCTCAACTTTTTTGTGCGCATCAAGTTCTTTAACATCATCGTCATCATCTTCATCACGTCATCAACTGACGTAGTAAGTTAGGCATTTTAGGCCGGCTGACATCTCGAGACTTCATTAAAGATCGTTCTTTCTCTCTCTCTCTCTCTCTCTCTCTCTCTCTCTCTCTCTCTCTCTCTCTCTCTCTCTCTCTCTCTCTCTCTCTCTCTCTCTCTCTCTCACTCTCTATCCGCATCATCGTAATCTAACTTTGCCCTCGACTTTCCTAGCTCATCACTCCAGCGAGTTCTATGTCGTCCCTTACGTATCACCCGGTCCCCTCAGTTAGCAATTCTGCAACTCGGGTGGTCTTCCCTTGAACAGTTCTTTGCGTTAACTCCCTGCTGCTCCATATCGTTCCCTTATTTTGGGCTAGAGCGTTTCTATCCGAGTTTATCTTTAATACACGGTGTCCGTTTCATATCCTCAAAACGCCGTTCCTGTCAACCTTCCTCCTGTGGCCCACTAAGATAATTTAAGTTTTTTTTCCCTTTCAAATCTCTTATTTGGACCCGAAGCTTTTACTTTTAAGTTAACACCGGTAGTACGCACTGATTTCATGCAACTTTTTAGCGATTTAAGTAACCTCCTATTTATTACCTGAGAGTGCTTGCCGAACTTTATAAATGGTTAAAAACGAACAGGCCTTCCCGATTTATCGCCTCCGCATGCTCAGCGACACCGCCTGTCGCCGAAGGAACGTCTGAAGGAAGGCGGTCACACCAAGGACCACTTACTTCAAGGAAGCGGGCAAAACGCAAAGATCAAAATAAAAGAGCCGCGAGCCTGTGGCAGACACACCATCTCAGTCGTCCAATCACGTGCAACTCGGCCCTCATCTCGCTACCAGGGAAGTTCAGTGCAGCGTTGTTTACAACGCGCTTTGAGGAAGTTATAGAGCTCACAAAGCAACCCCGCAGTCACCATCCACCAGACGGACGCATCTGATGTAACGCGCGACAAACTGATTTGTAGACGCCCGCACCGTGAGTTCAAAGAACGTAGTAAGCATAAGTATGATCTGCATAGAGTGAGCATCGAAGAGAGTTTGCTCATCTCTTCGGCTGATAGTAACGATTGGCATTAAACAACGTCGGGTCCAGGACGCTTCCTTGAGGAACGCCTCACGGCTCCTAATGGCGTGATACTTGAACAGTGGTGCTGCTGAGACAATCTGATACAGGTGTATGTTACTGGCCATAGATGTCAGGCCCATTGGACATCGCAAGAGTGGTTTGTGTTTTTTTTTTGGCTTGATCCCAGCAACGTGGCTTTGTACACGCGTATCAGGAATAAAATCGCAGGGAGCTGATGAGTGGCACAATTATTGTTTGTTTCCAATACTTTTTCTAGCGCCCTCAGTTGCATGTAATAACACCACCTGCCCCCTTTTGCTGCTGGGGTTAACTCAGGCGTCAGCCCCCCTCAGCAGCTCGACGACACTCACGGAGCTCGTCTTTTCCCTGCAATTGATTCATCAGAATAGTCACGCCATTTTTCATCATCACTGTACGGCTGCCGGAGGAAAGCCTGTCCTAAAACCTTCTTTTTACTCCAGACAGCAGCAATGAAGTCTGTGTATAACTCAAGATCAAGATTTAACAGGCCGAATAAACTGCGGGAAGAATTAGCGTGGAATAATTCATTTGACGTTTTTTATGAGTAGAAAAATTGCGCACAGGTCAACACTAGAAAATAACGACGGAGGCTAACACGTAAATTATGCGGACTTCTGATATTGCGGCACCTACTCGTCAGTCTAAAAACAAAAGAAAAAGAGAAGGCGAAGGGTGAGGCAGCAGGGCTCTGTCTATCGTATTGAAATCTCTTACTCAGATTTTTATGTCATACTGCATTCTTCATTTAAAACACAAAAAAGTCCATGACACACTGGATAGTTAAATTTTGAGGTTAGCTATAAAGCGGTAACCTCGCTGACCAACTCGAGCTGATATCCTCGTCGCAATTGTCTGCACATGCTCGGTCCCTCCCTCCTGGACTGAAGACGACCCGTCAACAGCGAAACGGCTGAACCATATCCGTTATGGCTCAAGTAAAATGTCCATACCCCCGCTCCCCCCCCCCCCCTTTCATCAACACCTGAAAGTAAGAAAGTTTTTAACTTGTTTGCTTGCGTAGATGAGTTGGTCCTGGCGGTTGCGCCCCACCCTTTGCTTTGCAGCTATTTGCTTTTGGCGGGGTCGCGGCGCGCAACACCAATTTTCTGCAGTGGATGTCCCAACTTTGACAAAAAGAAATGGAAAGTACGATGGCTGAGACGGGAGTTTAGGTAACAATTCGAAAATTGTCAAACATATTTCAAATACCCACTGGTATTTCTCATATATATTGATCAGGGCTAAGAACGCTGATGCTACGTTCTTGGCCCTTAATGTTTGCGGACAAGCGTACGTTAAATAGCTGCTCGCTATCCATTGACCTCACGGTAATCCTAAATGTCATTTCAGTTATATTAAAAGTGGCCTCGAGGGCATATAAATTGAAAGGTAATTAATCACCACGTCCCGTCATTAAACGCGCTGCAGTCCAAGCGACTGCGAGACAAGCCGAGTGCCAGAAACAAAACACGGTTGCTTCTGATTCGCAATGTAGCATTCTTGTGAGTTAATGAGCTTAAGGAGGAACCGAAATCCCTGATGTACGCCAACGTATGGGAGAAGCTAAGTTACCATTATTTTCACCTGGTTATTTTACAAGACTACTCTGTGATGGGTCGTAATTAAACTTGACAGGGTTCGGTTCTAATCCAGACGACCAAGATGGGGCTCTGCCAATCCGATTGGCACCTATATTTCACAAAACCTGGTGACGGCAGAAACGACTTTGGAAGAAGACTGCAAGAAGACTGCGACCGGTAATTATAAGAGGTGCGGGCTAGGTAAAACCCCTTGCGGTTACGGAGTTGTCTTAGAAGTCAAACTTCGTATAACTTATTTTTGGATGCCTGCTGTGGAACCCGAGTTAAACCCGTTTTCTGGAGCGATATCCCCTGTAGTCAGTGTTGTATTTATGGCGGGCGGAAATTCCTAAACAGTCACAACGCCATGTGATCTAATTAATACGTAATACTCTGCACACCTGTGCGGTCGTCTGGGCTGTCAAACAATGCATGTTGTTTTCTAAGATATTCGTATTATAACGTGAGTCACGCAGTTTTATCTGCTAAGCGGGCTTTACCGCAATCTTTGCTATTTTAGGAACAACAACATGAAAAATCCCGACCAACGTACCCCTACCAGCTCAGCCCTAAAAATGCTGCAGAAATTCAGAGAATTGTCTACTATACTCGGTTACAACTCAAGAACGGCACCACCTCATGTAGTATATCACTCCGCCAAAGCGCCGGACCCGTGATGTCAGTGCGCGCGCGTTTTGAAAGGGGTTTGCTATGAATGCGTGATATCGTCTGCCTTGTCTCGCGCAGTTTGTTTGTCGTCACTGGAGTCGTTTATAAGCATATTAAGTCCAAAAAATCACGAGAACGGCTCACGCCATGTTCAAAATATTCCCAGTAACGCCCTACTTGCGCCGCGCGGAGAAACGTCCGGCTACGGTGATAAGGCACAGCGGCAACTTCCGGTGCCGTCCTTGAGTTGTCACCGAGTATAATGCGTTGCATTCTTATGCCGATTGCATTGAGTGTGTTCTTTACAACCTCATTTTCTGGTTTTCCTAATCCTTTCCGACCCATTATCTCCGTTTACGCTATTATAATGATTACACTTTGAACTTTCGAGAGATCCGCATTATTGTGGAAATGCAGGCTGTTACACGGTTCGATATTCTCCATTATTTTTTAATATTTTTCGTGTTTTTTAGTTCTTAAAAATTTCGTCGGCCAATTATCTCCACTTACGATATTATAACGATTACAGGTGAAACTTTCGCGAAATCTGCATTATTGTGGAAATGCCATGCGCTGTACGTTGTGCCATTTTCCGTAATTTTAATATTTTTCTAATTTTTTCGTTTTTCAAATTTTGTTCGACCAATTATCTTCATTTACGCTACTCTAATGATTACAGGTAGAAGTTTCGCGAAATCTGCATTATTATGGTAATGCATGGCTTTACACATTTCGCCCTTTTCCGTATTTTTTCAAAGTTTTGTTGTTTCTTAGTTTTTCGAAATTTCGTGCAACCAGTTACATTCATTTACGCTATTATAACGAATAAAGGTGGAACGCCTGCGATATCTGCATTTTTGTGGAAATGCAGGGTGTTACACATTCCTGGCTATGGCGGTACTCGGCAAAGAATGCGACGCCTTAAAACAGAGCATTTCACGAATCCCACAGACACAACCGCTTGTTTAGCCTTGTTACAATTCAGCACGCCGCTACACTGCGCGTGCGTGTTGCACGTTTTGTGTAGTGCAGTCAAGCTCTTTGAGCTTTACGGCGAAGCTCTTGTGATGTCCAAGAAAGCCCGCCTTCCTCGAACGTGCTTCGACATGCGGGAGAACGTCAGCTGCACGGGAACCCCGCCAGCGATGACTGAAGCCGCGGCAGTTGCAAAAAAATAATAATGATAAATCCCGGGCCCTCTTCACTAGCATGAAACCTGTGTAGGGGCGAAGCATCCAGTGTATAAGTGCATTCAAAGATTGTAAGTCTCTCTCTTGGCAAACGGAGCGCGCTGATTAGGCACTGGAGAAGCGCCGGTGGGAGGAGCAATCGCGCGCTTGCTGAGGAGGTGGCGCCCTCTCTTGCGTTGAACCTGAATTCAGCAATTAAATTAGGAACAGACTGGCCGTAATTTGTCTTCGTGTTACACGCCACAGCATGCTTAGAAGTATGCTAAGAAGTAGCGAGAGGCGTTGGAAAACGAGTGTACCCGTGTTTAGTACCGTGATTACACGAGACGACAGGAGGCGCAGACAGTCCGCGCCCCTAAGGTGCTTTGCCCCTATAATACAAAAGAAACTGTTCGGCGTGTAGAGACTTCAACCTGCCCGCGGGCGCCGCTCGCCGATGTCTTCTCTCCCTCTCTCGTAGGTTCAGCATGCACTTCCCAACCCGGGAAGAGTGTTCGTTTGCCTGTACTACGTTCGTGTCGCGTGCAAAGCACTAGGAATGCTATTCGACCTTTAGCGCTTCAGGGGATAAGTACGCGGTTCCTCCACGCGCGCGTTACATTCGATTGACATCGTCGGATCCAGCTGTCGCTCTGTTCGACTCACGCTGTAAGATCGCCCCGAAGGGGTGTGCTGTTGCTGTATCGTCGCTGTTCATTTATCGTCATGCAGCAAACCAGTTAAGCTTTGCCATCGGCTTTTTGTCATCAACACCAAGTCAGCTACTTTTGCTGGCCGTTCGTTCACCCCGCTACCACTACATGACGGAGGACAGGAACCTCGGTTTGGGGACGCCGTCGCCAATGCAACACCTTTGGGGCGAACAGAAGACACACCCGCTTGAAATCAGGACAAGCTGCCTGGCGTCTACTTGATAATTCGCCTTACAAGGCCGATAACCACGCCTCTAAAGTCGACAACACGTCCAATGTTGGACAAATAGCAGCCGAACAATGCGTGTCTAAGTCGCCGTAGAAAATGTTCAGGTGACCAGAAAACTACGTCGACCGCATGTTGCAACCCGGAGACAAGAAATCAATACCTTCATCGACCTCGAGGAAACGTTGAGCTGACCACGTATTTAAGGCTGCTGATATATTTGATATGGCTTATGACTACTTCTCCCGAACGATGCAAAAAAAACTTGCCAGCATTTGTGATTGCTTTTTTCCTGTTCGTTTTTCCCATAGAGTTTCATACTAGTATATACTAGAGGGAAATCTGGCGCAACTGTCTAGGGAAGCCGCGCTTCAGCGAGCGTGCCGTCATGTACCGGGCAGGCACGTTCCACTTCCCCTTGGCATGGCTCACGAACAAGCTGAAAAGTTGGCTTTGGCTGCAAAAATGCAACAATATTACTGCAGAAAATTAATCTAATTTGTTCTGTTATTATAAAATTAAAGCTGCAGAAAGATTTACTTGTCAGGGATCATTTAGAAGCTTCATGGAAGATGAACAAAAAAACAATGTTATCCCTTTTGGCTTCAAAACGAAAAAGAAGCCATGTAGCTAACCAAGCCAAGGAGGCGAGGAACGTCGCTAGCTGCAATGGCGCCGCCCACGCCGGCCCGCGAATGCAGCGCCAGATTTCCCTCTCGTATATGTTAGTATGAAACGCTATGGTTTTCACAACTGGAATTTTGGGATTTATTTAACGCCACGAAGGTCTGCACGCAGGCCATGAGTTTGGCTTGTAGATGAGAGCTAAAAATTTATTTAGGACACCTTATGTATCTCTAATACGCTCGCTTCGCGATCTTGTTCGCATAGATGTGTTTTCTCATAGGTAGATATTGTTCGCATAGATAATATCGCCTGCGAGATCGTAAGAAGTACCACCTGCTTGCGACACAAGTGTCGTCTGCTCGCGTAACAATACGCTGGCAAATCTGCTGGCGTAACAATATGCGATCAGACGATTCTTCTTCCGATCTCGCAGACGATCAGCACACGGCACCAACGGATCAAATGAGACCGCTCTCCTGGTTTGCGGGTGTTAGTAAATTTCCATCAAGCTGCGCGCATATGATGCTTTGCACATAATGGATCAAGAAACACCACGTTTTCCCCACACCAGGCGACACAAAGTCTGCAAGGCTGCGCCTAATGATAGCTGGATTAATCTGGTTGGCGAAGGGAAATAATTGGTTGGCATTCGGAGAAAATTCGTTAGCACGTGGATTAAATTACATGTCGTCTCGGTTAAATTAGATGGCGCTTGGTTTAAATTTGCTGGCGTCTGGATTAAATTGTATGACTATTGGAATAAATTGAGCGGAAAAACCTGCAGTGTTTCGTCTTCAATGTCCCTTTAAATATTGTTACAAGATGACGAAGAAGCGACCAGTGAAACATGATGCTTTGGTTCAACTCTATGACGACGAAGAAGTTGTGGGCGCACGCGGCCTGCGTGGACTCATTGATGACCGCATTGCAAATAATGTAAATAGACCACTCTTCATCCTTCAACTATACGGTTCACCTCATCTCTCCCGCTTCCACGTAACAATATAAAGCGCAGCGCTTGTAGAGGAGGCCGGACGCCGCAAAGCGGGTTCTCTCTTGTCCGTCTCAACGTTCTCGCCATGACTGGCAGCTGCCGGCTGATGCACGCAACAGTACCCAGAACAGTACCACATAAGTACAGTGTTGTACTTAGCAGCCCACATATCCAAAAATATGACATTCACTTAGCTCCACTTGGAACGCCGCTGCACAGAAGTAGCTGCAACTGAGTCACGGCCCCACACAATGGTCTCGCAAGACACACCGGCGTCCGTCGGGCCGCAATTTCCATCTGTTTAGCGCGCCGGGCGCCCACGACTCGTTTGTCCGTTTGCGTGCTCTGTCCTCGCGCTGTTTGTCCGAGATATATGCGGCTGAATGATGCCAATTACGCCGACGGACGACGGGGGGAAGGGAAACATTATGCGGCTTTCTCCCCGACCGCGAAGCGAATGTGTGTGTGCGCGCCGCCTCGGAACACGCTCCTGGGCAGCCTCGCAAGAGGCTTGATAATTGAATTACGTGGTGGCAGCCATGTCAGGGCGCGGGCCCGCTCCTCCTTCACTCTCGTCACCGTTTCTCGCGAAGTCCGCGGACAATTGTTCTTTCTTCGAGGGCCTCTATCTCCATGCATCGCCAAGCGCGCGCCAAGGTTGGGGACGGCTGGTGGAGCGGGTACCTGCGAAAACCGTGTAACACACTGTAACGAGATTGACTACAACTGACCGTGTAACTGACTCTAATCAGACCGAGTCTGACTGGGCACGTTGTTAAGTGGACACGTGGCAACAAAATCTCACGGGGCAGAAAAACCTGCTTACTTGCTTTGAAAGCCAAGCCTGGCGATACTTGTTTACTTTCAACTTCGACATGGTGGCTCCGTTTTCGGCTGTACTCTTGCAGCGGGAACCTTTTATATACACGTTCACCCATCGACACAGCAGCCACGCTATTTCCTGACTGACCGTAGTACCGTTTGAATGCTGTGCCGAAGTCCACTTACACCAACCCACTCCCATCTTGATGAACCTCAATTCATGTTAATCTACGTTGTTTCTACATTGACCTACCTTAACCAAAATCCAGCTAAGCTTATACTTATCCATCTTAATTAATATTATTCCACCTTAATCCACCTTTCGTATCATTACTACCAATCAGTAATTAATCTTAATTTGCTCTAGTAATAATCATTTCTATATATAGCTGGCATGCTTTCATTCGCTTCTAACCTTACTTCGGTCATGCGATATTTTTCACACACCCGCCGCGGTGGCTCAGTGGCTAAGGCGTTGCGCTGCTGAGCACGAGGTCGCGGGTTCGATTCCCGGCCGCGGTGGCCGCTTTTCTGATGGAGGCGAAAAGCAAAAACGCTCGTGTGTACGAGATTTCGGCGCACGTTAAGACCCCAGGTGGTCAAAATTAATCCGGAGCCCTCCACTACGGCGTGCCTCATCACCTGCGTTACGTCGGCGCGTTAAACCCTACAATCAATCAATCAATCAATATTTTTAACACGAAAGTGTCCTATGCCGGGGCACGCCAAGATCTCACTGACGCCATATCGTTCACTGAAATGACGTCGCCACAAAAAGTGCCTTTGACGTTGCAGCACCCGGATTCGAGCCCACAAACTCTCTCGCCGCAACGGGAGGTACGAGGCGGTCTGCCAAGTGGCTATGAACTCAGACGTAAACAGCCCTACGAACCCGCCTTATATCGTTTCCTACGACTCATTCAGAAGGTGCTGTCGTCTCGGAAAGGCGGAGCAAAGTAGCGCATCATGACGCTAATGAGCGCCGACAGTTGGCACCTTGATGCCAGCGCCTTCGTGTACTGGGGACGCGCGTGAATTGAGACACCCTCCACTGCTTACTACTTTGGGTGTGATGGCCCCCTTGTAAGAAGGCTTGTATTAAGCGCCGCTGAAAGGCAACGACTGCTTTGGTGCGTGACTGCTTTGGTGCGACGAGAGACGCGCCAGCGGAAAGCGGAGCGCGTTCACGCTTTCACGGTCCAAACGACAACTGTGCTTCTCGTTTTCCACAAGCTGAGCTCTTCGCAACGCAGCCGTCTGCCGTACACGCCACGCAGCAGAAAATGGTCGCCCCTATGCAAAGCGACGCGCCAGCAGGACGTCGCTTACCAAGCACACCCAGAAGACAGCCGCCGACCCGCAAATCATGCTCCTTTTGCTGCAGATTTCGTTGCACATTTCAATTTCGTGTTTTACCGATTTCTCTGACGGAGGAATCAACCACAGTTTGTTCTACCAAATTGTGGGCTGTTCGCGTAGACATAAGGTCGTTCAAGGTCACCTCTCAATGACACCTATTGTGCCTTAATAAGCCCGGGTATTTTCCACTGCTGCCCCCAAACCACACAGTACGTGCACCGAATTTCATCAATGAAACACACTGTCGCACACACACGCACACACACACACACACACACACACACACACACACACACACACACACACACACACACACACACACACACACACACACACACACACACACACACACACACACACACGCACGCACGCACACACACACACAAAATAGCAAGGAGGGATAAAGTGAGTTCGCAGATGATAGAAGGAGCAGGAATAGGTCCCAGTTTTGTGACAAAAGAAGGCCACGTGGTTGTTTCGAGCTTTATTGCGAACTTGCGTGGCCGCGCAGTGGCTGCTACAATAGGTGACCGGTAACAAGCGCAAAGGCTCATGGGTGCATTGTCTGCTCCCGCGGAGCCCAGCCACTTCCGGTTCGAAAGCTCTCCTCGCCTCCCGTAGGCCGGCGGCTTTGATGCGCGCGTGTGCGTGTTGTTTATTTGTTTCCATAAAAAAAAAACGCTCATGCACCGCACATTGTATGAATAACAACGATGAATCTTACTACGGGCTCCTTTGAAAGGAAAGCACCCTGTGACAAATAAACAACACGCACACACGCGCGTGAAAGCCACCGGCGTACGGGAGGCGAGGCGAGATCTCGAACCGGAAGTGGCTGGAGCAGACGACGTACCCATGAGCCTTTGCGCTTTTTACCGGTCACATAGTCACTTCGTGGCGCCACGAATCCGCCGTTCCGCGCTGCGGTCACACGCAACCAGTTCTTTGATTCAGTAGCGGTCCCAGATATTGGTTTGGGGTGGTGGGGGTGGTGGGGGTGGTTGAATGGGCGAATAAAGAACCGCTCCCATCCTTGCGCCAGTTCTGCCGAGGAGGTGATAACCATGCCGGCGTGTGCGCATATGCGGTGTAACCGCTTGCGCTTCCCTTAGGCTGTGCGACGGCTGGCTCAAGCCCGCATTTCTGACAGTCGCGACACGTGTGCGACCTCGTACAAGTGGGATGCTTTTGTCGCGACGGCGACAGAGAGATGAGAAGACACACGTCTGCACGCTACAACACACGTCTGCACGCTACAGGATGAGAGAGACGGTGAATAGAGTTGAAGGCAATGCGCCTGAGAGACGCAGGAAGGTACGGCCGTCTGCGGCCTGAGACCGGGTCAATGTCGCAAACGATGCTGATTCCCGAATCAGGGCATAGAATGTCCTCGAGTTGCAGAGAGGAGCTGTTTGAAGAACGTAGAGTTCGGAGCTCCTCGTCATCGCTTTGAGCTTGGGCCAACTCCTGAGAACTGAAACCGGGGCGCTGTATGGCGGAAATACGGCTAAGGGCGTCGGCTGGAATGTTGTTAACTCCCTTGACATGCCGAATGTCCGTCGTAAACTCTGCAAGATAAGCCAAATGTCGCGTCTCTCGGGGAGAATATGTAGTCTTCAATGACTTGAAGGCGTTCGTAAGAGGCTTGTGATCGGTGAAGATCACGAAGCTGCGGCCTTCGAGGAAAAAGCGGAAATGCTTCACAGCGAGGTATGCCGCCAGGAGTTCCCGTCCGAAAGTGCTGTACCGTTGCTCAGTGGGAGAAAGCTTCTTCGAAAAGAAGCCGAGCGGGTGCCAGCTGCCGCGGATGTGCTGCTGAAGTACACCTCCAATCGCACAGTGGGAAGCATCTACCATCAGGCTTGTGGGAGCGTTGTGGCGCGGGTGCACGAGGAGGGTAGAAGAGGCCAGGCGCTCCTTGATGGTAGTGAATGCGCTATCAGCGGCTTCAGACCATTCAAGACTGCACTCGGGAGACTTGGGAGTTTGAAGGAAAGTTTCGAGAGGTTGAACAATGGCCGCACATTCCGGGATGAACCGTCGGTAATAATTCACCAGCCCTAGGAAACGGCGCAGTTGGCGCAAGGACTCAGGTCGGGGAAAGTCGATTATGGCCTTCACTTTGTCTGGCAGAGGGCGAATTCCATTGCAGTCAACGAAATGACCGAGAAACTCCAACGACGGCAACCCGAACGCACACTTGTCGCTATTAAGGATGAGGCCATGCTCTGCTAGGCGTTCGAAAACTATCCGCAGATGGTGCAGGTGCTCGGATAGCGATGAACTGGCGACAAGAACGTCATCTATGTAGGCGAAAACAAAAGGTAGACCACGGAGGACGACGTCTATGAAGCGCTGAAAAGTCTGAGCTGCGTTGCGTAACCCGAAAGGCATTCGAGTGAATTCGAAGAGGCCAAACGGTGTAATGATGGCAGTTTTCTTGACGTCATCCGGGGCTACGGGGATTTGGTGGTAGGCTTTTTGGAGGTCAAGCTTTGAAAAGATGGTACATCCACTGAGGTTATTGGTGAAGTCCTGTATATTAGGTAGGGGGTACCTGTCGGGTACAGTGGCCACGTTCAGGGAGCGGTAATCACCACAGGGTCGCCAGTCTCCTGATATCTTCGGGACCATGTGTAACGACGAGGACCAGTTGCTCGATGACGGGCGAGCAATGCCGATTTCAACCATGTGGTGAAATTCCTGTTCCGCGATTTTATGTTTCTCTGGAGCCAGTCGACGCGCCACGGCGTGCGTAGGTGGACCGGTGGTGATGATCTGATGAACGACGTCATGCTTCACTGGCTTTGTCCAGTCTGGAGGGGCAGTCAGGGAAGGAAACTCGTTCAGCAATTCCCGGTACGGAGAAGGTAGGTCGCAAAGAAGCGTGAATGCGAACGGATGGACTGGAGACGATTTGCCGATGACAGAAAGGCCGGTTGTGGCGTCCAGGATTCTTTTTCGGGCCATGTCAACCAGGAGGCCGAAGTGCGAAAGGAAATCGGCTCCTAGAATGGCGTGACTCACGCTGGCCACGAGGAAAATCCAGCGGAACGCACGGCGTAGGCCGATGTTTACCATCAGGGATTTTTTTCGGTACACGGGAATGCTGGAGTTGTTAATAGCTTGGAGATGGCACAGTGGTGCTTGAGTGCGGTCACAGGAATTAGCGGGGAGCACACTCACTTCAGCACCAGTGTCAACTAGGAAACGTTGACCACTGGTTGCATCTGTGACGTAGAAGAGGCGACTGTCGCTGGCTTGGGAATCGGTCGCCGCCGCTAACGATCCCTCGCCTCGTTTCCCGGCCAGCCGCAAGGACGGGTGCAACGTTGCGCCGCTGCACCGAAGCGGCGATGGTACCAGCACAATGAATCAGGGTGTTGAGGTGGCTGGCGCGTTGTGCCTTCCTGGCGAAATACTTGCGGAGACGGGGTACGGCGAGAAGGGCCAAACCGGCGAGCTCGAGGGTTGCGATGCGGCGGCGAGCTGTAACCAGCCGAGGCGACAAGCTCCTCCAAGTTTTGCATGCGCTCTCGGAGAGCGGCGAGGTCGTCGGATAGCGGTGAGGGCAAAGGAGTAGCAGGCGCCGCCACGGTGGTATGGTCGGAAGATTGAGCGGATGCCACCGTGGACAAAGGCGGATGCAACGTGGCGACTTCCATTATCTTGTCAGCATGCGCGGCCAACGCGGATAAGGGAAGGTCAGAAGCAGTCGCGAGGATCATCTGCACGGAAGAGGGGAGCCGTCGCAGGAAAAGTTCCTTCAACAAACGGGAGTCAGTGGCAGAAGGTGCGTCGCCGAGCAGGGTTTGCAGTTCGTGAAGGAGCTGCGAAGGTCGACGGTCACCCAACTCCTCTGCAGAAAGCAGCCCCTGGAAACGCTGCCGTTCCGAAGGGCTCGTGCGGCTCAAGATGGCAGCCTTCAACGTGTCGTAAGGGTTCGTGGTAGGCGGGTTGGCAAGGATGTCACGAACCTCAACCGCGATCTCAATAGGCAGTGACTGTTGTAGATGGTTGAAGCGGGTCTCTTGCGACGTGATGTGACTCACTCGGAAGCTTGCCTCGGCTTGAAGGAACCACACGTCGGGGTGCTTAGCGCTGAAGGGGGGCAAACGGCAAGCGACGGCGGAGATGCCAGGTGAAGAGGCAGCGGAGGACACAGAAGGACCGCTGGCGTCGCGGGGAGGGTCCATTCTGAGTACGTGGCTCCGCTGCAAAGTCCGGGTCACCAATGTCGCGACGGTGACAGAGAGATGAGAAGACACACGTCTGCACGCTACAGCGCCGTGGGCCCAAACTGGAGGCCCCGCTTTATTCCACGCTCGTGCCCAGCGCGCACCGCAAGCGCGTGGTCAGCACTCGCCACTCGTGGCTCAGCCCCAGCGTCATCGTTCCTGGAGCGTGCCCGTTTGCGGCAGCAGACGACGCAAGCTGCTGGGGCGCCGCCACACTTTAAAAAACAGAAAAAATAAGAAGCTGAGGACCTCTTTATGTGGGGCGATCGCCCCTTTCGCCCCCCCCCCCCCCCCCCTTGGGACCGCCACTGCTTTGATTATGCACGAAACGTCTTCCCGTTGTGCAGGGGATGAATTGTAGCGCCTTTCAAGCGCAAGCGATGCCAGACGGACATGCATCTACACGTCCAGACGCGGTCCGGCTGAGAACCCGGTGCCATGGCCCCCTTTATACTTTCTGTGCCTGTCAAGTTTCCTTTCTGCGGCCATCGCCGCTCGCCGGCACTTCCGCTATTTTCTGTCGCGAAGTGGCTTATGAAGGAGGCCATGCCTCTGTGCATTCGGCATGCTTTCTCAGCGGATGACAATGTGGCGCAACTGGCGCGCAAATGAGTTACCGTATTTTCGCTCGTATGACCCACGCGAAAAATGCGAAAATTTCAGTGGCAAAGTAGGGGTGTGGATAATACGCGGGGTTTTTCTTTTAGTTCAGATTCACGGCAGTGCGCTTTGCGCAGTGAAGCTCCTACAAAGTAACACTGACTAAGCCTTCAATGGCAGCGATTGTGCGAAACATAAAAGGACAAGGAAGAAAAAACAAGGACGAGGGATCTCTAACGATTGAATTTTATTAGTGAATTGTGACTTTCGCCTTGCAGTCAGTGTCTTATGCTAAACATACGATTTTTCGGTTTACATAGTATGTGATGTGTTACTTGACCAGTAGCTTTGGTGCAGTCTTTTCTGTATCAAATGTGTGGGTAATACGCGAGAATTTTTTCCTTCTTTTAAGCGGGCTGAAATTGGGGGTGAGGATTATATGCAGGGGCGGGTTATACGCGCGAAAATACGGTAGTTTTTACTTGAGCTCAATTGGGGAGACTTGTTTGAACGTTCGAATCCCGTCCGCCTAACGACGACGATGTTTTAAACGCGAAACTTTCTTGAGTGTGTGGGGATCGCGACTTTCACGCGAACCCCTTTCTGGCTAGATTCCCATCGCGGCCGGCGCACAACGCGCCTCGCTTACGCGACGGGAACCATACGGGAGGGCGCCAGCGACCGGACGGTTTTGTTGTTGCCCTGGTGGAAGCGTTGACCCTTTTCCCCTCTGCCTTACCCGAGAACCAGTTCTTCCTCGATACTAGCGCCACCGTAAGGCGAAGTCTGGGGGGACGTAGCATGACGAGGGGACGGTCTCTTGTCTCGGGGATCCGGTAGCGCGCGGACGTTTCGGCGCGCTGGTCCTGACCTGGGGAACGCGCCACAAAGGACGCGTTCGGACGAGCTGGGAGACTGCAACCGCGCTCGCACTCCGCAGCGCTCCGCTGCTCCGGTATGCCATGGGTGAGTCGAACCATCTCGATCTCTAGCGTTGTTTAATGCCTCGCTCCCAATGTTACCGTTATGGCCTACGATCAATCTGTATGCAGTGTATTTGATTTGCACATTGCAATAAATGCTGCCATTGATGTTTTGCCCTCGCCGCCTCCTGCCTTTGTCTGTCTCCGCAAACAACGGACCCGTCCGCAGCCGGCGCTCGCAAGGCATGTTTGCTGAGCGCGGATGGCTGCGGGGTGGGAAATCACTAGTGTGTGAAATGTAGAATCCCACAAGTGCGAAAATCAAATGGCGAAGTGCCAAAGTCCAATCCGCTGCAATCAAAGTCCAAGAGCCAACGATAAAAGTGCAAACTGCCTGCAAATCAAAGTCCAAACTCAGACTGCCGCAAACGAATCCCTCACAAAAATGCGGACCGCACCCCCCCCCCCCCCCCCACCCCTCCCCCCTCCCATCGTCGTCGTTATACCACCGTCGTGGTCCAAAATCCGAACTGCCAATGTCCGCTTCTACTCAGCCAAAGTCCAAAGGCAACGACCGCGCAAAAACCTAAAGGGATTGCTAACCGACCTATAGATTCGCTATAGGTTCACACCGGGGTTACGCAAGGTATCGAGGACGTTCGAACCGCTTCGACAAGGTTGGAATAGCAGTACCTACTAATTGTTACAAAATGTACACTTTTTTTCTGTGTTGCTTTACTTTTGACATTTTTTTCTGTAATAACCATCGGCCTTACTTCGGATGCTAGATGATCTTCTATTATCCATTCTACATTCTAATAATTTATTTATTGCGAATACTGCAAGCCAGATTTTCTGGCCCAAGCAGGAGGGGCAACTGGCAATACACAATCATTTATACAAGGATCAAACTTTTTTTTTAAGTAAGAAAACCAACAAACAAAAAAATAAGGCACATCGGTAAAGGCATGCCACACCGTACAATGCACATACTCAGTGACAAATACTCGCATGGAGCGCTTCGGAAACATTTCTGGCTTGAACAACTGTTTGCGGAAGTGCATTCCATTCAGAAATGGTACGGGGAAAAAACTAAGCTTGAACTGGTTTGTTTTTGCGAAAATAGGCTGAAGGGATTGAGTATGCGTGTGTCGTGTCCTTGTGCTTAAGGGTTGAACTAAAGTCGATGGAGTTATTTGCACTTTAGACGTAACAATATTATGCAAGAATGATAACCGGGCCAAGCGTCTTCGAGATTCTAGGGATTGAATGCCATTGTCAGACATGAGCTTCGAAGGAGACTCGTAACGCCCATATTTGCAAAAAATAAACCGTACTGCTTTTCTTTGGACGAGCTCTAGCATGTAAATATCCTTTTTAAGGGGCGGATCCCAAACCACGGAGGCATATTCCAGTTTGGCTCTAACAAAAGTATTGTAGGCTAAAAGCTTGACGTGACTTGGGGCATGTCTTAATTTGCGCCTCAAAAAACACAACTTCGTAAATGCAGCTGAACAAATGCGTGATACATGGGACGACCAAGTTAAAGTAGAGTTTAGAGTGATGCCGAGGTATTTATACTCTGCAACGTCTGTGATTGCAGTGTTCTGGAGAAAATACTGAGAACGAAAGAAAACGTTTTTACGTGTTATTCTTAAAAAAGCACATTTTGCGGCATTAAGCATCATTCCCCACTCCTCACACCAACTCTCTATTTGTACTAGGGATTCTTGCAACACAACACAGTCGTCAGGTGATCAAATTTCTCTAAAAACAATACAATCGTCGGCAAACAGCCTCACAGAGACCGCTTCAGGAATTACAGACACCAAATCATTTATATAAAGAAGGAACAACAGTGGCCCCAGTACACTGCCCTGGGGTACACCAGACGTGACAGCAAGAGAATGAGAGAAACAACCATTAATATCAACATACTGTTTTCTGTTTGATAAATAAGCTCTAATCCAGTTCAAAATACAATCGGGAAGGCCAATGAATTCAAGTTTATACAAAAGCTTATCATGCGGCACTTTGTCAAAGGCCTTACTAAAATCTAGGAACACCACATCGACTTGTCCGGACTCATCCAAAGCTGCAGAGAAGTGATGCACTGTTGTGACCAATTGCGTAACAGTAGACATTTTTTTCCTAAAGCCATGCTGATAAGGCGACAAAATGTTTCTTTCAGCAAGAAATTCATGAATGAATCCCGCAATAACATGTTCTAACATTTTACAGCAGCTACTTGTAATAGAAATGGGTCTGTAGTTCGAGATTGCAAGTTTATCTCCACTTTTAAAGAGTGGTTTCACCCTAGCAACCAGAAAATCATACGGGACTTCACCCGATGCCAGGGAGGTCTGAAAAATCCTAGTTAAGAACACTGATAACTGGTCAGCATACCGTTTTAAGAATCCATTTGGAAGACAATCGGGGCCGGGGCTTTTTCTCGAATCGAGCTTACGTAACATTGCCAGAACTCCAAGATCCGATATAACAGGTATACTTGAATCACGTGTTAGGCGTTTTGGAATCACGCCACCTGGTGAAAAAACTGATTGAAAGTAGTGATTGAATGATTGGGCTATTTCCTTAAAATCGGTCACAATTTTACCATTTACAGCTATTTCATTCAGGGAATGTTTTTTTTCACCCAAAAAGCGCCAGAACTTGGAAGGGTCGTTTTTGATAAACTCAGGAAGTGATACGTTAAAATAATGAGCCTTGGCTGATTTCACCTTACATTCCAACGACTGCTTGAGGCTTTGCAGGTGTTGCTCACTTGGACTCCTCTTTCTCCTAAGACGTTTTATTTTGCGCTTGGTCTGAATTATATCTCGGGTAATCCATTCATTGTATCTTTTACTTCTAACCTTTCTGAATGGTACAAAATGCTCAATGCAGTATTTTACTGTTTCCTTGAAATGCATCCACAACCTGTGCACATCATTGTTCATCTGGTAATCAAATTGCAACTCTAAATGATCAATGATAGAAGCGTCATCAGCGCGGTCAAAATTTTTGACATGTTTGACTGGATGGTCCTCGACACTGCCGTGCTCGATAGAAGACCAACAAAACGAGATGAGCCGGTGGTCGGAAATACCAGGATCTACTTTAACTATGCCACTAGAAAATCCTTCGCTAACAAAAAACAAATCTAAAATGGCATGAAGACGGGTAGGTTCAACAACTAGCTGATTCAAATTCATAGCCAACATCATGTCTAAGATACTATCACAAGAGTTGCTCACTCCATAAGTAGGGCGATTCCAGTCAAGACTTGGCAGATTAAAATCACCCGTTACAATAACCGCGCGCCCACTGTGGGGCAGAAGGGAATCGTACAATTCGCAAAGAAACGAGTCAGTTGCATCAGGTGCTCGATAAGCCGCACAAAGCAAGAATTTGAGGCTGCAAACAGATATGTCTAAAAACAAGATTTCATGGTTTGGAATAACAGGCAGAACCGAGATCTCGATATTATTTTTTGCTATAACGGCAACGCCCCCACCACGAGTGCCACGATCACGCCTATATATCTGATAACCATGTGGAACGACCTCGCTGTCACTGATCCTGTCACTCAGCCAGGTTTCGGTAATTACCACTAGATGGGGGTCATAGTTCAAAAGAAGCAGTTCTAAACTGTCACTTTTATTTACAATGCTTCTTGCATTAAACGAGATAATAACGAGTTCATCGAGAGGGCGAAGGAGTGGCTATATGTTAGCTGGTGCCGATTCACGATCATTTGCCTCGACTGGAACGCGCCGGTTCGTGGCATCGTCCCATGCGTACAGCCTCTTGTCAACATAAAGTTTGTCGTGCGCAAGCGCTACCTTCTTCCCCTTATCTTTTTCAGTTTTGGCACTTTGCCAGAGCGATCGTCTTTTTCTCAGAGTTTCTTGCGAATAATCATTTTGAATGAAGACTGGCGTACCCTTCAGTTTTTTTTGCATTCATCATTACGGCTTGCTTTTCTAGAAAATTACTGAAATGAAGAATCACTGGGCGATTTGAAGAAGACTTGCCTATTCTGTGAATTCTGTCTACTGAGGTACAAGTTACTTCTAGGGTTTCCTTAAAAATATGATCGATAACCACTCGTCTTAAGTCCAGTTCGGTTTCCCCCGATGCCTCGTCTACGCCAAATACAACCAAATTATTTCGCCGCCCCTTGTCATCAAGCTCAACTATCTTCGCCTGTTGTAGGCGTATTGTGTCCTGCAAACTCGTGACAATTTCTCGAACACCATCAAAGGAATCCATTCTCGTAGCCATTTCTTTTGCTTCATTCTCCAAGTGGCCTAACCGCCCTCCCAGAGACTTCACCATTTGTTCAGTTTGCTCAACTCTTTCTTTTACTTCTAACAAATCATTTCGGATAGCTTGTTGGCCTTTAATAAGTGAATCAAACATCTCTTCAACTGAAGGTCCTGGATTTTCCTCGATGTCTCCACACAACAACAGCTTACATGAATGAAAACAATCACTTAGAATGAACACTATTGTCCGTGGGCACGGCACAATAAGAAGACATCTTTCATCAGATCGGTACGAATAAGAACAACTAACCTGCAGCAATAAAATGGGAGGTGCGGTGAACATCTTGCCCAGTGCAGCCTCGCCGTGCCCACTAGCTGATCCGTCGTGCAGTGTTGATTTTATAGTTGTCCAGGGTGATGACGTCAGTCCTTTGATGCGCACCAGCGCAGGCGCAGGAACCGCATAGGAAGCGGTGCATGTTGGTGCGCAAACAGGGTCGAAGCATGTTGAAGCTTGTCCATCCGAGTAAACGTCTGGTACTGGTGATGGAATAAATCCGGCGAACGGCAGCAAAAGGGCCTGCAGCAATAAAATGGGAGGTGCGGTGAACATCTTGCCCAGTGCAGCCTCGCCGTGCCCACTAGCTGATCCGTCGTGCAGTGTTGATTTTATAGTTGTCCAGGGTGATGACGTCAGTCCTTTGATGCGCACCAGTGCAGGCGCAGGAACCGCATAGGAAGCGGTGCATGTTGGTGCGCAAACAGGGTCGAAGCATGTTGAAGCTTGTCCATCCGAGTAAACGTCTGGTACTGGTGATGGAATAAATCCGGCGAACGGCAGCAAAAGGGCCTGCAGCAATAAAATGGGAGGTGCGGTGAACATCTTGCCCAGTGCAGCCTCGCCGTGCCCACTTTGTGGAATAATGTGGAATAGTAAGAATATAATGTAGAATCTATTATAGAATCCAGAGCCTATAATAGAATATAAAATCATACCTATATTCTATCAATATTCTTCATTATTACCTATTATTACGCAGTACTGATGTATTGTTCTCTTCATGTTGTGCCCCCTGGGCCCCCGTCAAGCTGTTCCCGTAGCTTTTAGCGCAGACAACCAACCAGTACAATCTGGCGAATAAAGTGGATTGAATTGAATTTGAATTCAATAGAATCGGATTCGTTTGGAAAAGAGTCCTGATTAGCGTTAACTGAGATTGCTGTCCAATACTGTAATGAACCGGTGTCTGCTTTGAGTTCCCCTTCTGGGGTTACGTGTGTGACCAGGCACGCGTTTCATTGCACAGGGAAATTGAGAACTGCGTGTAAAAGAATGATTTCTTAGATGTTCATCGTTGATGCTGATGTTGTCAAGATATGGTGGCGAAGTGGAAGACTTACACTGGTATTCTGAGTCCTTCCTCCGCTCCAGCTTCCAGTAGAAGACAGCCTTGAAATCGATTTCCCCGTGCATAAGCATTGCCGGAATCCTCTCCTGATCCGAGTGGAGCGAGCAACTGGAGTGGATGAGGGACTCAGAATAAGGACTCATTCTTGTGAAATCTTATGGGTAATTCACAGCTGGCTTTCTTTAATGGCGCTATCAGTAGATTATTATTCTTGTTTCAAATGCGTAACGTGTGGTCAGGATACCTTTTTCTGTTCCCTATTTGGGTGAGTAAGCATTCCACCCGCCGCGGTGGCTTAGTGGCTAAGGCGTGGTGCTGCTAAGCATGAGGACGCGGGTTCGATTCCCGGCCGCGGCGGCCGCTTTTCTGATGGCGGCGAAAAGCAAGAACTCCCGTGTGTACGAGATTTCGGCGCACGATAAAGATTCCCAGGTGATCAAAATTAATCCGGAGCCCTCAACTACGGCGCGCCTCATCGCCTGCATTACGACGGCGCGTGAAACCTTACAATCAATCAATGAGTAAGCATTACGTTGAGAGTTTCGGCGTATTTTGTTGTCCCGGCTTCAGTCCTTGTTCTTGTGCGAAATTACACCGGATAATCACTAAATGGCCAGGAAAGAACATATATTGAATCGAAACAAGAAAGTTCGCAAGTTCGAAAAGTTCCCTGCCTTTCTGCCTGTTAGCGCTAGCATTATTAGGTCACCAGTAACAATGTGAAGAGCGGTAATTGAAATTTTTTCAAAATTTCATATCTTTTTATAAGGCTGAGCAGACTTCCTTCGAGGTTGGTAATGAGTTGAGTCAGTAACCGACGGCTAGTTGGATGTTTCTTCTCAAATCACAAAGGTTGATTTTTGTCTTCATTGCCCCTTTAAGTAACTAGTGAATTCGCTAGGAGAGTAAATTTAAAAAACTGTTGTTGATTCCTCTGCCAGAGGAATCGGTAAACACAAAAGTGAAATGTGCGGCGAAATCTGCAGCTGAGCATGATTTGTGGGTCGGCGGCTGTCTTGTGGGTGTGCTTGGCGAGCGACGTCCTGCTGGCGGGTTGCTTCGGCAAAGGTGTACTCGCGTCATTTCCGTGACGGATATGACGTCAGTGAAATCTTGGTGTATCCCGGCATAAAACACTTTCGTGTTAAAATATAAAACCCGAAAACGAACAACCCTAGGTATAAAGTACTATTTAGTACTTAAGGTTGCTTCCCTGCAAGAACACCGCGTGTGCAGGAGTGCACCCTTTACAAGCCGCTTGATTCGTTATACTGGCGTCATTTCCGTGTTGGATATGACGTCAGTGAAATGTTGGTGTATCCATGAATAAAACACTTTCGTGTTTAAAATAACGAGCTTATGAAGGCTTCAAGACGCACCATGCAAGCAACTTGTACAAAATGTTTTGAGCAGGAAACTTTTTGTTTTGCTCAGAAGCTTCCTATATGCGTATAAGAATACCCTCCGTCCCTCTCCGTCTCAGTGCCCTCAAAGCAAGGGGAGATGTGGCCGCCTCCTGTAAGAAAAAAACAAGCACAAATTCAATACCCTCATGCAAGTCACGCGAAATGGCCTTTTTTGCCTCGATGGCGCGTTTGGATACGACCGTTGGATTGCAGCGGTGAATCTAAACGGGCGTAGATTGTCCTCTCCCTGCTCGAGTGCAACGTGTTCTTCGGTCGCAACTGCCCTACAAAAGGCGCATAAATGACCGTAATACTCTTGTATTGGGGAGTGCGGGGGTGTAGAGGGGCAGGTGGCGAGAAAGAGGCTTTCCTCAAGAACCATCGGCCATGCACGACACGACCGACACGCGCGCAAGGACGTCCTTATCGGCACGCAAAGTGCGTGATGGGCAGCTAGGCACGTGCCGCTTGGCGCTATCCAAAAGCGTCTAATGGCTTGCACGCTCCAAACAGCGCTGGGCGTGGCTCAAGATGCGAAGCCCGGGAGCGTAAAAAAAACAAAATTAGGGCAAGCAGTTCTGGTGTTGTGCTAAAGGTGGTACAGTTAAACCTAGATGTGTGCAATTAGCTAGGTGCAACAATGGCAGTGCAGCATTTGCCAACCTGGTGTAGCGAGCGGTCGAGCCGTGCCAATACTCAATGAGTTCGGAAGCTGTGTTTCTGGGGTTTGCTTCCAGCAAGTGCTGGTTCAGAAGGGCGGACCGTCAGCGCATGATTGTGCGAATCGCTGATTTGAAAAAGTCCATTCTGTGAGCAATCAGGTTTAACCCGATTCTCCTGAGAGATATTCGGGGTGTAAGAATCGGGTAAAATCTCGTTTTACCGTACTGTCGCACATCTCTCCTACCACATTCTCCTACTTCTGCTATTCCTGCAACCTCCCCGCCACAACAGCCCATCTTGTATGGTTCTGCCCGCACCATCCCGATCCCCTCCCTTCCCCATCCCCTGACCGGTGGGAACGCGCACTGACCAGCCTGCACCCGGAGGACGAGCAACGCCTGATCAACCGGGCCATCCGGGCTGCGGAAGCGCGCGGCTTCCTGAACTGAGGACGCCACCCACCTTCTTCTTCTTTTTTTTTTTTTTTTCTCAATAAAACTTTTTGCCTCCTCGTCCTCTACCCGAAAACGAACAACCCTAATTATGTTCAGGGTTGTAGTACAAATGTAAATGAAAAGACCGCGACACCGCGAATATGTGAGGGATACAGCGCGACACAGCGAGGAATATGTGAGGGACAATTAGCAGGTGAAACGGCAATGTTAGTCGCTAAAAACGTCTCTAACTGCAATTGAAACGACTGAAGTCTTGTATACAGGGTGATCAAAGTTAAGTCGACAGGTTTTTTTAAAAATAGGAGCTTAGATTTCCGCGAGGAAGACCTCTACAGTGAGGTTATGCGCCCAGGGGGACATATAAATAGGATGTAATTATTGATGTAGGTGACTTAATTAACTAAAATTGATTAATTAACTTTTTTAGTGGCTACAGTAAACAGGCATGTTTGTATTGGAAAGTTAGACGCAATCATGTTTCTACGCAGTTTCAATTTACAGAATTCTTCTAGCGCATCCGTAGTCCGAGATATCAAATGGCGAAGTTTAATTGCCGTTCGCATGATTACGCATGCAAGACAGTCTGCACCGGCGCAAAGCTCCTCCCTTCTGTGACGTGCCTGCTGTGTACGGTGTTCAGTTCGACAAAGGGGTGGAGGCACAGGAAAAAGTGATAGCTGGCACCCATTCATTCTTGGCTGGCGTTATCGCAATCTGCACTACTCGGAACCGCTATCGAAACACAGAACAAAAGGGAGGAGCTATGCGCTGGTCTTGACTTCTAGCATGCGTAATCATGCGAACGGCAATTAAACTTCGCCATTTGATATCTCGGACTACGGATGCGCTAGAAGAATTCTGTAAATTGAAACTGCGGAGAAACACGATTGCGTCTAACTTTCCAATACAAAGATGCCTGGTTACTGCAGCCGCTAAAAAGTTAATTAATCAATTTTAGTTAATTAAGCCACCGACATCAATAATTACCTCCTAATTAAGTGTCCCCCTGGGCGCAAAACCTCACTGTAGAGGTGGTCTTCGCGTAAATCTAAGCGCTTATTTTAAAAAAAACCTGTCGACTTAACTTTGATCACCCTGTATATCCCGCCCACTTTTTCCCGACAGCACAGCGCCATTTCGGTCGGGTGGTGGGCATGTGACTCAGCTCTCGCAGCCAGGTCCTTCCGATTGCACATGTCTGTGCTGTGCTGTGCTGTGCTTCAGTGGCTGTTATAAAATTTTCTTTACGAAAAAAAAAAAAAGAAAGTAGCTTCATAGACCTTTGGCGTTTATTTCGCGCTAAGCGGCTAAACGGCTATACTATCAAAACGAATCTAAACGCACCGAAAGAGTGGAGACGGCGCTAATACAACAGTGACCTCTCCGGCGATTGGTTTGGGCTATGGAGTAGACGCTTTGCACACGGCGACGCGCGTTACTCACGAGCACTCCCAGACTGCTACTGTGACAGTCGGGGGAAACATACTAATAAATTCCGATTTGCTGGCCGCATCGGGAACGCGCCAACGGCTATCCGCTCTCGTATACGCGACGCCTGCTACGCCTCCGCCGTTTATTCCTTTCGTTCTTCTTCTTCTAACAATCCGACTGTCGCCGTGCAGGCCAGGCCCTTAGAATAATGAGGTATCAGCATGTATTACTATTCCTACCATTTGGCCTTCATTAGGCGAGCTTCTTGAAATTTATAGCTCCAGCGTTCTCCAATCCGTATCGGCGCGTTCTCAGAGGAGTGGTGAAGAAACACCCGGCGATATAGCCGTCTGACGGTGGGGTCCCATTATTAAACGAGCGTTGCTCCATCTTGGCCCCAAGCCCATTTTATATGCTCGCTGATGGCCGGAGAATGGGACGTCTGTGGATAACAGCAAGAAAAAGAAAAGAAGAAAATGAGGCAAGGCAGCGCGAAGCTAAAAGAAAAAATCCGCGGACGTATAGAAGCGTCTCCAGATGAGGAGGGGGCCGTAAAATCACGAGAAACGTCTCCGGGCGTTTGTGCGATACGAAGTTCAGATTGCTGATAGCTCGCAGAAAAATAAAAATGAAATGGAGGGAGAGAGACGGACTTCTCTTCTTTTTTCGTCTCTGAAACTGGGGCTCTCTAGCGATCTCTCTATTCGTAAAACCTCCTACTATAGCCGCTATTTTTCTTTGTTGGCACCCGTCTCCCTTTCCTGAAAAAGCAAAGATAGAATGTTGATGGCGGCCTTAAATTAAGTCGGCCACTCAAAACAAGAAAAACTGAATCGCCCTGTCGGCTCTGCTAAGTGGTTTCGGAGGCTTGCTTCACCACAATGCAGGAAAATTGCTGATTACAGCGACTGAACTACACTTCACTTGACGAGACATTGTTTCGTTCTGCGGAATTCACTCCGTCCGTCGCATCTATTGTTAATTCTGTGTGGGGTATGCTGACGACGTAAACCACTCAAGTCTTGCAAAACATGTAATGCGTTTTTTGTTCATTCATAAACACCCGCGGACCTCGGCAATGGCCAATCTCGTCGAACATGGGTCGAAACATTCTCATACCGTCAAAACCGGTGTCGTCCCAATGGGAAGCCGTTCGAAGGTCTGCTTTCAGTGCTAATCAGCGCCGGATGAGGAAACTTTGGGGCCCGGGGCTACTGCGTCCTTGGGGCCCTAATGGTTATGATAATTACGATGATGATAATGATTCCATTTTATTAGGCGAAATTTTCCGAGCGCATGTTATGCTCTGTGATCCATGATAAATTATACATAATTTTACCCTTTCCCGAAATTAATTTCTTGGCTTGATGTCTAGTAATATATAACGGGTTTTATCAGGCGTAAAAGTTAGTATGGGTTGATTGCCGGTCCATCACAAATTCACACTTAATCGAAGCACCGTGTCGGCCTGCACACGCCTTGGTACAAAAGAGTATTTTCTAACAAGAAGCATATTTTATTAAGCCTGTAAGGTTTTAGTTTTATTGTAATGTTCTCCACCTGCATATATGGGAGGGCTCAACGTCCGCGCAGGCAGCTGTCACTCACAGACATCTGCCAAACAGTTAGCCGCCACGGCTTACGGGCCAAAATTCTGTAGGTTACCCGCGCAGACGAGAAAGCACGCGGCGGTAAGAACACGCGTTTGATCGAAGTCAGGAGGGGGAGGGGGCTCTGACGTGTCGCGCAAACAACCTTCCTATCGCAGCACGATTAGCCCAAAGACGATGAGCAGAAAAATGTCGCTTTTTGGGCTGGGGAGCGGTCCGCTTCGTGCATGGGTTTCCGCATGGCCGTCGAACTTTCAGCGGCGATGAACTCCTGTTGCGCAGCTGTGATGGTCTTGCTAGTCGGCAAGTCGTTTCACATTAACGGGTCCCCTTTGGGTTGGAGAGCGACAGGTGAGCACGAGAGATGACATCAGACAACAGCTTAATAGAGATAGAATGTATCTGCTCACCCCCGCGCTGCTGCTCCCGTCGGTGCCGCGCAACAGTTCCAGCAGTCAGCAGTTTGTTGTAGATCGGTCGGGCCGTTGTTCGGTCTTAACTAGCAGTGGAAACACGCTAAAGCTTTTCGTCTAGATTCGGGGGTCTACGACGGAGGCGAGTATGGGTGGACCTCTCGTTTTCGAGTCCTCAACACGTCTGCCGCATCCACTGTTTTCCCGCGCTCCTTCGGGGGTTCCTCTCCTCCTGCCGCCGCGCCCAAGCTGGACCAGATCTGCGGGCCGCCCTTTGGTCCGCGCCGTCCGCTGGCTTATTCCAAAGCGAAAAGCGCCCACGGGGACAAACAGCTTACCGTTCCCTAGTCGCGGCGGAGGTCCGTTTTCAAGATGGCATCGAAGGGGTCGCACGCAGGATGTGTTTTTAAGTGGACACAGCTTTCGTCTTCCCGAAACGAAACAGACGTTGTTGTTGCTTTGTTTGGCGTCCACGCCTGAGCTCTTCACACCGCCTAGGCCCGCTGATTCCCCAGCTAGAAGGGAGCCGCTAGGGTCGGCTTGGCCCGGCGGCCTCTGCGTCCACGCGGAGTGGCGCCTAGAGAATTACGCTACGAATGGAGTCGCGCGGACATGTAGCTTCCGCAACGCTTGTTGCTGAGACAGCCTGCAGAGGCTACAGCACAGAGGCGCGGGCTGAAGCCGAACGACCCCGCGAATGGCCTGCACAACCTTTGAACATTTAAATAACAATATATACGCAGACCATTCAGCGAGAAAGATCGAGTCGATATCAATCACGCTTATGCGATTCAACTAATCCACTAGCATTATTGAACAGGTCGTCATCGCAATGAACTTCCTTGTCAAGCGCTATACAATGAAATTTGTGGCAGAAACTGTGTATGAGCCCGTAGGGCAGTGCTTAAGTTGTCAATAATTACATATAACGTCCTTCAGGCTTAAACAATTTGCAATCTTCTTCCCACATTATTTCATTATTTGCATGCCTGACCCTGTCTTATACCAAAACGTGCGCGCGCCAAAACGTCCGCGTACTTAGATGTCCGTGTACCAAATAGACTACCGAAACGACGTGTGCCGAAAAAGAGCGGAGCCGAGATCGGGGCCTTTTTCATGTGGCTTCTTATGTCCGGTGAAGCTGTGTGCCCATGACTTTTGGTCCAAGACATCTTCTCATAAACCTCGGTAAAACAAGGAAGGGGAGTAGGTATATAAATTAAATTAAAATGGACTCGAAGGTTGTCAACCATAGCGTGAGGGGCCCCCCACCCTTCCCCACCTGTCACGAGTTAGTCAGCTTCGGTGTGAAGGTGAGGTTGAAGCTCCTACCTTCAACTTTCAATGCGGGCAGCGAGCACACTAAAGATGTATTTTTTTCATATGATCGAGCGGGGCCCCTGACAGCTGGGGGCCCGGGGCTTCAGCCCCCGTAGCCCCCACCTTAATCCGGCCCTGGTGCTAATTCAGCTCTGGCTATAAAGAATAACCAGGGGTAGTCTTTGGAGCATGCAATGTTTTACTATGTATACCATCTGAGGTCCCTCGGCGCTTGCGGATACCGTCGAGCATGGGGTGAAGCGCTCTCAAACAGTCGGCAACTGTGTCGCCCCACTGGGGTGGCGGCGGGAGGGTTTTATGACGGAGCGCCGATAGGAGATCTGCTTTAATTGGTCATTCGGCACGGGCTGTGGCGACGGGGCCATAACCACGGGGGAGCCTTTTAAAGCCTGTAATGTTGTTTTTTCCTGTGAAAACTCCCGCGGCGCCTCCACGGTGGCGCATCTCGTCGAAAGTGGAGCGGGGAATTAACAAAGCGTCGGAAACGTTGTCGTCCTGCTGGGAAGTCTAAGCTCCTCCGAACAGCATCTGCGCAGATAAGACCGGTAGCAGCACCACCCGTGAAGCGATCTAAGCAGAACGCCGCGCTACAAGAGAAACCAGAGCGGAGTAGCGCCGAGTGTTTTAAGAAACGAAACAAGAACGAAGGCTAGTGCGTAAAATATTAGTAGTGGTAGGATTTTTTGTTGAAATAGCAGGACCACTGGTCACGATGGGGAAAGGGTCTGAAAGAAATGTGATGGGGAAGAACAAAGAAAAAAAGTGTAAGACGTTCCTAAGGGTTCAGTTGGTTCAAGGCACATGGAATGGGCCAGTTCTTCATCTGGGGATGGCAGGAGATCTTGAATGTTGTGGGTGATGCCTGGAGATTCACTACGGGGCTGTCCAGTCAAGGTCCCGCTCACATTACTCGCTCTACACCCCTTCGAAGTGAGTAAAGTGCAATTTCATTATAACTGCGCGCCAATTTGTTGCAGATCGTGGTGTAATTTTGATGTGAGAGAGTAATTTGCGATGCCGGAAATATAGGTTTGGCACTACCAAGGCAGGTTAGCAAGGCCGTATGGAGTGGTGGTATGGCAATGCGGACATTGTGGAGCAGTGGTGGGGTGTACTACTTGCGGTATATTATCGGCGTACATACTTTGGATGCTTCCGCCACGTATATAGAATGAATGAATGAATGAATGAATGAATGAATGAATGAATGAATGAATGAATGAATGAATGAATGAATGAATGAATGAATGAATTTATTGTCAAGAAAAAGGAAAGGAAAGACCACCAGCAGGCGTAAATTGTCACACCTAGGGGTGGACACCGCAACGCCTGCTGGTGCGGGAGTTGGGGCAGAGGATGACAGATTCATAGAGAGGAGAGACAGATGATAGAGGTGAGATATTTACAGAACACAGGGGAGAAAGGGGCATATTTACAAGTTAACACACACTCACACACCCACACAAAGTCTGGTCCAGAGAAAAAAAAAACGGAAAAGTCCACACAGTCACTGGGCCAGGGAGTCAAGTGCCAGGCGGAGCCCTGAGGCATCCAGGTAGCCGCCCAGCGCCTCGTGGACGCTGTCCCTCTCCCTGGTGTTGCCCGGCGGCCATAGGAGCTCGTCTAGCGGCCGAGCCCTTCCTCCCAGGGCGGCAAGCAGTTCCGGCCTCCCTGCCGCATACTCGGGGCACTCGAAGAGCAGGTGCGGCAGGGACTGGACAGGTGCGCGGCAGTGCCGGCAGGCAGGGCTGTCGGCCAGCCCCAGGCGGTGCTTTCGTTCCGCCGTCCACACAGCCCCCACGCGGAGGCGCAGGATTGCCGAACGCTGCTGTCGGGGCAGCCGTGCGGCCCGCACAGGTGGTGGGGCCTCTCCAGCGGCCAGCCGTGGGTCCGGGTGCTGTGCCCGCACGTGCCGCTGTATAAGGAGGCGGGAGTCGTCCGCCGCTGCCTGGGCATCCGTGGCCGAGGGCGTCAGCTCGTGGGCCTCGGCGGCCAGCTCGTCCGCCCGCTCGTTGCCCTCGAGCCCGATGTGGCCGGGCACCCATTGCAGCCGCAGCCGGGCACCCCTGTCTGTCAGCCGCTCCGCCTTCTCGCGCACGCCCCGAACCAGAGGGGAGTGCGGGTCGCCCTCCCGGATGCGCAGCAGAGCCACCCGGGAGTCGCACAGCGGGGCGCAGCGCTAGGGTGCGGGCTCCAGCTCCAGCAGCAGGTCCAGGCCCAGCTGGACCCCCACAAGCTCTGCCGTGGCCGAGGATGCGGCGTAGTGCAGCCGGGCCTGCCGGGTGGGCTCCCCCAGCACGATGGCCGCTGTAGCCGAGCCCTGCCGCTGCCGCACAGAGCCATTCGAGTAGGCCAGGGTGTGGCCCTCCAGGTCTTTCCAGACGACGGCCCGGGCCAGCTGCAGCAACCCACAGTGGGGCGTTCGCCGCTTGCTGCGCAGGCCCGGAATCTCCAGGTGCAGCTCGGCCGCCAGGTCCGGAGGGCGGCTGGAGGGCCCCAAGTCTGTGGTGCCCACCACCTGCTCGTACCGGGCCAGCATGCGCCCCATGCGCGAGTGCTGGTGTGTGCGCAGCCGCTGCAGCAGGGGGCCGCCCCCCTCGGCTCGGCGCAGCCGATCAATGTGGCCCAGGGCCCTCTGCTTGGCCGTCATCTCCAGCGTCCACACCCCCGCCTCAGCCAGCGTCCTGTCGCACTGCGAGTTTCGGGGCAGGCCCAGGCAGGCGCGGACGCCCTTTCGATGGTCGCCCTCCAGCTGCCGCCAGTTGTGTCTCCGCAGGGTGACCAGCGGCAGCGCGTACATCAGTAGCCCCACGGCCGAGGCGCTGTACAGCCGCAGGGCTGTATAAAATGGTTTTCGTAGATACCTGTTTGGTTTTCACCTTGGTGGTTTTCATAGGTACCGTAGATAGCGTATAAAATGGTTTTCGTAGATACCTGTTTAATGTGTAATTTAATATAAAAACACTCCTACACTATGTCGTGTACTTGTCTTTTTGCCCAAAACATGCTCAAGGCTCTCTCTCTCTTCCCTCAGTAATGTTGACATGTACGACCAGTGCCACGAGCGCTAGAAGCCGAGAAAGTTGTTTCAATATACACACCTCGAGGGTTTTTGCAGCGAAGCCCGCACGAGCTGAAATCGGTTTGAAAAAAAAAAAAAATGGACGCCGAAAATGTCAACCTTAAAAAAAGAGAATGCGCTAGAGTTACCAATGCAAAGATTTATTTGCAAGAAACACGCATTTAACCATTAATAACATGTGTTCATTTGAAGCTGGGGAAAAGACCTCAATGATACTTCAAGACGAGTAGGGCGGATCCGCGACCACCGACGCGTACTTCACACACACGCAGTCGCGAACAACCTCCAAGAAGTAGCACAAAACCGATCCCACCGCGTCTAACACCAGGTTGGATACTCTTAAATACACTGTCGAGAGTACTCGCGTGATCGCGGCGCGATATTGAGCATTATCCCGCGTATACTCTATGCCTACAGAACCGAACGAGGGCGGTGCGCGTAGGAAAACCGACCCAGCCTACACTATAGAGGCAAGCTTTCCCATGGTGGGCCTGGCGGTTTGGTTTTGTATTTTTTTTTATTCTCGTCTACGTCCTCGGTCAGCTTAAACCCGTCTGGCATCGACGGGGACATTCAAGATTAACGCGCGGTCGTTATGGCACTGCGCCGTTTCCCACCGGCGGCCGGGAGATAGTGGTCGCCGGCCAAAGAAAATGCTGGGGCCTACAACGACGCCTTGCGGGACGCCACAACTGGGCGGTGGCGACTGTACGCCCCGCGGAAGATGTGATACCATATATTACTTAGTGTAGAATCGAGACGGGCTCCGCGGCGACCTCTTTCTTCTTTGGGTTGCCGATATCCGAAACGTCCTCTCTGTTTCTTCTTCATCGACCGTCTTCGACTTCCCGTCTAATCTCGCATTCGCCTTCCTCCAATCTCCCTTCTTCTTCTCGTCTGAGCTGCATTGACTTTGACCTGCGAAGTCATCGTCGTCGGCCGTTGCCCTTCGTCGAGCCGTTTCCGATTTGTCCCGCACCTGATTTCGTCGACGAGCCCCGTGGGGCGATCCCAGGCGACCGCCCAAAGAACGCACAACGATGACCGATAGTGAGTAAAAAAAAGTGAGAGCCGCGGGAAGTACCCGTCACATCTGCCACCGAGCCTGACCGAGCTTTGAACGTACAACAACCATGGAAAAGTAGGAAGGAGGCTGAAAGAAAATTTATACAGAAAGGAAGCTAAGTCATTCCGGTCTGTTCCTTTGAAAATTTTTACTTTGCGCAGAGTTTCTGCGATAGGACGTTTCTGAGGAAAGTACGCATTTCTCTGTGTATATTTCGTCCTAGGCGGTTAAGCTGGTGTGACGAGCGACAAGAGCTTGACGGTTAGCGACCGCATTCGAGAGCGTAAACCGAGGGAGTCGTAAAAGATGATTTAAGAGACTTCGTACGGAAGGACAGGACGTCTGGAGAGATTCGAAAGTCCATACATTCGCAAACAAGCCTGTTCACTCTGCGGGCTTACGATAAGGCAAGAATGCGTATGTTTGCGCAGCCGTTTCACCCCTCAGCGTGGGCTTCTGTTGGCTTGGTTGGTGGTGCGAGCCGTCCACTCTAATGATGTTTTAGGTCATCGTCGGGCAGGAGGGAGTCAATGAAGAGAATTCAGTGCGGCCATCGAGAGTGCAAAAGTACTTCTAAATGCGATAGTATTCAGCGCACGTGGAGGTGCGTGTTAGGTATACGAGCTGTCCGATTCGAAGGCCCTACGTAAGAACAGAAGCGGGTTCGACGTAGAACGGCTCTCATTAACATCCGTGTTGTTGCACAGCCAACCTCACGAAAACCCGCTCAGGGTTCTGAAATAAATGTTAGCACACTTCCAACTATAAGTACTCGTGATGAACGTGAGGACGAAAGATAATGTGAATGGTCTACCTCTGCAGGCTGCTTTGGATAAAAAATGCGTCGGAAAAGATATTCCAAGGTACAAACTATGGGGATCATGCAAACACCCACGAAAATACATAAAAGGTCCTCATGTTGTCCTCTTCTTGTGTATCGTCTGTCTCCGCTTTAAATATAAATTAGATCCACCTAGCTCAACTTTCCGTTCTACATACATACATACATACATACATACATACATACATACATACATACATACATACATACATACATACATACATACATACATACATACATACATACATACATACATACATACATACATACATACATACATACATACTCAAACAGCGTGTTATGCTTTTAGGACACGCTCAAACTGTGACCAAACTACTCGTTTTTTTTAGCTTCACCTTCAATACCCTATTGAAATGGGGAGTTTCATGGGAGGAATTTGCGACAGGGGTGCAGGAACGCAGTACCGGAGGGCCACGCGTTAATTTGAACACCCCGAGGATGTTTGATGTTGCCGAAACCTCGACACACTGGTGTTTGTTTTCTGCGCTTCCAATGGGAAATCTGCCGCCCTGGCCGGTAATAGAAGCGCGACTGCGCACCCCTTAGAGCAACGCCTTGGACGATAGCAGTTTCATTTTGCAGCATATCGTAGATCACCAACCAACCTTATCCGTTTTTCTTCGAGGTCAAATAAATCCCATTACCCCTAATGGGCCGGCCCTCCACTGTCATTTTTGACACGTCGCGGAACAGCCGCGCCCTCCGTCGGTGGCAAAACGAAATACTTCGCCTTCCTGTGAAGCAGTGCGAGCATTTTCGTTTACTGGCTGAAGCCAGAGCGCGCCACACGTCGCGGAGTTGGGAGTGGAAGAGAGTACAGTCAGCGAGGCCGGTTCGACTTCGATGCAGATTCCACTATAGAAATGAACCTGCGGGTTAAACGTCAGTCGTTATGGCTCGCAACTCTGGAAGACTGAAAACTTTCCTATAACAGCCGCAAGACACCTGTTATTTGCTCTAGAAAAAGTACAAGTGGAGTGGCTCAGTGGCTAAGGAGCTGTGCTGCTGGCCTTCCAAGGACGTGGGTTCGATCCCGACCGGAGCGGCTGCCTTTCTGATGGAGGCGAAAAGCGAAAACGCCGGTGTGTAGAGATTTCAGCGCGCGTTAAGGGTCCCCAGGCGGAGTCCTCCACTACGGCGCGCCTCAAAGCCAAGGCGTAGCGTCTGCGCGTTGAACCCCACAGTAAATAAATAAATAAATAAATAAATAAATAAATAAATAAATGAATGAATGAATGAATGAATGAATGAATGAATGAATGAATGAATGAATGAAACTTTATTGACACAAGGATGGCGACTCGGCCTATGTGGGGGCGGGTGGGGAGCCGTTCCAGGGATGTCTGTAATCCGTCTCGTGCAGTCGTATGTCTGCACGTAGGAAACTACGAGTGTGCATACGTATGTACGGGAACTACCGGTTTGCTTACGAGCCCTGCAGCATGCTTCCAGTAGCGGGCACCTAGCCAAGGCTTGCTACGAACGGTTGCAATTGAACAATAAATAAATAAATAAATAAATAAATAAATAAATAAATAAATAAATAAATAAATAAATGGTACAAGTGAAGTAGCCGGATCGGTACTTGCACAATGCAGTAGACCTTGCAGAAACCTTGTAGTAATTAAAACTATGATGCCGTGAAGTACTGTAAGGCCTTAATAGAGTTTTAGCATAGCGGCTAGCCTCAGCTAACGCTACGGCGGCGGGTCCCGCGTGCCGGCCCTCGCCATGCCCGCGCATTCGTTCCGCTGAGGGTGACCTCCTCACCCTCCCCGCGCGTACATGCGCAGTCGGGTCCCGGTAACCCGCCGCCGTAGTGTGAGCCTCCGTTAGCCGCTATGCTAAAACAGTATTAATTCTATGGCTAAAACTCTCTATTAATACAGGCTCCAATTCGACAGGGTTTTAAAGAACGCTTGATTAGAGAAGCCTGAGTGAATTGCGCTGTTTTTTACCCTCAATGCGGGAAAACACTATAGGGCACAACATCACGTTCGCATAAGCGGCCGAAGTGACGAGGGTTCCACCTAATCGTGGTTGGGGCCGACAGGTACGAAATGATAAATTACGGAAGTTTTTGATTCAATAGAAAGCCTTCTCATTGGGACCGATGCCGTCCTGTCAAAAAACTGATGCATTTCCCCGTGGACCGGTTGGTCGACCGGAAATATCTGATAAGATCTCTGTACACACGGCGCATGCGTGAAACCGGGCTTCCATTGCGTCAAAACGGTTACTTGGAAATCGCGAAAAACGAACGGTTCTAGGTAAGACAATACACGTATCCATCATGAAGAATGGGTTTGCTCTAAGTTTACTCTCTCTCTCTCTCTCTCTCTCTCTCTCTCTCTCTCTCTCTCTCTCTCTCTCTCTCTCTCTCTCTCTCTCTCTCTCTCTCTCTCATAAACCATGTGCCGGTATACATCGCAATCGTTCGTAGATGCGTTTACTTTTACGGGAAAAATCGTCGCATCGTTTCATTTTTCGTCTGCGATTTGGGTCTTGGAAGGTTTGGGGATCGGTTGGACGCGCTTTCAGCGAAGGGTTTGACGACGCACTTTTGATATCAGAAAGCTTTCTCACTGCTCTCAACTTTCTAAGTCTTTTTTTTTTCTTAAATAAGCTCTCTTTTCACACGTACTGGTTTATTCGCGTCCAACCGGACACATTTTTCCACCCACTGACTTTACAACGTTCTTTCGATGGCGTTTGTATACGCGGGGCTCTACATGGCGATGTGACCGACAAGGCCATGTCGCTTACATATATGTAAGCACAGGTTACATTGTGCGCTTCATCGGAGACTGCTAGCTAGCTTTTGTAGTGCGCAACTGCGGTGGCCCGAAAGGCATGACGGGAAGACGGACGCACACTCGAGTCGGAAGTTAAAAACGATCAGAAGAGCCCGTAAAAAGTCACCGAAAAAATTCAGGGAAGCTTGAACTCGCGCGCAAGACTTTAATGGAGAAGCTGTTGTTGGTGACTTTCGCCGGACGCATAGTTAACGCTTTCAGACGTTATGTACACAATGGTGTACATTTCCATCCTGTTATTTTTAATAAAAAATAGCAAAACTAAAAGTTCTCACTAGTTTATCGTAGTTTTATATCCTTCGTCTAACAATGAAGATTTTAGGGCGATCTGGTGGGCAATAAGATTAATACAACCCTAAACAAACAAATAGGTGACGCACGCGACGGCTTCAGCGGGTGAGCTTTCTCAACTCTTTCTCCTCGTTTTCTCAAAAGAATTGCGGTCCTAAATATATAGAAACAACGCATATCACACAAATATATACGTACCGTAATTACCCGATTCTAACGCGCCCCCGATTCTAACGCGCACCCGATTTTCCAGGCAAAAAACCGAAAAAACCTGCACCTCCGACTGCAACGCGCAAGGAACTTTCTGAGCAAGAAAAACGAATGCGAGAGAAACGGGGGATTTATTTCCCGAAGTAATCTGACTCATCTCATTCTTTGTCGTCTTCCGCTGACCGCAACATCTCGTCATCGGTGCCGTCAAGCGCGTTCGCTATGCCACACTTCTGAACGAACGTTCAACCATGTTCGATGGGATCGTGGCCCACGCCTGGCACGCCCATCCCGCGAGCTTCTCCAGAGGCATACGCTTCAGCCAACCGCTCATTGTGAACGCGTTAGAGCCGCTCGTAAGCCGCGTAAGCGGCGCTCCTTCGTTGCCACTGCTGCCATTGCTGTTATTAAGCACGTGAGTGGAATAATTTGACGATTTGTGTGAACGCCGAAAGAAAACCCTAGGTGCCTAGATCCTAAAAATTGTTGTTAAAAGCTTTGGCGCCATCTTGAGATGGCGATGGCGATGGGTGGAACGAAATTTCAGCTGTTTCGGCAGTTTCGGTTTTGTATCCGATTCTAACGCGCATGCGATTTTTCGGCCTTTTTTTGCGGAAAAAAGGTGCGCGTTAGAATCGGGTAAGTACGGTACATGGAAATATTCAGCGCTACTGGACGCTCCTGGCTCCTGCGACGCTATTTACACAAATCTGTACATGACTGTAAAAAAAACTAATATTGTCTTGGGGTCAGTAACCTGCCATTTCATCCTATTTGGTGAGATACAGAGCATAGAAAGAACAACAGCAATTTTGGGGGGAAATAGCTAGCGGCGTCTGAATAGGTTAAACTTCAGAATCATTGTTCATTTGTATAGCGGCGGTGCAAGTAATCGTCGTCATACGCATCGAAGTGGTCGTTGTCTTCTTCGCGGCGAGTGGTGAACGCAAAGTCATCCTCGGCATTGTAGACTTCCACCCCCTCAACAGGCGAAGGGGTTGAACTATAGCGAAGCTGCAGGATTTATTTCTACGTGAGCACTGATGGACACATCACCCCGCATTTGTACAAGTTGGAAATGGTTTATTTCTATGTTCCGTCATTGCTTTGCAATATGCGTTGATATCGTCGTGTTCCTCGTGCCAAGCGTTACATACGCGGCAACACTTGACGACAGTCCCGGAGTTTTTTGCCTTTTTTTTTTTGCTAAAGCCACTAAGCGAGCCGGTGACTTGGCGGTCGCCACGAGGCACGCGCTCACGACTGCTCTGCATTTTTGTTGGTATTTTTTTCTGCAACACCGAACTTACGGCTTGTACAACAGCTCCGCTGTTAAAGCCTTACAGCACAAAGGCGGAAACAAAGCAAGTTCCCAAACGCCCAAGAGGAAAGCTTGACCTGAGACAATGACGCGCCCGACCCAACAAGGAAGAAAGGGAGGAATAAAGGTAAAAGAAAGGCAGGAGTGTCAACCAGGCTGTGGCCTAGTTTGCAATCGTACCCGTGGGAAAGGGGGAAAATGGGGGGAAAAGATGAAAATAGGAAAAGAAGGGGAAGGTAAGGACAGAGCGTAAAATTAAGTACAACACTGCATCGTCTAAGAGCCTTATAAACACCAGAACAATCATCTCCGCCTTCCCTCCTTTCCTCCTCCTTGGTGATGATGATAGCGGTGAATATAGCTCTTCCGTCTTTTTTCACCCTTTTCTTCCGTACAACTTCCTCCTCGAGGCGATTCATATTTCGTTTGTTACTTTCACAATCTTGCAATATATATTTCTCATCATTGCACCAGAGTCTGCTGTTGCATCCTTTTGTATTTCGTAGCTTTCGTCCATCGCAAATTGGTGTGTTGCTGCCTTGAAAGACATGACATCCCTGGCGTGTTTTTTTACCTAGACCAAACATTTTTTAATAATGGTGCAGCAAACTGTCAGATACACATTTCTGTACATAACAGTGTCTTCCTCTAAAAAATGTGGTCTGTCAGCGACTTTAATTGTAAAAACGAAGCCTGGCTGCTTCGCTTGTATTTTATAAACGCCTTTCACGTGCCAGGTCGAAACGTTTGTCGCATCATTTTTCGGTGTCACTGATGCTTTCAAATTCTACTTTCGCCTGACGTTGACCTGGCATTACCCTGTATGGCGGTGGACGTTAGTTTTTCTTTCTGTTGTGGTTTACCTCTGCTTGAGTATCGAACGTGGATTGGATTGGATAGGATTTTCCACTTTGAAATGGTGTGTTCAATTTTGTCTGCCACTCCTTCTTCAAACGGTGTTTTGTCCACACAACGTGTTTATGGGCAGCTGTCATGCTACAAAGTAGCAGTTTTGGGGTCGCAGCAGGGGAGTAGATCTCCAGCGAGTGACGACTGGAGGGCGTAGGTAGCATCGATTTTGAGAAGGGACGGATGCCTGACTATATCCTTTCCAATGATAGGCAACGCTCTTCAGCATTGTCCAGACTGCTACCCAGAAACTTCATTGACATTATGCAACACTGTACGACTATAAGGCATCACTTCAACCTTCCAATTCCTTGCGCCTTGCTAAGAGCATTGCGCATGATTTTGGGTTGATTGTTCAAAGGCTGTATCGTTTTAACGGCGAAGCCGTTTAGATAATCGTAACTTTTCGTGTCCGCAGTTAAAAATACCAAAAAATCGGCGAACGCGTGCACTTGAGCGCGGGCTTCGCGTCGACCGCCCGGCAGATAACAAAACCAAGAAAATGCTTAGCGCTCGTGTGTGCGTGCCTCGCAACGACCGCCCAGCGTCTCCTGCGCCCGTTTGTCAAGCCAAGCATATCCAAGTAGTGAGATTAACCAAGATTGGGCAAAAAAAAAAAAAAAAAAACTCTCGTCCTTCAAAAACGCACGCAAGGCCGTAAACGACAGTCCCTCCCAGACCCACAATTGAGCCTACATGGCGCTCCAATCCTAACCACCCCTACAATTCGTGTTCTGGGACTTACTATCCAATCAGACGGCGCAGGCATTTCTACTATTCATAAATTACAAGGAACACTATTGCAAATCACGCACCTCATCAAACGCATTGCTAATCGTCGACAAGGACTGAAAGAAAATGACCTCGTGCGCCTAATTCAAGCCCTCCTAATTAGCCGCATCACATACGGAACTCCATATTTGGCTCTCAAAAATAGTGAAATACAAAAACTCGATATAATCATCCGGCAAGCCTATAAATTAGCACTAGGGCTACCACCGACAACTTCCACTGCCAAATTACTACAGATGGGACTTCATAACACCTGGGACGAACTTCGAGAGGCACATCATGTCAACCAGATCGAACGGCTCAAGCTTTCACACACTGGCTGTCACCTCCTCCGTCGCCTCGGCTACCCACTACCTGCCACCCATCACCCCCGCCAACGCATCCCTCTCGAAATACGCGATTGCATCTCCGTCGCCCCAATACCCAAGAATATGCACCCCCTTCATAACCAGGGTCGCCGACAAGCCCGGATTCGAATGCTTCGCAAGATGCTTCAGGTCAAGCCACGAGAAACCCGCTACGTTGACGCCGCCAAATATGCCGATAAACCAGCCTTCGCAATTTCAACAGTAGACCACCGAGGAATTGAATTGGCTTCCGCAACAGTAATTGGCAATGACTCCACAACTGCAGAAGAAATCGCAATAGCCCTCGCAGCCACTACATCTCAAGACATTATCACCATCGTCACAGATTCGCAAGCTGCCTGTCGCCATTACGCCGCCGGTCACATAGCTCCCTTAGCCCTCCGCATTCTACAGTCCATCCCTAACCCTCCTTACCTCTACATTCTCTGGACCCCGGGACATGAGTCTCTGGAGGGGAATAAGGCGGCTCATGCTGCCGCCCGCGCGCATATCTACCGGGCGTTCCCCTCCAACACTCCAGCATCACCGTCGGAAGTCCACCATTCTGTGCCTCAAAAATTCAACGACATCCTCGAACATTACCGCCTCGAACGCCGCATCTTTCCCCCACCCCACGACAAGTTGACTAAGGAAGAAGCCACCACGTACCGCCGCCTTCAAACCAACACCTACCCGCACGGCACCCTCCTCCACGCCATTCATCCCACCTCCTACTCCGCCACCTGCAAGTACTGTCCCCAACCCTGCACACTGTATCATATGATTTGGGCGTGCTCCCACACACCATCCCTCCCCCCTACTCCCTCCCCCAACCATGAGCAGTGGGAAGGCATGCTAGCCAGCCCGGACCCCGGCGATCAGCTTCGGCTGGTTGAAAGGGCCCGCCTGGCAGCGACCGCCCAGGGACTTCTGGACTGAGAAGACCCCCCATTGCCACTACTACAAAGACTAATATTGAAATAAAGTTTATTCCTCCTCCTCCTCCTCCAGCGTTCCTCGTAATCGTGGCAACACTTGCTCGGAACGAGAAATCCACGTCATGGCGTACGCCCCTCCAAGGTGACGTCCAAAGACTATCGCTTCCAAAAAAATGCGAGAAGCTCACACTTATAGCAACAATGATGGAGTAAAGGTCGTTACGGCAGCGAAGAAGAAGCAAATCAGCTGGAATCATGGACTTAAACCTTCGTGATGGCCGTGAAGGTTGCGTACTGCTTCGCTATCTTGAAGTCTTACGCGTTAGTGCTAGCTTCCTTCATTTTTTCAATCATATGCCAGTTGCTACTTTTTTGCGTCTTTTTTCGCCTTCGCCTGTGTGTCTTATTTTTCACCGTTTTTTTTTTTAATCTTGCAAGTAAAGGAAGGCAGCGGCGAGATCACTTAAACTCGCAAACCGCGTTGCTTTCCTTCCCACGCACAATGAATGCAAACGACCTTAATTAGCTTTCCCGCTTCCCCTAAGATGTTGGAAAAGACGAGTAATTAGTGGCGTGTGTTTAAATCGCACTCATACAACAATGCTCGCTCGCAGTAGCTGAAGGCGACGAGGTTGCATAACGAAGCACCGGCAACGCGGAGGCGCTAACAAGCGCAAGGTCGCTGAGTGCTCTCCTACTTGTTCGCGGCGGGCTTGTCAAATGCGCGAGCAAACCCGCGCGAGCAATCCATAACGTCCGCGCAGTCAGAATGTTCGGTCAGTGCCCCGTGGCGGCGGTTGCGCTCTTTCGCCGTGCATATCCCATCTCGCGGTCATCCGTGAGCAGCCAACCGCTCCCGCAAACACATCAGCAGCGAAAGCCAGGCGACCACGACACAGCGCAGCTGTCTACGGCGTCATCGCTTCAGCGGTGGCAGCGCCACCCGGTAGAGCCAAGAAAGACCCCCCATCAAGTCGCGAGCCACTCCATCATAAAGCTCGGGCTGCTTTCCTCGCGTTTTGCCGCCTTCGGCGCGTTCCCGCAACCTCGCAACAGGTGTTCGGTCACTTTCGAATGTCTGCCGCACGACACAACGACGGACGGAGGCGGCCAAATCTCGCCATTGGCCCGAACACGTCACGTGACCTCCGACAACGGCGAGTTTCGGTTCGGTTCCGGCCGGCCTGCTCCAGCCGCGACGGGAGAAATAATTTCGGTTCCGTCGGCCCACTCCATCAAGAGCCGAGGGCTTCCTGCGGACAGCGTTGTTGATTGTTTCTGTCCGCTCATCTGCCTCGTACCGAACCCTGCTCTTAAAGACTGACTCCGCGGCTGGTGCGACGATCGTCATTAAGTGAACTCTTGATGCTCCTTGGCGTACGCTGCCGTAACTGCTAACAAGGGTTCTTTTGAGAGCGCTAATTTTAGCTCGATTAGTATGCCGGAGTGTAGTCCGCATGGAACGCCGACGATGTTTAGTGCCTTCGAGTGAATCGTAAGACACTGGCGAGCAAGGCGTTTGGGCAGGCTTCGGCCGCGCTAAAAGTGGGTACGTGACCTGGGGATTTGAACGTTGCCAAATAAGCTTGCGTGATTAGAGTTAGACTGGGAAGTGCACGAACGTGTCTACTGAGACAACGTTGCTAATAGAGACGTGGTGATCATCTAGTCCCAGCGTACGCCTTCACATTACGTTGTATGGCGTATGCGGCGATTGTCGATAAAGATGAAGATGATTTTTGAAAGCGATAGCCGTTCTTGGGCTGCTTAAAGCCGAAAAATTTGATCTGTCTGTCTGCCTGCCTGTCTGTCCCTCGATGTAGCCTTCCGGCCAAAAGTTAAAGGAAAACTTGAACGAGCAGACTTATATAGGCAAAACTTTTCCAAACAACTAAATCTCCAAACACCCTTCGTAGTTGCCAACGTTGCTCAGGAAAAAGAAAACATTAGGGATATTTCAGGCAAAACATGAATATATGAGTGGAATAATTTTTCATTCACCAAGTTGTCCAAAATATATAACACAAACTGTTGGGCCAATAGCCGAAGCTAGTGTAGGCCCCATTGCACAAATATGCAATACAGCAGCAAACATTATACAGATGAGTCAAAAGATTTGGATTGGTATTTTAATTAACTGCACATGGCTGCTTGATTTTTGCCATAGAAAATAAAAAATACGCTTTGAAACCAATGTTTTGACCCAAAATACAAAAAGCGCTGGCGCACGTCCGTCCTGCCTCGTGAAGTAATTCCAAGTCCCACAGTAACGAAAGGTTCCAGTAGATGGCGAGCGAGCAGCGGAACGCGGGAAAATTGAATTGTCTGCAACAAAGCTCCACTGTATTCATCGTCGGAGATGCGAGACTAGAGGGGAATCGCGTCACAGGTGGGGAAGAGAGAGAAGAGAGGCATTTACGGGGCAGCGGCGGCACAAGACTATCGTCTTTCGAAGACATTTCATCATCATCATCATCATTTATTTTACCCTTAAAGGCCTCTCTCGGGGCGTTACATAAGGGGGGGGGGGACACTCAAAGTACAAATGGCAATGAAAATGCAGTTCATGGTTACAGTTTTTGAATTACCAAAACATACAGGTAGGAACAAATAACAAAAAGAACACAGAGCATGTAAAACGAATTATTTAACAGTCAATTCGCAGTCCAAAATATACAGGACATTTGCACCATTTGCACCAAACATTTGCACCAAAGTAGGCAGATACGCGGCCAATTTTTATGTTTTCGGTAGGGAGCCGCGTTTGTGCGGCCACAATGCATGATGTAAAAGGCCCCCAAAATGACAAAGAAGACGACGCAAACGCGGAAGTTGGCATTGTTTTCACTTTTAACAGGGATGCTGATTAAGCTGAGGGTTGGGCCTGCGAATGTGCGCAGGAAAACCTTGCCTAGCGATGACGTCATCGCGCGCGCCGGTACCGCTTAACCGTATAGCCACCTTTGGAAGCGCGTCATGGGGTGGCTCAGTTTATCGCTTTTTGCGACGAGTAATGCAGTTTTGGTGGGGCAAAGAGAAGAATTAATGCCAAAATGGAAAGGCCAAAAAGCTGAGAAGCGGTAGTATTATTCAACTTCTTAATTAGAGTCCCACACGCCATACCACGCAAGCCTAACGGTGGCCACCGAAATAGTTCAAAAATTTTGAGGAATTGCTCGTCCCGCTGCGACCTTTGCCTTACTCTTGGTGGAGCTTCACCTCAAAGCGTTGATTGATTGATTGATTGATTGATTGATTGATTGATTGATTGATTGATTGATTGATTGATTGATTGATTGATTGATTGATTGTAGGATTTAACGCGCCGACGCAACGCAGGCGATAAGGCGCGCCGTAGTGGAGGGCTCCGGATTAATTTTGACCACCTGGGGATCTTTAACGTGCGCCGAAATCTCGTACACACGGGCGTTTTTGCTTTTCGCCTCCATCAGAAAAGCGGCCGCCGCGGCCGCGAATCGAACCCGCGACCTCGTGCTCAGCAGCGCAACGACCTCAAAGCGTGTGGTAACGTGAAAATGGTACCTACTTTAATGACCGAGTGTTGAGTACTCTTTTGGGGGCTAACGACGACACCACCCAGAAAGCTTGGCCAAGTCTTGAAGCAAACCCGCGCATAAAATTTGGCCGAGTGTGGAAGCATAACCTCGCATAAACTTAGCTGAACTAAGGATAAGCTAGGTGGGGGCGCCAGAGTCGCTGTTTGTCTTCGCACCACTAGTGCTGCCCCAGTTTTCAATTTTTTTATGTAAGGAAACAAGAAAGGAATGTATCTTTCATGATATTTTTTTAGAAATTCTGCGAGGTTTCCGGTGCTACCCTGAATTTTGAAAATTTTCAGGGGTCCGAAACCAGGTCATTTTGCACAAATAAATTAGAATAGCGGCTTTAGGCCTACTCAGGTGTTCCCCTACCGCAGTTTTGTAACACACTTCACGATGGTAGACGCATGACTGTGGAGGTACAGCGCGAAACTAATGACTGAAGTGGGAGGTAGCTGCTTTGCTCCTCTCATACATGCGCGAGCAACATCTTTATAGTTACCCGACTCCTCTATGTCTTACCGAGTTCAGCCTCAGGCGCTACATTGTTCGCGTGTCAGAGAAAGGGTTTTTTACGCAACGCTTGTTTGGTGTTGGCGAAATGAGCCTTTGCGCCGTAATAACATTTTTCTGCCTTTGTGCGAGGGAAACTTGGGCTTGTTCGTTTTTTTTTTCATTTAACAGCTTGCTTCTCATTTATTCTTCTTTCGGGGTACTGACCATTCCTCATAGAGAGCTCTGCTGCAAATTCATTTGGCCAATTTGCTCCCTGACATCAGTGCGTCATCGATGACTCCTAAAGTGTCCCGATGCTTCCAGGGTTTTTCAGGGAAGTGGTTGACAGTTTATGCTTCTTGTAGGCTCGTTTCAGTCTTCAGTACACGATTAGTGCTTCGCTACAGTCTGTTTCAGATGTCCTTGTATTTCTGTCCTTCTTCCAATGTCTCTCTTTTTCGTGTCACGCCACTGGCGCTGATATCACGACGTCCTCAATAGAATGGGTGAAGTCTGTGGTCCCCACGTGCCAAGAGGTTTTCTTTTATGTTACACACTGGTCCTAGTGCAGGATTCATTTTTTAATTAGTAGCATTTTCCGAGAGTGGTCTGTAGTTCTGCTGAGTTTGTTAGTCATCGGAGGTGGCAGCCAACTACTGCAACAGAGTCGCCAGATCCTTCTCTGGTAAGGAAGTGCTGTTGTGTCCCTAAGAGCCTTCCTTGCATGGCTGAACCTTTTCAACGCTTTTCAATCTTGCAATGAAAGATCTGCCCAAAATGCTCGCCCGCATACGTGGCGTTAAACATGCCATTTATGCGGACGACATAACAATATGGACCAAGGAAGGATCCCCGGCTCAAATAGAACAGGCGCTACAAGAAGCTGCTGATGCAACCGCAAGATACGCGACCCGGGGCGGCCTCTCTTGCTCACCCGAGAAATCCGAATTCTTGGTGGTCACGAAGCACACGGCGCATCAGAAACAAGAAGAACTGCACATCACCATAGAAGGCAGACCAATTCCCCAACGCTCTCACATCAGGGTTCTGGGTCTCACAATCCAGAGTAATGCCAAAGCAACTATGACCATTCGGAAGTTGCTAGATCAAGGGACACAGGTGATACATATGCTACGCCGCATAGCCGGTCGGCACAGGGGAATGCGAGAGGCCGACCTTGTGCGACTCAGCGCAGCGCTCATTGACTCCCGTATATTGTATCACCTCCCATATCAAAATCCCACCAAGACAGAGCTCGAACGCATAAATGTAGTTCGAAGGAAGGCCTTAAAACAAGCACTAGGAGTGCCACAATATACATCGACGCAAGCGCTCCAGGCCACCGGAGTCACCAACACACTGGAGGAGCTCCTAAGTGCGCAGCGCCTAGGACAGTTCCACCGACTCCATAGCACCGACCAAGGCAGGGCCATCCTGCAGGATCTTGGCTACTCTGCGGACCCACCATCATCCGCATCGCAGGAAAAAAGATGCCTCTCCCTTGAACACCGAGCAAGCATCACCATCGCTCCCCTGCCAAAGAACATGGACCCCGACCGGCATGCTGAACGGCGCCAAATCAGGGCCAACGTCCTCTCGAAAACGCTGCAGCGTCTCGGCCCCGTCAAGCACGTTTACTACGTTGACGCACATCCTGGGGAAGATGAGGGAGGCATCACGGCTGTCGTCGGACCCCTCAACTACGAACTAGTCACGCTTGAACCAGATGTACATGATATAGACGACCTAGAAACTCGATCTATTGCACGAGCCATATACGCCGCTACCACCCATATAGTTCGTCCGGAAACGCCCATCATCATCGTCACCGATTCGCAAGCCGCCTGCAGACAATTGATCAGAAATGATCTGCACCACCGCACAGCCCGCCTCATCAAAGACGCGCTCGACTACAAACCGTACAAGTTCCACATTATTTGGACTCCTGGGAACGAGGTTTTGGCAGGAAATGAGCGGGCACATACGCTCGCCCGAGCAACTATTTACCGGGCACCTGACCGGCTCTCATCAACCTCAAGCGGTACACAGCCGTCCTTAAGTGATGCACAGCCGTCTTTTAACCCGCGCGAATACCTCGAGTCTTTTCGAGCGCAGCGTAAGGTACATCCCTCCCCCCATCGTACACTCACAAGGCGGCAGTCCGTCCTCCTCCGACAGATTCAGACAAACACATTACCCACTGAACATCTCACACATCGCTTTCGAAATTTACCCGGCACCCCTACTTGCTCGTTCTGCGGAGGTTACCCAAACATATTCCACACAATATGGGCCTGTGATCGACATCCAAAGTTGACCCCCATCCCGAATCCAACTCTAGCATCCTGGGAGGCAAGTCTGGCTGACCCCAGCGCTGCGACACAGCTCCTGCTGACGTACAGAGCGGAGGAAGCCATAGCCACGGCTTCCCAAGACGGCGCCCTGGACTAAGGGTGCTCAGGAAAATAAAGTTTACTTCCTTCCTTCCTTCCCTTAGGTATCCGGGATGATGCTCACTTCCGGAGCAGGCAGCACTCCATACCTGCATGGGTTGCTCACAGAGAGCCCGACAAAAAAGAGAGAGAAAGCGAGAGAAGTTTCCCACGGACGATGTTGCCGCACACGCCTGCGATGATACTGAGCCAGCGTTTGTCGGTTTTGCTTGTTGTATAGGCGTGGTTCTGAAGGAATAAGCTGAGACGCTGGCTTACTGGTGAGATCCACTGACGTCTGGGCGTTGGAAAGTTAAGCCACTGCTCTTCTCGAGTGTATAGCTACGAAAAAGAATGGGTTGTTTGAAGCTCAGCTGGCCAAAAAGACCGCTGACGTTGTATTAGAGTCTTTCTTGCCGTTTTAATACTATTCTAAGCCGAAAAACTATTTATCGTGCTCGGCGCCAACAGCGGTGACCTTTTGGCAGGGATTCCCAAAAGTTTGGCAGCCCTGTGCTCTCTAAAGCCCGGAAACATTGGGACCACGACAGTTGAGCAAAGACTCTATTTCCGTATTTTCTACATAAAAACCGATTACATACCTAGGTAGCCCTCACTCGGGTGGTCACGGCAAGTGGTTCTATTTTGCTGTGCGGGTTTCAGAGTACAAGCTCAACTTGCGATGTTCCTCTAGTAACTAAAGAGGAAGTTGGAAAGGCTCTCAAAGGCATGAAAATTGGAAAATCTGCAGGTGATGACGGAATAACCATGAATCTTTTTAAGGAGGGAGGAGATATTGTACTGGAAAAGCTTGATGTACTATTTCCGGAACGCTTGAAGACTCAAAAAGTGCCCATAGCCTCGAAAAGCGCCAACATTATTCTGATTCATAAGAATGGAGATCCCAAGGACCTCAAGAAACAGGCCAATCAGCCTACTCTCAGTTGTTTACAAGCTGTGAATACCAAAGTTATAGTTAGCCGCATTGGTGACAGCCTGGATTGCAACAACCCATTATTTCGCAGTCTGTTAACTTTTATCGCAACCTAGAGCCGAGAATCGAGAGAGGAGTCACTAAGAAATATAAGCAGGGCTTTAACGGCCAAGTTTTGTTTCCTGTTGTCAGACCACATGCTAAAAATATTTTGTTCGGACAGAGGCCGAGTGTCCAAGCATAGTAATTCTGCCTCAGGGTTCTTTCGCTCTCTAGAGTACTTTGGACAAGCGCTAAGCAAATGTTCGATAGTCTCAGGACTACCGCACAGAAGGCAGTCCGGGCTGTCCTCCCGTCCGATTGTGTACAGATACTTCCCGGTCAATGCTACTCCAAGGCACAGCCTGTGTAGCCATATCTCTTGACTTCTGCGAAGCCGAGGAGCATGAGTGAGCCAGAACTTTCGCTCTGGATCGAGCCTGTGAAGGCGTTCATGTCGATTCTGCGGGTCCGAAGAATACAAGGCTGCAGCTTGTTAACGCGCTGGGTAGAGTATCGCGTTAGCATCCTGCGTTATGATGGGTATAGCCAAGAGAGTTCCATTGTGGTGTGCCTGCTGTGCTTTTGCATCCGCCAACTCATTTCCAGCGATGCCACAGAGAATAATGTCTCAATGTTTTTCTTTATGGACGATAGTCATGTGCTGAAAAGTGGACTGTACTCATCTGATTCAGCGCCCCGTTGTATGTGAGACGTTTATTGGTTTTACTGCTTGTACATAGTTCATTTGTCGATTTCACTGCCATTTACATCTTCCATATTAATTCCTTTCTCTTTTTATCCCCAGTACCCTCCCCCCTAGTGGGAAGTAGCAGGGCCAAGATCACTTCTTTAGGCCGACCTCTTCTCCTTTTCAATAAACATTTACTCTCTCTCTCTCTCTCTCTCTCTCTCTCTCTCTCTCTCTCTCTCTCTCTCTCTCTCTCTCCAACAACCCAGAGAGCAGGCTCGGTTTAGGAAAGGGTACTCAACTATGGATCACATGCATGTCGTCAATAAAAAATATCTGCAGATTACACTAAACCGATTTACTGGTCTTTTATTGATTATAAGAAAGCGTTTGATTCCGTACTCACCGCAGCCGTGCTAGAAGCACTAAAAGACCAGGGAATAGAGGAAACCTACATAAGACTTCTAGAAGACATATTGTCGCGTGGTTTGGGTGTTAAGAAGGGCAATCCCCTGTTTAATGTGTGTACCGGTTATTGCGCTTGGTACAATCTCTGAGTGATGGATACGTTCCGTGTTTCCTGGTCAGCAGGGTAGCACGAAGACGACGGCATAAACGCGTGCCCCGGGGCCCGCGCGCTTGTTTTTCGGTCAGCTATTTTCGTTGAGATTTGACGCGCTGTTTCGCCTTCCCATTTTAAGCGCCGTGCCTAATAAATCGGTGCAACACCGTACAGCCGATTTTGCCTGCTTCAATCCGGACGCAACACTGGTGGAATGCACGGGCAGGGTAACCCTACACAAGCAAAGCGATAAATTTCCGATCCGAAAGGTAGTAAGACCGGGAGGTACCATCTCGCCAAAAGTATTCACAACGTGTTTGTAGGGGGTGCTTATAAAGCTCGACTAGGAAAACATAGGATTAAGCACAAACGGGGAATACTTGAATCATTTAAGGTTTGCGGACGACATAGTCTTGCTGTGTGAGACTGCAGAACTCCTGCAAACAATGCTTCATCTTAGGAAACGATACCCCAGAAGGAGTAAAATAATATAACTTCCTCGGACAGATGGTTAGCGCTGACCACAACCGCGAGAGAGAAATGCAGCGCAGAATAGGAAGCTCAAATTTGGGAGCACTCGGCAAGCACTCCCAAATAATCAAAAGTAAGCTGCCTCTGTCACTCAAAAGGAAAAAATCCTGGGCCATCTCCACTAATGTGAAACCTGAGGAGGAGCTAGGAGGGGGTAGGTACCCACGGGGAGCATCTAGCTCCCCGTGGGTACCTACAAGTGCCTCATTGACACTTAAATGATTAGGACAGTACTTCTCGAGTTAGATAATTAATTACAATTATTTAGTGAGGTATCATTAACAAAAAAATTACTGCCCGCTTCTCCACAGTACTCCAAACATTACGCACTAGGTTTTATCATGCGGTCTATAGGTGTATTCTTGGAGCCTTGACGTTTTTGACAATGGAGATGATTGATTGATTGATTGATTTTAGGGTTTAACGCGCCGACGCAACGCAGGCGATGAGGCGCGCCGTAGTGGAGGGCTCCGGATTAATTTTGACCACCTGGGGATCTTTAACGTGCGCCGAAATCTCGTACACACGGGCGTTTTTGCTTTTCGCCTCCATCAGAAAAGCGGCCGCCGCGGCCGGGAATCGAACCCGCGACCTCGTGCTCAGCAGCGCAACGCCTTAGCCACTGAGCCACCGCGGCGGGTAATGGAGATGAAACCATTGGGGGTAGAGGTATACAGCGTCGTTGCACAAGTCTCGTGTCTTCGAAGCACGATGTGTTCTAGCGCGAGGCGTAAGCGAGTGTCCCGGTGTTTTAGTACCGTGACCACATGGGACGATGATTATGACGACGACAGGATACGCCGCCGGGCCGAGTCCCTAAGGGGCTTAGCCCGTAAAATCTACACCCGGTGCATGCTGCCGATGATGACACACGGAACTGAAGCTTGGCACCTTACGAAACAACTAGAAAGCAAACTTAAGTCGGCTCAACGGGCCATGGAACGAATAAAGTTAGTAATAACACTCAGGGACACGAAACGAACTACCTGCCTGGATCAAAGAACAAGCTAGGGTAGAAGATATCATAGTTCAAATGAAGAAAAAGAAATGGACTTGGGCTGCCCATGCAAGGAGACGAACCGACAACCGGCGGACAATTAGGGTAACAGAGTGGATACCAACAGAGGGGACTAGAAGAAGGGGAAAGCGAATAACCTGTGGAGGGATGAAACAGAGAAATCGGAGGGAAGGGGGGAGGGGCGGTAAACTGTGGACTCGAGCAGTGCCGGACAGGAGTGGTTGGATGTCAATGGGAGAGGCCTTCGTCCTTCAGTGGACCTGAGTAGGCTGATGATGATGATGATGATGATGATGATGATGATGATGACGACGACGACGACGACCTGTGAAATTAGGGGCACCTACCCTATTACTCGTCCCCGATTTATTCGCGCCGTGAAAATCCAGCAGCGTCATCTATGTGCTAATAGATCAATGTTAACATTTCCGTAAATGTTGCGTCACGAAATAACACTTCCACCGTTATAGCGAGCATCAAGAGGACGTGAACACAGGCACAAACTTTCCAAACTGCTGCCACTCGTGGCAAGGCCCATGCATGTCGACACTGTCTAGAGCACCAATAGCCTTCGGCATATTCAAGACAAAAGAAAAGCACCCAACCGAGCTTGGCAGTGTTTTTAAATTAAAGGAAAAACGTATTGACGTAGTGATTACCTACAAAAACAGGCTGGAAAAAATTTCTAACAGCACCAAGTGTGAATGAACTGAAAAATGTTTGAACCGCTCTGCACCCAACACATTTAAAGTCGGCTTCACTGCTGTACACAAGTGCATCGCAGGAAAGTTTTTGAGGCAATACAAGTAGTCTGATAAGAAAGCAGGAAGTCTTCAGTAAATATGTCACCTCTTTCCTCTGTCTCTCCTCTCTATGAATCTGTCATCATCTGCCCCAACTCCCAAACCAGCAGCAGTTCCGGTGTCCACCCCTAGGTGTGACAATTTACGCCTGCTGGTGGTCTTTCCTTTCCTTTTCCTTGACAATAAATTCATTCATTCATTCAAGAACCTTAAGTAATACACCCAAATCGCGCTATGAAACGCCATCCGTCAACCTCTTTAAAGTCTACTTCACGTATACGAGATGACAATTTTAAGGGTCTTATAAGTGGTCTGATATCAAAATATGAATACACTGGGAAATATTAATAAACGCGTATATAAGACCCAAAGTGTCCCTATAAAACGTTTAGTAGGCTGTGTAAAGTTGGCTTCACAAGTGTACACATGTGCATTGCGAACAGACGTCTTCTGGGGCCATAGGCAGTCTGATACCAAGGTATGAACTGCAAAAGAGCTTCTTATTCGTAGCATTTTCGAACGCAGAAGTGTTACACGTAAAGCGTTGCACAGAGACACACGGGTTTCCTGGGTAAGCCCTTATAGAAATGATTTACAAGCAGCGCCTTATTAAAGAGACGAGATAATCTGACCACCTGTTTCGAAGCCCACAAATTGTTCGTGTCTTCGTGTACGGTAGAAGAGTACGAGGTGTGGCGGCGTTATGGAAGACGGTGCCTCAGAACGCATGCAGTTAAGCACGTAGGAGGGCGCATTACGCTACAAAGAAGCGTTATTGAAGCCCACATACACGATGCGCGCTATTTGATAAACCCCCCATACAGAGTTTCGTCCCCAATGTTTATACACAAGCTTTCTGGATTATTGTGAAGGCCATGAGGTTGAATAATAATCTTTCCTGTAAAGCTACTAAGCTGGCAAGTTTCCCTAGGTGGAAAGCGAAATAATTCTTGGGGCCCCGTAAGTCTGCTTACGTGCTATAAAGGCGAAAGTCTGGTGGTGCATATCAAAGACTTATTCACTGCTCTTTTCTGTTTGCGTGTCTTTCTTCGCTTTCGTTTCTTGACTTTTTAAGCCGATTACTTCGTCGGGTTGTTTCACTGCTTTCAGTCTTCTCTTTCGTTTCGTTTTTTTTATGCGAATTAATTCAGCAAGCAAACATGTAACACGCCCCAGCCTTCGCAGTTCCGCTGCTCTAATGCCGCGCCGTCATGTTCCCGTGTCACGCTGCGCGCACTATTTTAACTTTTGTTCCTCTACTGCAAGCTGGTCCCTACGTTTTACGTATGTAATACTATTCTAATTCCGAAAAGCTAAAACGAAGCAATGTTGAAAACTGTGGGTGGCAATACCGATATCAATGTGTATAGTTGATTTCAAAATATTCGCTGCTAAGTATTGCCACACAGGCTGCATAATTACAAGTCTGATAGGCTCCCATGAAACCTGTGGGATTCGACGGCAGAGCATTCAGACGAACATTCACATTGCTCGCTCGGTACGCGTAACAGGCGGAATTATGCAGGTGGCACTCTTCAAATTGACTTGGCTAAAGCGTTTGGCAGGGTTAGCCATCGTTTTTTATTTGTCGTTCTAGAAGCCGCTGGTATTGGGGATAGTTTACACAAAGGCATATCGTTATGCTATCAAAGCTGTACGATCGGGTTAATTGTAAACCGCGAGCTTTCAAGTCCTATTCTTATTAAATACTTGGTACGACAAGGTTACCGCTCATCACCCGTTTTATTCGATTTGCCCCTATGGCCGCTTTGTATTAGCATTCTAAAAAGCAGCGTAATTCGTGGCTCTTCTTTGTCAAGTAATGAAGTCAAAGTTTTAGCTTATGCGGGTTTTTCCATTCGAACAAAAAACAGTTTTAACTGTCATGATGCTAGCACAGCGGTTTTGTAATGCATCCGGAGCTGGAGAAAACCGTGAAAAGTCAAGAGGGTTTTGGATAGACTGGTGGGGCTCGCAGCGAAGGCAGACTGTAAGAAAACTTCTTTAAGTTACTAAAACAATTGAGCGGAACATGTCCTTTTCAGCTGCAGTGCAGAGTAACATCTAGTTTTTCTGCACAACGGGAAATGTTCCTTAAAGTTCCGTAAATTTACGAAAAAAAAAATGTACGGAACATGCTTCGTTTGGTGGTATTGCAGGGAAGTTACACGCTTTTGTCCCTAACAAGAAATGTTTCGTAAAATTCCAAAAATTTACGAAAAATAATGAACAGAACATGCCCCGTGTGGCGGTGTCGCAGGGCAGTCCCTCGCTTTTGTTCATAACGGGCGATGCTCCGCAAAATCCGCCAATTTACCGAAAAAAAAATTGCACGGCTTCCACTAGTGGTGCAAGGCTGGTGTAACCGCAGAGCTGGCGGCCCCTCTCCCTTCGTCGGAGACCCTGCTGTTGCATCCCAACTTGCCGCTGGAGGTTCTCCATGACTAGCAGGCCCGGGTCGTTTAGACCGCAGCCTTTCACACCTGTCCCAAAGTGGACCGCGTTAGCACGCGATATAACCCGCGGCCACCGGCTTCGCGAATTCGGCGTCTGTTCTCCCCACTTCAGGCGCTAACGAACGTGAACTGGTGAGAAGAACAGCACGAGAGATATTACGCCACGAATGCTAGGCAGAGTGTTCTCGAAGGTCTACCTGGCTGACGTCGGGCGTTCCTCATGAAGCGAAAGCTCCCGTGTGCTAGATGTTTTTCTTGGCATTTTTTACCAGCTTCTCACGTGGCGCAAGTTCACGCGCAAGCCTGGACGACGCCGGACACTCCTCGCAAGGCGCACGCTCACGCGCACTCGGTATTCTTTTTTGTTTTTTTTTTTTTTCTGGAAACGCTGGAAGATGGAACGAAAAGCTTAAACAGATTTGCTGTTAAAAATCGGACAGAACACGCTCCGTTGGTCGAGACTACGGTCAATGTTCAGTTCCCACCCCGAAACAGTCACTGTTCCGTGAAATTCCGTCAACTTACGGAAAATAACAGAACGGCACAATTTTCGTCAGTTGTTCCTACGGATAATTGGAAGGTATGAATACTGAAACAAGAACTAGAGAGTTTTAGCTGACCGGTTTTGACGGTCCGCTTTACGGTCTGGGAGCGCCACCGAGCATGCGTGGTGCGCTCCGGCAGCACAGCTCACAGGTGCTGAAATGGGTGCGGGAGGCAGCGGCTGCTCCCACCGGGTGGTGCAGCGAGTGTTTCATGGCAGAGCTTTTTCGCCTGTGCTGTACGCGCTGCCCCTCGCCTAGCCGCAACCTCGACGGATGGTAAGGAGCTGGAGGTGGACCAGCGCCGCGCCATCCGCCCCTGCCCGGGCCTCCTCCGCACGTCCCCGTTGACGGGCACCAAAGCTGGCACTACCGACCTAAGTGCCTGCTGACCTCACGTGACGGCGCTGCCCTCCTGCAGAGGTTCTCCGACCGGCTCACCCTAACACTTGGGGGTGCAGCTGACCATGGTCAACGACCCCGCCTGGGGCTACCACCTCCGGGAAGGGCCTGCGGATCACCACTGCTAAATGAGCTCCGCTGTTCTGTGCCAGTAACCTAGGGGTAGACTCGTGGGTGTTCAGACGAAAGCCTCGGGTTCGAGCTCCTGCAATGACAATATATTTTCCAAGAACCGTGGGCTATATACAGAAAATCTACGGCAGACCAACCCGGAGCGCTCCCTGGTGGTCAAAATTCGCACGGGGACCTCCCGATGTTGATATCTGCGGCTCCACTGGCTGCCGGGCCCCTGCGGCCATAGTTTCCTACAATAATGATTGTACGAAACTCTATGCCTGCGGCATCTGGAACAATAAGAACGCCGACCCCCTGTCCATAGAGCCCTACCAGGAGGGTACGCCAGTCTCCTGGGGCGTCACCACCTTCGACGAGGCGCGCAATGTCCTGACCCATCTGGTCAGACGACGTGCCTGTACCCCCGGGTTTTGAGTGGCCTGGCGCCGCGACCGCTGCCTGCGCGCATCATCAAGGACGCCTGCTGCGTGCTACTCCGCATGCGGCTTGGCTCGACTGCTCCAATGTGGCGGAGCGCCTGCACCGACAAGGGCGCAAGGACTTCCCCTCCCCTCACCCCCCCCCCCCCTCCCTTAGTGCGGGCTGTCCACAACCAGAGACGCTGGAGTACCTACTCTGCCTTGGCCCCCACTACGCGGCTCCGAGGGCAGACATTTTCGGCGCGCTCCAGGATCGAGGCCTTCTATGCGCCGGGATGGAGAACCTATAATTCACGAAAGGCCTGCCGCCACCCAACGAGAGTTCTTCAGCCAGCTGCTAGACTACCGGGAGACTGTGTTGTGTCTGTGATGACAACGGCAAGGACATCAGACGGCACGCGCCAGTGCAATGTCCTATCACTGCGCCGCATGCGCGCTGAACATGTTAGCCTTTGCTGTCTACCAAACACTCTTCATATGCGGACTATAAAACCGGCAGCAAATAAACCCTGTGTTTTTTTCTCGCCACAGACCTGGCTTCACTATTTGCAATTTCCAAGCAAACACTAAAAAGGGAGGATCGGTCTCACGCCGAGGCTGTAGCCAGGACTGACGCGCTACTGACTGACGTACCTGGACTAGCTGATATGCTCACCTAACTTAGCCCCCTTTTTCTTTTCTCCACTCTATTTCTATCTCTTTCACGGTCTCCTCCATCCTTTATATTTCCCCGATACTCACCCTCCCACGATCTGCGTTGTATGCAGGAACTGTGCCGTCTATAGGGGACACCGCATTTCTCCGAATCGATGCGCTGCGCCCTGGTACACAAACGCAGGGACTCTTGGGCAGTTGGTGTTTTCATAATAAAGTTTATTCTGTCTCCCTCCCCGCTACTCCCGCTCTTCTCTTTTCCTCACCAGTCACAGGACCGCCAATTCCCAATGAGTCCGTAACCCATCAGTAAGGAGGCTAATCTCTGGCTAATTTGAGTGACAGACAGACAGACAGACAGACAGACAGACAGACAGACAGACAGACAGACAGACAGACAGACAGACAGACAGACAGACAGACACCAAAATTTTTGCATTTTGGCAGCCCGAGAAAGACTTGCCTTAAAAAGCGTAAAGACCGTTGCTTTCTGCTGCTTGTATTTGAACCTGGAGAAACCACTTTGGGCGCCTGTTCCGCCTGCAAGCAAGGGGCCACCGATCGTGTCGAATACAGAGCGCCCACTTTAGGGGAGCTAACAACCACACAACGCCACCGATACGCGAGCAATCGAGCATATGCATCCACACGCCGCCTGCTCGCAGCTATTGCCATCACCGGAATGGCTCCGTGGTTTGGGAATGGCGTCGAAAAATTTGCATCGCCGTGCTGCGTGAACGTTATTCTTTCAAGGAAGTCGTCGTTACATGTTTCCCAACGCTTCCTCCAGGAGTATAGATATTCGCAATGCGACGTTCTCATTGGCTAGTTTTAGGAAACGTCAGCAATGAACACGTACGTCAGCCAACTTCGTGTCGGCAAAAAAAAAAAAAAAAAGGACGTGAAGGGGTCCCGCAAAGCTTTCATCGATGGCACAGGACGCCGTAGGTCGGCAGCTTTCGAGTCGATTCAGTTGCGTCTTCTTTCAAAACAGCGAAAAAATGCGAAGGAAGCTCACACTAGCACGTAATACTTGAAAATAGCGAAGCTGTACGCAACCTTCACTACCATCACGAAGGATTAAGCCCATGATTCCAGCCGATTTTCTTGTTCTTCGCTGCCGCACCGACCTTTATAGTCCATCGTTGTTGCCATAAGTGTGAGCTTCTTTAATTTTTTAGAAGTGGTAATTATTGGACATCACCTTGGAGGGGCGTACGCTATGACGTGTCTTTCTCGTTCCTAGCGAGTGTTGCCACGATTACGGCAAACTCTGGAGTTTTTTTTTTTTTTTGCCAATCTTTCCCAAACTCCCTAAGTGGGTATGCTTGGCTTGACAAGCGTGCGCTGGGGACGCTGGGCGTTCCCCGCGAGGCACGCACACACGAGTACCAGGCATTTTTGTTTTGTTTTGTTAACAGCCGGGTGGTCGCCGCGTGCTCCGCGCTAACGTGCGTGCTCACTTGCACGCGCTCGGCAATTTCTTTGTATTATTTATTGCGGACACGAAAAATTGCGTTTTGCTAAACAGCCTCGCTGTTAAAAAATGCGACTTTAATAGTGCAGATATTACAATATAATCGGATGTCCCGCCCTTGAAGTGAGCGATACTTCCGCAACGAAACTGTAGATGAGGACTCTGCTGTCGCAAGGAGAGGCCTTTGAAATTCACGATGGATTTTTGTCGCGCCGTCCGATTTCTTCTATTGAACAATAAACAGAATCGCCCGCAGTGGGCGAATGGGACAGAAAAGTTCAATAAGGACGTTTGAACCCCTGACATGACTACTTTTATTCGGTTGGACAGCGGGCTTAGAGAAAGAGCTCTGTGCTAACCCATGCACGTCATGCGTCGCCTCGCGTAAATCATATATACCCGCTACGAATCTTTTTATTATTTCACTGCTCCTGGAGGAAATTACTTGGAAACAAGCATGACACTCACCGTATTTTAATTCTCATAAGTACCAATGCTGAGACTCTTATTAACGAATATACACTCCTGCTGTCTGCTACGTAGAAGTTATTTGCGAGAGCAAAACTAGCTCGAAGTTCAGGACTTTCATCAACATAGACTAGGGTACATGCACCCGAACATACATACATACATACATACATACATACATACATACATACATACATACATACATACATACATACATACATACATACATACATACATACATGCGTGCATGCATGCATCATCGTCATCATCATCATCATTCTGTTTACGCCCACTGCAAGGCAAAGGCCCCTCCCATAGATCACCAATTATTCCTGTCCTGTGTTTACTGCGACCAGTTTATCCCCGCAAACTCCTTGATCTCATCTGCCCACATAACTTTCTGCCGCCCCCTGCCACGCTCGCCTTCTCTAGGGATCCACTCTGTTATCCTTAATGAGCAACGGTTACCTTGCCTTCGCATTAAAGGCACTGCCCACGTCCATTTCTTCTTCTTAATTTCTACTAAGATGTCCTTAACACGCGTTTGTTCACTGACCCACTCCGCTCTCTTCTTGTCCCTTATTGTTACACCTATCATCTTGCTCTCCATTTCCCGCTGAGTCACTCTCAATTTAAGTTTAACCCTTTTAGTGAGCCTCCAAGATTATGCTTCGTAGGTGAGCACCGGTAAGACACAACTGTCATACACTTTCTTCTTCAGGGACAATGGTAGACTGCCATTCATTATGTGAAAATGTCTACCGAATGCACTCCACCCCATTCTTATCCTTCTAATTATCTCTGCCTCATGGGTGGGATCCGGGGTCACTACTTGGCCTGAGTAGATATATTCGCTTACCACTTCGACTGCCTCGTCAGCTATCTCAAACTGCTGTGCTGTCCCGAGGTTATTGATCATTACTTTAGTTTTCTGCATATTCATTTTCAGGCCCATACTTCTACCCTGCTTGCCCAGTGCGGTAAGGATGCTTTGCGATTCCTCCCCCGAGTTACTTAACAAGGCAACGTCATCAGCAAATCTGAGGTTACTGAGGTATCCTCCATTAACCCTTACACCCACCTGTTACCAATCAAATGTTCTGAATACATCTTGTAAGCATGCTGTGAATAGCATTGGAGAGATTGTGTCTCCTTGCCTGACGCCCTTCCTTATAGTTATTTTCCTGCTGTCCTTATATGACTATGGTAGCTGTGGACCTATTGTAGATATCCTCAGGTATTCTTACGTAATGCTCGTCTACTCCCTGATTTCGCAATGCCTGCCTGACTGCTGATGTTTGACCGAGTCTAGTGCTTTCTATGAAGGCTATATATAGGGGTTGAGTATACTACGCGCATTTCTCGATCCCCTGATTGATTGTGTGAGTATGGTCTATTGCTGAGTCGCCTTTACGAAACCCTGCTTGTTCATTAGGTTGACTGAAATCTAAAGTGGCAGAAATTCTGTTAGCGATTACCTCGGTAAGTACCTTGTAGACTACTGACAGTAAGCTAATCGGCCTGTAATTTTTCAAGTCCTTCATGTCACCTTTCATATGTATTAGGATGACGTTCGCGTTCTTCCAAGATTCCTTTACACTCGCAGTCATTAGGCATTGCGTGTACAGGTTTGCCAGTTTTACTAGTACAATGTACCCGTCATCCTTCAAGAGGTCTGCTGTTATCTGATCTTCACCAGGTGCTTTGCCCCCTTTCATTTCTTTCAAAGCCTTCCTTACTTCTTCTGTCGTTACTGGTGGGACGTCTATCTCCTCTGTACTACTTCCTTGTTCGATATTATCCTGGAAATCGCGGCTACGGTACAGATCTCTATTGAACTCCTCGGCTACTATGACTATTTTATCCCTATTTGTGATGACATTGCCTTGCTTGTCTTTAAGTGCATACATCTTATTTTACCCCATGTCTAGACGCCTCTTCACTGCTTTCAGGCTGCCTCCATTCTTTACAGCATGCTCAATCCTCTCCATATTATACTCCCGTATGTCAGCTGTCTTACGCTTATTGATTAACTTCGAAAACTCCGATAGTTCTTTTTCTGTCAGCTGGGGTGTAAATTGTCATGCTTTGCTGTTTCCTAATTAAAACTTTCGTCTCCTTGGGAAGTGTACCAGTATCCTGTCTAGCTATTGTACCTCCGACTTCTACTGCGTACTCCGTGATAATGCATGCGTGTAAGATTGTCGCTGGCTTCCTGGGTCATAAACTCTGCTTCCTCGCTTAGAGCTAAATATCGGTTCTGCAGCGCGATCCTGAATTCTTCAACTTTCCGTCTTACTGTTAGCTCATTGATCGGCTTCTTTCGTGCTAGCTTGTTCCGGTTCCTCCTCAAATCTCCCTCCTTGTTACGTACATACATGCGTACATTCCTCGCACCTTCATTATCTTAGTTCATCCGTCCACTAAAATTTCGTCTCCCGCTGCTCCTCACCCCGTCCCTCAGCAGCCATTTTGTTGCTCGAGTGGTCTGTTCTGTCACCCTCCCACTCACATGGCTGCCCCACGACATAAATTTCTCTATGTGGATTAGAAGTGTTCAAGACTACTTTGCTTCCCATGGCACACGTGATCCCTCTTGTTGTAGTGACCTGACATTGTAAACTTGGAAACAGTGTTATGGTGACGTCAGCACGTCACCTGGCTTGCCTTTTCCCATGCCGCCGATGTTAAAGGGCCAGGCTATCAAAATGAAGTGCTCAGTAGCACGGCGACTGGCGCGCTGTCATTTCCGTCCAGCCACCCTTGGCCATCATCCTGCGTAGGATAGCACTTTACTAGGCGAAGGCTTGGTACGTTTCATGAGCCAGAAAATGCGATGTTGCAGATGGTCCACGTACGGCGTGTGGGGCCAAAAGCCTCGCGAAGCCCAGCGCGTGGGGGGGAACGCGAGACGACGGCACGTGTGGAAAACGGGGACATTTCCTTCACAGTAAACGGTGACACTGGGAAAGAAAGTATAAGCGCCTACTGGATTGCAGTCGTCCCTTGCGGGAGGTTTCCTTAATCTAGGAAGCATTGGTCCCTTGCTGCCCGGCGGTCCCTGGCCAACGTCGTTGCTGGCCTTGAGGGCATGAGCTGGTCCTCCCACAGTTCCAGGGTGCAGTTTGGTATAGGTGTTTTAGTGATGATGACTGTGTATTGGGTATTCAACGCCCATGGGAGCTTAAGCAACTCCCAGGCACTCTGAGGGCAAGTGCCTTCCAAGAACACCGATGCGTGATGCGGACGCAGGCCCGGACAGCCTGGGTGGCTACCGAGGTTGGTGCTTGGAATGGTAATTCGAACAAAATTTGCGGTCGCAAATTTCTGTGGATCAACTATGATTCTTTTTGGCCGGGGGCGGTAACGCGCCCCTGTAATCCAGTGTGGTGGAGGCCGGGGGGTCAATGTTGCGAAGTGCAACTGCACCAAGCGGTACAGTTTGTGTTATAGTGGCGCACGGTTGCTGAAGCAATGTGAGCGCTACTATGAGGCCGGGGGAGTGGCGAGCCCCTGTAACCGCAGCTAGGAAGGGGCCTATAAACACGAACCGATCTGCTCGCCGAGGGAGGTGACGAGCCCTTGTAACCCAAGTCATAGGGGTACATGCGGTACAGTTCGTTTTATCGTGCCATGCTGAAGCATGGGTACACACAATGAGGCCGGGGGTGTAGAGAACCTCTGTAACCGGAGCATGGAAGGGGCATTTAATGCGAACTGGTCCGCTGACCGAGGGAACTTGATGAGCCCTTGTAACCTTCAGTCTCGGGGGCGAGAGTGCAGAGCCACCGGGAGTTCCTCAGAGGATCCCTTTTATCCCGAAAGATGGTATTTGTGGAGCAACTATGACTCTCTTGGCTAGGGGAAGTAGCGAGCCCCTGTAATCCAGTGTGGGAGGAGGCCAAAGGCTGGGGGTGGTAACGCGCCCCTGTAATCCAGCGTGAGAGGAAGCCAGCGGGTCAATGTTGCGACCTAATTACTGCGCTCAAGCGGTACAGTTCGCACGTAGTGTTGGCGTACCATTGCTGAAGCAATGGATAGACCACTACCGAGCCGGGGGCGTGCACACCCCTGTAACCATAGCTTGGGGCTCGTTCTGTTGAACTTGCGAACTGGTCTGCAGGCCGGGGGTTGTGACAAACCCTTGTAACCTAATGTCATAGGGGCCAGAGCGTGGAAGTACGGTAATTCCACGAGACCTCCTCGAGGAATCGGGGAGGCCACACAATCCCTGCCTAGGGATTGTGCGGCCTCTCCTTTAAGCTCTCCTTTAACCTTCCCATACCACCTCGACTCTCTGACGATAAGAAGAGTAAGCGAAACACGTGATTTGGGCGTTCTGATGGATTCGAAACTACGATTCACACCGCATGTAAACTACCTCGCACGCTCATATCTTCGGACTTTGGGCGCTATCTCTCGTGCAACAAGGGACTTCTCAGGAGGTTCGTGTTTCCTTGCTCTGTACAAAGCCCTTGTACTCCCAAAGCTGGAGTTTGTTCGGCAGTCTGGAACTGCATGAGTGCGTCGTCGTCTTTGCGCTTGGAAAGGGTTCAGAAAAGGTTCACGCGCATCTTCTCTCGCCGCTACACCCTACACGAGAAATACGCTTACAAGGATGTCATCAAGCGGCTGAAGCTCGAAGAACTGCAATCTAGACGGACAAACCGCGATTTAGTGTTTTTGTTCAAGTGTATCCACTCCAGATTCGACAGCCCGAAATTAGTTAGCTCTGTTCGGCTAAGGGCACCAATTCGAGCTCTCCGCCCCCACCTTTGCTTTGATGTGACCACCTCAGAGATGCTGTCTCCAGTGTGCCGTGTGCAACGTGTGTACAATGATGACTTTCGTGCATCTTTGGACGTCTTTTCCGGCAATGTTAACTCTTTTAAACGCGCCCTGAAAAATACATGCATTTGAAGCCGCTGTTGCCCATTCATTATGGTATAGAAGTTATCTCGTGTTCGTGTTTTCCGTTCCCTTCCCATTTTCTACACTTGCACCGTTTGCCGTACACATACTCCCGTGCACCTATGTATGTGTGTCCGCAGGTGTGTGTGCATGCATGCACGTGCGCATTTGCCTGCACTTGTTCACCTTCACATGCACCCGCGTGGGCATGCGTGTACGTATGTTTTGTTTGCACTCACGAGCGTATGTGCCGTGCATACATATAAATTTTGCTTTATATGTACTTATTACCAGTATCCATGTTCCCCAGTAAGTTACGACGGTGGATTGTACTGAACTTGCGTGTATGCCAATGTACTTTGTAGTATACCTTGTCGCAAGCCCTGTCTCAGCGCGTGCTAATGCACCTGACTGTAATCTTAATTCCTTAAATGTATAAATTGAGTGTGTGTGTGTGTGTGTGTGTGTGTGTGTGTGTGTGTGTGTGTGTGTGTGTGTGTGTGTGTGTGTGTGTGTGTGTGTGTGTGTGTGTGTGTGTGTGTGTGTGTGTGTGTGTGTGTGTGTGTGTGTGTGTGTGTGTGTGTGTGTGTGTGTGTGTGCGCGCATGCGTGCGTGCTTACGTGTGTGTGAGTGCGTGTGCGTGCCTGCGAGCACGCGCGTGTGCGGTGGTACTATGTACTTTGTGATCCCTGCACTTCATAACCAGTCTCCATGTTTTACCGTTTGTTTATCTGTGTGTCGCCCTATCCTTTTTGTGTGCACCACCCAAGAAGGCCTAGTGCTGTTGGTGGGCACCACCCAATAAACAACAATAAACAATAGGGAGCGTGCAAAACGGCCGCCACTGCGGAGGTTCCTGGTACAACTGGAATCAGGTCCTACGCGGAGGTCGGGCGGTCGGGTGTTAACCCGGGACTTGGCAATGCGATTGAAGCAGGAAAGCGTGTCGAGATCGATCAACTATGACTTTCTTTGGCTGGGGGAAGTAACGCACCCCTGTAATCCAGCGAGGGAGGAGGCCGGCGAGTCAAGTTGCGAAAGTAGCAAGTGCCGCAAGCGTACAGTCGTTGTATTGGGAATACCGATTAAATTCGGGAAACCATTACGGGCCGGGGGACTGGCGACCCTTGTAACCGCAAGCTTTGGCGGGGCCAGCGACCTGATCGCTATAAGTCGGGGGAATGCCATACCCCTGTAACCAAATGTCATGGGGGCTAGATGTTGTACAGTCCGTATGAGGCCGGGGGGGGGGGGGGTCGCGCCCCCCTGTAACCTTGCTGCGAGGGGCCTATAGACTGATCTTCTCTGGCTGCCACGGGACGTGCTACCACGAGCCACTTGGTGTTCCGCACAGGGGAAAACGAGGAAAGGTGAGGTTAGTACACCGACCGGGGAAACTCTCCTGGCTTAGTAACGGCTAGTAGGCCCGGACCGATCTCCTCCTCCGAGCCGGCCAGCCCAGCGGCAATGCCACAAGACTCTTGTTCCATTGAGCGAAAGAGTAGGCACAGAGGAGGACATAAGAAAAGGGCTCGCAGAACAGCCCTGTGGGACCCTTGCGAACGTGGTTGGCTTGCCAACATGGATTTCAGTTCACGTTCGCATACAAACTTCCGGTGTCCGGAGACCGTGAAAAGCAGGTGTTGCAAGTACCCGTGTATAGTGGAAAGCTTCACTGGTGATTCATGAGTACCTTGTGCGGGACAGTTGATCGAGGACGTTAGTACGCATCGGCCGCAGAGCTGGGGGTCGGGGGGGGGGGGGGGGGGGGGGGGCCCAACCGTCGCCACTAAATAGGGTACTTCCTGTCTCCGACAGTTGGGGCCCAGTTATCGGACCCTATGGGTGAGCGGTAACCCGTGGCAGGGGCCGCATATTTGGCAATTGGCACTGTCTGATGCCCTCGCTGAGCAATCAGTCTTGGAAGAGAGTCAGACAAAAGGATTGGAGCAAAATTGCTTCCCTCATTCCCAACCTTTTTCCCATAACCCATCCCGATGTCCAAGTTCCCGTTCCCAGCAACCCACCCTATCCGGCTTTTTCCTAGGGGGGACAAGAGGGGTCCCCCCGAGCTCGTCCCCCTGGCGGTGGGTCGCAAGAAAGTCTTTCCCGTTAATTTCTCTCCACCTTCGTGTGGACAAAATTCTCTTTGCCGGTTGGCCTGTTTTTGTACCGTTGCAATTGGGTATAACCGGTTGTACTTCGTGGAGCTATTGAAAGCTCCATTTACTCGATGTCGGTACTCCCACACCACATGGTAGGGAGTGTTAGGTCAATGTGCACGTAGGGGGATACATGGCATGGAGTATAGTGTTCCGTGGGGGTGGGTGTTTGGAGCTTTCTTTGGGTAATTACGTCTTCTCCGGTCATCTAGTGCGGGGTAGGTGCAGCGTTCCAGTCGGTAGTGGGAGAGGATATGGGTGTATCTTCCTGGAGTGTCCCCGCTGGTGGTCATCGATGGGTATGCCAACGGGGGGAAGGCCGGGAAGGTACGCTCGCGGGCAGCCGTGTGGGCTGCCTCATTCCTCTGGAAAAGTGCTGGCGTGAAGTGAAGATGATTGCGCATATATGTTTCTAAACAAAATAATAAATAATTTCGGGGCACTTAAATCTGCTTGTGTATCGCCAGTGAAAGCCGTAATAATGCTTCCGCATTCAAATCACGCAAGCAGCGGTGGCGTCCTGGGCCCCGTAACATCTCTTGTTGCGCTAGAGATCTTATTAGACTGCCTCTTAAGTCGCCTACCATGCTGTCAGTGATGTGGAACGCACCCACAATAATGAAGCGAAGAAAGAGATGCAAGGAAAAACCGATGATGATAATGAGAGGGCGCGTTAAGCAATTAGACACTAATGCACCTCATCCGGTATACATCGTAAAGAGCGCTTGTATGTCTTCGCAATCTTTTGCACTGTAAGGGTCGGGTGAGAATGAAGGGGAGGGGCACTCAGAAAAAAAAGAAGGTTACATGAACAGAACTTCATCGAAATTCGCCGCCGCTGCGCCGTCCAGACGCTTTTTATTCGCGTTCGCATTTTTTTATGCTTGGTTCACCTTCATGGTAGTCATGTACAGCTAATGTCTACCTTCCCTATGCAAGGCAACGCCTCGCATTGGTTGGTCGGTTGGCTGGTAGATGGAACCAAAAATAGCTGCGTGGCAGTTCGTCATCCTCCTCTTCGCCTCCTTGGCGCGTGATACACAAAATCCGACGCCATTTGCAAGCCCGTGTGCACCAGCCGCCGATAACACAAACCGCAGCTTGCCCTGGCCTCGTAGCTCACGGACTGCCGATGTTCGGCGCTGGCACCTGCCTCTAGCCAGCTGAGGGAAACTGCGGTGCCATGTTGGACTACGAGAACTCGGGTAAGGGGACCGGCGGAGCTTGCCTGATAGCTGTTCTTTCCAGCCCTGTACAACACGCGGGTGGTTGAAATTGGTTATTGTCTATTCTCACTGCAGCCGTGAGAAACACCGTAGTAAACTCCTCTCCGCATTCGGCTCTGATTGGTTAAGCCCTCCACACGGATCTTTGTTGGGACAAATATTCTGCAAGAAGATGCTCCTACAGCTGCTTCTGTCGCGCCGTGGTACACTACCTGGGGCGGTATTCTCAAGTTTTGTCCCTTTTGCGTCTCTTTCGAAAGCGTCCCTTTTGGCGAGCCCTGATTGGCTAAAAGCAAACAACCGGAAGTGACGTAACGCAAGCGCAACAAACCTACTGCCAACACTCACTGCTTAACCGGAAGTACGTCACAATAAAAGAGACTCAAAAGGGACGTTTTCAAAAGGGACAGTTACGAGAATACCGCCCCTGTTTTGAAACGGGAAGACTTGGGTTGGAATGCGGTATAGTACAATGGTTTTTTTGTTTTTTTAGCGAAAGCTTTCTTAGTGGGAGCTATGGCGTCCTGTCAGAAAACTAGGCATCTCACCATGCATACACTTGTTGGTCGACCGAAGAGCTCTGATAGTTAAGACATCTGGACACACGCGTGCGTACGTGAAACCAGGCTTCCATTGTTTCAATTTTAACTTTCAAAACGGTTACACGAAAATCGCGAGAAAGGTCTTTATCCCATAAACCACGCATCGGTACACATTTAGATCGTTCGTAGAAGCGTAGCCGACCGTTTTTTCGGACTCCGAAAATTCGGACTTGCTGGATATTCCGGACTTTCCCAAGAAAACGCCAGTTGCCCCATAGGAGTAATGTATATGAACAACGGATATTTCGGACAAAATAAAGCCAGAAGTTAAATTTTTCGAACAAAATTTTTCGCTACGGGGAGTGTGCGACTCCAGGACGACGCCATTTTGAAACCTAAGCAACTTGGCTATAGCTTCAGATTGGATGGGATTGGCTTGACTTCCGGCGGGTAACAAACTTTGATCTTAGAGGCCATAATTTTGCATGTGTATCGTCTGCGGCAGAAGCAATCTCAAAAGCCGGATACGGGTCCGAAAGAAGTTGCAAACACTTTGGCGTTGTTAACCAATGTTTACGACGCTTGCAGAGATGCAAGCAGTCGTTCTTACACGAAGGAGGAATTTCAGGCAAGCAACCATTCGCGACTTCTTCAGTCCTATTTACATGAAATAAAGTTCTTTTTTGCGACTCGCGAATTCTTCGGACTACTCCTTTATTCCGACTATTTTTCGGTCCCCTCCAGGTCCAAAAATTAGGTCGGCTGCCGTACTTAGTATACGCAAAAAATCGTCGCATGGGTTCTTGCTTCGTTTGCGATTAGGGTCTTTGAAGGTTTGACGATCGAAGGGACGCGCTTTCAACAAAGGTTTTGACGCACTTTTGACGCAATTTTGATTTTAGAAAGCTTTCGCGCTTATTTTAACTTTCTTTAAAAAGGGAAGGTAATTTTTGCTGTTTTTTTTTAATTTGATAAGTTTTCGCTCAACCGGAATTCGTAAAGAATTTTGTAACGCTGGTTGTTCCTACAATTATCACGCGATCGACGCACAAGACTTCTGAGTTATGTTGGGTTTAAGATAGGTTGGGCGCGGTGTAGTTGAGCTGGGTTAAGTTAGGTGACGTTGGGTTGGGTTGCGTTAGTATATCGTAGGTTTCGTTAGGTTAGGTTCAATGAGGTTAGGTTACGTTAGCTTGCGTTAGGCTCCATTAGGTTAAATCTGGCCTTCACTTTTGTCGCTTCAATTGCAAGTTTGTCGCAGGACGGCCTATCGCTGGTTACCCGGGCAAGATAGAGGTAAATCCAGGTCTGCTTAGTCTACACCAGAAAATACTAATAGGCCTGCCAGGCTATTCTGAAAACTGTCGTGAAAATTTTCCGACGGTAATACTCACGGCTGGCGTGAGAATAGACGCAGTTATTGAATTAATGTTTACATGACCGAGTTTTTCTAGCCACCTTGTGGAGCGTGCTGCAAACTGCAGTGAATCGACTGGGAGGGTGGCCGGAAAGTGGTGGACTCGGGCCTTAAGATTTCGATAGTTGGGGTGAGTGTGACTCGGGCGTGTAAGCACACGAAGCGATGTGGAACAGTGCCCATATTAACGTTATTTCAGTCAACATTGTCATCATCATCATCAGACTACTCAGGTCCACTGCAGGGTGAAGGCCTCTCCCGTTGAACGCCAACTGCTCCTGCCTGCGCTGCTCGAGTCAACAGTTTACCACCGAATCTCTCTATTTCATACCTCCATCGGAATATTGGCCACCCATCTCTTTGTATCCACTCTGTTATGCCAATTGTTCACCCGTTGTCATCCGCTTAACTACATGGCCAGCCCAAGTCCAATTCTTTTTCTTCACTTGAACTGCGATATCATCTACTCAAGTTTGTTCCCTGATCTAGGCATCTTTTTTCCTGTCCTTGAGTGTTATACTCCTAACATTATTCGTTCCATGGCGCGTTGAGCTGATCTAAGTTTGCCTTCTATTTTTCAGTAAGGCGCCAAGTTTTAGCTCCATATGTCAGAATAAACCAGAATGAAACCAATACTGAAATAAACTTCGTTATTTCAGTATTTGTTCAAAAACAAATGACCTGAAAACCTTGGAGCGGGTCTCCATCGTCCAGCTGAATAGCGTTTTATCTTGTCTATTCTGACAACCATGTCGACCTTCCTGGAAATATCCATGGCAGGTCGAGTCCTTTCCGTCACTACAAATCCTCGCGTTATGACGTCCTTAGGTCAACCTGCCCTCACCGGAACGAAATGCTCTTAGGATATATCTAAGGGAGCCCCGAAGAATAGAGGGGGGAGACTAGTTTCGGGCACTTGAATCCGCGTAATTCTTTATTTGACTATTTAGTAGAAGCCCAGACCCTTACATGTACGGAAAAACAGAAAACACATCGGGACGTTTACTGACGCCGCACGCAATACGTCGACGACGTCAATTCCGCTCGCAATGTGTTGGGGCGCTATCTCGTCCAGCAAAATGTTTAGCGGAATCATGGTTAATATCAACGTTTTATTTGTTCTTGTGGAGGATTCATAACTGTTTCACGTGCTCCCGACACCTCTGCGTACAACTGGCTCCACAAATCGCCACGGAGGATATTGCGAGGGATGCGTGGCCACGCAATCGGCGCTTTAATTTGGTCAAGTTATTAGGCAATGTTTGCAGCTCACGGCAGTATCCTTTAAGCAGCTCGTTCACACGAAGCTCTTTTCGACGTGCACTGATGAGGGGAGCAAAATGGTCGCCAAGACGCTGCATGGACCAAGGATCACAACGCAATTTTCGAATGCAGCTGGACTCCCGGAGCCAGACTGCGGGCGCACCGAGGTGAGCGTGCAGCACCATCTGTCGGTGCGCATCGGTGAACAGGATGGCTGCTCGTCACTGGCGGCAGATGGCGCACAACTGACGCATCACGACGCTCTGCTGCTCGTCCAGGTCTCCAGCCCAGAACCCCCGGCACCAGGTGAGGGCCAGGACACCACTCGGACAGTGGCATCGTACGGTACACCCTATCGGTCAACTAGTGTCATGCAGGACAAGGCATGTGATAGTTCATGCGCTTAGCGGAATTAAGCAACTTGTAGCGAAGGACACCTTAATGCACCCGTTTTGTCTAGGGCCTGTGTTTATAGTCGGGAACAGTATGGATGCGTGGATAGTATTGCACTGTCTCTAGGGCAGTGTATCCTCCCCCATGGTGACAGCTAGGGGAGGATACACTATCAAAATAATAGATTGAAAATTTTGAGTGTGCTCAGAAGACGCTGTTACCACGACAGCGGCTTAGCCTGACGCCGCCATACAAAAGCGAGCGTAGTGTTTGCCGTACAGTAGGCATACGATGGTGGGCCAAGCTGTAAGAAAGTTCCACTGGGACATAATTTTTGGAACTCCACGGGTGGACCCTCTAAACATTCGCTATTCGAATCTCTCGATAAGACCTTTGAACTGCGCATAGCCGCGTTTTATGCAATGGCTGCTTGGAGCACAGTTTATAATGCTAGAGCTTTTAACCTTGTTGTCGGAAGTACATGCTCTCTGAGGGAGGATTTAACGCGCACAATGCACACCATCGTGTAAATTAAGGGCTGGCTACCGGCTAACTCCTGAACGTTCCGCAGGTGACCGCCACTTGAGGTCCTCGGCGTCCTCACATTTGCACCTGAGCTTGCAAGGGACCGACGAGGCCAAGCAGGGCAGCAGGCACGCAGGCCAACCGCCTCCGCACGTTGTCGTGACCAACGAACCGGCGACCCGTCTTGCCGAGGATTTGCATACGGCACGATTACCCATGCCCGCCACATCGCGGGTAAGAACCTAGGAGATCGTCGAGAGCTACTTTTAATTATTATAATTCCAGATCTCGAATACATTACCAATTCGGCTACCTGGGCGACTGTATATCCAAGTTCAAGTTAAAAGGTATACATGAAACTATGGGAAAAGTGTGAGCACTCTTTAAACCATGAGTCAGGAACCTGCGGTCCGCGGGGCAGTATTATGCGGCCCACCGCACGACGCCAGAATCCCCCCCCTCCCTTTGTCACTTTCTATCTGATGGCCGACATGGGAGTTTGGACCTCAAATGGCGATAGAGACAGCAAAAAGGAAAGAGCGGTTCCAGTTGGCATTGCCTTTTTCTTCACAATTAACCATACAACGTCTTCCCTTCATTTCTTTGCACAAGTCCAAAAAAAAAAAACAAGCCCAAGTCCAAAAGTCGTTTCCACAAGTCGAAGTCCAAAAGTCCAACCAAACTTTAAAAAAAACTTAAAAATAAGCATGATTTCTATTCCAGCTTTGTACATTATTGTGAATTCGCAATTTTTTTTCTCTTCCCGCAAAGTCCCTCTCACCCCCACCCCATTTGCCGTTCGGTTCCCGCCGTGTTCGCTTCATGTAACTCGGCCCTCCGCCTCAAAAGGTTGCCAACCGCTGCTTTAGACTAGCTGGCTATCTTTATCTAGCGTCAGTTCCGCTTTCTTTGCGCAGGCTGATTGCAGAAAATTAGAAAGCGGTTCGAGCGTCGTCGAGATAAAAGAGGCGCGGGATTTCGCCCAGAAATTGTCTCACAAGCACGAAACCGTTCGTCCCGGGATGCCCGGCGAGTGGTCGTTCGAGGCTCGTCAGGTTCCCGCCCCAGGAGTCACCGCTGCTGCAGTAACCATCGACTGGACATACGAGAATGGTGAAGTCGCGGAAACACAGCTCGACCAGGCAGCCACGGCCCAGAGACGAGACTCACACAATGTTGCAGCCGAGGACGAATACAACCGAGGTAATAACACTAGTGAGCAGGATGCCAGGGAAGGCGAAACAGCCAGAGACATGCCCGCCATACCGGCCAAGGCTGTTATGTCAAAAATTAGCATGCCCGCCTTTAATGCTACTGTTCCGGCAGCAGACGCCCAGGCTGACGTCACCACGAGGCAGCTGCCGGTTCATTCGAAGGTCTCCGTCGCCAGTGAACAGCCTGCGCGCGTGACAGCGTCAGGTGGAAAGACGGAAGACGGCAGGGAAGAGTTCAAGGTCCACGTCAGCTCGTCCAGAAGCGGCGGCAGCATACACCTGGAAGGCCTCATTCTAAACAACCAATCGGCCAAGGATGATGCTGTGCGCTCCTTCAACATTGCCGCCGTTCGGAACGCACACGGCGTGCACAATAATGCGCAATCGCAAGAAGGGGACACCGAATATCTGCTGCAACAGGTGACGTCTATCGGCTCGCCTGGTAAGGCTTCTGGAGCGGCTAAGACAAAGTATATAGAAGATACCCAGGTTGAGGAGTTGGTGATTGCTCAGACGAAACTTGATGCTAAGGCCACGCTTGAAAGTAACTCTCTCGCAGTAGAGATTGAAACCACCCAGACAAAACATCCGGTCCAGAACGAGATTGGTGACTCGAAAGACGGTGCGCAGTTACCGTTGCAAAACTTTGGTGAGCAAGTCCCTCGCACTGACAGCAAAGGCTTTCGCGCCATGGCAGTGCCTACAACAAATGTTCCCAGCATTGGAAGTGTGAAAGAGGTGGCGATCGCAGTGCCGAGTGACGTATGCAAACTTGAACCGAGCCATGTGGGTGGCCCTTTTGTACCGTCGCTTGAGTACGAAGCCAGCACGACGCTGTCTCTTCGAAGCAGCGACGGTGCCGACGAACTGAATCTAGAACTCGTGGCGGCCGAGAGGAGCTCGAAAACAGCAAGTCGCGTGTCTTCGTTGGGGCAACCCAGCCGCACTTCGTGGACAGGCACCAGGCCCGGTCTTGTGGAGGAATTGTTCTCGTCGACCACAGTAGGCCTCTCCCATACGGAGAGGCTCGCGCTGCCGCCCGTGCGGGGCGATGAAATGTCTCGGTCGCGATTACACCTTCCCTTTTCTGGTCAAATTTCTGAGTTCGAAATTGCTGCGACGACCTTCGGCATGGCAGAGGAGGATCGCCGTGAGATTGCGCCCAACCAGATCTTCTTGGAACGACCAGGTCTTTCCAGAAGTGAAATATCCAGCACTAGCGGGTCCTCAAGAAGCGGCTGTTCCACCTCCCGTTTGGAAATTGTCGACTCCTCTGCGTGGGACATTTCAGGAAAAAATGTGCAGTACCCGCCTGACACTAAAAATAATTTCAGTAGAACTGAGTCTCAAAGAGGTCAAGAGCGGGCAGAAGAACATGTTGAATTCGGGTTTTCAGCAACGACGCTGGGCTTGGGTAATACTGTTCAGCAAGCGATTTCTCAACGCAGCCGCGAAGTTGGACAAACTACTTCCCGTAGTTTGGACAGACAAATTCCGACCCCCCTTTCGAACAGTTCTTCTCGCGCAAAAATAAATGCTGGAAGGACTGGGGACGTCGGCATCCTAGTACGTGGCTCATCGAGGAATATTGCCGAGAAGTTCAAAACTGACTCTTCAAGAGAGGCCATGCATAGCCAGGAATCATTTCAATGCTCTAAAATGGGAAGCGTAGTTCCCAGGCACGTACGCTTTGTAAACGTAGAGTCCACTATCACGGAAGAAAGCAGCCTTGACCTCCCTTCTGAGCAACCAATGTCACAGCGATACTCTTCACAAGAGTTTAGCGTAACATCTTCGAAGGCAACTTTAAGACCAGACGCCTCGTTCGGAAGGTTTACCGCCAGGACAGTCGACAAGGTTAATCACAACATGTACAGGACCCCCTGCCGAGAGCAGCTCAATGGTGACCTCCTTATTGTACCTCCCCTTCCAACTGAGCACGATTCAATCGAAGATTCATTTCAGGGCCCAGAACACATGCTACACTCGTTACAGTTTGTGGACGCTGGTACTGGCTTCCCTAGACCAGAAACGGACTCTGCTCAGATAACACCATCAGTCGGCAGCATCCACATGAACTTTGAACATGTCGAATCAACTTTTTCGTCCCTAGAGTCGTCTACAGATTTCGCAACTGCTCAAGAGACGGCCCACAGTTCCTTTGGGGTTGGATTAGAGGCCTTTAGTATGTCTTCTTGTAGTTCTGTGGAGGCAGGTGGTGTTGGCGCCAAGCAGGCGCTGCAGTTCTTCACTCATCAAGAGGCACCGATGGTGTTTCCGAATGCACCGAACTCATATGACCCTTTAAATGGAGTCACTACGGCAGAACTTAGCGATCCGCTTTCTCCAGCGTACTGTGGTACACCAATGCAGTGGCCGGTCGCCGCAGAGTCTAATGTAGAAGCACCGCTAGCCATTAATGGGCAGCATCGGCATGAGCGGTATCTCAGCAGTAGCTTTTTGCCGAATCATCCAGTGGGCTTTATTCCGAGCTGGCCCGCTGTAGTCTCGCCTCGTGAGAGCATCGGGAAGGTATTCAACCCTTCCTTCAATCAGTCTCTCCTGGAGCAAGGTGGTGACCAGGAATCGGTACCTTACAGCCGATATCGGGTGCCTTCACAATACACAGGAAACAACTTTCCCTCCACACATAAGGGTGATTTTCAAACATCGTTTTCTTCCCCTACACCACCAGTCCATGTGCGTGGCGCCCTTCAGTCGCAGATGAATGCTGTGGTTGCAACGGCAACCGGCGAATTTTCCGAGCCACGAGCAATGCTGCCGCAACACGGATCCCCTCGGACAGGCAGAGCGTTGCTAAGTAGCCAACCGAGGCTGGTCACATCTGGCCGGATCCGAAGGGGTGACAGGAAGCAGAGCTCACAGGGTCAGGACGAGTGGGCGGCACCAAGGGCATCGGTGTCTTCGCAGCTAAGCGCGCGAATGGGTCACAATTTTGGCCTGAATCCAAGGCGAAGCCAGACACCGAACAGGAGAGTGATGCAGCCGTGGCAACAGGGAACCATGCAGCCAACGTACGCACGCGCACAATACTGGGACAACTCGCCGTATGACAGAAGCTCGTGGCACGGGGGACATCACGAGGATGAAAACCTTGTAATGCGGCCTCCCGTATTCGCTTGCCCCACGCGATCTCCCTATTCAGAAGCTTCGGCCGAGCAAGCGATACAAGGAGATTCTCGGATTTCCGAGCGGAAGATTGTGTTTCGTGCTGAAAGCTTCAGTACTTTTGAGAGCCACGAAAACGGTGACGAACCACTGGCAACCACAGGAAAAGTATCAGCGGCTTTTCTAAAGCGGACGCCGTGGCCAGAGAGAAAAGCGAAGTCAGCGAAGACAGTGGTTCAAACAGAGAGTCGAATAACGTCCACGAGTTGTTCATCAGTGAACGATGACGAGGGAGTTAAAATCATAACGCCAAGAGTCAAAACACGCGTGGACATAGGTGTCGGTAAAACTGCCTTAACGAGCTCCCAGTACACTCCAGCCGCCACCCAAACAGAGCCGTACCAGCTAGAGTGGGTCACAACGAAGTCACTAGATCAGCCGACTCTGAAAGACCCTCTCCAGTTTCCGTCTTACACGCCTTACAGTGGAGCTACCCCGTGCCCTGGCTACATTAACCAAAACTTCGTCGTTTCACCATATCCTCTTTACCTTGACTCAGGCCCTTACATGCCAGCAGCAATTCCAACAGTTCCAACTGCGGAAGCCCAGCTTCTTTCTCCGGTGGCTCCTGTGGGGTACATAGCACCACCCCAGATCCAGAACCCTCCTCATGTGAAGCAACCCGGAGCCGTTCCAGCCCCATCTGCAAGTTCTTCAGAGCACGCTGGAGCCTGCCCTCTGTCTGCTTGTCTAAGGGCAGTCTGCGGCGGTGATGAATATCATTCAGAGGAGCGGCCAAGAAAGCACAGTAGCTGCGACCACCGCAATGGCAAGCGCGGCCGATCCCCACTACCACCGCCAGCATTGGGGAGCACTTTTACGGTAGGCTACGTCATGAACTCGGAGAACGAGCTAAATCCCGTTCTGATGCCACTTGACGCCGACACAGCCCCCAAGGCACCCAGTGAAGCCAGAAGCGTCCGGGCCCCTACAGTGGACATGTGTAGCCGAGGTGCGGCAAGCGTCTCAGAGACGGAAGAAGACCGTATTGCGAAGTTTGAAAGGCGAGTACAGCGACAGATGACGGAGATTGAGAAATCTATCAAAGAATATGACGCAAGACGAAGAGAGCAGGAGCTAGAAATAAAAAAATCAAAGGACAAAGAATCGAAGGAAAAAGAGCGAGATGGTCACAAGAGGAGGCATCGCAAGCGTAAGAACAAGTACGGAAAGAAACTGCGCAAAATTCAAATCGCGAAGGCGTACGAAAGCTTAAGTTCGAGCGATTCTAACTCCGAAAATGCGGGTTGGTTCTCCTGGTCCAGCAGGACCAAAAGCCCGAAGGGCGATAAATTGAGGATTCCAAGCGAGCAAGTTGAAACTCAGACAGGAGACCACTCGAGGAGTTACTGCAGGTCGAAAGAAAACTTCCCAGAGCACAACGATAAGGTGGCTATCTCCGGAGTCTCCAAACGTGAGGGATCGACAGACGCTGCAACTTTTGCCTGGGCCACGCGTAGAAAAACAAACAAGAAATGGAGCCTCCGGTGGAGTCCGCGTGGCAGCATTGCCAATAAAGGGGATTGCAAGCGGGAAAGAGAAGGACCACCTTTGCAGCTGACCCTCAGGAAATACGGTGCTACTCCGGAGGAGTCACCTAAACACAGTACGACGCTTGGCCCGCAACGCAGCCCAAAGCGCAGGAGAGTTTCAGGAGCAGCACGCAGCGAACAGCACAAAACCGGTTCCTCGCCGGGTCGCTTTTCACCGTCACCAGTTCCTCCACAGAGTTACCAGTCAGATGCAGCTTCTGATACTGAGCTTTTGGCCAAGGTGCAGGTAGCGTTTCCAAGAGATAGAAAAACGCAGAGGCGCTGGTCACGAACAGAAATGCACAGATCGACCTCGTACGGCACTGCTCCGTCGTCCACGGCTCCTTCGTCAACCAAAGAAAGACGTATTCGCTCTGAGCAACAGCTTCTCGTGCGGGGATTTCCCGAGGACGAGAACAGGTTGTCCGAGAGCGAAGGCAACGCCACACCTTCGTCTTGGTGGTCATCCATGTGCAGACTTTTCAAAGGTGCGGATGAACGTCAATCCCCCTCACCAAAGAGAGCTAAGAGTAGTCGGAAGTCTGGCAAGAATTCGGTGTGCGAGTCCTGCAGGTGTCGTGAAAGTAAGAAGCCGAAACTGGCGTCATCTCGTAGGCCGCCGTCACGCCGCAGGAGATCAGTCGAGCCGGGGGTAGCACCACTACACCATTCCCCAGAAGACCCACCTCCATTCATGCCATACGAACCTTTTTCCTCTGCGCGCTTTGCAAGGCGAGAGTCTAGAGAAGACGTAACGGAGCAGGACGATGCTGTTGAAAAGAAGCCTGCCCCTAAAGGCAGCATGCTGTCGAGCATCCTAAGCTGGTTCTCCTCTCGGAGTTCGGAGAAGCAAGACAAGGCTTGGCGAGGGTCAAAAGGAGGAAGGGATGAGAGCAGCAGCAGCTTCCAAAGCTGGATTACGGAGAAGAGACGCGCTTTGAAGGAGGCACAGGCGAAACTCAATGCCGACAAGAACGCGGGCAGACCAGGCCTCCCGCGGGAGCTATATTTCCAAGAAGGGGGACGGCGATGGGTCATCCGGTGCTCGCCATCTCCCTCGGCCACGGAGTGGCACTCGCCTAGACATGAGCCAGCTACAACGAGCGTACTCGTACCACCAATGCCTTCTGGCCCTTCGCCTTATGGTGCTCCCCTGGGTATCGTCCGCTGTACCTTCGGAGGCTCGCGGGAAAAGGCCTTGTTTTCACGACAGCCTTCTGGACACGCTCCTAATGCAGAAAAGAACAGCTCTGTTCAGTGCATCTATGGAGGCCCGGAAATGGAAGCACCCGGTCCACAGTCATCGGGTAAAAAACCAATGACTTCCGTTGGCGACTCTTACAAAGACTCTGGCGCACACCATGGTTTGGCATGGGCTGCAGACTCAGGCATCGCTCCAGCAACTTCCACGGGCCCTGTTGTTACACCCTTAGCTGCTTTCCGAGACGAACCTGACTGGATTCTGCGCATCTCTAGAGGTCGCAAGCAGCGTTCTTCATCGCGTTCTGCGGAGCGGCCCGCGAAAAAGAACGAGCTCTCTTTTAAGGAAAACGAGAAATTCTCCGGTTTAACAAAGCCGGAACCCCAGGTGGCACCACCGAAGCCTGTGCGTGACCAAGAGCCAGAACCGCCGCCACAAGCGGCAGTCGCCTTGCCAACGCAGCCGCCTCTAGCTCCTCCGCCCATACAACCACGTGTGCTCAAAACAGAAGAGTCCTTCATGCACGAGTTCTACGAGGAGGTGGACGAGCGCGGCATGGCGGCACTGACTGCTCGTTCGGATAAGCGGAGGAGTTCGCTGGACGAGGCCACGGCTCTTGCCGCTGCGAACATGGCCCATGCTGATTCGCTCTTGAATGCACGTGGCAACGAAGGGCGGAAGACGTCCGCCATCATCGGCGAGTTGGACGGCCCCAACGCTACTCCTCAGAGCAGGAACTTGGTAGGCGTGTTTCACCCGGAAAAAAGAAGCGGCTCTATTGCAGAAAGTCCGCCGCTCTCACTAAGTACGGCCAGACGGCCCAGGGACACTGGAATCAAACACCTGGAACCACCCGACTGCAAGGCGAAGTCGCCTACGGCAGAGAATAAGGCTGGGGAGAAAGCAGATTGCGAGGAAGTAGATAAGTTCTCCGGAAAAGGGTCACCCAAGGCTGCCAGTGAGGCCAAGACTGGAAAGAAGGACTGGAAGGCTAGCGGTCAGCAGGACAAGGGAGCAATCAACGTCCCGCTGGCGGCCGGCGATCCGGCGCACACGAACTACGTGTTGCAGCAGAAAACGGCTCGCAAGGTGGACCGGAGAGACCCGTTGTCGTACAAGTGCCCCACAATGCAGGAGGTGGTCGGCTACGCCATCGTCACCACGGTGGTCCTGCTAGGCCTCGTGCTGCTCGTGTCGGTGCCCAGGATGCGCTCACACGGTAGGCATACGGCGCCAATCGTCGCCGCGTTTCGTTTGGAATGGTTGCGACAAGAGTCTTTCACGAAATGTTTAACCGTACCGCTCAGTGCGTTCAGTAGCTGAATTCCTAAAGAGTCGCTAAAGTGTAAAACCAAGTTCACCAACACTGTAGATTGGATACAGATATATCACTCACGGCAGCTGCAGTTGCTTATTACCGCAGAACATGTCAAAGCGTACAAACATTCATCGCCATCTCGATTCGCTTTCCGGCACCGCGATTTGTGAGATCACGAGCCTGGGATGGTGAAGCGCGGGATTGGTAAAGCCTGGCTGTGCAATTTTTATTTTTTTTTCAGAAACAAACACTGAGACAGGGACATTTTAGTGCAAGATTAAAGCACGCGGAAAATTGTGCTGATCCCGTGATTTTTAAAGACACAAACGTCAGGTATCCTAGCCAACATTACAAAATCGGATGGGTCACATCACGCAGTAGGTTTCGTTCCAGCTTTAATTTCGTTGAGAGGTTTCGCTTCGTATAACAAGCACAATCAAAAGATGCATACGGGTGATCGGGAGAGCTTACGGAAACTACTTACCCCTTGCACATATATACGGAAGATGAAAGCAAAATTAGATTATTAGTTTAACCTGCTTCGAACAAGACAGCAGGAAACTGTTCGTCAATTCCGCATCTATTTTGTGCACCTGCTCCCTGGCGGCAGTAGCGTGCAGGAATTCTCGGTCATGGCCGGCATACAGGGACGGTGCTTGATGGCCGTCTATCCAAAACGCAGCCATGACAAGTTTGCGTAGAAAAACTTGTTATAATTGGATTTCATTTCCTGTGGCGAATGTGAAAGCCAATCAGAACAGGTTCCAAGGATCATGCGACGAGTGAGAAGAGTCGAGGGTAGATCCCGGGTCATTCTGAGTGGTTTGGGACGGGCTCTTTGCGGTTATGAAAAAAAATTTGAAGCAAAACTGGAGGGAGAAATACCAGCCTAAACATCCTCAGCAAACACGATTTTGTAGGGTACGGACCGAATAGCGATAAGGACGATCTTTCAATTGCAACTTAGCTGTTCAACCTTTAGTGCTACTTTAAGATGGGTATTATATAGAAATGGCTATACTACCAATGCTTTACGCGCACTCGGTGGTATAAAATCCTAACGTTTTACGCATCCACTTGAACTACGCGTCCTCGGTTGCTATTATAATGCAGGCTAGAATTTTTCTGATGTCGGCTTGATTATAAATCTCTACTTCTGTTTTTTTTTTTTTTCATTTCAGCCCTGAACCTCCAAGAATGATCAGCAGTCATCCGGAAATACATGGCTGTTTATACTGTCGTTATTTGTTTTACATATATTCGACCACATTTTCAATAAATCACCATAGCGCTGCATGCGCACACGGTATCGAAAATTGTAAAAGGAAGTTGATCATTTTAAGTTATGAAGCAGAAGGTACAGCCGTTATTTTTTCCCGCATGCATAAGTGACAAGAAACCTGCGACCTGTATCCAGACATGTACGTAACGCGTTACAAGGAACAAGTTACGTCTACCTAGTTACTATTTTCAGTAACGGGTAACGTATTTACTTACTTTTGTAAAGAAATAGAGTGGGCAACGTATTTATTCCCTTTTAAAGCCGATTAACGAGTAACGGTATCTCGTTGCTTCTGAGGGGTAACGTGTACAACACCACTTAAATGTCGTGTTTGTTTTTACCTGTCTATAGGCACATTTCACTGATGTTTGCCTCGAAAGCAGCAGCGCTGTCTTCTACGTTCTGGTGGTTTGGGGCATCATTTCTATTAAGAATGATGCCGGACGGGATCGCAGATAGCTCACGACGCTCCGAGACTAGAAGCACGTTGAAGGATGAACTCTCGAAGTTTCAAGGAAACAAAGATGGAACCACGCGCCCAGGGAAACCTGATCTAGCTTACGACTTTTTCAGTTTTGCACTTTCAAGGAACTTTCTCGGTTTCTCCTGGTGCCGGATGGGTACCTGCTGACCTCAATGAAGGCGCAGTTCCCGAATATTCACCAGTTCTTTTTGAAGCACAAGAATGCCGTTCCTTCGAGCGTCTCGGCAGAACGGCTCTTCAGCGTCGCCGGAAATGTATTTTCGAGGAAGCGGCGAAACAGAACCGATAAAAACTTCGAGGGGCCGCTTCTGCTTAAGTCCAGCGATTAGTAAAAAGAAAACAGTGAACTATGAAGCAAAACAGTTGCGCGTTTGCTCATCGAGGTAACGGGAAATGTGACTCGCTACTTTTCGGGAAAATTGCGCGTTCCTTTTGAGAATCGGTAACGAGTAAAGTATTTATAGTTACTTTTTGAGCGAGCAATGAGCAACGATATTTAGTTACTTTTGGGGGTAACGTCTACATGTATATAGCTCTCCTCCTCGCCTTCGCCGACCTGCAGGAATTTGTGCCCAATGCTGCCGTAGAGCACCGCTTGCACTAACCGGACGGACCCTGCTCTGAAGGATGACCCCTTTGTCAGCCTGTATCCCTTGAAATGTGCTCTTTAGTCCACAGCCCCTGGAACTCGCCCCTGGAACGCTCCGTCGTCACGCTGGGCATCGGCCGCAAGTATCCACTGTTCTCGGAACAAGTCATACGGCCTGCTTTTGTCGTTTCGAGGCTGGCCCAGATCTGTGAACAATTTCTGTGAAATATTTCTAACCTGCGAGTGATAACCAAGAAACGGCACTTTTCGTTCATGATGACATTGTGACCTTGATGACATCGTGCTTTCTCAATGTAATATGAGTGTGAACCTTCCTTTTAGCACTATATAGGACCTCCAATAAAATGTTGCAAATGTCTGAAATGTCTGAAGCGTTTTTAAACAAGCCGACAGCTTCTGGATAACTGCGCTGTGAAAACTACACCAGTCTCTGCCGGCTGGCTGTTGGTGGGTCAGGGATTAGGTGTGAGGGGTGGGGATTTTTGGAATTCCCATACCAGGTGGTACAGGGTGCTGGGCTGGGGGCAAAAGTTGCAGGTAGTGTAATATTCGACGGGGTAGGTATGTTGGAGGAGGGTTGAGGGGGATAGGAGTCGGGAAAGCTTGTGGGAGAGCTCGGGAAAGCTAGTGGGAGTGGTGTGGTGTTGGCCGTTGACGCTCATGCCTGTAGTCGGAGAGGACGTCCGCGTAGCCATTGAGTGTGTGGGGCATGTTAATTACAGAAGCGAAGCACGCTTACGCTAACGGCGAATATGTAGGGCTTACAAGGATGAAGAAGAAAGAAGAAAGCAGAAAATCGAGTGCCCAATACCATGAACGAGAGAAAGAGGAAAAAAAACTCCCCCCACCTCCCCGAAGGGGATCGTGCGGAAATGAGAATGCATTGGGTGCACCGATGAGTGCGCTGCGGCAAGCAGTCACGGAGAGAGGCGCGCGCTCCACTGCATTTATATATATTTTTCCGAGCGCAGCGAGCCGAGAGAGGGTACGCGGAGAGGAGAGAGAGACCCGCGCAACACGCCCGCCCCGCGCGCGAGTTCTCTCCGCCGAGCTCCGCGATGCGAGCGCCCTCACACGCCGAGCGCGCTCATCCTCTCCCCTTGCCCTCCGCTACTCCCGCCCGAGCTACGACATGCTCCGGTTGCTAGGCGCGCCACAGCTGTTGCTAGGCGCACGCTGGCCAACGCACGACAACCCCCGACTAAGAAATGCATTCGCATTTAAAAATGGCCGCGTATCTGCTCCTTTCGTTGCAAATGTCGCCGAAAGTAGTCGACTGGCGCCCCTGACAAGTAAATGCCGCCCTTCTCTTTCCCGCTCCCCTCTCGTGCTGTTCCTTTCCAGTTTCACTCCTCCTCAGATAACACGCCAGCGGTTTGCTCCAGTCAATTTAAATTTACTGCGTTCTACTGCTCCAAGTCGGGTGTATCGATGCCAGCGCTGCCGTACGGCGGAGACGCGTGTGATTCGAGGCACCCTACTACAACATTTATAGAACCACGATGCCCTACTGCGCGAGCGTTCCAAGGGGAACGTGGATCCCATCTAGTGGAACCTTTCGTTGCTATTGCCGTTTGATTTCTTAAATGACGCTGCAGGCGGTGGCGCTGGCAACAGCAGGCGACGGTTTTCTGCCGTTGATGTGGTATTATATTTTCTATCCCAAAAGCCAAGTATCCATAATTTTTTAAATAAAGGAACACTGCAAATAGCACTCATGTATTTATTTTCTGCTTTATGTTTGCGTAATTGTTTTTGTTGAACAATGTTGACAAGTATGAACATTGATACCGTACTTAGGCGTTTAGATTTGGCTGTGAGTATATAAGACTATCGCGCACATTTCATTCCAGTTTGGCCGGGCGGCTAAATCGAGTCCCAGACAGACAGACAGACAGACAGACAGACAGACAGACAGACAGACAGACAGACAGACAGACAGACAGACAGACAGACAGACAGACAGACAGACAGACAGACCAAATATTCTGCGTTTCAGTAGCCCAAGAAAGACTACCGTCGTTAAAAACAAAGAGTACACAACGCCGACGCTACAACAAAAGGGCCACGATGATGATATTACGAGAACAATCCCACCACTGGACACCTACGTGGCCAATTTCAGCACGCGAATAGCAAACATCGCGAAGCACGTGTACCCTAATTCCGTATATGTGCTGCTAAATAGGGTGATTGGCCAAGCCTCACCCAGCGATAATGACCAAGTAGGAAGAACGACGTAATCGGGACAACATAAATACGCTGGTAATGAAAGAACGATCGCCCAGCAGGCCACGTTGTGGAATGTCTGTGCGGCCTCTATATACTACAGAGGACCGATCTTAGCCCGATCGACTAATCTCGCCTCGCCTGCGCATTGCCACGTGCGGGGCCCTGAATCCTGTGAGGTACCCGTTTGAGCGCATTCCTGGCTCACCAGAATCCCATATTCGGCAGCCCACGGACATGGGTCGCTTCAAATAATTCTATCTTTCTCTCTTCCTGAACCGTCTACCTCAACGGCAGCTGTGGAATGGGATGTGCACGTGAGGTGAAGGCGCAAGGGAACACAAAGCCTCATGGCGTGCAAAGGGGAAGGCGCTGGCTGCAGTTGAAACCTCCATCAGCCGACACCACCGCAACCATGGATGACCGCAACCGTTACGACCCGTACATCACAAACGAGACATACGTTCGCCTCGGGACGAGGACGCGCCGTCGCGACAAAAAATGGCATTATCACAACTCTCATAATATTAGACATAGAGGACTGCGAAGCTTGAAATAAAATGCATCGCTTACGCAATTTCTCGCGTTAACAGTCACATTTTTTTCACATCCTTTTCCGCAGCTTACACCACAGAATCATTCATAACAAGTAAACCACCCGCATATCATAAAGGTGCAATTACTTCCTTATTTTAGCTAAACAAATTAGGCTAAACACCAGAAAGTTGGCTTTGCCGCAACACACATCGTCGACGCACGCAGTTCTCCTCAGAGCCTGGCCTAAAACAGCTCCGCTGTAATTTAACATTCGACCAGCATATCACTTCGTAGATAGCATACATATTCTGACAAAGTTAATATCCGTGCAAAAGGCGGCCGTGAGCTACGTCTCTTGTTCCACAGTGAGAGCAGACCCGCGGCGATCCATGGTCACGCGGCGCCACAGCGGCTGCCGCGAACATCGAAAGCACGTCCGGATAAATTTCACTGGATAAGTTATAGTCCCAGAGAATCGAGTGACCAGAAATGCCTGATAGCGAAGTAAGGACAGGCATGCACAAAGCGGCCCTGGCGCGCAAGTTTCTTGAGTCTCAACCCGGCGGTTCGTGGCGGCAGATGGCGCAGCTATGCGTAGATTTGCGCTCAGGTGCCTCGATGTGAGCGGTGGACGGGCGTGAATCGAGGAACCCTAGAAATCTGCGCGGCTCCACACCGCACAGCACATCCCGCAAACTTTTTCTGCGGACAGTACGTCTCCATTGCTGACGTTTCCTAAAACTAGCCAATGAGAACGTCGCATTGCGAACATCTATACTCTTCGAGTGACGTAACAGGAAAAGATTACCGCCACCGCAAAACGTAGTGCAACATCTAGGGACGGCTTCCTCGTTCAAGGAATAACGTACACGTGACACGACCATGCAAATTTAACGACGCCATTCCGGAAACGGCGCCATTTCCCGTGATGGCAATAGCAGCGAGCAGGCGGCGTGCATGCATATGCTCGATAGCTCGTATATCGGTGGCGTGTGCGGCCGTTGATTGGTGTAAAATGGGCGTCTGTATTCGACACGTTCGGTGGCCCTTGCAGGCTGAGCAGGCGCCCAAGGCGGTTTTGCAGGTCTTGGCGTTTTTAAGACGAGTCTTTCTTGGGCTGCCTAAGTGCGAATATTTTGGCACGTCTGTCTGTCTGTCTGTCTGTCTGTCTGTCTGTCTGTCTGTCTGTCTGTCTGTCTGTCTGTCTGTCTGTCTGTCTGTCTGTCTGTCTGTCTGTCACTCAAATCAGCCAGAGCTATTGGCCTCCTCACTGATGGGTTACCGTCTCACTGAGAATTGCTGGGCAGTGAGTGGTAAAGGAAACAGTTCAGAAGTAGCAGGTAGGGAGAGAGAAGAAACTTTACTATGAAACTGCGAACTGCTTAAACCTCCTTGCGGGTTCCCGGTGGCAGTGCATCGATCTTGGGAAATGCAGTGTCCCCTATAGACGGTATAGCACCATCATCTATAGCATGCAACCAAGATTGGGGGGGGGGGGGAGTGGAGGGGGAATTAAAGGATAGCGGAGAGTGAACAAGTGATACAGAATGAGTGAATAAAAGAAAGAATTTGGCTAACCTAGGCTAACACATCCGTCAGTCTGCGCACGTCAGTCACTAGCACGTCACTCCTTGCTGCAGCCGCAACGTGAGGCCGGTCGTCCCTATTTCGTGTTGGTGTCACGGGTGCAGATAATCAAACGAGGCTTACGACGAGGAAACCACAGGGTTTATTCGCTGGGGGGTTCATAGTCTACATAAAACGAGTATATAGTAGCCAGCAAAGGAGGTCATGCCCCGCGGGCATGCGCCGAAATGATAGACGTTGCACACGTGTGCGCCACCTGACGCGCTTGCCGTTGTCATCACACGCACTATACAGCGTCCAGGTAGTGGGGCATTTGGCCGAAGGCCTCCCGTGGGTGGTGGTAGGCTCCTTCGTGAATAATAGGTTCTCCATGACGGAACAGGGAAGCCTTGACGCCAGAGCATGCCCTTGGCGCCGCGTGGTGGGGGCAAGAGCGGAGTACGTGCTCCGGAGTCTCTGGTTGCGGACAGTCCGCACAAGTAGGGGAATCCTGGCACCTTGGCGGTGCAGGCGCTCCGCCAGGTTGCAGCAGTCGAGCCGCATGTGGAGCAGAAGGCGGCGGGCGTCCCTGCTGATACGCGCAGGCAGCGGCCGCAACGCCCGGACAATGGGAACCCGGGGTTCAGGGCGCATCGTCTGCACCATGCAGGCCAGGACGGTGCATGCCTCGTCGAAGGCGGTGACCTCTCTGATCAGGGCGGCGGCGTCCGTTTTTCCCCGGATGCCGCAGTGGCCCGGCAGCCAGTGGAGTTGCAGGTCGCAGCCTCTGGAGGCCACTGTGCATAGCTTGGTCGCCAGGGAGCGCTCCGGCTAGTCTTGCAACTGGTGGGCTGGCCGGTCGTGTGCAACTGCGGCCGGACAGGCCTGGAGTCCGTGAGGATGGCCGCCCCGAAGTGGCCTTGGGTCCTCCTCTCGTGGAGGAGGTCGGCGGCCAGGTTCAGCCCGGCTAGCTCGGCCCGGATGGAGGAGACGAGGAAAGGCAGGCGGCAGCCCCGGCTGGCTCTCAGCTCAGGCACCACGCACGCAGTCGCTGTTTCGCCCGTGCTGTGCCTGACAGAGCCGTCCGTGAAAACGTGCAGGTAGCCACCCAGCTCACCTGCAGTAGGGCGGCCGCCTCGTGTCAGATGGCCTGTGGCGGTGTGGTCCCTTTGTTGCGGACCATGGGAAAGTACTGGTAAGCCGCAGGGCCTCCCCCAGTGTCTGGTGGCGGCAGCCTCAGGCGGGGTCAGTATGACACCTTGACGCCCTGATCGAAGATAGCTAGCAGGGGTCCCATGTAAGAGTTGGACCAGCCGCGGAACCTCTGCAAGAGGGCAGCCCCGTCCCGTGCGGTCAGCAGGCGCTGGATATGCCGCATCCCTTCTGCACGGCCCGCATCTCAATGGGCCAGGAACCCGCTTCGGTGTAGCTGCCGTCACCGGGAACGTGCGAGGAAGGCCCAAGCAGAGGGGGATGGCGCGGCACTGGTCCACCTCTATAGCTATACTTTGAGCGTCGACGGTACAGTTTGGCGAGGGGCAGCGCGTACAGCACAGCCGAAGCAGCCGTGCCGTGAAACACGTGCTTCGCCACCTGGTGTGAGCAGCTGCTGCCTCGGGTCAGAAACTACAGCACCCATTTCAGCACATGTGCGCTGTGCTGCCGAAGAGGCTTGACGGCCGCAAGCCTTGGGAGCCGGCAGTCCATGAGCAACCCCGGGTGCTCCGCGGTCAGCCACCAGGGAAGCGAGATTCCGTGGAGCGAGACTCCGTTCCCTAGTAGATGCATTTCATGTGCGCACCCAGCGCCATCTACTGCCTCACTTGGAACAGTACTTATATTACTCTACGCAACTGCTAAAACGGCTCAACTGTTCTACCTCAGGTAATTGTCTCGGGTTAGAACCATGGCTTTTGGACTTTCCGGGTTCACGCCACAGCACTGCCAGCATTGTTTACAGTCCGTGATCACGATTACATTAGAATGTTCCCTTAGCTCAAGTCAGCACAGCGGGTGCAGCATCAGGCCCCGACTTTTGGCCCTGGAGAACTGAAGCTCGCACGGTTTTTGGGGAAGTCTTCAAAGCGCTCCCAGCGTCTCCTGGAGGTAGGCCTCTTCTATGTGACAGTCTGGGGTGCGGCGTGGTATACAGAGCGCCACGTCGTCGCCATAACCTCCACAGGTTGTCGCAGCCTGGCACAGTCGCGGTCGGGAGCGGAGTCAGCACCAAGTTGAATAGGAGCGAGAACAGCATGATCCCCTGGGGAATTCCAGAGCGGACGTCTCGAAGGCTTCTAGTCGCCCAGCCGACGTTCGCCCGCAGGGTCTTGCCAAGCAAGAACGCCCGTACGTAGCCTCCCGGGCATCCTTCGCTCTCACCATACCCATGATCCTCGTCGAAGAGGGTGCACACATTACCTTAACGATGTGTGCACAGGGTTTGAAGACATTTCTGAAGAAATACAGCGGGACACAGACGACGCAAACATAATGCTAAATCTTGGCGAAAACGATTGAGTTGGCAAACCCCGTCAAGCTTCCTGATGTCGACAGTCTGATGAGGCCTTTTCAGTCCGAGGGTACGCAAATTTAAGGCGACTGAGATGTGTGAAACTTCTCCAAATATAACGATATTACGAGGAACGGCATTAGATTTTTATACGCAAGCTTAAGCTCCCGTCAGTGAAATCGGCGAAATTAAATCGCAGGACCCCAAGCTGAGTGAGGGTAGAGAGCGCCAGAGGAGGAGGAGGACACCTGGAGGGGAGAGGTGCAGTGCACTCCAAGGAAGGTGGGGGATGCAAGTGGTGCAGCTGGGAAACATAAAGAAGAGATGCTTTCTTTAAGAGGAGGAAAGGTGGGCTTGGAATTTATGTAGCAGAAAGGAGGGTATACATACGCAGCTCAAGGTCAAAGCGGACTCGCCAGTGAAAGCAAAAGAGGCGCGCAGCAGCTTGCTTTTTTTTTTTGCAAAGGTCGTCAAAATGCAAGTCCTCTGCCACCCCTGCGTCGTAACTGGCTTTCATCTCTGGCCTCTCACGCTGTCCTCCTCTCCTCTAACTCTTCCCAATAGATGCAATAGAAGCTTGCTCGATTCAATTTTCCTGCTTTCACAGTGCTCAGGCGCCATCTTTCAGAACCTTTTCTTTCTGTTGTTCTTGGAACACCTCGGAGAGCGTTTTAAGGACGATATATTCTTTCTTGGCATACTTAACTCCCAAATTTTGGTCTGTCTCTGTCTGTCTGTCCTCCCCTCGATTCAGCTACCCAGCCTGAAACAAGTTCTGAAACGAGAACTTTATATACGAAAAACTTTCCCAAACCACTAAATCTTGTGCCATATTACTTCATACTCGTCAACATTCTTGACGAAAAAGAAAACAATAGGCATATTTGAGGCAACACATCATTCATAACTGGTCGTAGGTAGTGTCTTTTTAATTGAAAATTAAATAAAAAGGGCGCGTAAAGCAATAAATCAATACTGTTTAAAGCAAAGAATATAAAAAAAGCTTGCACCCGAGCTTATTTCTCGTGGCGGCCAACAGTATGCCAAAACCATTTTTCGTTTCAGTAGACGGCATATGAGCAGTGGAATGCAGAAAAAGTTTTGTAGTTGAGCAAACTTCCACCGTGTTTATCATGGGAGGAGTGAGACTGGAGGTAAGAGCGTGAGAGGTAGGGGAGAGAAAAGAGAGGCATTTACGTGGCTAGGGGCGGCAGAAGACCATGTAGCGAAATGAGCAGATACGCGGCATTTATTATTTTCAACTTTTGCCTCGCAGTCTGTTACACCAGTTTGTATCATGTTTTTTTTTGCTTTCGCAAAAACTTGTCTTGTGTGTATAAAAAATGAACGGTGCTACTGTGTCAGGCACGTTGAAAGCCTTTTGATACCCAGTTAAAATACCTTTGAACTTCGTGTTGAATTTTCATATTGCTCCTAGGCTAACTAGACAAGAAGCCACAGCTCTTCGCGACGATTACAGACAAATTTCTATCCCCACAGCAGCCTCCTTCATTCTAGCTACCATACTTTAGACGCCTCCATTTGCAATTTCTGTCCCACACCCCGCACTTTGTACCACCAGGCATGGGAGTGCCAACAAACTCCAAACCCGCCTCATTCCCATCTTTCGAGCAGTGGATGGCTCGTCTGGCCAACCCTGACCTTAGACACCAGCAAGACTTGGTGAAGAGGGCAGCTGGACGGCAAGTCGCCGCCTGGGTATGCCAGAATAGGCGTGCCCTCCACCGTGCGAGTACCCTGCCATCAGCACTTGTGCTTACCAATAAATGTTTGTTCTCTCTCTCTCTCTTGCAGGACCACTGACGCACATTCTCCATATCCGCTTCCTCCCGACGGCGGTTATGGCGAGCGGCATTTTGAGCTGCTCTAACCTCTTCCGCCGTGGCGTACTTTTTCTGGCTTTCCCGCGAAGTACAAGAGCTGGCCTGTCGCCATTTCAGAGAAGTTTCTTCTGCCGCAGCTGCTCCCCTTTCCCCGCGAGCGCTCCAATTTTCCGTGATATTCTGTGCAGCTCACAACGATTATCTGTACATGCCAGCTCTATAAAGCATACAGATTTAAGGCTTTAGCCTTAAAAGCTATTAAGAATGGTGCAGAAAGCCACGACAAAAGCAAGCACCTAAAAGACAGAAGCCCAGTTTGCGCTGTTCCATACAGAAAGAACAAAAGGGAACGAAAAAATTCGTGCTAGCCCGGGAGCAGTGCGAAGGCGGAAAAATTTAATTGCATTGAACAAACGTCCATTGAATACGTCGTAAAGGGTACGTAAAGGGGGGGAAAAGCGTTAGGGGTGGTGGCAGAGAGCGGACGAGTTACGTGGCAGGGGCAGCTCATTCAACGACATTTTGCATAGGCGTGCGCACAGGGGGGGAAGGAAGGGCGGCCGCCCCCCCCTAATAATCTGGAGGGGGGGCGCCAAATTTCCCCCATGCCTTAACTCCATCGAACCTGTCCCGTAGGGTTATGAGTCGACCACGCGCGTGTTTTCACGATCGTGGCAGCCGAAGAACCCTCATGTTACCTTCCAAAAGCTGTTTACTTTCAGCCCCGGAAATGTCGCTGTGAGAAACACGTTATCACTTAATTTTCATATTTGGAGCTACTGCGGAGCTTGTTCTCCTTTTACTTTGCCTCGCAAATAACGTGCCTAGTACTGATCAAAACAGCCGGGTAAAAGGGATTTCAGAACAGGCAATATTACCTTCCTAAATTCTTACTTCGAGCGGTACGCACAGAAACCACGTTGCAGTTTACAAAAGACAGATGTGTCATGCAGGGTGTTGCGGCGATGATTGGAACACTAAATTTTTTTTCCTGAGCAAACCGCTGCTCTGGTCGCTCTCAAACTTGCCGCGAAGGTCGCATTTTGTGGTCTATTTTGTTTGACACCGGGAACAACGATGGTACTTACCTGTGCATTTTGAAAATGAATAAAAACTATTTTCGCCTATGGGAAAACGGCGGCTGACTTGGAGGTGCCAGCCTGCGCAAGTTGATGTTGGAACGACGGAACCACCTGCAGAGTGAAACGCACGTTTTGGATTCACGTACGGAGCCAAATGGTGCAGCAGACGATCAGAAAACCCGATTTTCGGGCTCGCACGTCCAAATCAGCCGCCATTTTCCCATAGGCGAAAATCGTTTTTATTTGTTTTAAGGATAAACAGGTAAGTACCGTCGTTGTTCCCGGTGTCAAACAAAATAGACCACAAAATGCCACCTTAATGGGAAATTTGAGCGCGAACAGAGCGGCAGTTTGTTCCAATTACCGTCGCAACACACTGTTTCTGTGCTTTAGGGAGAATGGAAGTTCTTTCGGCAGCGTGTTGTGAAATTGATGCCGTATCCACCCTGGGACCTGCCCCCTTTGCCGAATTTACACATGAAAGTAAAAACTTCTGCCCGGAAATATTTTGTATGTGTTGCAATTCCATTTCATTGAAATAAAAAAAAAGTTCCCACCTCCCCGAAGGGGATCGTGCGGAAATGCGAATGCATTGGGTGCACCGAATTCTTTGTGGTATCGTTGCCGCGAGGGATTCAACTTCATCGACTTCCATCGCTATAAAGGCGCCAGTCGGCAAGCAGTCACGGAGAGGGGCGCGCGCTCCCTGCATTTATATGCGCAGCGAGCGGAGAGGGGTACGCGGAGAGGAGAGAGCGACCCGCGCCAGCCCACACGCGAGCTCTCTCTCCGCCCCGAGCTCCGCGATGCGAGCGCCCTCACACGCCGAGCGCGCTCCTCCTCTCCACTCACTATCCGCTACTCCGCCCGAGCTCCGCGATGCGAGCGCCCTCACACGCCGAGCGCGCTTCTCCTCTCCCCTTGCCCTCCGCTACTCCGCACCTGCTCCGGTTGCTAGGCGCGCGCCACAGCTGTTGCTAGGCGCACGCCGCTCAACGACGCAAGACAACCCGCGGCTAAGAAATGCATTCGCATTTAAAATTATAACAATCCCTCGTCTTTCCACTGCGTTCTGACCGTTAAGCCTTCAGTGGGAAGAGGTCGGGAGTTCCCGAGGGGGGGGGGGGGGCGCACAGGTAAGACTTCGCCCCCCCCCCTAATCGACAACCAAAATTCAGCAATAATCCCTTCGTTTTGTGCTAATGACCTACAGAGAAATGTAAATTTGTCAGAGTTTGCACTTTTGTGAAGCCTAAAGAAGCTTGATATAAAGGCGCCGAAGTGGCGGGAATGGCGAGAGACGCTTATTACACAGCGACCTTAACGCTTGAGGCATAAAATATGGCCATTTATGCCATAAGTCCTGAGAAAGCCATTTGCTTTGGCACATGTATTGGTTCCGCTGGAAGATTTGGCTTTTGGTTAGAATTATTCGACTCAAAATAACTTTTGTGTAGACCAGTAACATTTAACAAAAACTATACATACTGGGGTATGAGAACAGTGGAATATTTTAGCAAGGTTGAATGCAAGAGAGAGAGAGAGAGAGAGAGAGAGAGAGAGAGGGAGGGAGAGAGAGACGAACATTTTATTGTATTGTGAACAGGAGGATGTTGTCAGCGCCTCCACCCCGTGGGGTCGTCGCTGGTCTGAGGGCTCAGAGCTGCTCAGCTGCTCCACCCACTTCGGATGAGTAGGTTTTCCGCTTCAAGCGGGGTTCTCTTTTCCCGAAAACACCCAGCACCTTGACTTTCTTGACCAAACTACGCCTCAAAAAGAGGCAAAACACAGGGGGGTGAAGAGGAGAACATCACGGCGCCATTTAGTGGCCGCTCGTAGACCAACAGCAGCCAATCAAAGAGGCGCTCAGGAATGGGCACTTGAGTTGATTAAATTCGCTGGTACCGGGATTAAATTAGACGACCCTTAGATTAAATTACATGGCACTTGGACTAAATTGGCTGGCGCCTGGATTAAATTGGATGGCAATGAGCGGGAAAAGCTGTAGTTAGGCCTATATACATCACGCCTGTGTTCCCGCCTACCTAACAGGGGGCCTAACAGAGCTGCTGCCAAGCTTCACAAAGAAGCAATTTAATTTTTCTTCACTCAATCCACTATGATCATTATCGTCAGAAAAAGTTGTTTCCTGCAGTGCGTTCTGGATGACCTACAGATGACAATGAGAGGCTTCACTTGAATAATCCAAGTACTTCGCTACCTCTTCAGTCAACACCGACATTATTAACACCACCATTATTTACCCTGGACGCCAATGTCTGCAACTATCTACCAACAATGCAATCTCCCTACTCCTCTCCTCACTGAGCAGGTACACACACAAAACGTAACACATCACGAAGGTGTTCTCTGATTCTTTGTTTTTATTGGTCAACAAATTATGCGGCGCACGTTTGCGTTAGAAGAAAAGTAAGTAACAATGACACACAAGGACTCTCCAAAAGCCTGCATGTTACAGTCCCAACAACAAAAGTATAACAACACGTAACGAATGGAAGGACCTATTGAAAGACGCAGGAGCAAGGACACATAGCGCACAACACAGGGGACGTGCACTCGCCATAAAAGCAACACGGAAACTTCACTGCCAGGAAATTGAGTCCTTGCACTTTTCTTTTCAGACAATCAAGCAACGCCCAAAAGTGAAACACAATTACAGATGAATTAGTACCAGTGCAGTGTCATCTCCTAAAAGATGCATTCCAAAAGTCTAGTGCACTCGCATTTGCCGCAATTTCTACCTCCTCTTTTCTTCCTCTCACCAGTTTCCACTGGTTTCACTCCAACTTTTGGATATCTTCCAGGATTTCATGCCAGCTCTTGGCTACTGTGCAAAAACAACTTCTTGATTGTTGTTAGAGTCAGTCAGCTGACTATCCCAACAGCAGGCAGAAAAACTAGCCTCACTTACAAATGCTCTTTTAATGCTTCTTTACTTGCAAAAAATATAACAACGATAAAAAAGCATCAGTTCTTTGCCGTCCATTCGTAAGAATCTGTAAAAGCACGTACATATTTGCAAAAATGCAGGCATAGAAAATACTACAGATGGAAACCTGTGTACTATACAAGCCTATGCACAAGGGAATTGGTTCCCACGAAATTTACGAAAAAAAGTGGTGCAATTACGCATTTGTACCGCCGGGAAGTCCAACAATCTCCCACCCGAGTGCTGCCGCCACGAAAAAGACATTGGTAAGGTAAGCAATCGTGTCCGCCATGATACCTAGAGAAAAAGAGTGAACGCGCCCACCATAAACATCTTGCACACTGTTGAAAGCACTGTTATTTGGCATAGATTTCTCACAATTCGAAGCACGTATGCCCTGTATGGATTGCCGTCATCACAACAACTACACCTCGTAATGTGCACCAAATTCCGTCAGAACAAGTACTCCATGTAAGGTGGATTTCACCCTAGCCCATCTAGCGAACGTGACTAGTCGCACAATGCAGCACTTAGCGACACCTACATTACCGGAAAAAAGCGAGGCAGCCGTACGTCTGTTGCTGTACGGGCGCACGCGATGCAAGTTATACATCACAAAAGCGATAGAGACTGCGCGGGGACATGCAGTTTTTCGAAGCGTAGCATTATTCGAAAGTCCGTTTGAATTGAGGGAAAGACCCAAAAGAAGTCTTGGAAACGGCAGGTGATTGGCAGTCTGGTGATTAGGAGCTCCCCTCTCGCCCACTTCAAGATGACGCGCTGAGGATAACCACACGTTGGCTGCATTTGGCCTCTTAGCAGTACATCGTGTTCTCCAGCCACTGCGGAAAAAAATGGACAGACAGTCGTGAAAAGCAGAGGCAAGCCGATGTAACATTATCCGAGCCATTTCAGAACTTTTTTTTTTTACTTTGCAAACAGCTCGCTCTAGTGTAGCGAAATTTGTGGAGCAACTTGGTGTACACAAAGGTTCGTGACTGCCACCCTTACGAGGTTATTTCTGAAGCCAGTGATAATTTTCACTAATGGTAGAGCCATCTGCAGTGACCAGCAAACACACATCGCAGAATGGTGGTGCCATCTATCATTGCCAAAATGAAATGCTCTGCCCTCCACAAAGCAGCGTTCAGCATTCTTTTTGAGTAAAAAAAGATGAGTTCATACAAGCATCAAAAAAACGCTGTTCCCGCTATGTTCCCGCAATGATAGTATCTGGACCCGATACACGGCCTTTGATAGATGAGCAAAATGAGATTATTTGTTGACAGCACAGCTATGTGTGATAACTGCAACTGTAACACCTTTAACGTTGGCACAAACCAACTCAACTGAAGCATACGAGACGAGAATAAAACAACAAAACAAATGAGAAAAGGAGCAGCAATACTGAAACATACCTCGTCAATCGTAAAAACTGCGCTTCCAATTTGCCTTGTGTCTTTCTCCTTGAAAATCTCTGCAAATGCAAGGTTTGTGTTGAAAAAAAAAGCCACAATATGTTGAACACATTACCGGTACAAGTAAGTAAAAACAGCACAACAAGGGGATACAAATCGAACGACAAACATTGCCCGAAAAAGTCAGGGTGACAACTTACTGCTATGAAAAATTTCTGAAAAAAAAAAAAAACCACAAAAGAAAAGCAGGACAGTCAGGGGACATTGCCTGGAGATACATATTTAAGATTTACACTGCTCACATCACTAATTAATACTGGAAACTTGTTAAACACAGCTGAGTTTGTACCTATTTCCCCACACACGTACCATGTTGTTGGAGCAAGATAACGCAGTGAAAAAACGAGCAAAAATCTATCAGATAAAAGCACTGGATGACATTGTGTCTTGGAGTAACGTGTGGAAAGCAAAGTTAATACGCAGTTAATTCTAAAACAGCATTTCTTCATATCACTAGCAAAAAATTCAGTGCCCTTGCTATTTGTGAAGGATGATCAACAAAGCTGCAATATGCTTTGAACCGGTCATAGTCCAAGCAGTGCACAAAGCAAAACACGTTTCTTTTGTAATTTGCGATTGAGCATAGTTCCTGGTTAATTAACAGAATGAACTTTTGACGAACTAGTTTTGTTCCAGTGGGCAAACATGGGGCTGTCCGTTTCCCTCCCGTAGAAGCCCACGTACTGACAGCATACGGGAATATCACAATAGTTACAACTTTACCGTGAATTATGTAATTTTGAAAAGTAAACAAAACTCGGCGTAATGTTAGAGTTATCTGAACGGCAAATTGTCATATAATTTGCTTCGGGGTAGTTTCAATAAAGCAAGAGTTGGAGCCACTTTCTGCAACGATACTTCCTGCGAAGAAGGATGTGCTTCACTGTGCAACACTCAATGTGGGAAAGCCATCTTGCAAAAACAGTTTACAACAATCCCCTAAAGTCGGCTTCACCACATTGCTTTGAAGGCATTTTGTCAAGGGAAAGATCAGCAGTCTTGCGTAACACGGCCGTAGCTATCCACTGTCAGGGTACGCCCAACTTGGATGTTCGAGGTCAAGTTTTACGTTTTTTTTTTTTTCACTAAAATGTGCCCGAATTCTTTATAATCATGATCCGCCATCTCTTGAGGGATAAGTGAACTTAGTTCTTTTAAGTTTTCTCATTTTCGCAATAGGGTGCAGCACAATGTTCAGCACGTGCTTTCTGAATTACAGAGTGTTTTCACGTGCGCGCTGTTCGCTAAAAAGCATGGCCGCTTTCTCATTGCATGCATTCTACGTTGGTGCACTTAGTGAAAGCGCTGATGGCTTCAGTGAGGAAGACAATTGCGTGCCTCCATCAGTTCGTGATGGCAGTGATTCAACAGAAGTGAGTGACAAAGACTACGATGGAGGTGGAGACAGCACCGTACGGATCATTGCTCTGTGAGTTACGCATTTTGTCGAAAGACAATGAAATGGTGGTGAAAGCTTTTTTTCCTGGAATCTGGAGGTTTCCATTGCGAATAGTTGTTTTTGGAGGCGTGCACAGCTGTGGAATTGTGGCGAGAAAGAGCAGCGAAATCTGCAATACCGCTGCAACCTCATCCAACAGCTGGTGGGTGACCTGAGGGCTTGAGCCAAAAAGCGGGGCCTATCTGCACGTATGGAGTGCGAGGAAAGCCTAGATGGGATGAGCTATTTCATCTACAATCTCCCAGCCCAAAGCGGCAAGGACTGTGATGTTTGTAGCGATAAAAAAAGAAAAGGAAGCAGAAGGGAAACTTTTTTCTGCAAAACCTGTAGCAACAACCCTAACCTGCACCCAGGAGAATGCTTCGAGCGGTTTCACATGCTGCTCAAATATTGGTGAAGCAGTTGCAAGCAGGGTTACGGAACGAAATGTTTTTCAGTTTCTGTTTTGTTCTGTAAATAAAAGTTCCATTACAGTTCAGGTACGGAACAAAAAAATAACGGTTCATAACGATACATAACGGTTCATGGTTGCCCACAAGAAAAATTGAGAATTGAGCTTCCAATACGCTCTGGCTGCAATCACACCAAACATTGAATTTTTTTCTTTATTATTATGTCATTTTTCTGTATTTTAGTGCTTATTCATGTATAGTACACCCTTAAAACAATCATTTAGGAGCATGTAGGTTACATCGATAAATAAAAGAATGAAAAAATAAATGAACAAATGAATGAATGGATAAATAAATAAATATTCAAGTAAATTAACAATACATAAACAAGGCCACGACGTTTGCTTTGCAGTCAACTGCAGGAGGTGATCACATGGAGAGCTAAGCACTGACCATCGAGATAGACGTATAGCGTTCTAGAGAGTTCTAGAACGAGCTGACAGGCGGAGTGAATAGGGAAGCACGCAGGTCATGCACAAAAAAGGCGGCTTCAAACTCCACGTTTCGGTTGTCGCCTATTATCCACGTACAGTACGTTTACAGCAACACCAAGAACGCTACGCCACAAGCACTTCCGAGCAGACAGCTGAAAATGCTCATGGAAATTGGGTTATCGGCGATACACAGTCAATAGCCGGCATAGGCAATGAAAACGTCTCACCAATCATTGTCCGCAGCTTGACGGCGCACCCAATGAAGTCTTCGAAGGCAATGTTGCCATCGTCGTTGCCGTACCTAAGGACCAGAGCTTTGAGAATATGCTGGTTCACCTGGTATCCTGGGGAACGAGAGATCGGACAAAAAGCAAAGTTGTCGAGAACTGCATCACGCCAGAGACACTTACACACTGAGTTCTTCTTGCCAGATGTATACACATCCCATTAAAACGGTACGATTGGCCTCCTAATTGCATTTCTGAACTGTTGCAGGTGAAAGCAAAGTCAACGAAGAACAAAAATTATTTCTGCACTCATTCATTACATTAAGTAGTGTCGTGCGTGGGTCTGTGTGTGTAGGTGAATGAGTGTGTGCATGTGTATGAGTGTGTGCATGTATGTGAATGTGTGTGCACATGTAAATACAGGCAATTTCTTATAAACTGTGCTAATCCTTTTTTAGAATGGTTATGCTGTGATTCCCCGATACCAAAACACTTGTGTTTGATGGGGTCGCCACATGAGATTAAAGTTGTCTCCACACAAAATTTAATATGATCAATAAAGCTACAAGCAGCCAAACAGATTTTTCGTGTTTGTTTTTATCCGTAGAAATGTTTCACCAGAACTTATTAGCCAGGATTCTTTTTCTTACAAGGCAGTTACAAGTGAGAAACGGCAAAGATCTGATATCGTATCGAAAAAAATCGCAAAGTATCTGCTTCGATTCAAAACCATTGGAACAAAAGGATTATTTCTTTCAAATTTGCTTCGAACGCAAAATTCACTATTTGCAAAGTTCTGCTACCATATCGAAAATTGCAAAGTGTCTGCATTGATTCTAAACCATTTGAACAAAAGCATTAGTATTTGTTTCAAATTTGCTTCGAATATCACTATTCGCACAGTCCTAATTTTTTCCAGTCATCTAGGCATAACTGAGGATCAGGTGCTTCCATTTCCGTGACATTCACAGCAACAAAGGACGGTGGCAGTAAGACCGAGACCGGGAGACTGTGGAGGGGAGTGATGAGAAGTCAGGACTGACCGGCGGAACCCAAGGCAGCCCGCAGCTCGAACGTGTTCAAATAGCCAGACCCGTCTTTGTCAAATGCGGCGAAGACATTCTGAAAGGAGACGAGAACGCATAAACATGACTCTCGCGCATGGAACAGCATAACTGGATAGTTGAGAAAGAATCAACAACTGCAATCACTCTAAGCGCATCTATGGCACCGATATATAATTACGTTGTCACACACTACAAGGAAATAAAAATTGTGCATTCAGCACCAAGTTCATGCTCCTTATCAAAGAGGTTGGCTTAAACATCTAATTGTTTCTGTGCCATCCTGAACTACTAGGTAGTTGCTTTCGTGAATCTTTCTTCCCCCCCCCCTCCCCCAAACGGTTTCAGAGAATATTAACGCAAAATAGTATCCTCATAACTGTTTTTCCTTAGCTAGCTTGTTGAATGGAATAGACAACGAACAGAAAATTGCAATTTAAACTCGAGTGAGTCTGACGCCTAGGACAAAGGACTTCTTTTTTAAACTCCAGAAAATATACTAAAGAGCCTTCCAGGGTTTAAAGCTGTAACAAGCATTCTGACAGGACCTCAGAATTAGCACCTTCAGAGGAGCCTGCCAAACTTGCCGTAAGCAATCTAATATCCTCAACTTCTATTTGTAAATGCTGCGAAAAATGACTCAAATGTAAGCACAGAATAGCTTAATTTTTTTTAGACCTAAAGTTATGCTAACAGCTATGAGCTATGACTAAGAGCTAAAAAAAGTAAATTCAGAGTGTGCCATTATGTCAGAAGAGTTTGCGACTACACCCTTGCTGAATATGACGGCATATCTCTTCTACTAGTACTAGAATTTGTTTACTAGTTCTACGAGTACTACAGTGGGCTCGGACACAAATTTTTCACACAAACAAAAACATGTGAGCATCGGTTGAATGAGAAGAAATAAGTTTAGGAAGAGGGAAAAAACGCAAGCTGCCAGAGAGGGGGAAGGAAAAGGGTGCCAGATACAAGAGAGGCACGGATGGCATCTACACACCTTCCAGGTCCTGATCAGGATCCAGAGAGCTCTGAACTCATCCAAGCCCAGTTTTCCTGAATGGTCATCCTAGGTAGTGGGGGGAGAAGTTCAGGAAAAACAGGAGCCACAAGGCCTACAGGTGTTCGTAGAAACAATTCTCCCATCCCTTTTGCAACTCCCTACAATTAAAAACTGCGTAGAAATCACAAAATGTCGTGCACATTTCATTAGGCAGCTACTACAGCACCCCAGTGTGGGCTGAAATAAGGGAACTAGTATCAGCCATACAACTGGAAACACTGCAGTCTTCCTAGATTATGCTCAAGTCCCCTGAGTACCCATGACTTTCCCCTGAACGTAATTGATTGATTGTAGGGTTTAACGTGCCGATGCAACGTAGGCGATAAGGCACGCCATAGTGGAGGGGTCCGGATTAATTTTGACTATCTGGGGATCTTTAATGTGCACCGAAATCTCGTACACACGGACGTCTTTGCTTTTCGCCTCCATCAGAATAGCGGCCGCAGAGGCTGGGAATCAAACCTGCGTCCTCGTGCTCAGCAGCGCAATGCCTTAGCCACTGAACCACCGCAGCCGGTCCCTTGAACGCAATTGCGATTTTTCACATGCACTCCTACTGCTGCTACGGTGAAAGAGGAATTTTTTGTGCTGCCTGAATAACACAGGCAACCTGCAATGATCTGATGTTGGGGAAAAAATAACGAAATCAAAGAGCTGTCAACCACTCTCCAGTATAGTCGCAAAGCACTGTCGGCAAAGGATACATCCATGAGAGCAACCATACTCCGGCAAACATCCAGAGAAAACTCCTGGGATCGGATTTCTGGAAGCGCAAACGGTACGGGAAAAAAATGAGAACAAAACAAACAATCCACAGCATAGCCAAGAAAGTGTCAAGACTTCAGAATAACACAGAAATGTTTCGACAACAGCCATGTATAAAAAGTCCAGCACTTATCAAACTTTTCATTATGGCATGCAGGAAACAAACTGTTTATGGTATGTCCAACATACCCACGCAGATCATTACCAAGATATTGCACACTCAGGCGTATATGCAGGACAAACAATTCCGTTAGGGTTAAAACTAGGGTAAACGTATGACTTAATGGGTTACGTTAACGAAAACATCAATGTGGCATCTACAGAAGTCACCCATAGAGTAAGTGGACACAGTCCACACGGCACTCCTAGTTGGCTGTCAAACAAAGAAATTGCAGTGGCCCTGTAGTTATACATAATCCCCCACCCAAACCGAGATGCATGTATGTACAATCAAGATGAAGCAAAATGTGACATGTTTGGCACCCAAGAGCAGATTAAGTTACAAGAGTAACAGAGCAACCTTCAGTGCTAAACCATAAAAACTACTACAGTTAAACCTCGATGTAACGAAGTCGGTAAAATTCGTAATTTACTTCGTTACATTGAAATTTCGCTACATCGAAATTCGCGGTTATAATGAAGAATTCATCCCGTGAAGCGTTTCCTGAAAAAGAAAACGTGGCGCGCATACACGGCCGGCGCACCGTTTCTGTTTCTATCGGTGCTTAATCGTCTACGTGGGCATCAGCGTGATCCGCATGGAGCGTTTTCTTCCCGCAAAAACGCGCCCCGCAAGCCACAGGCGCGCTGACGCAGCCGCGGAGACCACCCGCGCGATGCGGGTAGCTCCAGCGACCGATTCTAACCGCTCGCTGAAACGCAACTCGAGGGGCAAACGAGAGGGGGCATGCGAGAAAAAAAGCGGATAACGTGGGCGATATTTTCACTGTAAAACGTCATACGCGCCGCTTACGAGAGCACCCATCAAATATCCTCCGCGGCGCTAAGCCTTGTCGTCTAGCCAGCCGGCATCCCCGGGCGCTTCGAAGCTCCCGCCATAGGGTGCGCGCCTCCCCATTGGCGAAACCATGGCGAAACTGGTCAGGCTCCTCCCACTGCCGCGCGCAGCGCGAGTCACTTCCCGCCGCCGGCACGCAATCGCGGACGCCAGTGTGAAAAAAAAAAAAAAAAAAAAAAAAAAAACGCGCGTGCAAGGCTTATAAAGATTCACAAATGCTTGCTGGGACGATGAAACCCAACAAGCATGAGCGAACTCGAACCAACGACCTAATCTAAAAACGTTGACTCGAACGAAGTGCAAAGCGGCGGTATGCGGCGGCGGCGGCGGCAACGCCAGAGGCGATTAGGCTTACCACTGCGGAGGATATTTGATGGGCGCTTTCGCAAGCGGCGCGTGTCACGTTTTACAATGAAAAGTTCGCCCACGTTATCCGCTTTTTTTCTCGCCTGCCCCTCTCATTTGCCCCTCGAGTTGCGTTTCAGCGAGCGGTTAGAAGCGGTCGCTGGAGCTACCCGCATCGCGCGGGTGGTCTCCGCGGCTGCGTCAGCGCGCCTGTGGCTTGCGGGGCGCGTTTTGCGTTTTTTCAGGGAGAAAACGCTGCGTGCGGTTCACGCTGATGCCGATTAAGCTTCGACAGAAACAGTGCGCCAGCCGTGTATGCACGCCACGCAGTTTGTAGGCAAGGGGCTTACTCAGACTCCGTGGCTGGCTGCATCCGCGGCATTGGGCGACCCGTGTCGCCGTTCGCGTTTTATTGGGACCCCATTTCGGCGCTTGCGTCTCCCCAAATCTACTTCTACAACTTAAATTTCGTGCCTAGTTCTCCATGAAACTTCGTTACATTGAAATTCCGGCAAACGGCACTTCGTTACACAGAGGGTGAAAATACATGGTGTGCATACACTTGAAGTTACAAAAAATTCCGTGGTTCGTTACATCGAGGGTTTCGTTACATTGAAGTTCGATACATCGAGGTTTAACTACAAGAAAACAAAATCATGCTGAACACATTGGCTAAATAAGTAAATTAATAATATCCAATAAGTAGCTGCTGAAGAGCAGACGAAGCTTTTAAAGTAACAGGACTAACCTTCAGTGCTAAACCATAAAATGACTACTACAAGAAAACAAAATTACGCTGAACCAATAGTCTAAATAAGTAAATTAATAATATCCAAGTAGTTGCTGTAATTTTATGCCGACAAAACACCCCAGCACCCTTACAATGTAGCCTCGAGTGTTTCAGGTCAATAACAACCACCTGCGTTCTTTAACATTAAACTGTTGATACTTCATGCCTTGGCCCAGTGAAATACCACTGTGCTAGTAGTAAAAGGTGAACCACCTAGCTTGTGCGGTGAAAAAGAATATGTCAGCAATAACCACTACTAACTACTTCAGCATTTACATTTACCCCCACCCCACCCCAAACTAAAGGACACTAATGGAACTTGAAACATTATAGCAGTAGCAGAAAGATTACTAATAACCAACCCCTCAAATTTTTTAGTGTGGTTTCAAAACCGCAAGACCTTCTCGGGTAAATAAGCAAATAAAATTCGTATAGAGATATTACACATTTGGAACAAGGTAAGCAGTATACTAGAAAAGTAAAATAAATTCAGTTTCTAGTGGGTGGAAACCTGATAGGATACACCAAACAACTGGCTGACACTCATTTCAACAGTTTTGATAAAGCCCAAAAAATCAACGCAACCCATCGTGACATTTATAGCAGAGTCGTCATGCTAGGCCTATCACCCCCCCCCCCCCTCCAAATTAGCTTGCACACCGAATCTCTCCACCCACTTAAAAACTCATTAGCAAGCCTTTCAGCCACACAAAAACAAAAAGTCAGAGTGAAAAAACTAAAGCAAACTCTGGAATGCAACTGCCTTCTGCGCTATTCAAGGAGGCTGAAGAGGCAACGTCTAAGACAAAGACAGTTGAAAAGTCATCTACATGTAAACTGCCTCCACAATGCCGTGTTAATAGGGGTACAAAACAAGCCTACCGCAGCTCTTGGAGGCGGCCCTCGGCAAACAAAAAAAAGCGACAGAAACGGGAAGCTCGAGTGGGTCGGGAGACAGTGCGAGGTTGAGATGGAGCGGACGTAGTCATGCACACGACAACAGCGACACACCGTAGACTCGCTTACCGTCTTCTTCATCGTCTTCCTGGGGAGCTGAGTGGGCGTTGCGAGCGCCCAAAGGGAGGAGCGTGAAGGGACGATGAAGGAGAGAGGATTTTCGGGAACAGAAAAACAACAACAAGAGCGCATTTCACTTAGCGTCTCGCAAATACGGCACCCCACCTCTGTGTGTGTGTGTGATGCAACAAATAAACTGAACGAAGCCAACGATTTAAGGAAGTGAGGAGAACAGAGTTTGAAACGATGTAGTCATTTTCATAATGTAAAACAAATGGAGTGCTAAGCAGGGCTTTTGTGAGACTTCAGGTTAAAGGAACTGACAAATGCATGCTCTTTGTGAACCTTGTTGTTTGCTGATTGCCGAAAAAAAAAAAAAAAAGATTAACCTAACCACACAAATACTTGGTGTCCGTGGTCACTCTGTGGTGGGTGCATTCCTACATCTCCCAACTTGAGGCAGGAAGCATCAGGACACCACACTGAGACATTTCAGCAATGCAACAACCAACATTGCCAATAACGTACACTCTTGCATTGTACTTTAATAGCCAAGACGCCCTAGTGTTGTACTTTATTACGTCATCTTTTGCATTGTTTGATTTCTCAAGCTCAGTGGATATCAAATAAAGATGTCGAAGGGCAAAAACATAAAAGCTGGGTAGAGAAGCCTGGCCCCATTCCCTTTCTTACTTCTGACAAACCCTGGTGGCTGTGCAAAGAGTCGGTTCTGCTGCTAACCATTCTGAAAGCTAACCATGCTTTCTGATTACCTTTGAAGAAACTTGCACATTCCTTCTGGCATCCCTGCCCACAACTTCAATTTAAATTGGCTTTTTAACCTTATAGTGGAGCTATGAGAAAGGTCTAGATGTGCAAAGGATGCCATAAAACTGCTTTATCAGTGACTCTGGGTCCCTGCTTTTTCAACTCATGGCTGAAAACCACTGTCTTAGCTAACTTGCAAGACAATCAAAGTGGCCTTGGGATACAACTAATGAGACTGGCAATAATGGCAAGTATCTGTTAAATTTATCCAACATCAGTGACCATGCCTAGGCATAAAATCAGCCCTTACATACAATGCATCATCATAAATAACCACACGGTAACAACATAGCAAACACTTACACTTGGCAGTTCCTTTAACCATCTGTATGCAGATCAAACAAATTCCATCCGAACTGGTCTCGTATAAAATAAGCCAAGCCTAGAGCTGTTACGCAAAGCCAGAAAAGAGAGAGTTCGAAGAACAGGGTTGTGCTGCGAAGCATAGGAGCGAGTGGATGTACCGCACCGAAGCGACAACAATACCAGTGCTCTCGGGCAAAGCTCCCATCTGAGCTGGGCAGACAACAACCAAGCCACGGACCCCGGGTGTGCGAGCCTCATCTCAGACGTGCGTGTGTGCGAGGGGTGAATGTGCGTGTGCAGAGAGGAAAACCGTTTCAGGGACTTACATGGTGGCACACTAAAGCAGTCAAGACACTTAAGCAAGCGGCGCCAATCACCGTCCTGCTCTGGCGGAGGTGCTGCCTTCAACTTTGTGCGCTCCAACTCTGCCACAACGAAAATGCAAGGGTCGGGCACACACAAGGAAATGCGTGCACTATGCTGTAGTGCGCGCGTACTTGAATCGTGTAACGAACAGAAGAGGGAAGAGTACAGCTCCTTGGGGTACACCCAGACTCGGTTGGGAGACCGTGCTCATGCTAAGAGCATGCCATCGGGGAGCATGCGTGATGAAGGAATGAGCCCTACATATGCTTTCCCCCCGAGGTGTGGAATGAATACCCTAAAATAGCTCGCAAGTTCTTACCATTACACCTCAGAACATCTTTCTTGTCTTTTTGTCTTTAATCAGTGCTTTGAAGTACTGGAAATTTTTATTATGCAATGTGTTTCTTAACTCCCTGTAGAAAGCCACTAAAAGAAGCCACAGTTTGGTAGACAAACTAGCCAGCCTTTCTGTAAGCTAAAAATCTCATAGCAGGCAATTTTGATAGATCAATATCATATTGTTTCTTGTCATACATAAGCAGCAATTTTTAAATTCAAAACTTGTAGTAAGTGAGGCACATAAAATCAGACTGAATTACAATTCAGAAAAGGTGCCCAAAGACTTTTTTGCCAATCACTCCCATGATCAAAGGGTCTGTATTTGACGTTCCCCGTAACGGCGGTCTATGATGAAAGGGAAAATTTACTTTTCAAGTAGGAAGTTGTCAGGAAAAGCAGGCAGGTTACTGGGGAGGGTGAGTTGCTACGAGTGCATTTCGGTGCCACAGTGACATTCGGTGCCGAACTGAGTGTGCAATCCTTGGCAAGCAAGGGTTAAGGCAAGAACTAAACTAGTGTAACTCTCGATCACGTCAAAGTGCAGTGCAACAACTGACAAGTCGAAAAAACAGACAAAACAGGCATTGTGCGAAGGTGACGTTATGGGTAATGCACCACTCTTGGTACAAAGTCTACGTGATGCGCTACTTCAAGACAAATTCGTCCTGCGCTTGTCTCTGGTTCGAGTAATTGGTAAACAACCGCACTAAATGTGTGTGCGTGCCGGTGCACACACAATCGATCACACTTGCCCGGTTTGCGGTGTTTGTCTTCAGGAGCCTCATCTGAAGAAACGACAAGACGCAATTCCCGGTAAACTCATGTTTGTTGATAGAGATGGCTGTGCTTACTGTTCGTTTAAGATGGTCGCCCAAAACAATTTATGTGCATCCTGATATGCACGGCTGCCCACGAATTTTTTGCGATTTCATTTATAAACACAATTCATCCTATATATGACAAATTTGCATTTGCAGGTGAAAAATTTGAAGTCTCTAGGAACCAAAAAGACAGATTGGGAAATGAATTTCAGTGAAAAGTGCAACTCGGAAGGGAATAGAATTTGTTATGTTATGAATTTCAGCAATCAAAGCTTGTTATGCTGATGTACAGGTGTGATAGATGTTTGCGTTATAATTAAAAACATCTCAAAGACCTGTTTTGCTAAAACAGGTTTAAAATGATTTAAAGGCTCCTTCAAATGTGCTGTGTTGGTGAGACAACACTTTTTAACAGAAGCAATCTTCCCATCGCCAATGCCGGAAGGCATGTTCCTGGGTAGTGCTATCATCACCACTTCATGAAAAAAAAAATTCTACCTTCAAGTTGCGCATGGCTGGTAATGAGCATTCACGAGCTTTGCATGTGAGTGCCGAAGGAGGGAAAACTCGGGGTTAATGCAAAATGATGCAAAGCATGCCTTAGATGAGCGTCAACATTTTGCGGCAGAGACCTTTTGCCGCACCCTGGTAGTCTTCACTCAGCTGTTAAATTGTGAAACAATTGAAAACGCAGGCTTCGATTACGGTTAAAAACGCATGTACCATGATCAAAATGTTCAAGCAACACTGTCACAGTCAAGGTGGAATAGGCTTTAACAGTTTTGGCATTGAAACCAGAGTGACATAACTGTACAAAATATAGATGACACACCAGTCACTGTCTTTGAAGAGTGTTAATGTAGAGCTAAGATGACAGCGAGAAAAAATGTCCAATTCACTTTATCCAGAAAAACAAAGTGCCCACAGTTACACAGCATTTGGCACGACATTCATCTGAAGCAGATTTAGCGATTTCGTTAGAACCGAATGAACAAGTGTTCCAGCTATGCAACTCTGGTTTCATCAGCATTCTGTTTACTACAACCAAAATGGCACAGGTGCTTGCAAATAGACACATAAACAAGAAACATTAAGGAGACTTATCTGACAGAGCACAAAAGCTGTAACGCTGTTTAAAAAAGGATGAGTGCAGAAAAGTGCCTTGCGGCATCATCACTGTTACCTCTTGTTCCCTAATCGTCAAGTTTAAGTAGGTGCAGTTTAGGACAAATATTTGATTAACAGTACAGAAGACAAGGGTTGAGACATATGAGCACCAACGCTCAACTTTTCCTTAGCTTTATCTTCATCTTTTCACAGTTACGGTCAATAGTACAGAATAAAAACTTGCCCTACTATCAACATTCACAATCATTAAACTTGAAATACTACTTGTCATTCCACAAAGACGACCTTTTGACTAAAACAAATGTCTACATTGTCTTCATGGTATGCTACGTTTAAACAGTTATTAAAACTACTGTTTCTTTGGCCTATACAAAAATATACCAGTAAGGTTGTAAGGCACATTTTATTCCGAAATAAAAAATTGGTAGTCATAAAAACAATAATTTTGAGATAAAAAAATATTAGAGATCGTTTTTAGCTTGGCAGTTTGAAAATAAAAATAAAAATAACCGGAAATGGGATGGACTCACACAAATCAGAAAAAAAATGAAATCTATTTGATGTAAACGGTAGCAAATATTGTTAAATTAAAATCAACTATGCTAGAAGGCAGCAAATGCTTGGTATGTCATGCTGTCTAAAGTTTCACGCCATTTAAAAAAAGGGGAAATCCAATAAAATTGCAATCTTAATAATAGACCCACGAATGATCAAGCAAGTGTGCCAAAATAGTAATAAGAACAGGCCTGTCCGAACTTCTACCGCTGTACAGCTATATCTACCTCACTGCATTACAGCCTCTATCCGCCGCTAACCATTTAACAAAACTACGAACAAGATGGTGAAAGTATGGCAAACAAAATGTTGCATTCATGTGGTAAGAAGCATGAATGCAGATGCACTTGTAACATGAAAATTGACGGAAACAAAACGGTAGAAAAGTGTGCAGCTGCGACAAGAGAAAGGGAAGACAGAGAGAGGGAACCTTTGCGGAAGACCATGTTGAGGATCTTCTGGAGTTCGTAGCTGTTGACTTCCATGTCATCACCAGCGATCTTGGCAAACAGGGCCCGTAATTGCTGAGCACGATCAGAACTGGGGTCCTCTTCTTTCGCACGGACCTGCGGCAACAACCCCGTCACCCACCATCGTCACTTTACGACACAAGCTTCCAACGCCTTCAAACCAAATGCCGCTCAGCCTAAAAGTCAATGTTGTGCTGCTGATCAGTGTTGTCCATTGATACAGTTCAACCCACTTATAACAATAACGGTTATAGCAATATATTAGATATAACAATAAACAGTTGTGGCACCGTCAACTTTGTATATGTTCTATGGTAAAATAAACACTTGTAACAATGGTCATTCTCCTTATTATTGGTTATAACAACTCAGCCTGACTGTACGAGCCTACGTGAGGTATAGTATTTGGAGATCTGTGAGAGATCTTGGGTGCATGATGTGTGACCAAGCATGACTCTTCACAACCTTCTTGCCGCTAACAGTTCAACAATGCAGGCATCAATGTCGGTAAGCCTAAAATAAGCAGAAAACACATTTTGAAGGCACTAAAATGCTGCCAAAATCGGACTGAGAAAGGCCGGAAATTTGTCTTGCTCCAAAAAGTAATGAGAAAATGTAGAGACACATCCTCAATGCTCTTGATGAGCGACACATGCCGAAGCTCGGTTGTACTATTTAGACAACAGAGAGGCAGTCAATCCTTACGCTGTGTTGCTGTGAGAATAATCAAGACACCATTGTAATGATAGGTAAAGTCATTTAAAGCAGGTTAATTTCTCTAACATGTTCCTGATGCAACTACGAACGGAAACCGAGAAGAGCTACTACCCTAACCTGCCACGTTAACATGAATATAAAAAAAGCCATTTCTCTTTCTTTTTTTCAAAATTTCGTGCTTGAACGTATGCCTTGCACTATGCTTAAAACAATGCCCCACATTCTACAATGTGAATTTTCTTTTATTGCTTCAATGTTTGAAAGTACTGCGAATCTAAGCGCGGAATGTTAAAAAAAATAGTTAACTGTTTTTGAAATCCGACTAATCTGATCATGAAAAACACAACAACGGGTGTGGCATAGTGTTTGCAATGCAGGCATTGTCACCACAGCAAGCACCTAGAATAGCCAGAAGAATGTGTCTGTAACCGAAACTGAGACGACGCCTCCTTCTAAGAAAGATTTAGGCACACAAAAGCACAGACCTCAAAAAACATCATTGGAAATGGAGAAGAGGTCACAGTACATTCTGAACAGCACAAAAAAAAAATTATGAAAGCTGTTCTTTTGGCTGAACAATGCAGCAACTCAAGTGGACAAGTCAGCAATCCCATAAGTTGTGAAGGCAACCATTGATGCATGGGGGGCACTGCCTTGCAGGCTTCTAACCCACACTTTAAATAAATGCTGCCTATCAAATGCCCTCAATCGTGCGAACAGCACGAAAGAGCTCAGCAGTAACGACAAAATACAACAAAAAAATAAACATTCCCCATTATCTAATTATCTGCATCCTAATCTCTCTCCTTTATTTCTCAATTGTCTTGATGCTCCCCACTGCCTAAATTCAAATTATAATGACAATAATTTTTTTGTTATCTTTTTGAGTACACAAAAAATTGTACCCTTGCGCTATACTTGTGGAGACGTTATTTTCTCCCAAGTATGGCACCTCGAACAACAAAGTCAGCTTTGAAAAACCCAATTAAAATCGTAATTATGGGGGTATCTGGCAGCAACAGATGTTAACGAGAAATGTATTAAGGGGTTCCACAGAAAAAAAAAAAAGGCAATAAATCCTTACTTCTTGGACGTGCGAGAATTCAAATTTACACTGCAACGAAAAGACAAACTTTCAACACAGCAGAAACCGAACACGTCATTTCTCATCACACTCCTGTATTCGTTACGCTGCAAATGCCCCAATCAGTATTTCTTTTCAAAGGGCTCCACCGTGGACTTACGTTATCGGCAGGGGGAACAATGGCAGGAGGCACGTCATGTTCGCTGAAAAAGAACAAAACAGAAACGGTGAAAAAATAATTACCACAGCAGCAAAGTGATACTTCTGCACGTCGCTGAAGTCAAAACAGCTGCTCTGAAATTTCCCCAACTTAGCGTGGCTGATTCACCCCCAATAACCACTTTTATTTGTGTGTACACAAAAAACCTAATGAACTGCCCGCTTGAAACACTGGCTAGGAACCACTAGACGGCGTCCTTGAATGCAAGGAAGACAAAGATTATAAATGGGTAAACAAATGCATTGTGAACAAGGGCAACCACCAAAGTTCTCGGCGCCAACCCTCTGGCAGCTATAAAAGGTGTTGCCTCAGTGTTCAAAATACACAACCGAACCCAACAAAACGCATCTGAACTCAATTCACTGCGACCAGCCCTAATCTGGCACAACAAAACAAAAAGACAGGTGCTGATGAAGCCTGTTTTTTTTTTTTTTAACAAGAAGTCACTTAGAATGATTGTATGGTGACCAGATGCTCGCTGGACAATGCTTTTTGGCATCACATCAGTCAAGGCTGGGCAGCTTAGATGTCACCGTCATTGTCACCGTCTCCATTGTCACCTCCTTTGCTTACAAATACGACATTTGGTTGATTAGTTGATGGATTTGATTGAAGCTACACATGAGCAGCAACAAGGCTCGCCATCGTGGAGAGTTCCCCCAAATTAGTTAACCATTCGGGGACTTTTAAAGGGACAGACAACTGGTTTTTGTAGAGTATATTTTCTTTATCCCCAATAAAAGTACATCACTTATAGCACATTACCCCGAAACGGTCTTGTTGATAGCGCCTTCGAGCTTCTGAAATCGGAATTTTTAGATTCGCCAGCCTGGCAACCATGATGCTGAGCCATGCGGCAACACACTTTTAGCTGCACGCGAGATTAAAAGAGGGATTCAAAACTTTGCCACCGCCTAAAACAACAATAACATGCAACCTTTCCTATTCGTTCATGCGGGTTTTGAATCATGCGTTCAAATCGACGGAGTTATTTGGCACCGTTTCAGGCAGGGGGTACGCAAACTCTGAAAAGGCAGGAAATTTGAATTGCATCGGGTGGTAGGAGTGAACGGATAACGGTGCTACAGCCCATTATGGCAAATCACTGTTCTGAACTTCCGACAGCTTTCACGTTGAGTGGAACAGCTTTAATTTTTGCTTTTTGCCTCCCCCTGAAAAGCACCCACTGCGGCCGGAACCGAACCCACATCCACCTACGATGTGTCGTCGTAGGCAACGCTGTTGTACGTACTGGGAGATGTTCTTCTTTTCAGTGAATATCCGCAAGAGGAACTCTCCCGTCTGGTTGGGCTCGAAGGTGGACGGCACCACGCAGTAGGTGCCCGGTGGCAGGTTGAACCGGGTGGTCACCTCCCGGGAGTTGATGAAGGTGTGCGACCGCGCCGCCGAAGGCGTGAACTTGAAAAAGCCCATGTCCAGGGGCGTCGGGCAGTTGTCGGGGTCGTCGATCTGCAGACGTCGTTCGAGGTCAGCGTTCGAAAAAGGGTTTGCTCATCGAAGCAGTGATAATTATTGGAGTGACATCATTGGAATACTGGTCGGGCATGCGTTTAAGTGGACGCCTTGTGGCTGTAAGGTGGTAAAAGCTAACTGAGAACACTTGCCGGAAGAGTACACCCCCCAAACTTTTTTTTATTCAACGGACAATACGCCTTCACGCACAATTCAACCGCTTCTTCGTGAATGGCCTCCGACATAAAGCGTTAGTGATCAAATGCAGGGCTCTGCCGAGAGTCTGCAAACGCACGGCCCAACTTGGGCTGCACTGTGCAATGCCCTGTGCGCACCAAAAACTTTGCTTTTCTGACTCTTGCTAGTACAGAATGCTTTTGTCAGGGATGCAAAACTGGGCTGCCTTTGTTTCGCACTGACACTTCATTCTGAGATAGGAACAATCCTGTCACTGCCGCTGCGATGCAGAGTGTTACCTAAAAACGTAGCGATAAGCTCTGCCCAGCACTGAAACCAGCCTATATCTGATAACAAAACAGCCTTATGACTGATCAAAAAGCTCATTTTACAAAAAAAAAAAAAATTCCGAGACTTTGCAAAAAATTAGAATTGAAGGGGCACGGCCTAAGCCATTAGCATCAGAACCCATATTTCTACCCCTAGGCACAGAGGCTAAACAAGAGGCTCCTTTAACAGAAGCTCATGAAAACAGGAGTGTTAAAAGTAAACTAGTAGATGGTTGTGCAGTGCTGGGAGTGTTGGGCTTGTACCAACATGGGAATGGAATATCCCGCACAGAGCATGTCAGACTGAAACTAAACTATGCCCAACTGGAAAAAGTTTAAAAACAATGCCAGTTACATGAAGTTTACATTACTACCCTTACTGTTGCCTTCAGTAAAACGTACATACAAGATCCAATTCCCTTCATTTGTGGCATCCCAAACCATAGCGAAAAAAAAAAAAATCTACATTGGCAGAAAACCCGTTTTACTGTTTGACATCTCCTGCATTATTACATCATTCTCACCCCTAATGGTACACTATTTGTATTTTGACCTCCCAATATGGGCCAATATTTTTTTTATGCTACAGTGATGCTTTAAGAATAACCCTTCACACTCAACAGTAATCCCCAAGTTTTAAATAAGAATACATCCCTGGACAGGGCTGATTGTGCCCTACAGGATGCTTGATCACTTAATTTACTCCTCATTAATTTAGCACCTTCAAAGTGACAAATCCAGCTAGGAACGGGGAGGATCTAGCCTCGAATGCAACTTAGTGCATGGGTTCAAACTAGCTGGCACTCTATGATCTATAGCCATTAGGTGCAAAGAATTTCAGATGAACAACGTCTGAAATCCTAGTCTCTCACGTCCTTCACCTGAAATTTTTCCTACATAATAGTGAATGATATTTGATTTGATTATGGGGTTTCACATGCCAACGCTACACAGACGATGAGGCGTGCCGTAGCGGAGGGCTCCGGATGAATTTTGACCACCTGGGAATCTTTAACGTGGCCCAAATCTCCAACACACGGGCGTTTTCGCTATTCGCCTCCATCAGAAAAGCAGCGGCCGTGGCCGGGAATCGAACCCTTGTCCTTAGGCTCACCAGCCCAATGCCTTAACCGCTGAGCCGCAGCTAAGGCGGGTCCCCGCTTAATAGTGTTTGACCACTAAGTGCAGTCGAATTTACACATTTAGCAGTGAATACAATGTGCACCTTGTACAGGGCAAATCCGATGGTAAGGAACAGGCCTGCCCCGAGTGTCCTTGCTGCTCGCCTGTTCTTTTGCATCAGCGCCACAATGAGGGTGCAGTTGTTCTCATCGTCATCATCATCAGGGTCCTCCAGCGTGATGAAGTACTGCGGGTTCACCCAGAAGGTATCTGCAAAGTTTGAAAGCGGTCGAGACATTTTAGCCCGATGCAACTCAAGCTGCGCTGCAATCGACGGCAGCAGCGACCAAGATTTGAGCTGAAAGATCCGACTTAAGCAGCTGACTTAAGCTTTGGCTATCTTTGCCCATAGAGTTACTTACAATACAGTCGAATCCCGCTACAACGAAATTGACGGGACGTGCGAAAAATTTCGTTGAAGCGAAAATTCGTTGAGGCGAAATCTGCCCCAACACACCACGGAAAGGCCAGAAAAATAGCCCCGTGCGTTTCCGCAACATTGGCAGCATAATACAATGTTTAGAAAAAGGAGTGACGCGCAATAACTCATGTTTATTCGGATAACAAACATACCAATGGTTATCTGATTTTTCACCACCCAAAGAACGCGTTACGGAGGGGGGTGAAGATATGCAAAACGTATCGCTGTACAACAAGGCGTGTCCACCGAGCTGATTACTTGCAGATAGCTGCTAGGCCGTGGGAAGCCCCGCTCTCGCGTGTGGCAGGAGCAGTGCCGTTATCTTATCCTCTGACAGGGCACGGCAGCTACTGACCATGGCAGCTACTGACCTTGGCAGGCAAGACGCGCGCGCTTGCATTTAACAGGACCGCGCGCTCGCGACTAAGATAGGATGACTAGGCTTCAAGACCAAACGCGCAAACATGATTTTCGCTCTTGGCTATGAAGAATGGTAGAAGGAAAATGGCAAGGACAGCTGCTCACAACGCATACATGACGGCACCGCGCCAGCAGCGGAGCACATTCATGCAATTTCAACTGGATACGGATTGGCTGTAGCTCTGGGGCTCCGCCTTGGCGAAGCGGGCCTGCGCCTCGTGTAAAGACGGCCAGCCACATCGCTATCACCATCAAGCAATGGCGTGCGCCTATGAGTTATTTTTTGTTTTGTTTTGGGTGGCGGTGTGGTCGCAACGCGCATTTTCGGTGAAACTAAGCGTCCTGAATGTATAAAAAGTTACAGATAGCTGGCGCTATGCTTATTTTATTGTAAAATAATTGTTCAAACCCAGCCCAAATCATCGAAAATTTCGTTGAAGCGAAAGCAAGCCTGACAAATGGTTCGTTGGGGCGAGGACTTTGTTGCATTGACTTCTATGGCTAGCTGACGGGGAATTGGAAATATTTCGTTGAAGCGGAAATTTCGTTGAAGCGGCGTTCGTTGTAGCGGGGTTCGACTGTATACACTAGAGAGGAATCTGGCACTAGCGTCTATGCGGCTCACATCAAGGCCGTCTGTGTCGTCATGGACCGCCATTATACATCGCACTCGCCTTAGTTTCATCATTGGTTTGGATTGAAACGTTTTAGTGACCGCAAATTTAAACAAAGTGCCACAAAAACGCGTGCAATTATGTGAGTGGAAAATAAAAACAGGCTGTTTTAAAACTAAGTAAAAAGGAAGTAAAGCGTATTTTTGCCAGAACAGTTGTGCCTGTTATTCCGCAGGCCAAGGTTGTAGTTACGAACAATGTTAATATTTGGAGGGGAACTCAGTAGAGACTCTGATTTTATTAATTTTACCATTATTTGAAATAAAAAGTTGTTTGAGGAGTTTGGAAAGTTTTTTGAGCGTGCCTATGAAAACGTTGCCTTCGTGGTGAACCGGTGCACCGACCGCCAACAAGTTTAACAAGAAAAAAGAAAACGTGGCGGTAAACAGCCGTGCACGATGACAAGATAGGACGCATACAAGCGCCCGTATCTGTCATATCTTGTCTTCATCGAAGTACGTTTTATTTCTTCTTTTCGTTCGCTACAAATTTCGTGGTGGCATATTACCCACTCAGTCATGCGTCCTTCGACTGCGGCATGAGCAACGTCAGGTGCGATCACGCACTGCCTGCTGTTTCGTCAAACACGGCTATTACAGAACAGGGAGAATTTAGGCTTCCCTGTAGCTCGTAAACGTGTTAATGCATAGTGAAGAAAGCAAATCCCAAAAACCGCTTAAGAATCCAATTGTCAGGCCAAGCCCAAGCCAAAAAGGGGGGTCTTCCCATGAACCCCCATGACGACATGGCTTACAAGGCACAGTTTCCTCTCTAGTATACTTACTAAGAAACTCTATGTCTTTGCCAATCCTCCTCCTGAGCATGTGTATCAGCCAACCGGAGCAGCTGGATTAATCTCAAGCTTTCTGGTCAATCCCCCCTCATGTTGTTTGGCCGGTACTCATGTACTGGCACTTACAAGCTTGGCGGGATTCACCTCAAGCGTTCTGGCCAATCCCCTCATGTCGATTGGCCAGTACTCGTTTAGTGGCACTTACAAGCTCGGCGGAGTGTTGTCATCGTCTGGAATTCGTCGCACAACTTATGACATTCCTTTGCCAATCCTCCCGAGCATGTAAACGAGACATCCGGAGGGGCTGGAGCGGCTGCAAGCTTCCTAGCCGATCCCTCTCATGGATTGGCTGGTGTATTGACACTCACAAGCTTGGTGGAGCGGCAAAGAAAGCTAGAGCTTAAATCAACCACTCGTCACCATCATCATCTGGAGATTCTCATGCTATTCGCGAGATTGCTTGGCCAGTCCCAAACCGCAGTTTCTGGCCCAATTTGGCCTCAAAAATTTATTTTCCATCAACAGAAGATTTCAGTCTTAAAACAGGGCTGTGGTCACAAACAAGGTTTCTAAAAGAAACAGCACCGCAACTATGATAAATACTGGGGCAATCTGGGACAAAATCCTCTCCATTAGATTTGTTTGACCGTTACGGCATTCTTTTTTCCATAATGACCTGCAAAAACCTGGTTGGAAGTTATTCCTGCTTGTACCTAACTCAAAGAGAAGGCCAAAAGCATGACTACTACAAACCTCAGAGCAAATTTATAGACGCCTTCACACCAGCTCACAGCAAGCTATCCATTAACATCGTCATTAATTGCAAACTGAAGTGGCTCAAGTTGCAGCATGACAAAGGTTATTTCCCGAAATGATTCCAGAGACTACTTGAGTTTGCAAACTAATTTTCATGCTCTTTGGGTGATCATTAACTCTGCTAAAGCTTCCTATCATCTCAAACGATATCCAAACGTGGCTGATTACTGTGTACATTCTCATTTATGAAAATAAAACCCAAACTTCTCAGAAAAACATTAGCAAGAACCTGATCTCTCCCTGGCTTGCAACCTGATTTTCAAGGCCCCTCCCCAACCCAGAATACCAAACAAATGATACAAACCAGGAACGAAGACCTCTATACTTTCACTGTAGAAGCAAGTTGGAACGCTATATAAACAGACGGTGACAAGAGCCCTGAAACTGCCTAAAGAATATTAAAGCACCATTATGTATTTATTAATAATAAACTGTCATTAATTTATTATTAATAAGCTAATAATAATAATTAAGTAGGAAAGACATTGCTGCTGTCTTGGCACTGTTACGCCTAGACACACAGCTTGCTTTTGCCAGGTTTAGGCAGCGGCTGAAGTAATCGAGTTCATCAAGCAGGCAGGGCCTGTGAGGCAATCTTGCCCTTGCAGTTACTTGCACTGAACACGCACCGAGGTAGTTGCGGCAGCCACCCGCGGTGGCGCCGCGCACCCAGGACCCCTCGAAGATGGACACCTCCCACTTCTTCTTTGACGTGTCCGTCAGCACCTCCTGGTCCAGAGAGTCGGGGCCCAGGTTACAGATCTCCAGGAAGTGGAACTCCCGCAGGAAGTCCCGCTCGGACATCCTGGAGAAGGAGGAAAAAAAATCTTGAGCCCTTTGAACGGACTGCGAAAAGCACGTTTCAGACATCTGGAGAGCAGCAGTCGACCCAAATGGCTTCCTTTACTCCTGGTTGACTGAATTTCAGGGTCAACACATTTTTACAACTGACTGACTGACCATGTCCATCGCCTCTTTCCCTTTTATTCTCTGTATCCCGACTTCCATTAGTAGGGTAGTCAACAGGAGAGTACCCTGGTTAACCTCCCTGCCTATCCTGTACTGTTCCTTCCTTCCTTCCTTCGTGTATTTTTTCAATGACGCCAAATGCATTGCCTGTTTCACAATGAAAGAGGTGGGGATGCCTGTGTTTCGGTCATATGTCCAAAGGTGGGGCCCCAGGCTTAACAGGGATCACCGAACCGTATGGAATTCGACAGCAGGTTGAGCCTCGGTGCCAAGGCAACCGATGCCCGAAATGGCCGAAGTACCCGTGCTCTGGCCAGCGATAGAAAACTCAGCGCCGTGGCAGAGTTCCCAAAGCTAAAGCAATCATGTGACTCAAGCACTGGAAAGTAGGGGTGTGCAAATGCCAAATAGTAACTTTCGAATCAAATATCGAATCGAATTCAAAAAAAAAAAAAAAAAAAAGCGCCGAATATCGAATTAAATATTCAATATCATTTTTGCAGGCCTCGATTTTTCATAGGTTTGTGTGCAAAAGCAGAAGCTACTTCACATGTTCGGGAGACATGACGTTGTTTTTCAACCGGGAGAACGCACTTTTCAACTCGCATCGGTGCTACTCCAGAAATCCGGAGTGGCCATGATACGCATTCATAAAGGGGTGGGGAGAAAGGGGGGGGGGGGGGGGAGAAAGAAAAAAAACTTGCATTGGAGTTGCTGTACTGCAATCATAGGCAACGCCTCGTCACTCAGAAGCAAGCACTTTGTAGGCATGAACAATAGGACGCGAAAACAGCGCACGACCACAATCATAAACCACGATGAGGCACTTTGGAATAACATGTAGCGGAAGGAGAGCTTGCACTACAGTCGCCATCAACAAGCCTGTGCTATCCACTGTGGTCTAAAAAACAAGTAGACACATAGTAGCCATATACCAACAGCATTAAAAACAGCTAGAACCGCTTTCAATTTTAAATTAACGGAAGCGCTGTCAAAATGGTGGCGGTCTTTACTGGAAGCTGCCCTAACATGCAAACATCTGGTTGCAGAATTAAAAATGGCAACCAGAGTTGACGGCGACGGCTCGAAAAAAAGATCTTATCGGCACAATCACAAATTACTCCGTGCGGCGGGATAAAATTTACGGTGTCTGCAAGGCGCGCTCGTCAAAAGTGCGATTTGGATGAAATTTGCGGAGAAGATGGTGTAGCAGCAATGCGCTAGCGTGTGCCGACGTCTCTCGCTTTCGCGAAGCCAGGGAACCTTGGGAAACTCCACTCGACTATTTGAAAAAATTGAATTGTAGATATTTGATTCGCGAATCGAATTCTTTGCGGAGGCACTATTCAAGCCGTATTTAAATATTCGAGCATTCGCATACCCCTAGTCCTGGCTGTCACAAACTGCAGGCCAGACCCTCCATTTTTTTATTTTCGGACGACCGACATGACGGCCTCCCGGACGGAGTCGGCCATTTTGCGCCTGGCAGAGGAATTCGGGGTCCCCCCTTCGGCTTTGTGCTCACCTCCTTTGTTTCGCCCTGCCTGCGACAAGGACAATGCGAGCTGCCGCATTCCAGCGTGACGTCACAATCGCTTGTTCGGACGCGCGCAGACGATCGAGCCGAGTTGCCGGGGGCCCCGAGAGGGGGAAAAGAGGGACAATGGAAAGACATCAGAGCAGGACTTCAGCGGCCGGCGAAGGTTATTTAAGGGAGCGCATGCGGTCGCTTGTGGCAGTCGGCTGGAGATTCGAGAACATGCTACGCGGGGAAGAGTCCGGGGGTGACGCGCCTTAGCGGAAGTGCATCGGTAGGCTCGCGACGGATCGGCCCACGCCTCGGCTCAGCGCTCGAGTTCGCCCGTCGCCGCGAGTCCCATGGCCGACCAGCTTCTGCACCCCGGACCCCCGAAACACGTGAGCTGCTGCCCGGCAAGGCTGTCTCCACCTCGTAGAGACTTTCTCTTCCCGCGCTCCCTCCTTCGTAATTGTTTGTTGTATCGGATTCAGATATCCTCCTTCAGTTTTTTTTTCTAGCGTCACTCGTAACTAACGGTGTTTGCCCTCTAGAGGGTTTTGCGTGTTGCGTAATTGTTAGTATTTTTTTTTTGGTAGTTGCGTTGTCGAGGTTTAAACAAGTGTTTGCCTCTAGAGTGTTTCGCGTGTCGCGTACAGCTGTCTGAGTTATGTTTTTGAGGTAGAAGGTTCAGTCGTAGGCCACGGCGGATTAGTGCCTGCGCGCACAGGCCGATGGCAGTGTGAAGGTTTCTTTTTCTTGTGTCGGGCGTTGCCCTGTAGTCTTTTTGTTTGTACAGTAAACCTATATAGTTCAAAACGTAGCCGAACATCTCCGTTGTGATTTCATTCACCCCAGCAATCTCGGCACACGTGAAAACTCACGGGCCGACCATTCTGCTAAAATACAAATAACTGTTGTCTCGTGCCCCTCCTTTGGTGTTTGCAAGTGGACGCAAGTATCCGGGGGAGGAGTTTGTGACACTGGCAGATGGAAGATAATCTAGCACACAAAGAATAAAGGGCACCAAACAGAAAAGAATGCATGGAATTGAAGATCATTCTTTTCTAAAGCGCATTACTTTTTGTGGGTCCCATTTTCTCGCAAATGGAACTTTTTTACTGGTCAACAAATTCCCTGTTAGATCATCAACCGTCAGGCACGGCAAGCCCGAAAAAAATGTGGAGAATTTTTCAAAACCTGATTAGCTGCCAATTGCATTCATATACTTGATGAAATTGACATGTGTGCGGTTACGTGAACCTGTAATGTAGGATGGATGAAACTAAATTTCTAAGACAAAGAATGAAGTATGGCATCACAAGAGAGGAATGGAGGGAGGAACACAAAAAAATCCTTCGTCCTGTAGTGGAGGGCACAAATAGGCTGATAGCGATAACGATAGCATGCATTATAGAAAAATACTGCAGGTTTTCCAGTCATTTTACTATAAGGACCACACACTTTCAATTACACGCTTCCCGTTGGACCACATAAAAATGTACCATAATTTGGGCATCATATATCATTCCAAGAGCAATAAAAATTTTACTGCAGAAGGTGATAGCGTAGTAAGAGACCTTGTGTTAAACTATACAAGACCATACCCCACAGAGTCACACAAAGCAAGCCCATTGAAAGAAAAAGAGAGATAAATTAATTGCATGCAACAAATTTACAAATCGCATTTTATCCTCCCGTTCACAGTCCACCTTATTTCAGCCTTCAGTCAGAGAGTCAAAAAAGGTTGAGCTATACCGGCCTCAGTGGCTCTGCGCATACTTTTTTTAACATCACTGGTTGTTATCTTATCTACGAGGGCAAGCAGTGGTTGCTTTTGCACGTGCTGTGCATTTCTCGGTGCGTTGCCTATCACGGAACAAGTCGACCTCTGTGCACTTCCTCCTCTAAAAGTTGTCGACAATGAAAAACAGGTGGGGAAAATCATTGCAAGATAAGCAGAGAAAGAAAAATGTCAGCGTATCTTTCCTTGGAAGAGCCACTGAGTGCATAAAACGTGAAAATAAACCTGCTAGCTGAGCTAGCAAGTACCTAAAGGGTGTTTGTAGAAGAATTTTTTAATCTCTGAGCTGCTGTCGTGAAAACTGATATAATACTTGTGTTGCAGTGGGCTGATCGCATATATGAAATACAATTTTACATAAAATAAATAGCTGCGAATATATCTGAACTTTTCTCAAACGTTTCGGTCAAATTTAAAAAATACAGCGTACTGAATGCTTGCAACTTTCACACAACCATTACATGGTAGAATCAAAGAGAGCACTACAGTAAAACCTCGTTACAAGAGCCACTGTTACAAGAGACACTTGGTTATAAGAGACATGTTAATGAAGATGTTTTGGTTGATTTTCCTATGTTTGCCATGTTAGCAACATTGCGTACAAGAGACCTTGGTCGCAAGAGACACGTTTCTTGGGTCCCTTGAGTGTCTCTTGTAACGAGGTTTTACTGTAAATGCTGTTTCACCCTTCGAGGTCTCCAAATTCAAATTACGTGACTCCAAATTTCACAGTTGAAGAAAAAGACGTAAATTCTAATTATAGATTTTCAATAATAGACTTTTAGCTCCCATAACTTCTGCAGTAATAGAGCTGAAAGTGTAAAACAATACTTTTGCACTCCTAGCTCCCTCTAGATTACAGCTGCATAAAAATAATGAAAACCCGGGCAGCAGTTTTTCTTCTAAAAACTTGACATCTTTTACGAAAATGTTTGTGTATACTTCAAACCACTCATTCTACATAAGACTCTACTTGTGGTCAACTCACTGCAACATAGTATATCTGCATATTATCATGGTACATAGCATGGCAGGGTATGCGGAGCACATCTATTTGAACAATCTCGACCAAACCTATGTGCAACGTGTTGGCACAAAGCCAAGACATTTTTGAGGAGAAAGAATGGTGCGATACTTGCCAGAATTCGCCGTCATTATCGAAAGTGAGGCCGATGTTTTGCCTTTCTTCAGCGGACACGAGCGACCATTCACGCGACCTGGACACAACGCACAAAAAAAAAACACCATCACACAGTTGCAATTGAAAGCATATGCAACTTTATCATACGACAACAGAGCATGTAGCTACTCTTTACTTTAAATTTCCAGCATGTGTCACATGTAAAAAGCATCCTGCCAGTCTGAAAAGCCTGCACTTCCCTCCAACATCTACTCACTACCTCTGAAAAGTTCCTGCTCAAAACTCCAGCCTGTCATAACAATTTAGTTGAATGCCGTCTCAACAAGTGGCCCCACAAACCTTGGCTTATTTCGAGAAAAGGATGCTGAAAAGCTGTCGGTCTCGCAACCCTATGTGATTTCTTATACAAGGCTATCCCAATTAAACAAACAAACAAACAAACAAACAAAAAATTTGTTAGACACTACAGCTTAGATAGTGGGGCTTAGGGATGCAATAACACCACAGTACAGTAGACCCGGATAACCGAAACTTTCAGTTAGTTTTGCAAAATTTTCAAAATTTCGCCTGGCCTGCTATGTTTTCAATGTATTCTAAAGCCACTTCATTCAAACAGCTCCATTGCATAAATTCCCTAACTCATGCTTTTTTGCTTGTCCTTGCCACGAACTATGTGCTGCATTTGCGTCTCCTAGCTGCACATTTGCACCCTTATATCATACTTATGTCCATGTCTAGCACCCTTATATCTAGCTGCACATTTGCACCCTCATAAATAAAGCCAACAACAGCGTGTGTACTGAAGAAGAACGAGGAAAAAAAAAAAGAGAACATGGCCGGTGGGGCAGGCACGTGATTCATTTGTGATTTTTTTTTTTTTTCGAAGTGTGAACGCTGTATTATTAAGCACATGTGAATGCTTCATTATAACACAAGCTGGTATGTCACCCCCGAGTCATAGTTATGAGAACTTCTGATAATTCAAACAAAATCCTGGGGTCCCTTCAAGTTTGGGTCATCGCGAGTTTACTGCATTTCAAACCACGGTAGAGAAATAATAGCAGAAAGAGAAGAGGCCGTGCTCACTGGTCACTCCAGGCTCCACGCCATTCGGTATCGTCGCCCCAGGGATTCCGTAGCCGAATCAGCGGCATGCGGCCCTTCAGCCGCTCAATGTACACCTGCGTAACATCGCACAGGTCAGATTGTTATTCGAAAGACTGCCTTGTCAGAATCACACTGACACCACTTTTAACGCACCCTTCACTCACAAAAGCTACATAGTTAGAAAAAAAGGGAATCGCAATGCGACCCACTAGCTTATTTCCCGCAACAGAACCTATGACGTCATATGTGGCAGCTCTGCGATTGGCTGTGGCAGCTCTGTGATTGGAAAAAGCAAACGCAAATTTAGGCACGGTTTGCAAGCTTGCCGAAAGAGCTATTTGCGCTTATATTTAGGGCCCATTCTTCTTATAGCAGAAAGATTGGTGGGGTGAACAGTGGAAGTTACAAAAGTACATGTAAACATAGAAGTACCGATGTCTACTGCTGTCAATACTGCGCGCGTCATGCTTGTCTTAGCTGCACAACTCTGCGGCGCTTTGGAATTGTCTCACACGACATTGGCCGATTGGCTTAAGGGATGGTGTCTTATGTGACCGTATTTGTCGAGCGAAAACCATGTTTCCCGAAACGATAACTTTCTAAATTAACAAAAACAAGCCAGGTACAAGTACGGTCAAAAACAAAGCAAAGGCAGAAAACAGCCTGCCACGGTATGGTGGCACCATCTAGGTTGACCAACACTAAACAAGGCTCTGCAACACACTAGGCTTAGCTTGAAGACCTGCTCTTGTGATGTTATCGCAGTCTCCTCAAAAACACGATTTGGCGGGAGAATCAAAATTTTAACTTAAATTTAGAAATTTCTCAGTGAATAAAGCATTGTCTGCCTCCAGAAAAGCGCTGGGGGCACTACAAAACACGAAATCTTTCAAATAAAACAAACGTGTATTTTGTCTGCATGGCCCTTTTAAGATATTTTCTTCAATGGCCCATTTTTTTTGCAGCAGTTTTTTGGTGAAAACTAAGTACTTCAACAAAAAGCGCATTTTCTCTGACCATTCAGTTCTAGTTCACCGTTCAGTTTGCACCGCACCAACTTCTACTGCCATGAATGACATACACAAGCTTTTAAAAGTGCAGTTTGGATCAACCATTCTTTGAGTTTTATGCACTTAACCTTATTTAAATGTATTAAAGTGATGAAATTATTAAAGACAGAAATTTTGCCACCCTTAATGTTCACGCTATGTTCAGTTCTTTTTAACATACTAGAAAGTATCCCAACGTACTACAGATGACGCATTACTGTAAGCTAAACAAAAAGCACAGCCATGCTTCTTGCAATGTTTTAAGAATAGGTATATAATCTACCCTATTCTGATGTCAAACTTTGCAGCGTGAGAAAATTGCAAGAGACTGGAACAGACATTTTACAAAAAATAACTCACTGTACAAGTAACAGAAGGGCTGCTTTAATTTCTAGGTTAGAAAGCTAAGAAGACAGCTGCCGTCCTGGGTTGGGGGAGCTACCTCTGACTTCGACACCAACCTGGTTGGCCCATAATTAAAATAACTTTGCCCTGAAGGACGGAAGAAAGGAGAGAACGACACCGACGTTCTCTCTTTTGTCCCGCCCTTTAGCGCAAAGTTTTTTTCAATTATGTACGCGAACCAACTAGCCCAACAATCTATGCTACTCAAATGATTAGCACACTCAGGTCCTGCGTATCCGTATGGAACGTCCTTCAGGGCTGCGGTCAACATGGCACTTTAGACACTGACTGAAGTGACATTGCCAGTGATGTGACAACCGTGAAACAGACTGCCTGTGCTGGCTATTGAAGATAGTGAACAATTGGGAAAGGTTTGACGTTTTGTTTTTGTTTTTTTCTAAACTCCAGATTTATGCAGTCTTGCCGCAAGAACTACAGTTTCCGGACAAATTTGCAGCTATATCTAGCAAAAAATCTTCACAGCTACACTTAGTAGTGAGAGTGTAACATCCTCCCGTGCCGTCCCATCACATTGTACGCCCTTTCCTTCTAAATTGCAAAATGTCGGCACCACCCAAGCCCCGAAAGAAAACCTATAAATCAGCCCCTCAAAATGCTTGTACGCCTGTACTGCATTGAGTGTCAGGGAGGCCAGTATAGTATCTTTATTGCGTGAGCCATTTCAGCAGACTTCATCACACATGTCATCTTGCAATTTTCCCAGAAAAACCCGAGGCGTCTGCAGCTGCTATTCAAGGAAGATTGATGGAGTGAATTTGTATGTATGTGAACGTATTGTGCTGTGTGCTGGTAATCAACTGGCGCGAGTCAAGTACCCTCACTCAGCGAGACTGCCCACTCTTCTTTTCAATGTGACAGTAACTTTTTGCATTTTCTTTATTAACTTTATTTCTTTGTTCGGTAATAAAAACCAATGTATATTCTCTAAGTCTCGTTCTTATTCACTGTTTGTAATTTTTGTAACCACAAATAGCGCCTTTTTGGTGCTATCCAACCGTACCCCACTGCTAATGGATGCCCCCCCTTGCAAAAAGTTCTGCGGACGCCCTTGAACTTGACATCATTTAAACTGGTCACCCGCAACTGGCCAATCACACAGCCGATTACAAACGTACTTTTGTCAGTGACCAATTTCAGAGAAGCTTCCGGATGGTTGTCAAAGTTAAGAAAAGCCCCCATTCTAAATTTCTTGGACAAATCAAGGTATGCAGCACAAAAAGTAGGCTGATGTGCAATTTGATTGATTGTAGGGTTCAACGCACCGACGCAATACAAGCGATGAGGCGCGCCGTAGTGGAGAACTCTGGATTACTTTTAACCACCTGGGGATCTTTAACGTGCGCCAAAATCTCGTGCACACGGGCGCTTTTGCTTTTCGCCTCCATCAAGGGTAATGTGCAAAGCATTTCGCATGGACATAGCCACTGCCTTCCTCTCGGAACTACTCAATGTCCAGCAAATCCATACTAGTAGCTTACTCACATATACGGTTTGCTGAGCTAGACAACACTATTTAATTTATCAAACAAATAGGACGTCTTGCAGTTCGTTGGAAACCACTTTTCATCCTATCCCCTACACCCTACCTCCTACCAACTCAGCTGATTTGAAACAGATTTTTTTAAAACCACTAGTCAACTTTACACTTCAAGTCAAGCGTCAAGCTGACTTTCGCAAGACTAGGGCTTGCATGTGTCGATGCCATACTCAGCTATTTTCACCCAACGTGGCCCCGTTGAAATTCAGTAGCTTAGCCGTCTCCTTGGACGTTCAAACGGATGGCTTTTCACCTGCCTACGGATTGCGATGCGGCTAGTAGGTCAATAAGGAGGCAGTCTTACCAGCCGCACGGCTGTGATGCTGTAGGCGTGGCCAGCAACGAGACCGCTGGCTAACTTCTCCTCGGGGATGGAGCCCACCTGTCGGAAACAAAAGCGTCACCTCGATTCAGCATCCATTAAATTGACGCAAGCCACCCACATGAAGATGCACAAAAACTAAAGCACCAAGCAGCCATAACGAATTATGGTAACATTGTACAAACGGTTGCGGAGACAGCCAGAAGCTCTTACTCTGCGAGGACGTGCACGATGTCATAGAAGCCCTCGCACACTGAAAATTTAACTTGAGTCTTTACTAACACTAGGCAGCAACATCTAACAGCCTCAATAAAACACTGTCACCACTAAAAATGGACATATTTTTAGTCATACATATCTTCAGAAAGCCGCAATACCTTTAGCTGAAGAAGCTATGACAGCTAGAACAAAACATGCGTCATTACATTTTGCCATTCCTTAAAATGACAAACTTGTAGTTCATTAGCCAGGAGCTGGCCAGGAATAATCAAAACTAGCCTGACATTATGACCTTTTATATACGCCATCTAAAAATCTTGAAGGACTATGGTAAAAGCAGAGGCATTATAAAGACGCATTTCATTAAAACATGTCATTTATAGTCAGGATCAAACTACATAGTAAACATGGCAACATTTTTTTATACTAAAATGGGATGCATCCTAACAAAATTAGAAAGGTTCACATTGTGTGATTATGTAGAAAGGTGTCATTTCTCGCATTCAAATGCAATGGTAGTGTGATGACTAAGTTTCTACTTTTGCACCTGCAGGCACTAAAAAAAAAATGGATGCTCTAAGGAAGGTGATCGAAAAAGGAAAATGATGTGAAAACACAGCACTGCAGAAGCTTCAACTGCACCTGGTAAGCTTAAGCATGAGATTGTTAAAGCCTACTTTATCAGGCAGGCGGGGGACAGCTGCATCAGAGTTCCGTTCATACTACTGTTGGATAGAAAATTAGCCTTTCCAGAAATTTAACATAATGGGTCTTAGTTATTTTATACAAGCAGTGTCATTTTTTCAATAAAAACTAGTTGAAGTTCGCCACTCTGTTGTTGTACATGTTTCCTCTTCTTTCATCCTCATTTTCTTGCCCCATAATTATGTACTACCAAAAAATCAAGTGTCTTTGCAACGCTTTTTAGAGCCACGTCCACCTCACTTGTGCAAAGGTAATTGACACTACCCAATCAATACCAACATCTTAGCGACTGTTTCTTCAAACGACACATTAAAATGAATGAACGAGTCCGAGTCAATGCTTACTACAAAATGTAACCTCGCAGACGCCTGCTGTAGTGGAGAGGACAAGAGCTACTGCTGTACAATGTAAACAATGTCAAAACAGCTGAAATACAGTGGGCTCGGGGATTTGAGGAAACTACACTTGCAAAGTGATGTTGTTGATTGGGCAAGCACGAGTCAACAAAGAAGTTCCACGGTTTTCGCAGCGTAGCATAAAGAGATTGGAACTGTCCAAACAAATTCCTTTCGTCCAAACACTAGGTTGTTGGTGCTCCAATTTTGCAGAGAAGCCGCACTCCAGCACCTCGATAAAATTAAACCCCATTTGGTAATGATTTTTCACTTCGGATCGAAAAATTTGTTTACATTAAGGGGGGACATGACTCTTAAAGCACTTTCTTTTAATTTTTAAGTAAACTCTGTGAAACTTGCCAGTATTGCTGCTTTTTCCCCACTGATTTCAAATATGCCATTATTTTTTTAGTTATTCAATTAGTTCCCGAGATAATTAAAGATAATTAGTTGGAGGAACAATAGTGAAAACAGTGTTAGTTATAAAACTGTAATCTTTATATTTTCCAATACTATGAACCCTGGTGAATGCAATAAGAGAATCGGTTTTTGATGCACCGCTTGGAACCAATTTTACAGCTCATTAAACCTTGGTGGCACCAGTGGCAAGGAACCATTTTGAATGCCCATACCAAACGCCAAAGTTTAATGAGCTGTAAAATTACCAGGGTTCGCAGTACTCAAAATATAAAGAAAACAGTTTCATGACAAACACGGTTTTGTCTATTGCTCCTCAAAAAATGACTATCTCTAATTATCTTGGGAACTAATTGACTGATTCAAAAAATGGTAGCATATTTGAAATCAGTAGGGAAAAAGCAGCAAGACAGGCAAGTTTCACAGAGTTTACTTAACAATTAAAAGAAATTGTTTCAAGAGCCATGTCCCCCCTTAAAAAGCCTCTTTGGGCCTGGAATTCAGATGAGTGGGCTACCAAAGGAGGCTAGAGTTTTCAAATTAGGCGAAGTTGTATTTTATCCTTCATGGCCTCTTCAAGTTGTACTTCAAGGAACCATTTAAGTCGGTCATCAGTAAGGCCAAGTTTTTGTAATGGCTCACTGTTTTCTCGCAACTCTCTCAATAAGCGAGAAAAAAAAAAAAATGCTGCACATCCGTTTGCATTCTGCCCAATGTAAATACCATTTACGCGCGTATAAAAGCAAGTTCCCTACTCACCCGGTTGTTGCACAGGTGACATGCTTTAAAGTGGGCTAGCAAAGCACTTATGATCTCCAACAAGCTGCGCTTTACCTGTGTGGACAACATCGACATTATTTCATTGAAGCCTTATTTCATTGACTTTCAAACGACCCTCAGCACCCAGGCTTTTTTTGCAGCAGCAGTCTTGTGTGCATCATCCAGCCGTCGAACAAAAAATAGCAAAGCTAAGGCAGAAATGCAACAATGGGCAGCACTTTTTTTTTTTTCGCAACAGAAGTGCACATTGCACAAAATTAGAAGAAAAAGTGAAAAAGAAAACAAACTTCAAAAACAAGGTGATAAAATAAAAGACCGAGAAAGCGGGCAGCGAAACAAGATGAAAAATATCGCCCTGTCACATGCTTTGAGGCTGGTGGCTATAAGCAAAGGCCAACTCTTTCGCAAAATAGAAATTGTCCGTAAGATCAAACACTTCCGAATGGATGCAAGAAACAAAACCTTATGAAATGTCATGCTAGAACATAACTGCAACATAGAAGGAAAAGAGTGCTCTGTACAAGTCAAAGCTTGCTTAACTGTGCATTTACAGCACAAGGCTATCATCATTCATTTTTTTTTTAGTATGCAGAAAGCTTGTAAAAGGCATAGTGAAACAACCAGTTCAATTAACACTACATCTCATTTGTAGGTATGACACTTACAAAACACTTGGCAGAAACAGTATTTTCAACCACAGAAAAGTTAAAAACTTTTCAACCCCGCCAAGATGAAACATCAGAAAAGAACAATTAAAGATGACAAGAGGAGCGCAGAGTGCAGCAAGGTGAGTGATTTAACAGACAATGACACGGAAAAAGTGGAGTGAAGAGGGAACCAGTGTAGCGACAAGCATAATGTCGCAATTCATGACAAGCTCTACAAGGAGGTCAATCGATTCATTAATGACGCAGTATGACAAGGAGCACAGCCAAGGGTTGAATGTGGCATTTTACGAGATGTGCTACAGGACCGCAAATGGACAGTGATGCAAAAAAGGAATGAGTGCAAAAACGAGCGGAGGAACGAGCGGAGGAACGAGCGAAGAAACGAGCAGTGCAACCAAAAGTGCAACGTTGTGCCTGGAAAGCACTGCAACAAGGGGAGTGCCGACAAGTGCAATGAGAAGAGTGACTGTGTGGACGTGGATGGGTGGACGTGGAAAAGCTCAGTGGAGTGACTAGCAATATAGCCAGGAGTGCAATGCGGTGTTTGACGACAAGCGCAGTGAAAAAGATCGCCGACTGAGCACAGTGACAAGGAGAGCGACAACAAGTACAACAACAAGGCGTTCAATAAGGACAGAAACAGGCTAGAAGACACATACATCGAACATCCGAGACTGGGGTACAAACGCTCGCAGTGTTTCTGTTACTGCAAAGTCAAGTGTGAGGGTGTTCGCACACACTTGATGGCGTAACAGAGCACTGAGGTCAGTGTGTAAGAACCTGGCCTAGTTTCTGCTCAATTATCCCAATTTTAGCAATAAACCACTAATTTCAACTGAGTCTCATCACGCACATACTGAAAGCTAACCTGTGCAGTACCCTAAATCAATCCAAGTTGAGCCTGATACAAATTACACAAGCATTCCCTCCTGTCTGCATGCGAGCATGCATGCATTGACAAAATCTAGAACAAACTGTGAAAACCAATGTCAGCTGAAGCTGACGCAGAAAAGCAGAGATAATAAATTCACTGCTACAACGTAGCACTGCTTCAGAGCTTCTGAGGTTTGGTTAAGTCGGGCAAGCAAACCCCGGCCCGCAAGCACCGTGACGACAGACTAGACACGGCGTACCGGTATGGAGCAGCTCATGAGGGAAGAGCGCTCGTAAGCCTTCATCATGAGCAGGAAGAGCTGCTTGGGCGGGTTCTTGAGGTCGATGGACTCGGTGACGCCGCCCGTGAAGTCCTCCATGGCCTCGCAGGCCGAACCACCGCTGAGCGCCTCATAGCTGCCGTGGAGCCTGTATTGGAATGCCACAAAACAGGTCATCATCATCATCATGGCACCGTAATCACCATCATAATCATCATGATCATCGTCATCCTTTTTCTCTTCCAACTCAGGACAAAGGCCCCTCTCAAGTTTATCCTGTTGGTCCTGTCTTGCAAGGCTCCAGTCTCTATCCTTTGCCTTCGAATTTAATGATTTCGTCCATCCATCGACTTGGAAGAGACAAAAATCTAATTTAAATGACAGAAGGAAGGTTGTGACCAGAAGTGATTACCATAAAGAAAAAACAACATTGAATTTGTACCCCCTTGCATCTTAGATTCTGCAATAAAGAGTGTAGTTACTTTTGCCTCCTATGTATGGACTGCTACAAGACATGATTCCTGGGTCCCTTGAGTGACTCCTGTAGCATGGTTTTACCGTATAATGTGCAGCTAATCTCCTCACTCTTAGACAAGAAAACTCGCTTTACAAATACTGGCAGCAAAAGAAGTTCTGTTACGGCGACAAAATAATTTTGCTAAGAACAATACTGTACTCATGTCTACCCAATTGTGCACTTAACAAGCGTCAGTAATAGTTCATGGCTGGCAGTAGCAGTAACCAGTATTGTCAAGCTGCAAGTTTGATTGCTCAAAGTATCCAAACTAAACAAGGGAAAGCAAGACACTCACAGTGGAACACTGTTAGTACGTTTCAAAGGGGACTGCGACAACAACAACGAAAAGGGTGTACTATCCATGCAAGCATGCTGCCTAAAAGTCTTACTGAACTATTTAGGCATAATTAGATCACCCCTGATGTGCAAAAAGAAAAGAAAAGAAATGTCAGAAGACTGCATGCTTTGTGCCAAAGTCAACATCCCTTACTTAAGGCCAGCTTCCCCTTGCCTTAGTCCAATCACTTGCACCTCAAATTTTGTCCCCCTCACACCAAGACCATTTCTGAAGGTGTTCGGTTTCATCTCAGTGCTTCGATGTCCTGTACAAAAGCCAACCTCAAGCATGATGGTCAGTGTTGGTAAAAACTTGTGTAGTAGTTTCGGAGCCCAAAATAGGCAGTTTTTCTTTTTGCACCACTTTTGCAGCAGCAAAATCGCAATCTTACATCACCTTCGGAGCCGTACAAAATTATAGCATGTTGTAGAAGTGCTCTCTCGGTTAATGCCACAGTAGCCATAAATGCCGCACTACCTATAAACAAAGACACCCTAAGAATTTTCTGAGACATAGATGCAGATAGCAAAAGTGGAATTTGGTTGGGAGCATCGATGCGCACGCAAGTGGAATTGTACCAAAAAGGCTCAATTGGTGCAGTTTAATTGCCACTGATGTGGAATAAGTGCCAAACGCCTGCGTGCCTTTCAAAAAGGCCAATTTCTTGGAGTTGGTATAGGAAGAGATGGGCAACTAATGAGGGAATTTACAGTGTACTTAACTGGCTGATTGTGGACACCTCTCCCGCCACCCTGCCCCCAAAGTACCTACACAGATTCCCTGAAACCTGCTGAGACCACTTTGGGAGTCACCACCACTGCTTATGTGAACCAATTATACCGGTTTAAGAAATTGCGCCTCACGGAAAGCACACCACCCCGGACAAAGGACAGGTGACAGGTGCCCGCCTTACTTGGCGTAGGCCTTCTCGAGCAGAGCGCTCCAGAACTCGTTGCCCGAGCGCGACTTCATGAAGATGAGGCTGCCGTCGAGCGTGGGCAGGCGGTCGTCCACGACCACGTCGATCCAGCGGTTGGCCTTCCAGATGCGGAAGTGGAAGATGCCCGCATAGTCCTGCTCGAAGGACTGGTCCTCCGGAACCACCCGATAGAAGAGCTCGTCGCTCAGCGTCAGGTTGGCCGCCGCGGCCACCATCCAGCAATTGCCTGCAAGCAGAAAATGGGCGGAGAGAGCATCAACAGCGTTCACTGCTAAAAAGGTGGGTGGATTACGGAAAAACCTACGAAGGACAACGTCCTGGTCAAAGTTTGAAAAAAGAGAAGTGGAGTCAAGCAGGAGTGATGGGCATGCGTCGTCTGCGGAAAAGAAACAGAAACTATGCAGCACAGTGTTAGAATGTGAGGGTATCCATCCAAATCTACATGAGGGAAATATTCGGCTTCCAGAAGCCCTAGGATTTAAGGGTAGCACAGAGGAAGTTAACTTCGAGGCTGTCGAGGGGACAAAAAAAAGATTAGAATGCTGGTGGATGAAAAGCAGAGAGGGGAATATTGCCTAGGACAACTACCACCTGTAACCGAAAAAAAAAAAAAGTATTTTGTGCCTAATAAGCTTTTTGTGCCAGCCCTAAGCAGCGCTAGTATTAAATCAAGAGTAAAAAAACATGGGTATATTAGTTCTTTTTGGTAAGATAACATGTCATCACCCCGCTACAAAAGGGAAACCAATAGCGATCATCATCATCATCATCATAATCATCATATACGGAGCAAAGAATGGAGGATGGACGACACAGGTGACATGGTGGATAACCGGTGATTTGATTTAAAAATTTGGGGGTTTAATGAGCTGAAGCTACACCAAGGATATGAGACGTGCCGTAGTGGAGCACTCCGGATTAATTTGGACCACCTGGAGATCTTTAACATGCGCCGAAATCTCGAACACGCGAGCGTTTTCGCTTTTCGCCTCCATCAGAAAAGCGGCCGCCGTGGCCGGGAATCAAACCCACGTCCTCGTGCTCAGCAGCACAATGCCTTAGCCACTGAGCCACTGCGGCAGGCGCAAATCAGTGATGGATGTGGAAGATGACGGAGCTGGGCAGATTATTCGATAGAGCAATGAGATGGGAGAAAATTTTGGGTCAGAGGGTGGAAGCACACTAGAACACACTATAGAGAGGGGTAGAAGTTATTGAAGGAGAGGCCCTTGTTACCCGGAAGATATCCAATAGCTGATAATTAATGACCATGAATCAGAAAGCAAGAAGAGACTGTATTGTAAGGGCCCTTCTATACTCACATAGTCACATTTAGCAAGCATCAACATTCTCGACGGCAAGTTCGTAATGATATGCCTTGAGACCTGCGCTTAAAGTTTAAATCATCATCATCACCAGCCTATCTACTCCCACTATAGGGCAAGGGCCTCTCCCATTAATCTCCTATTACCCCGGTCCTATGCTATCTGCGACCAATTTATCCCCGCAAACTTCTTGATCTCATCTGCCCATCTAACTTTCTACCGCCCTCTGCCCTGCTTGCCTTCTCTAGGGATAAAGCAAGTGGGGCAGAGTTTAAGGGGGGACGCGGCTTTCAACTTCGGAAAAATGACCAAAACATCGTTTTTTTGAAACCCGCATATTCGGCTTCTATGTTTCCTATTCTATGCGTCTGCAAAGTTTTTACGCTGAAAAGCGTCGCAAAGTGGCATAAAAAAATACTTTTGTCAGGCGCGGTGACAAACTATCAGCGCAAAAGGCCGAAAAAACGGCAAATTTCGGAGCGCTCTATCTCCGCAACGGTGCCACCGGGCGCGGCCATTTTGATATGGTTAGATCGGCCGAGCGATCGTCTTTCCGGTTCCGCTCGTCTCTTTTATCTTCGTTCATTCACAAACGCACAAACGGCAGAAAAGAAACGACGCACAAACGAAGCTAGAAATAGATGCTGAAGCGCTGTTGGTCCTCCGGTCGGGGCTCAGAACAACGACCCTTCTGATTGGATGTCACGGGCGCAACGCAAGATGGCGGCCGCCTGAGCTGCGTAGCGAGCGCATTGAGTTCATTTTCGCCGCTTCGCTCGGCCGAGTTTCTGTTCAATCTGTGGTATTCAACACGCACGTTATCGCGATGGGAATGCCAGAGATAACGAGCCAGATTACGGGAAGTTGTGTGGCTCGAAAGGAGGAGGTCATCGAACGCTTCGTGGTGCGCGTGACTCTACCGTCGCCAGACCCCGGAGGGTGACGCGGTGTGCGCGCTTGCGATAGCGGTTCGTGAAGTGAACTTTTAGTCGGGTTTGCGATGTTTACACGCTTAGTTATTGCTGTGTTTTGACTGTGGACTCGCTAGCCTTGAAAAAGAAACGGTCGACGCGTCAAACGCGCTGGCGCGCACGGCATAGCCGACGCGCATTGGAGCAGCACATGACTGGGCAACCGGTTACGATTGAACGCCAGTAGTTGTAATTAATGCCTTCGACGTTAGATTTAATCTTAAAAGCGACCTGACCAGCCATATCAGGTATAATTAAAGTTCGATATGTCGCGGTAAGCGTGCGCTGCGATGCGCGCGAGCCATATCGCCCGTATTGCGCAACGTTTCCCGTCCACTTGTAATTTTCATGCAAACAGGTTTGAGTTAGTAATATAGGAATAAAAATATGTTCTCTGCATTAAAAATGTACGTTACTGTCGCAGCATTTAACAGTGATTTTTTAGAGAAATTATTGATACCATTGCTTAGGGCATACTGGCTTTGCTGCTAGAAATATTGGATGCCTTGAATGTCAAAAGTATTAAAAAAATATGCTCTTGCATTGAAGTTGGGAGTTATGCAGAATACTCTACCAAGCTTCAAAGTAGCTCATTTTCATCCTTGTGGTATGCAAACTTTTGGCAATGAACACCTCTGCACGTATGAGTACTAAGTTGCTGTGCCAGGCAAGATGATAAAACATAAAAAAAGCCAAAAATGTTCAAATTTAAGTAAAAAAAATGCTCAACTTGTTGCCATGGTGACAACACTGCAAAAGGAGGCTGTTCAGTGCGATACAGCCAACCAGCTAACCTACTTTGCATTGAAAGCCCATTGAAACCCATCTCCCCCTTCGTTTGGTCTGCAAAGTGGGGTATGTACTCTTCACGGAGGAGCTGAAAATGATGTTTTCTGGAAAGAAAAAGGCTGTAAAAGGCACTCCAATTTCAAGGCAAGGCATTCCAGAAGCCCCATGTTCAAAAGGACATGAAAGGCTACAACCATGACGACTTTTGATAAGTGAAACCTATGTTGCAACTTCGGAAGCCGTTTTCTCAAAACAGTTTTTTTTGCCACCTCCGTCGCTTGTACCAGGGATTTTTTTGTGACCGCTGGGTCTATTTTGATATCGTTTCTTGCATTACATTCCTTGATAAACAGTTCAGGTCGTGACACTCTTGGTTTTCCAGATTTGTTTTTTGTGATTTTTTTATTCGAATAATCGTTCACAGTCAACATGCCTATTGCACATTAACCTCTAAAAAAATGAAAACCAAAAAACATTGTGTTGTAAAAAAAAAATTCTAAAACTGTCACGACCTCGTCCATTCATTTGGGAATGCAAAGCACTTCGAACAAGTTTTCTATCGTGTTTTATAAGCCGCTCAAGCTCGGTACAAGCGGAACAGAAAGAAAATTTAATACATAAAAAAGTTTTCAAAATATTAGTTTGAAATTTTTATGGTGTTATCACGGAAGCATTTCCAGTTGCTGTGCCAATTTTCATCAAAATCCACAAAGAAATAAAAAAGTTGATTTTGAAAGCCACGTCCCCCCTTAAATACTTGCCTTTAAATCCCTCTGATGCTCTCTCGTGCATGTTTTCTTTGCTTATCCCTTTTCGACAAGCGACTGCTGCTGCCACAGGTGGTGTATCCATACGGATACTAGGTCTACCAAGAGGTGCCAATTTGCTACCACACTTTACTGTACCTGTAAGGGCCTTCAGTTGGCCTTTGTGCTTCGGCTATACCTTTGGAAACACGCAAAGCTACTACAGTAAAAGCTCGTTAATTCGACCTCGAAGGGGACCATAAAATTGTCCAAATTAAGCGGAGTTCGAATTAGCGGGTGGGCGTATAGAATGAGCGGAAATCACGCCACACTGCACAGGCAGAACACAAAGAAGCCATCTCTGGACTTGCTATCAAGAATTAGGCGCTGCTACCCGCTTGTGGCAGGTGATTTCGTAAATAATGTTTTGTAAATAATAATGGCATGTGCTGGAGCACTGGCGCCGGTGGCGCGGCGCCCTCTGTAGAGCCGAGATAAGCTGTTGTTGCCTAGCGTGTGCCACGCTGTTGTTTTTCTGTTTCGTTGCTTTGAATGTCTGGTAAATTTGGTTTGGTTTAGATTTGAAACACATTGTAATCCCTCTGGGCCGACTTCTTCTGCAAGGAGTGATGGAAACCAGGGGATCCCAGTTCAAATTAACCGTTCTGGATACCGATGCGTTCGAACTATCAGGAGTTTTCTCCCACTGAAATGTACGGGGCTGCGCCGGGACCAGGGCGCAAGTTTGAATTAACCGGAAGTTTGAATTAACCGAGTTCGAATTAACGAGCTTTTACTGTACTGAGCCATGCACAAATTTAACAAAAACTAAAGAAGATAGCACGCACCGACACTCCCCTGAACAACATCGAACCGCGATGCTCCTTCGACGAACAGCTTCGGGTTGTGGCAAATATCCTGCACAAAGCATGGGAAAGAAGAAGAAAGAAGAGCATTGAAACTTGTGCCTTCACTCCTCATAACAAGGAGTGCCAAACACTGCAACTTTTACAATGTAAGCACTGCAAGCAAGCTACTGTTGCATCAAGATCACGAAGAAAGATGACAGAGTGATGTTCACGCTCCCAATTTGACATGTCACAAATACACCCTTGTCTTAAATTCACGAAAGAACCTTCTACATGTAAATAATGATGCTCCTAAATGCATTCTACGATAATCTACATAGAATGTTTCCCAGCATTTTAATCTTACGAAGACAATCACACGGTATGCTGCAGTCAATTGTCTTACGCTACTAGGCATGTATTCTTGCAAAATAAAGATCTCGGGTTGTCCATCAAATATTTTTATAATCTTTTAACTACTCTCACTTCTGGAAAATGCGTCTATGTTTATTTTTAGAAAAAGAAATCGCTTTCTATCGCAAGTCGCAATAATTTTTTATGGTCGGCGTATGAAATTGGTGCTTCATTTAGGCCTGTACGATCCCATTTACTCGACTTTCCCACCTTTGTGAAAGACTTGCTAGTTCTAGCTGCAAATGTTGGTCCCAATGTATCACCCATGGCATCACACATTTGCCTGGAGACTTCATTGTTTCTCAAGACATATGACCAGCTACCAGCTTAAAAACACAGAATCCTCTGGATGCCTGACTTTTTTGCTATAGGCAAGTTATTATTGCAAAGAAAATATGCAAGCACTGCTTAACATGCTTCAGGACATAGCTAGCTGTAAAATGCAACCCTGGCACAGGAATTTAGTGGTTACTGCATTGGCACACACAGAAACCAATTCTAATTATGCCTCAAAAAACAAACTACTAAGGCAAAATTAAAAAGAAACTACATACAAGAAAATTCAGAGACGAAAAATGCTAATACAGCAGCCAACTGATTTTTTAGACGTGGAGGGGAACGAAAAATAATCACAATAAAAGAACAGACGGAAAAATCCGCGATTCATTACTCCTATGGGACAACTGGCGGTTACCCGGGAAAGTCCGAAATATCCAGCAAGTCCGAATTTTTGGAGTCCGAAAAAACGGTCGGCTACCATAGCTAACATAACACCAGAAAACACTAAAATGTAGATTTTATTCAAAAAATCAAAGGCAAAGAAAAAAAATTGAATGTAGGATTTACTGCATTCACAGTTTTATATAACTTTGACTCAATGAAAAAAATCAGAACCCCACCCTGTGAATAGGGAAGTCCAGCGAAGCTCCTGTGGAATTTGCTATGTTAGGGTTTCGCTAGGTTGGGGACTTACTATGTTGAATTGTAAGGACAGTGGTGCAATCTCTGTGTCGCAGACTAAGGACACACACGATTGGTGGGTAGATAAAGTGCGCCGCGCAGGTGGCCGCCCATGAGCGCGCGGCATTGCGCAATGTTAAGGGGCTCCGCACGCGGCGAGGAGTGTACACAACTATACTCGGTGACAACTTAAGAACGGCACCGGAAGTTGCCGCTGTGCCTTATTACCGTAGCCGGATGTTTCTCCGCGAGGCGCAAGTAGGGCGTTACAGGGAATATTTTGAACATGGCGTGAGCCGTTCCCGTGATTTTTTGGGCTTAATATGCTTATAATCGACTCCAGTGACGACAAACAAACTGCGCGAGACAAGGGAGACGATATCACGCATTCATAGCAAACCCCTTTCAAAACGCGCGCGCACTGACGTCACGGGTCCGGCGCTTTGGCGGAGTAATACACTACATGAGGTGGTGCCGTTCTTGAGTTGGTAACCGAGTATAGGGAAAGAGGCATCGGCGGTGGAGAGCAGTATAAAGTGGGGCTGTAACCATACTCCCTTCGCACATGTCCATGCTTCACTGCGCAACGTGCAATGTGGGAAAGCCGGCTTACAAAAGCCAAGCTTACGCAGGGCCCCTTAAAGCAGGCTCCACCTCTACACTCAAATGCATTGCTGCAGAGAGATCCTCCCAGGGTCAATAAAAGCCATCTTATATCAAAATATGGAAGCCTTAGGACCTTTTCATGAATTTTTTTCCGTACGTTTGTCCTCGCTCGGTCTGTTGCTCAAGGCGCTCGACCTCCTGGATCCTAGTCATAGACAGCTTCACTCTAAAAAAACTAGCGAATTATAAAGTTTGACGACCACAGTAGACAAAGTGGTAGAATACACGTCACTACAACAACCACTCCTCTGCTCTGCTGTTAACAAGCAAGGTCCCATTTTCGGCTCATCAGCGTGCTTTTCATTTGCTGCTGCCTGGACTTTCATGGAGACCAAAATATAAAACCGCAACGCAATGACCGAAATATAGTCACTGAGCTTTGATAAACACGACCTTTTGGTGAAATATGCAGCAAGCAAGTAAGGGAATTACCGACCACAGATTCTCACAGAGTTCACGATTCTTTCTAGTTATCTATAGGAAGCGGGCCGCACAGTAAGCGTAGGTAAAAAGTAGCTCGTCAGTGTAGCTGTGGTAGTTAACACACTCACACACCTACTTTGTCTCACTGCAGTTACTCGTTATAATGCACATACTTAATAATTTAAACATACTTAAAACAATGGCATCAATTAATCATTACCTATATTCATATACCAATGACTGCCCATTAATTGTGATATTTCTGCCCATTCTCTCAGCTTCGGGTCACCTGTTGGCCATTTCAGCTTCCACGACTTACGGCTACGTGTTTCTCTCCTAATCGAATGTATATTCCACTGATTCTTATTCCTTTAGCGATAGCCAGAATCGGATCGTCCACTGCGGAAACAGAGTGAGGAGAGAGGAGAAAAATACAAAAAAAAAATAGCCAGGGGCCTTTGCAATCAACAATGCTGAGCAATATGCATCCTAAATGCACCCAGGAAGGGTTTTGTCTATTAGTCCATTTAGTAGTTATTGACACTGTAACACGCTCCCCCACGGCAAACAGAATGTGTGCATCGATTGATTGATTGATTGATTGATTGTAGGGGTTTAACGCGCCGACGCAACGCAGGCGATGAGGCGCGCCGTAGTGGAGGGCTCCGGATTAATTTTGACCACCTGGGTATCTTTAACGTGCGCCGAAATCTCGCACACACGGGCGTTTTTGCTTTTCGCCTCCATCAGAAAAGCGGCCGCCGCGGCCGGGAATCGAACCCGCGACCTCGTGCTCAGCAGCGCAACGCCTTAGCCACTGAGCCACCGCGGCGGGTGGAATGTGTGCATCTCTCTCGAACAAGGCGGAGGTATAAACACGAAGGTGCAGACGCACGTGCAAGCACCAAACCCTTCGACAATGCTCCAGACAGTAGACAGTCATAGCAGAGCCGAGAAATGGTCCCGGTACGGCACCCGGCGCACCGCGCATGCGCAGTCGAGCCGGTCACCTGCCGGGTGCCGTACCGGGGCCAGTCTCTTGCTCTGGCATGCCTTTCTATTAAGAAGAGAGAGACACCGACCGGCGGCCGCAGCCAGGTGACGGGGAACTTGGCGTCCTTGGTGCCCCAGACGGAGCTTCCCTTGCAGGGGAACTCGGGGTCCTCGAACAGGTTCCCATCGGCCAGGCACTCCTTGCGCAGCTGCTCGAAGTCCTGGATGCGCCCGCTGCGGTTCTTCAGGCCAGCTCCACGCTCGCCCAACTGCACGCGGAGAGGGGGAGGAGGCAACCAGCGGTCAGCAGGGCCCAGGGCGAAACACACGTGCGAAATGGGACGCGTCTGCCGCTTCTGGTACCGGTTTGGGTGCCAGAAGACCCCCGGATTGGTCGCTCCAAGCGCGTACCGCGTGCGACCCTTCCGACCTGCTCGATATTTTTCCGCGCCACGTCGGAAAGAGGATTGCTCAGACGCATGTGTGTCCACCGCTTGAATCGGCCACACAGCGTGCGTTCTTTTTCGAAAAGGATCGCAGTGCCGCAACATCGGAAAGGCAATACAGCTATACATTCAGCGAACTTTAATTGAAGCATTCAAAAAGCAGAATTGTCATCATCGAGGAGTGGGAGAGAGGTCGAAATGTTTAATAAAGGTGAGCTTGTGGGTTCCGTGCTAAATATACTTAGAGACAACATCCCACTTAAACTAAACACGGCACAAGTTACGTGTAGTGTTTGTGCTGTAGTGTGTGGCCATGTAGGGTTTGCGCTATAATGCTTTTACAAAACCTATTTCTTTTTGTGTTCACCGTTCTTCGTGATGTTGGCTTCGTATCATGACGCGAATTCCTGCAGTGAAGCACGCTTTGCAGGCAGTTATGGCATCAGCTGGAAGACAATGAGGCGCAGGCATATTCGTAACACAGCGGTTGCTGCGAAAAATCCGGTACGTACGTAATGCAACGCTACAGCGGCCCAGCGGTCGTAGCTGCATCTGGCTTTCCAAACGCGCAATCGGCGTGCTTAAGAGGGCACCCGAGCTTTGAACGATGCGTCTAATTTTTGCTCTGTGCGAGGTGGCACACGGTAAAAACAACGCAATCAGCCACAACACAAACTCCAAAAACATGTTGCCCACCCCTTTCAGAATGAGCTAGATCATGTTTTCGGTCATGTAATAAAACGACACTATAATTAATCAGATCTTGGGAACGATGACAATGCAAACGAATCCACCGATATTCTAAATCTAAAAAAATGCCACCCGTTTTCTTCTTCTTTTTTTTGCATCTTTTAAAAGCAGAGCTGTTTAAGCTCTTGGTTGCGCTGTTAATGAACATAAAAAAATAACACATAAATACCGTGCGCACGTGAGCGTGCAGGCGTGCACCGTTGTACAAGTTGGCTTAGATTTTTTGTTGGTTTACTGCGGCAATACAACTGTTTTTTGCTTATTTGCGTATAGCTACCCCCCCTCCCCTCAAACCAAAAAAAAAAAACATTTTTTAAATTAATTTAACATGCCCGTCCATTGCCCCCCCCCCCGCCCGGAAAAACACACGAATAAGATGCACAAACCTACTTTCACCACGCAAATATTTTTCAAATAAAAATATTTCCCGCCCAGCGGCTTTTCCGTAGCATTGCGTCCCAGATTTTACATGAAACAGCAAGAAAATAAACAACACGCTTGCGTTCCGAGGTCGTACGTTCGCAATCAAAGAAGTGTCTGCTACCCACTGTACGTCAGTGTGCTGTGCCCTCCCCACCAACTCAGCTCACGAGCCAGCCAGAATAAGTTGGCAGCGTTAACTTTAAGGGCAGTCGGGTGACAGATAGGCCATGGCTCGATTCGCTCGTAAGTACACAGAACTTATGATGAGAACCAAATATTAGCGACTACTCTTCCATTCCTGTTTCCTGGAAGCGGATTTTGCAAACCTACTTTCAAAGCATGCATGGGGTCGAGATTCACGGCTTTTTGGTCAGTGGCTATTTCACAGCGGAGTTGTAAACATGAAAAGAAAAGCGCTGTGGGGCGCTCAGATCATGCGACGGCTGAGCGGGACCAGCGCATCGGTAGTACTTTTGGCGGGAACAGCGCAGCCGCAGTTGACGCCGCTTGTGGCACTTGCGACATATCGTCTTCCGTGCAAGCCTTGTTACAAAAAGTTCCGCTTAGAGGATGATGTTATTTGAGCATTACACCCACACATGCAACACCTTCTCCCCACTTAATGTACGTTAGATCGCTTCCATTTTTTTATTGCTCTAATTTTCTACGCACAGCACACCTACCGAAGCGTAGGAGCAGCGTCGCTAAAAACGCCGGGTAGAACATAAATACGCGTTCGGCGTCGAGCGTCGCGAGTTTATCGCGGGGTAAGATTTCAATAAACGCGACAACATCCCCTTGGAATACTGCCAACGACTACGAGGTCTTGCGAGTATAATCTGCGCACGTGTTTCAGGGAGGGGTGGACGCACAATATGGTAGCTCAACTGGAAGTTACTGCCGTCTTGCCGTGAGAAAGACTGATACGCCATCGCCTCTCCCGAACACACAAAGAAACAACTAGCGCTATTATACCTATGGTATCGAGGCATCAAGCCTGAACGAACAAATTTATTCTCAATAAAAAACGAATAACGACAACAGCAAGAAATCGATCGACCTATAAAAAGCGCGCGAAGCAGGGTCCAGTCTTTCCCTACCGTGATAGTCCGGTGAGTACTGATACGAGATCTCGAGTTCGATTCTTGGTCGCCGCTGCTGTTCTGAAGGAAGCGAGAAAAAAATACGTACAATATCACATGAACAGGCCGCAGTAGTTCAAGCACGGCGACACCTGTCCCACCAACCCATGGCGACCGATTTAAAACTTATCGATATCTGGGCGAGCCATTGTGTCCCTTGAGTACCGGTACGATTTTCCCCCGGCACGCTCACACAGCGGTACGTCCGCGAACACAATAACCCCTCGTAACTACGGCGCTGCAAAACAAAAAAGAAATTTGGTGTCATTCCACCCTGCGAAAATGAATGATCGGAGGAGCTGTTTGTGGGTTATTGGTTGGCCACAAACTCCCGCCCAAATGGCGCCATGCCACCAGGGAAGCGTTCTGCGGGAATGCGAGTAGGCTTCACTGTGCAACACGCACTGTGAGAAAGCAAGCTTCCAAAGACCAAGCTATACACCGATCTCCTTACGGCCGGCTTCACTTCTAAACACAAACGTATTGCTCGGAAGACATTCTTCCAGTGGCAATATACCTCGTCTGATGTCAGAATACGAAGCGACGGGGACGAACAGGTGACCATATAGGTAGAGGGTGTGCCGAAGTTAAGAGGAGGGGAGCGGCTGCCAAAAAGCGAAAAAATTCCGCCTCACGCATGCTTTGAAGGCGAAATCCTGGCGATTAACAGATTTCTTTACTGTACATCGTGTTCGCTTCTGTTTCTTCGCTTCCGTTCCTATTTTATCGCCAATTCGACATGCATACTGCACGTACGTCACGCCACAGTTTCCCCAGTCACAGCTCTCCTCCACGCGCTCCTGCTATACTCACGTTCTGTCACGTTCACCTGTCACGCGGGGCGCATAGGGCTAATTCTTGCTCCCCTTCTGACGGATAACCCAGGTAAAGCTACGCCGCCCTGACCATTTATTTGAACCTTAATTACAAATTTCTATCTTAGTGTGCAGTGCCGTGAAAGTTTTTTTTTCTTTTACTGGAGCCAGCAAGCCGAGGTTAAAGAAAAACTAACGTATACATATTTTTCCACTCATTTATTTCGTTTTATTTTTTGCTTTAAATAGACCCTGAAACACTTTTTTGAACTTTTTTTCTCTAAATGTTAAGTGCTTTAAGAACGTAGTCAATAAGCACATTCTGTACTTAAAATAGGTGTCACGAACTACCGCAGCGAAAAATTGCTGCTCTGTGTCCATCATATAACTTAGAAACTTGCTCAAACGATTTTTCTCTCTTTCTCGGTATTGGCCTTCTTCCAGCGCTCGAATGACGTCATTAGAGCGGTGTAGCAACTGTTGATCGGCTTCCTTGCAGTTGCAGCAATAAGCGCATTCGGTAGCCACTTGAAAAAAAAAAATCGCGACAAAAGCAAAGCAGAAACACAAGGCGGATCTGCTGCGACGAGCAAATCACGCAGTGCCGCTCCGTGCTGGCGATAACAATGGCTTTCACAACGCTTTCAGACGCGGAGGAAAGAGAGGAAGAGCTTATCGAAAGTGTTCAATACACAGTCCCCTTAAGGTCGTCGCGTAGGCGAAGACAAAAACTAACGCCACTTCACGGTGCAGTAACCAAAATCAATGTGGGATCCGAAAACGTGCGTAGACCTTTAGCACGACCGGGCTCATATACTTGTCGCAAGTCTGGCCACAGTTTTGAAGCTTTCAGGATTACGAGAGTACCTAGCGTAATTTCAAGCAAAATGTGGTCGTGTCCGCCGATGATATGCCTACATAAAGAATGGAGGGGCAAAAAAGGAAAGGGCGAACGCATGCCCGACCTAACTCAGCAGACGATCGATAATTAGCTACCCGGGGGAGCAGCGGCCGCACTTGAGTAATGCGGCCCCGATGTAAACAAACGTGGCGAGCCGCAGAAGGCAGTCGCCAAATACGCGGACAGGGAAAGAAGACAAACGGGACTGCTAACGAGACGCGGGACAGACGGGGTTCTGCCGAGTCACATGCCTTGGAGCGAACTCGCTTCCATCAGTTCTGTGCCGCCGTGTCCATTTGTTTGGACGGGCTCAATACCGATGGGGGAGTGACGACGCAAAGGGCATAGCGAGTGAGAAGAAACGAACATCTCGGCGCTGACGCAATAAAGAAAGTACACTGGAAAGGGGGAAAATTGGAGGGGAGCGTACGCCCCATCTGCTTCATCTTTCACGACACATATATACACACACACGCACGCACGCACAAACACGCAAGTGCAGTCATTGGCAAATGATATGCGAAAGCGAAATATGAACCACAACGCACAAACAGCGCAATTTCTTCGTACGCGAGTGAAATTGTCGCATGGCTCCATAAGTGATAAAGTAATGGAAATGTGGCGGTCCAAACACACCCCCACCACGTCTATGGGATCTCCGCGAACCGTACTCTTCGGTTTCGCGTGTTCCGATTCATATTTGCGTGTTCGCTTTTCATTTGTTCGGGACTTTCCGCACAGTAAACCCTCATTAATTTAACGAAGTCCTCGGGATACGAACTGACTTCTTTGTAAGCAATGATTCGCTAATACAAAGATTACCCGCTCTTTGTGCACTGCAGTGAAGACCACTAACCACTTCGAATAAAGCGATTATTTCGTTTTAACTAAAATTTACTTTATACAGAGAGGCGAAACGGAGGCCGGAAATCAAGATGCGCCAAGCAAGGCAAGGACAGGTAGTTGTCCTCATTTCTTTTCTTTTCGAAAATAAGCATAAATTCGAAACGTTCAGGCCAAAATAATGAATAGAATATGCACTCCGGTGCCTTCGAATTAGGCGTGCAGTGTTCTGTACACACCTAACGGCAACTTGGAACAAAAGATAAGTATACTTCTTAGTCACGCATTTTCACCCTGTCTAAGCAATGCACACAACGCAGCGACGGCGGGAAAAAGCCAGCGGAAATGACCGGTGCAATAGAAAGAGCGCACGCGGTTGCAAGGCTTACCTTTTTCGTCGTACACTTGCGCCACAAGTCTGTTAAAGTCATCCTGGAGCTCCAAAGAGGAAATCCAAACAACGGGTGTTGCTATCGCGACAACACAAGTCGTGAAGGTATAGGAAAAAACCCTCCGGGGCTGCAGATGCACCGAATGTGGGTCTTCGATTTTGCACACAAATGTCAATCAATCACGAGCCATTATACGAAAAACGAATATCGAATACGAAGTGTGCACGCAATCGACGCAAAACTTGGCGCTCTAGTGTAACGGTTATCGCCGAAACCACAGATTATGCGTCTACTAAGCGAAAGCGAACTGCTGAACAACCCCAAGCTCAAAGATGACAATCGCCTATTCAAACGAACGCCCAGAGCAAATGTTATCGGCTGTCGACCGCTATTTCAACCAACTGAAATATCGGACGCCGGTCAGAAAAATTCCACAGATGCAACAGGTGCCCTACGACATGCAAAAGAGATGTGACGCAGTCGTTGAAACTCCCAAGTACTGAGCCCACATCAATTTCCTGCTTACACTCCTAACTACCCCCTAAACCGTGTCTGATCTACTTTGATGGTTGCGGAAACCCGACTGCTTCGAAACGGATGCTCACAGTCGCGTGAACAAACTACTACGACAAACAGCTACAACAAAACTAGCAGGGCGCCGACAACGAGACCATCTGCGATGGACAGATGCCTGCACTTGACAACGCCCGTCGTCGAAGTCCGCGGTCGTTGAAGGGTTCCGACCCCGGGGCGTTAGCCGGAGCTGACGCCCGCAAAAACCGACCCGCACCCAAGCCTAGTAGTATCAACAATATCAGAAAAGCGAAACTCGTGCAATCAACCTACCGGCTTATTAAAACGTGATGCGTTGGTAAATTATTCGAAAGGGTCCATCGTTTGAACTGCCTCTACACGTGCGGAAGCAACAGGTTGACGCCCAAGCGCGCAAGTTTCGAAACAGGGATCAAACAACTTTCGCGTCGATATCCAAAGTATGCGAACTCGAGCAGAAGCTTCTCAAAGAAGGATCCACCCTCCTCTCACCCCAGTCCTCGGAACTACAACACGAAGTTCAAAAGTGGACCGGTTGATCGGTGAACGACAAGCGCCCGCATCCAAGGGAACCGGCCGATGGGTGGACTCCGCGGCAGATGGTGGCGAACTGTGGAGTCCGGGACCCGGCAACGCCCCTCATATATAGGCACGCACACGCAGTAGACCCATGGTCGGTCAGCTCGGAGCCCTGACCCTTCCGCGCACGCACACACGCACTCCACCGATCTGTTGCACCGACGGCGGAAACTGCTCCCACCACGCTCGCAGCGCGCGCTAGAGCTCCGCGCTAGCGCACATAAACTGCGCCGGCGTTTCGCCTAGGCAACGCCGTCGCCGACGGGAGGTCTGCCGCCTTCTCTCCTCCGGCAGGATGCGAAAGCGGCCGACTATCGCCTCAAAGCCCCCCTCCTCTCTATTTTTATCGCGCGCAGGGCAATAAGTTCGGCGCGCGGAAGAGTGCAGCTATGGCTCTGGCTCTCTTCGCGAGAGAGCCGCGACCCGAACCCTGTTCCGAAACTTCCCCTCTTCCTCCTCCTCTCCCTCCATCCGAACACAAACACGCCCTTTCCTTCTCTCTGACCCCGCGGAGGGAGCCAAAACAAGGGCTTTGCTCCGATGAGCACGGCGGGAATTCACTTAACGAGAGAAAGACGATGGTGACCTTGCACAAGTACCCACTCCGACGAGCTGTGTGTGTGCGTGTGTTATTTATAATGGAGCCTGCCTTTTAACCGAGTCATTCCCGTGATCGTATACTACTAATGGGGACGTTTACCGCAATTACCCACTCGATTACGGGTGGGGTTATGACAGGGACTTTCATCTCGGCTGCCTAAGAGCTCCAATTTATTTAGAAGGGCGAATGAACTTTCACGACTCATTTTAGTGTCACGGCCACGGCTCAGGAACTCTTAAGTGTTAGTTATTGGTAGCATGGTATTTGTTTTTGCTTAGTGAAATCACATCGACGCAACACAATCAGAACAAATTTCCATGGAAAGTGTTCGCGGTGTTTGTGACATGAATATAACGACGAAGCCCTTAGGACAGGGTGGTTTCGTTGTAAGAGATACTTTGTTACAATCGGGTATTGTTCTCAATGAACATCGAACACTTCGAATAAATCAGATTTTGAATAAAGCGACTTAAATAAAGCGACTTTGAATAAAACATCATACGGCGATGTTTACTATACATGCATCCATGCTCCACTTCCTCACGCAACAAAGAAAACGCGGTGCTGAGGGAAACCGGTTACGTAAACGAACAACGCGCGAACCTAGGCGCTGCTGTCCGTTAGAAAACATGCGCCTAAAAAATATTGGCCGTACGCGCTGGGATGCTTTTTTTGGCGGCTGAAAGGCAGCCCGAAGCAAGCCAGGACGCCATCGCTGCAAATCGTCGCGCGGCACAAGCAAAATACTGCCGTTTATTCACACATGACAATATTGCCTGGAAGCTAACTTTTCGTCAAAACAGAGCATTTTCAAATTTAGGTTTACAATTTAGTACCGGAACTGAGGTCAACATGGACTAGACAACGCGACCTATTAAATTTCAGCTATTGATCATGTCGGTGTTTTTTTTTTTTTTTTTTTCCAAATACGCCTAACCAGCAGGGCCTGACATTACCTCTTCCCCCGGTACGATGCACTTCGTCTTGCCAAAAGGAAGGCGTTAATTGCAACCACACATTGTCATGACCACAACCATAATCACCATCATGTTTATCAACAAGACAGTCCCAACCCCTCCTGTCCCAAGCTGCGTAATCAGAAACCACACTCTGCCACCGAATTTTCTTATCACCTTCCTCCATCCAGTTATCCGGTCTCTTCCTACTTGTAGTCCCCCTCGCAGCATTCATCATGTTAATCGAATGGTAGACGTGTAATCAGTTCTTCGCATTACACGCTCGATCTAACAAAACTCAATTTTCTCTTAATTCGAGCTACGACATCTTCCATCGGAGTTTGCTCCCCAATCAAACACGCTCTATTACTGTCACTAAGCGTTACTCCCACCATTCTTTATTTCATGTGGATCGTTGCGCTGAGCTAAGTAGATTTTTTTTTTTTTTTTCGCTGTGCCTAGTATAGAAAACAGGTTCTTGCCCACAAAGTGATCACCGGGAGTACGCATTCGCTGTACTCCATCGGTTGAGTGCCACATATCAGGTTCCATTAATGGAGAGACGAAGAGGAAAAACCAAGCCCATTTGCTCCAATTGGTATACAGAACAGAGCGCATGAACGAGACAAAAAAAAAATTACACCATCTTCCCGTAGGGGAACCCTGAGTAGTATGCGAAGCAGCCATGGGGTCGACTGAAGTTCCCATTAGTTTTCAGTGCGTCGTTTCCGTTGACGTTCAGCTTCGCGTGCCTTCGTTGTATCAGTAGCTTCTTGACGTAGTTTGAATGAGTCAAGGACATAAGGCGCGTTCGTAGCACATGCTCCCGTCAAGGTTCTTAGCGCAGTGGGAAGAGCGCCACGTACCTCCCGCTGCGGCCAGAGAGTCGTCGGATCGAAACCGGGCGCCGCCTATTACTTTTTATAGTGAACTGCGCTGACGGGGCTGAAGAGACGCGCATGCGCAGTGGAGTGCGGACGGCGGACAGCAACAACGACAACGAGGGAGGGAGGGACACAGCCCCGAGCATGAGATGCTTCGCATCTAAAACTGGTCCCGCACTTGCTTGCTTTACAGCAAATGTCCATAGCCTTCTGTCACCCCTGCCGCGTTACTCCCTCTCCTTCCCCCTCTCCTCTCACTGTTCCCTTTATGTAGAGGTTTGTTCAATTCAATTTTCCCGCCTTCGTATGTAGGTCAGCGCGCGTCTTTTTTTTTTTTTTTTTTTTTTCTGCTTGAAATAGCACGAGCTGAAATCTTCTGCGTAAGTCTGATTCTATCCAGCTTCTCTTCGGCACCTTTTAACGCGTTTCGTATTTCGTTTGCAGCCGTAAAAGCTAATGCAACATGTATTCTTAATTGAAAGAACGCCCGTACTCTCGGTTCTGTACCGAAATATTGCCTCAAATATGTCTGAGGTTTCCTTTGGGACTGAATAATGTGGACATGTACAAGCAATGTCACCAGGAAATTTAGTACGTTGTAACAGTCCTGTTCAAGCCTTCTTACACTTTAGCCGAGGGGCTGAATCGAGTGACAGACAAGCAGCAAAATTTTCGTGTTTATCTGATTGTGCGTGGGGTTTAACGCGCCGACGCTAAACCGGCGATGAGGCGCGTCGTAGTGGGGGGCTCCAGATTAAAATGTTCGCGTTTATCGTCTCTAAGCAGTTTGTACACGCGCCTAAAAGAGCAAAAGGAAAAGTCGAATTACAACCGCACTCGGCAGCAGTAGATGGCTCTCGGTCGCTGCCCCTGCGCTCGAGGCTTCACCGCAAGACAATCGCCGAGGCTGCGCACATCATTAGCGGAGGAGAGTATATACACACCCATATCAACCGCGCCACGCCACGAGACCGCGTGAATAAATAATCGCGGGCTCCGCAGACGCCGCAGTTGTAACGAAGCCAAGCTTACTTATGCACGGGCGAGGTCACTCGAGTTTACACACACACGCACGCACGCACGAGCGGCTGCTCTTCGCCCGACGACGCCTCTACCTGCCTCGTCAGTGGGCGCGCCGCGACAGCACTTGACAAGACGAGGAGTTCGCTCAGTCAAGTCGGGGCTCCGGCGCTGCGCCCCGACGACAAACGTCACTCAAAGTTGCTCAGCTATTGTCGTGCTAATGTCGTATCTGGTGCCAGGCTGAAGTGACGAGCGGTTGTGCGAAGTCTTTGCGACGGGAAAAAAGTAGGAACGGGACACTTGTGATCCTGATTCTTTAGGTGAGTTAGTATAGTTTTCGGCAATTGCTTTGAGCGACGCAAGAAAACTCATCCAGACAGCACTTTACCGAAGCACCGTCGGGAAGCCGAAGAGACAAGGACTTGACCGTTGTCGATGTGCCTTCGGTATGTGCCATAACCCAACGGAGGCTTGTATACGCCTCGAGATTCGCGATCGCTGCGCCGCCTGCCGCCGCTTCTCCGCGGCGTTTGCGGGATTAGCGCTGCGTGGCTGATAGGTGGTCATGCAGTGTTTTGGTTCTCTTTCGCTTCTCTTTGCCTTTCCGCGCACTAAACAACTTGTTAAGGTGACGTCTGTAAGCTAACTGCACGATTAGGGCGCGTAAAAAAAACAGCGGCGTCTTGGTAGAGCGCTCGAACGCCAACAAGAGCTGGAGGCGGTTCTGCGCTTCTTGGCCGCTCTTGCGGGCGTCGGCGACGGCAGCAGCATATCACCGCTGTCACCTTCGAACACATCAGCACAAGTGAATTCTATTTATTGTCACCTCGTTTAGACCTGATATTGGCATGTAAGAGGTTGGTTCGTTTTGCAGCGCAGACAACAAATGCGGCTTTGCTTCGAATATGTACGTCGTAGAAAAATATGTTTCGGGGATGTGATAACCCAATAGCGTACAAAAACTTGTACCTTTTATGGGAATATAAGCCACGCGAAAATGTTAAGTACACTCAAAGGCTGTGCATTGTCAGATATGTGCCCACTCATGCCTTATGGTAAGAACCAAGGTATATGTTAATGAAACAACGGGAAAAATGAATGGTCTGCAAGTCAGGAATAAATAGAATAGTCGTACGGGAATAAAAAAAAAAAACCGAGTGCAGCTTCTGAAATGCTAAAGACGTTTGTTTGAGCAAGGTAGTATTCACCAGACCAACTAGATGCGAAAGGCACTGATATTTCGCTAGACATGGGGAGGGGGGGGGGGGGGGTGAGGAGGAGGACGCTCAACTGTCGTTGTTTACAAATGCGGAGCGAAATCAACAAATAAACGTTTTATTAATCACACACACAAGCTGCGTGTTCACTTTTCGTTTGTTTTTCGCCTTCAACGAACGGCTGATCATTCGGCGGACGCATTTTTTGAAGAATACAGGGTAAGCAGTTCACAATAACTACGAGGTGTCGTTGAAAGAGTTGATTGATTGATTGCAGGGTTTAACGCGCCGACGCAAAGGAGACGATGAGGCACGCCGCAGTGGAGGGCTCCGGATTAATTTTGACCACCTGGAGATCCTTAACGTGCGCCGAAATCTCGAACACACGGGCTCGTTGGAAGAGTGTCGTATCTGATAAGGGTCTCTGATTTCGGTTTATGCTAGATTCTGCAGTCTCCCTGTGTCATACGACGATGTTTCGAAGAAGAGTTTGTTCGCGGACGCGGATTACTCTATAAGCCCATCTTCGCGCTTCTCGTGGAGGGTAAATGTAACAGATGAATCTCAGCGAGCGCTCACCTCGGGACAATACGACCCAGCATGAAATTTGTCGTCGTGTGCTGACTCCGGAGTGTAATTTTGCATTATCCATCGTAATTCTTTGGTACAATGTTTGCGAAATTTATGCCGCATTGGCTTGTTCAGGGTACTGACCAATATCTGATATGTGATATTGACAGGCGTAACTTGCCTGCTGTCAGGTATAAGTGCTCCGCTGGATTTTGTAGTGCACAAAGTCGATATACATCATAGTGTGTATGGCCGCAACATGACCATCGGAGGAAACACTGCTTACGGAGACAACTAAATTTCAGGGCAGCGGAATTGCAATCAGCTGCATGCAAATGCTGGCTTCGGGGCGCCGGCCTGTGACACACGCCCGGCGCTCATATAGATCTTTCTAAGATCGCGTCATAAACGTTTATACTCTCGTGAACACACCAGGCTTGCAAACAGAGTGCCTGCTCCACGTTATTCGCTATTTCGAACGCGGACAAACGGTAAATCGCTGTCTTGAACGAGCCCCAAAAGCAACGGCGACAGTGGGGAGCGGGCCGGGGACTCCCGCGCCTGCTTTCGAAACGGGCCGCTAGGGGGATTTCAGTGGCGCCCCTACTAAGGTCCCTAAAATTACTAAGGTAGCGCCATCTTTAGATCTCGCCGCCTTTCGCCCTCGCCCGCGCTCCTCTCTTACTTCGTTTTTTGCCATTTTCTTTTTCGCCGGCGAACGCCGCGCGCCATTGGCCAAGGGAAAAGTCACGTGGTTTTGTTTTTTTTGCTCCGCCGCCGGGTCGCCTCGCCGATGCCTCGCCGGCTGGGACATTGCGCAACACCGCCGCTGCGACGCCATTGCTGGCTTCCGAGCCACCGTCGCCACCGTGCTTCAGTACCGGCTTTATCGTAGGCGCCAGCTAATAGCAAAGTAAGAATTAGCTGCTCGTTTCGAAAAAATGTCGCACCGGTGTCGTTTTAGGTTGCTTCTCGGTGTCGATGTGTTGTGCCTTAGGCAGCGCGAATATCGTCAGGCAGGGCACAAGACTTCGTTATTCCGTTCGGGAAACGCGACGCAGAAAGGAGAAAAGTTTGGTTGCATAGATTTGAACGGGCATACTTGAGGCCGACGCTACCATCACTCTTTTGCGAGGTAAGTTTCTGAATGCTTGTTCTTGCTCTGTTAAATTCTGCGCGAGCTTGAGCGGTCACTTACGAAGAAATGCGTATTCCCTTCGCGACCGTCGTCCACGCTTTGTTCTGAGTAGGCATTGCGCGCAGCGCCGAGTTCGTCCCGTCGTAAGCTTTGGTTTGGATAAGAGGCCGTGTATTTGTCATGTGCGCGCTTAACTTGCAGCATCAATATTAGCGGCGTAGCATGTTCAGTCAGTTGTCGTAAGGTTTTCGTGACGCGAGAATTGTTCACCTGAATTCATGCTTGTTTTGGCCGACGGCAGCTTGCGTCTGACCATGTATCGTGTGCGTTCCGAGTGCGTGTACGCTCTTTTTGGCGTGAAGTCATGTTTTTTGTGTTAGCTACCCGGGTGGTATTATAATCCCGTTGTTATGACATCGGAGTGATTTGCTGCGTAATATGGGCTTGGTCGGTGCGGCGCAAATTGAGGCTGTTGCGAGAAAAAAAAAATTGCGGCTAGGTAAAACAATTTAAGGTCAGCTAATATACTGACCGCGCCGTTGACGTACGTTTGATGCGCAATTTCTGTTATCGCTTTATTAAATTCGCGCACGTTTGAATGAGCACTTCAAATGCATATTCGCACCGTAACGGCTGTACGCCCTTTCTTCCGTGTATGCACAGAGGAACGTTAATTACGACTTACGTTTGCATTACACGTGATGCCGTACATTTGCAGTGTGCGCGCTTACTTCATCTTAGTAGTCAATGGCGCAGCGTATCCAGTCATTGCGATTTGAACCAAAACACACTGGGCGACTATATCATTTTCAGCAGACGCATTTTTGTCCAGCAAAGCGCTTGCTAAACGGGTTTAGTGTAGCGAGTTGAGCGGACGCGGCACTGAGCAGATGCGCGAACACGAATTTGACCATGCTACGGTAGAACAGTCACTAACTCCCTTCTGCAATGCATTATTGCCTATATTTGCGGAGTGTTTGTGGCGCATCTCAAACTCGGTGGCGACATTTTTTTTTCCCTTCTCAATAGGATTATTTCACGGATCAATTTGAGCAACGGATATTGGAGAAGCTTGGCGTTAAAAAAACTAAACCCAAATGCCACTCCCAACATTTTTTCTCACGGGAAGCCACGTCAGCAGCACAAGCCACCTGCACGACGTCATTACGGACGTTTGTTCCAATAAAATATCTATTTGCTGGCACCAATTCATTTTTGTGATTTATTGTTTTCTCTTGATAATTGGTCCTCTTTCGAATTTCTTTCGGGTGTATCCCTGTGTTAGTGCAATGTACAAATCTGCCAGAATATATCCCAGCACAAAACAATTCTGTCCAGGCGCCTCCATTAATAACGGCTGTAAACGACCGCGCCCGGTGAAAAAACGTATTGCATGATTAATTAACTGCAGTAAATAGTTACATAATTTGTACCTAGAGGGACTCGATCTCTGGTTCGTATGAGAAATAAGAGGCCACAAATCTGTAATTTCAGTTTACCCGATCGATTGATCGCAGTCTTCTCTGGCGCGTATTCCCAGAATTACAAGTCTGCGTTTTTCACTAGGTTCGCACATGAACGTACGGCCGCGAGTGTAGTTTAGTGTATCCGGCTGCGAAGTCGGGGAAGCAGGGGCTTTTCACGTCGCTGTACGTGCACACACGCACAACAGCATGTGTATGTTTTTAGTCTACTCACAGCAGCCTATAACGACATGAAGGTGAAGGAAACATTTCTACAAAAACGGCAAAGCACTCTAAACTGCGCGTAATTAAGGTAGGCTGTAGGTCGTTAGTAAAAGCGGGCGCAGAGTGAACGCCGCTGAGGATACACAATTATCGCAAGAAAGGCGAGTGCAAGGACGCCAGCGCAGCGCTCGAACTACGGCATTTGCGAATGAAGCGCACTGTATACTGCCGCGAACCGTGCGCAAGACATCTGTGCAGTGATTGCACGACCACAGTCACGCGAATGCAAGAACGGAACTACCGTAACAGAGCAGTTTGAAATGTCCACGCTCGATCCTTTCGCATTCACGAGCTATCCTGAGGTGTTACAGAATGCCGCACACGTAAACAAAAACCGCGCTGTGCGTATGCGCCAGCGGCATCCGCCCCGCAAATATCTCCTTGTAGACAGAAATATAAAACAAAACACTATCACTCAGTGCGTGTTGGTAAAACGGGTCTCTAGAAATCCTATAAATGCTACCAAAGAGCTATTTCGGCGCAAAAACAAGAGCAAACTGCAGCGAGCGCCCTGAAGCGTAGCGAGGGCGTCTGCTCTCAAGTGGCCAACAAATATGGCGGCCCCGCCGCGGAGTTAAAGGGACGGCGGCGCCGCGGGTGAGGGGAGAGAAAAAAGAGGAGGGCAGCGGAGAAGGAGGGAGCAGTTGGCGCTACCTTAGTTCTTTCAGGGACCTTAGCCCCTACAGGCCGCGCTCGAGGCGTATACCACACACGACCTGTATAAACCTGACCAGCACCACACTCGGCAGTTCCTTTACCGCTATACAGAAGTTGTGACGGTCCTATATAACTTCTTATTAGAGTTGAATGGGTCCGGTAACCTCCTGTATACCGGACCAGTATGGCTTTATATAGGTCTGATTAAAAAAACATACAGAATTCACTCTCCTGTATAATTTCCCGCGGCCCTCATACATAATTTTTCATGGGGTACTGTTGACACAGCGGATCGTTCCGAAATATGCCCTGTTGGTTTATACAACAGGTGGATGCGGTGGACCGCGTAGCACCTCTACGTCCTGCTTCGCTTCGCACCCAAACATCTGCCCGTGCATGTCAACTCGCGCTTACAACAGCTCTTAAAGCGTGCGCTAAACCAGCTGCGCTAGCGGCTGCGAGATTAAAGCGATCGAGTTACATGATCGAAGTTTGTTTGCTTGCATCGGTCGATACCCGCACCAATTGAACTATGATAGAGCACTGTATGTGAAGCGAATCGGAGTTCCACGTACGGAAACGAAGCCCGTTTCTTAACGCCAGATAAAATCAAACAAATATGTAATTAATCCGAGTAAAAGTGCACTCTCGGGGGGCTACATGGGTTCGTCGTTAGTGGATGATATATTTTAATGTTTGAAAAACCTGGGCTATACTTTCAATGGACACTGAGTATTTGTCTAGGCATAATTACCATTAATGCTGCGAATGTTTAACAGGTGCTTTTGTTTTTCCCGCCAATTTACGCACTGATTTTCTTTTAGGATTACGCTCTGAAAGTCCGGCAGGGCCGCACTCAACAGACTGAAAGCTCAACATAAAACAAAAAGGTACTTCCCCGAGGAAGCGAATGGGTCCAGCGGGTAAAAGTGGCGACAGGGCGAGATTTACAGCTGCCAAAAAAAGTTGCTTTCAACACCAGGGTGCAACAGAGCCTCCACAAATACTAAGTGGCACCACACGACTGCCAGGGCGTTGCGCAATTGCGCAAGGTCGCGTGGAGTGTTTTTACGCGTTCTTTTAACGGCCTTTGCGTAGCACAAGGAGAAGCACGGCCACAACAACCATCACGCGATACACCAAGGCCACAGCATTTTCGCGCAGTTGAGAGAGAGAGAGATAGATAGAGAGAGAGAGAGAGAGAGAGAGAGAGAGAGAGAGAGAGAGAGAGAGAGAGAGAGAGAGAGAGAGAGAGAGAGAGAGAGAGAGAGAGAGAACATTGTAGAGCCTTTACCATGGCCTTTACTTTGTGCTCGCCTGAGCATCGTTCACACGCTCAGGAACTGATATACTGGGTTCTGAGTTCGTACACGCCGGCGATTAAAACCGCACATTCCTTCTTGCGAAAGCGCAGAGAAGTAAGGCTTCACGCAAATCGTTTCCCACTTCTCGGGAAATTTTCGTTGTCGATTTAGGCCGACGGAAAATCCTTGCTCGCAGGAAATTTTCGTGCCGAGCGCTCGTGTCATTCTCGCAGGACAGAGTCGCGTGTTTCCTCCTTTGTTTCCTCCGAGATTTATCCGGTTGGGCTGCTTTGTTTCTTGGTTATTGGCGTCCCAAGAGATAACGTCATTTTTTATTCCTTAGAACAGGCATCTAATTTCAAGCTGCATATACAAGCAGGTATTTTCGTGTACCTGCAGCTTGACTTGAGGACGCGTCTAGCGTCGATACCCTTTGGCCTCTTTGCATTGGCTGATTTTCTGATGAAGGCGAAAAGCGAAAGCGCCGGTGTGTCGAGATTTCGCCGCATGTTAGATTCCCAGGTGGTCGAAATTAATCTGGGAACCTTCACTACGACGTGCTCCTAGTGCAGGAGTAGCTTCGGAGCGTTAAACCTCGCAATGTATCAATCAATCAATCAATCAATCAATCAATCAATCAATCAATCAATCAATCAATCAATCAATCAATCAATCAATCGATTCTTGCTTTATGCTGGACTTGCACTGCCACTTCAACAATGTGCATGCTTGAACTGTTTCAAATATTTGCCGCTTGTCTCTTGTTTCGAGTAACTGTACCAGCTAGCTTGTTAGCTCGAATCTGTCAAAACTTCGAATCTGTAGTTTTTAAGCAGACGAATACGACTAAAAGATCAAACGTTTTTGGCGTCTTCAGCTCGTAAAATTTTCCTCGTCACTGTTGTTAAGTGTACTCCCCATATTTTGCCGATTCGAAACGTGCATTTTAGTGAGTAATTTTTTTTTATAGTTTATCGCGTGTCAAGTTGTTATTTTTCGAACACGCTGTTCTAAATCTGCTACTGCTAGGTAGGCCGCCCAGAAAGGCATCGAAAAATAGCCATAAACAAATACCGAGAATGGTGCGACGAATTTTTCATATATCCTGCCGGGGAGAAAAAACTAGTTATCGTGTCCAGAAAAGGAAAGTTTACGGCGCGGCATGAAATATCACTGCTAGACAGACGTATACATGTACGGATCCGTCCGTCAGTACAACCCAGGCACACGGAATAATCGTTAAATATCAGTTTAAATGGGTTGAATGAACGAAAGGTTGAATGAACAAAATAATAACCAAAGGCCTGGCTTAGAGGAGCCTTTGAAGAAGCTGCAAAGGCGGGTTTCTTTGTTTATTTCTTTATTGTTCGATGCGAGTTCGCGTTTTTCTTTTCTTAATTTTCAACATTCAGCATTCAAATAGCCTTATCACTAAGCTAAAATTACGAGAGTAATTGATCTATTACGAGGTTTAACGCGTTGACGCTATGCAGGCGATGAGGCGTGCCGTAGTGGAGGGCTCCGGATTAATTTTGACCAACTGCAGGGGATCTTTAACGTGCGCCGAAATCTCCACAACACACGGGCGTTCTCGCTTTCCGGCTCGATCAGAAAAGCGGCAGCCGCGACCGGGAATCGAAACCGCGTACGGAATTACGAGAGTAAAGTTCAGCGGCTGGAATACAAAACTAAATGCAAACCCTGCTACCGATTCCCACTATATTTTCCCCTTATTATCTTAACTTCTACGCTGCTCTGAAAGTTTTATATCGGTAGAAGGTAGAATTAGAGAGTGGAAGAATAGACCTGAACCTGGGCCCCAGATTCAAGAAGCTTTTCGCACGCGAAATGCCGTAAAAGCAGCAATTTGCGATAAGCCGGCGCCTTATCGGAGCCGCGATAGGCCGCGGCGCCCGTGCTCGGTTAGAAACTGTTCTTAGATGTGTTACGTGTGCATGCGTCTTCGCGAAGCTGGGCCGTGATGAGAGACGCTTCCAGGTCCGGTGTTAACCACTCAAACATCATTTACACGTTTCAGAAAGGCTTGCCAACAGTATAAATGTAATTTGATTGATTGATTGATTGATTGATTGATTGATTGTGGGGTTTAACACGCCGACGCAACGCAGGCGATGAGACGCGCCGTAGTGGAGGGCTCCGGATTCATTTTGACCACCTGGGGATCTTTAACGTGCGCCGAAATCTCGTACACACGGGCGTTTTTGCTTTTCGCCTCTAGCAGAAAAGCGGCCGCCGCGGCCGGGAATCGAATCCACAACATCGTGAGTATAAATGTAATTACCATAACTTAAAGGGGCCACGAAGACAAAATGCAAGTTTGGTTCAGTAGAAAGACTGCTTCATCCCGATAACAACGATATCAATTTTATCGCGAAATTCGAAAAAATAATGGAGATATCAAAGAAAATATGCGAAGCAGTGGCGACTCCCCCGCCACTTTCTGGCAACTTTCCTATGACGTCACAGAATCCTGCTTGAGCGATTGGCGGACGCCGAACCACCGCAAAGACACGTGACTGGACGATTGTAGAAGGCCTCTAGTTCCGTTTGATCCATTCACTTAAATGCTAAGATGCAGTTAACACACTGATGACTGTCTTTAGTGCTGGACCATATGACGTCACTCCTGCCCATACCGCGTCACTGTAGCGCGAAATTTGAAAGGTTTTGAAAGATTGAAATTTGAAATTTGAAAGATTTACTCCTTTCATTTTTTCTTTTCCGGTTAAAAAAACGTCCTCAGTGGCTGGAATGGAGCTGAATGAGGTACTGATGCCCAGTTCTTTCAAATTAAACAAAGTTGCATTTGGCTTCATGGCCCTTTTAAGTTACGAATGGAACGGATGAACCGAAAAGAATACCTACGCTTGTGACGCAACAGCGAGTCAGCGCCAAACGCGACCCACCCCCTCAAAGACGCATTTTATACGCCGGAGACATCGAACCCGTCTACCCGACTTTCGTGCGACCCACGCTTCGTGGCAGAGGCCACGAAAGCCGATACGCATTTTGAAGAGGGCGCACCCAGACGCAACGTTACGCTAACTGCCTACACATGCTGGCGGCAGATGCGAACATCCGCGCGCGACTCTCTTTTCGCCGTGTCTCGCGCGCGCGAAACGCCGCGCGATTCCGCCGGGGCTGACTCACCGCGTTGGCCGCATAAATATTTCCCTTTGACGCCGCCGGCAAGAGTTGTTGGCCAACTCTTTGCCCTGTCAGCTCGCCTTCGCACCTTCCGTTCCTTGCTTTTCGCGCTTTCATTATTGACTTTGTTTTCTTACGTGGGGGCCCGTCCCGTCCCTAAAATTGGCCCAGGGCCACCAAAGGGGTCGTCGGCACACTCCCGCGCGGGGCTCACTCAACGAGCCAGGTCATTTCTCACGCGTTAGGGGCGCAGCTGCTTAGGGGAGGGAGCGTGCTGGCTGAGTGATGAGGAGACAGCACACAAATACGGTAGCCAGTGTAATGAGTGCAGCACAACACGCGAACACACAAAAAGCGGGGGATTCACACTCGGAAAAAGCCGCGCAACCCGGCTTGTTTTCCACTGCAGTGAAGTTAGTGTGCTCGAATGGGTTCTCCCCATGTTTCCTACGCGGCAGCTACTGTGTTGTTGACAGGGGGCTACCATGCACCGCACACAAAACAAGAAGCTTACGAGGCATATCCCCACTACACTTCGTATGATGTAATGAATGCGAAAGCATTTGTGTGCAATCACCCAACGGTTACGTTTGGCGGCATTGAGGACGCCGTTGTGCGTCCCTGCAACTCCAGTGACTGCTGCGCCGCGGGATGAGACGCCGTTGTACTTCCCTGCATCTCCAGTGACTGCTACGCCGCGGGATGAGGCAGCGGCGTGAGTGCGAAGCTCGGCGCAGTCAATGAAACATCAGGCTAGCGCATACCGTGTCAGCAGACGACGGGCACGCCTTTTTTTAAGCGAAGCTTAACTACTTTCGTCCAGCGGTTTCGGTGCGGATAGGCAAGTTCACCTTTTGACCGCAGGCACACCCCCTGCGGCACACCCCTTGAAGCGCATCGCGTGATTCGCCGGGTCCGCTGTCGGCGCTGCGCACAAGTCCCCGTTTTCAGTCGTTCTGCTTAGCTAGCGGCAACGACCGCAACGAGAGCTGACGCTTATCTGATCGGCAGCCGACCAAGCCCGTAGCTGCCCACGCATGCGCCGCTGGGTCGTCTCGGGCTACGTGACTCATCTTGCTCCGCCTTCGCTGGAAATGAAAGCGAGGCCGGTCCTCCTCCTCCTGTGAGCGTTGCACAGGACCGAACGACCTTGAGCCGGGGTCGGCAATACAGCTACAAAGCGAAACCAAGACTCAACCAGCCAAGCTTTCGTTTTGCATAACCAAGGTTAGCTGAGCTAAGCCGTAGCAGCCGCAGAAGAGAGAGAGAGAGAGAGAGAGAGAGAGAGAGAGAGAGAGAGAGAGAGAGAGAGAGAGAGAGAGAGAGAGAGAGAGAGAGAGAGATAATGGTCGGTTTCCTCATTTCAGGCCCCGTTGGATCGCCCAGCCCTCCGAGCCCGGTGGTTCAGCCGAAGCTGACCTTCGACACTGGAGCTGGTCACTTCTGCCGCCCACTGTTCGAGCGAGAGACTAGAAATCGGGAGAAAAGTGTGGGGTTAGGCTGGCATTCCCACACCACGTGATGCAGAGTGCCGGGCGCGTTGCAGAGTCTCAACACTGCGAGTCGTATTGCATTGGCCAGAATAAGTGGACCATGTCCGCGCAATGCGGGCGACATGCCCGGGGTGCGGTCGCATGAGAGATAACCAATAAAGCGTTGAAATTACGATTCGAGAAGTTAATTTAAAATGCATGCGTCCGCAAAGTTCATGTCGCGGATCGTGACACGTAAGACGGACCGTTCTGAAGGTTTATTGTCGAACGCTGAGCGCTTGTCAGCCTATTTTCTTGTTTGCTCGTTTTAAGGAGTCACGTTAAGAGCATTTTCAGGCTTCCGCGTGACGTAAACCGAGTTGCGTCACGTGAATACCTGGCCGCAGACTTGGGATTGGTTGTGTTTTTGTGGCCAGTGAGCACCAAACGTGGGTTAAATGACGGGGCCTCCCCGCTCTCTGTTACACGTCTTGGAAGGCGGGGTTTTTGTAATAAAATTAGTAGCGGCTTAGATCGCTATTCCAGGATATACGTAGCGTGAGCTAAGGTTCAGCTCGTTATTCTTAGCTTCCTGGTTGTATAGGATTAGCTTGATTATCATGCTTACGGCTGCTTCAATGGCACACACACACGGTATATACGCATTATGTGACACATGTATATTTATCAAGCGGCTCCGGCGCAGCGTCACCAATCGCCCTAGAGCTGAGCTGGTCCCACAGGCACACGCCGGTGTTGCTGCGACACACGAGCCATCGGTTCCACACCCGGCCACCCCTCGCATGATCATCAAGTGGACCGGGCCGCCACGTGCGGAACGAAGGTCGGCGAAGACGCAGGGCGAGTGGGGTGTGTGAGGAATGCCGGGCAGCGAGCAACGTTCTGTGCGCCGTGTGACGTCACTGCTCCTCGCGCATGCGCAGCACGGCTCTCCAGGAGCCACGCGAAACTGCTTAACCTCGGCCAGTGTAGCTCACGCTACAAAACCAAAGCGTTAGCTGTTTGCTGGAGGAGGGCGAATCTCACTTGATGTGGGCTCTAGTATAACTCTGATGCGCTACATAAGCTTTCCAGTTGTAAATATATGTGTAAATAAATATTAAATATTGGAGTTGACCATCGCCTGCAAGGTGCTGTCGATCAACAAGTCATCATCCGATCATCGATCGTCTATAGTTGCTATACCGCCCCATCCCAACTAGGAACACATCTAATGATGGAAGGTGACGGCTTTACTCGGATACGGCCGTACATACGTAGTCTGTCATAAGTCCTAGTTCATGCCAGAAGTGTTTACTCCACAACTAACCTAAAGCAAAAGCTAAATATCTAAACAAAGCGAAATATTTTATACCATAGAGTTGCCAAAAGCATTACTTGTTGTAACTGTATACATTGAAACCCATTCTGATTGCATTGGAGAGTTCCCTTTACCTGTGGCGTGGGCGCTTTTGACTAAAACTGTACGCCGTAAACACGGACGTCATTCCATCTACTGCACCCTTCGTGCTGGCGTATCAGCTGAGGCCAGAAAGCACCGAAAACTGCTGAGAAGTTTTTGCCGTGAGTCTCTCTTATGCCAGTAGTATGCGGCTTCTGGAGGGGTATTTTAGGTTATACCTGCCCGGCTACGAAGAAAAGAAGTAAACCCAGTAAACCCAGTGTGAAATCTTCTGAAACAGCGGAAATGTGGGTTGCATTCACGACAACGTTTAGCTTCGGCTTTATTCTTGCGCATAATGTTATAGCTGTCTTATAGGCTAACTGTCATTCCGCAGTCATTATATAGACAATTATATAATTGTTTATCTAAACCACACATTGTCATACAATTTGTTCGCGGATAATTCTGGTAAGACAACAGTTAGAGCCCCTTTCTGTTGATACTCCCTTCGTAGATGGTTACGCTTCACTGCGCAACAGTCAATGTGGGAACGCCAGCTTAGAAAGACCAAGCGTACACCGACCTCTCTGAACTCAGCCACACCTCTAAACAGAGACGCATTCCTGGTAAGACATTTTCCCAGGGACGACATCAGCCGTGCTATATGAAGATATGAAGGCCCTAGTTTTTTTTATTATTTTTAATTTTTTTTTTTTCTGTACTGGGAACCGGATCTTTCGAGGTGGAGAAACCCATTCCGGAGGGAGCGTGACACGATACGAGCACAGACTGTCCTCAAGCCCAACCCCAGGACAGCTACGCTGTAACTTTGTAACTTATATACGCTCGCAGTCCAGCTCATAAGAGGCCGCTGAGCAGGCTAATCCCACTCCTTACTAATGTGGTGCAGGAAATAGCGGCTGTTCCACACACTGCTCCCACTTCCGTCGTTTACGTTGGCACCGTGTTGACCGGAACCCGACTGCGCCTGCGCGCGCGGGAAGGGCGAGGAGGAAGGGCGAGGAGGCGCACCCCACCGTGACGAATGCGCGGACACGGCGAAGGTCGGCCCGCGGAACTAATGTCCCTACCGCGACGAATGCACAAGTGCCCAGACGGGTCCAGGCCAACACGGTAACTACGTACACGACGGAACAGAGAGCTTGAGCAGTCCGTCTGTTCCGTCGTATACGTAGTTACCATGTCGTGTATGTAGTTACCGAGTTACCGTGCTGAAAGGGACCCGCCTGGGCACTTGTGCATTCGTCGCGATAGGGGGATTAGTTCCGCGGGCCGGCCTTCGCCGTGTCCGCGCATTAGTCACCTCGCCCTTCCGCGCTCGCAGCCGTAGGCGGGTCCCGATCAACACGGTAACTACGTACACGACGGAACAGACGGACTGCTAAAATTCTCCATTGTCTCACAAGACCCACGCGGAGCGAGGCTAGCCATGCAACGCTGTCTGACACAATGGATCAGAGAGTGGTAAACATTCACGCGGACTCCTGGTTTCATGCTTCAAATCCTGCTTTCCATCACACTCTACGTTAAAGGAAAAGACTGCAACACTTTTACTGTTCCCGCCATTCGCCCACGCTATATTATTTAACGCAGCACTCTAACACTTCACCGACGTTAGATTAATGCGAGTTAAGGTGGGTGTGAGTGGACGTCGCTATAGCAATGACATGGTAAAATAGTGACACGGTGAAACAGCGTAGCTGCTCTGAGGATAGGTGGACGTGTCTATAAAAGGTACTCGACAGCCTGAACCGGAACACCTCCATGGACGGAGGACGTGCTCTCGCCTTCAAAACACGTAAAGTAGACTTGGTGCCCCGAGAAATGCGTTTATTTTTTTTTTTTCTTCAAGCTGAGCGGTCTAAGTCTGCGCCGAGGTGTTCATCGCGGCATACCAGTCCCTCATGCGCTGTCAGCCGGCTCGTGCCGCTGCTTTTCGCTGCGGGGCTCCACCTCCTCGTCGCCCAGGGCGAAGACGTGGAATACGCGTTGCTGCAGCACGGCCGCCTGCTTCGCAACGCTGGCCTTGGTCTCCTGGCCGTCGGTGTGTCGCTTGGCCGATCCCCCTTTCTTCTTGCAGGCGCCCTTCGTGCCGCTGCAGCGCGACTCGCGTTCGGACTCCATGAATTCTTTGTCCCAGGAGCAGTGGCACTGGTCATCGGTGCAGCTGGAGTGGATACCGGATTCTTGACCGAGCCGCTCGCGACAGAGCTTCTCGCACGTCGACTCGCTGCAGGGGAGGTTCCTGTAGCACTTGCAGACGACGTTGCCCTCGCATTTCCCGAAGGCGTGCTTCTCGGACAGCGCGAACCTCTTCTGGCAGTCGGCGTCACATGATTTCTCGTTGCAAACGGAGGCCTCCTGTTCGACCGCGACGCACTGGGTCGCTGCGAGGTAGAGCAGCACGGCAGAGAGGGCGAAGATACGGAGCATGGTCACAGCGCACGGCGGTCCTTCTGGACCGTCGCTTGGAATCTAATAGAGGCAGCAGGCAGCGTTCCAGAAACGCGACGACGTGTCGCTGTCGTCGTCGTCGTTCCTTGGAGTATCGCACATACCCAATCGGGGGATTGGCCAATTAAAAAAGGAAAGTTCATATCTGATTGCGGGGTATTAAACAAAGATAACTTAAAGCGGTTGGAAAGCATTTCGAACCCGTAAACAAGACGTTTCTTTCTGATCTACGATAAAACACAAGCTCTGCTAGTTATTTATGTGGATGAAGCTTGAAAAAATTAGTTTTATTCTAGCATACAAACACGGGCTGCACGTTTCTCTCACGCAGAGTGGACATATTCCTCTCTGCGCTACACATCAACACGAACAGCCAGACCACGGAGGACAGCAGTAAGGTTGCATCGCACCGTGAGAAGTCCACGTTGAAATCGACCAGCACAAGGGAGATCGCACCCTACCCTCCATCACCGCGTAGTGCACGCAGAAATGCATGACCGGTGACGCGGGCTTGCCAGACGGAAAAGAACAGCCAAAACATTACTCAAGGAACCCTTGATGATAAATCCCTAGCTCTGTAGACGAAAAATGTTCGTTCTCCGCGATTTTGATGACGGACAGCATGTGTGGAAAGCGAGACATTAAACAGCCTCGCTGTAAATCTTCGCATAGCCATCATCCTCACTGCGCACCATCAGTAATGGTGGGGAATTATGAATGGGAGCTAATGCTGGTGATTAGAGAAAATGGAGTGGCCTAAGCGCACATTAACGTGGACGGTCGAAACAGTGGCTCGGGTGTGTGGACGTCGATATAGCACAGAATAGTAAGACGATACAATAGCGTTCCTGCTGTGCCGACGGGTAGACGTGTACATACGGAGTACCCGCCACAAATAGCGCTGCCAGGGCTGGACCCACCCCGCCGACTACAGGCCCTATACGTCGACGGTGAAGGTAAATAATACCCCAGGCTTTCGCCTTCACAGCCCGTAAGCCGACCAAAATGTCCCGACATTTTTTTTATTATTATTATTTTTATTTTTTATTTTTTTGCGTTCCGACCCTCTCCCGAGGGTCACCACGGCCCACCACTCACGGCCCGCTGTCCGCCAGCTTCCGCTCCTTCTTCGCACCGCGGGGCGCCACCTCCTCGTCCAGGGTGAACACGTGGTATCCCCGCAGCTGCTCCGCCGCTTCCTTCGCCTCACTGTACGGTGCCTTGGTCTCCTCCTCGCGGGAGCGTCGCTCGGACGATCTCTCCTGCCACTTGCAGGTGCTCAGGTTGTCGGTGCAGAACGATTCCAGCTTGTCCGCTCCCGGGTAGCGCTGCTCGCACGTCTTGGCGCACTCGGACTGCACGCACATCTTGTCGTAGGAGCAGTAACACTGGCTTTCGGTGCAGTTCGAGTGCAGGTTGCGTTCCTCGCCCAGCCGTTCGCGACAGAGATTCTCGCACAGGGGACCGTTGCAGGGGTGGCGTATGTAGCAGTGGCACAAGTCGATGTCGTCGCATTGTCCGTACACGAGCATCGTCGTCGAGTTGGCGAACTCTTGTCGGCAGTAGGAGTGGCAAGCGTCCTTCTCGCAAACGTAGCGTTTTTTCTCGACCGCGATGCACTGCGTCACTGCGAGGTAGAGCAGGACGATGGCGAAAACACGGAGCATGGTCATTGTACGGCGGGATACTCCTTTGCGGTCGCTTGACGTGTAACGGAGGCGAGGCAGCGGGTACCGTTCCAGAAACACGACGACGTGTGGCTTCGGGAGCTGCTTCTTCACTCTCTTCCACCCAAGAGAAATGCGCACGCGGGGCTCGATGACAATGGAGATGGATAGGCAATGGATGAAGACTAAGAGGTAGACTGAGACGGGTACATCAATACGTAGCTGCTTGGCCAATCCCCTGCTAAAGATATGCGCTTGTTTCCTGAAGCAACCTTGAAAGGGTTTTTTTGCAGTAGCTCTGTGCATAATCTCGATGCATCTTTTTTACCTATAATCTTCGAACGCAGCAAAGAAGGAATTAGCGATGTTCAGGAGGGTGTCCAACTTATGTTGGAGGTTTAGTCCTGCGCATTCATCACGACGACCTGCTTAGGGCACGGAGAAAGAAGTGCCTAGGGAGTTGTTTATGCAGAGAAGAATACGAGTTTTTACGGCCGGCTGTGGAGATTTTTCTACCGAGAAATTTTCGATATCGCGGGAGGTAGCGATTGCCCACCGGTGGGCGGGGTTTAAAACCAAGCAACTGCCATTGATTTTTGCGCTTGTACTAGGTCGCCTTCAAGCGCCGGGCGCCGGAAAGTTGAGACGGTTTTGTCCTTTTCAGATCGGTTTTGGGTACTCTTGCTCATTTTGCTTTTCACGCTAGCGATGTTTTGCCACTGTAGATGTGTTTGGGCTGTTATTTTCTGAAACTGGTTGATTTCTGGTGTTACTCCTTGCGGCAACTCACGGCGGTCCCTTCAGGGAGCTACTGCGAAAGAGACCTTTCCCGAACTATAGTAATAGACTCTGCAGCCAAAGGTTACTGTTGTTGTTCGTGATGATGACGAAATCAGAGTTTTGAGGAGGAGTCCTCCGTTATATTACGATTTTTCTGCAGCAGTGGTATAACAGGGACCTTGAGGGAAATGACAGGCGTAGAAGAGAGAAAAAATTGCAGCGCTCAAAGCGGCCCTCACACTTCGGTGCTGACGACGCTCAGGTCGTCTTCACCGCAGAATGAAAAGACCCCAGATGCGACGTACGAGGAGCGTCGTGAGGGACGACGTGCGCGAGCCAGCAAAGCGATCGACGCTATCGCCTTCGCTCTATAATATTCCCATTCGGGTGACGTCATGGGTGAGGCATCATCATAAGCTTGAAGGTCCACGTCCGGACGTCACTTCCGGCGCCTAAGCAATGACGACGCCATTCGCGGTTATGACTGATTGATAGTAATGATTAGTTAAGTGGATAAAGTTGGGATAAAGATTGACAAAGGTGGATTAAAACGAATTAGTTGGATTAATGGTGGATTTGCGTGGATTGAGACGTGTCAATATAGATTAAGGCAGGGTTTAGACTGTTGCCGCAAATAAAACGTCATTTCACGTCTCAGCCAACCGAACTGCGTGACACGCCGTTTTTTTTACGTCGATATATCACGATATGGCTTCTGCGTCGCCAGTCTGAACATAGCCAATATGGGTGCGCGCGGACGTCGACATAGCACTGAGGCGGTAAAATAGTGAGACACTAGCTGATGTCAATGGGTTGACATGTACAAAAAGTTGAAGTATATAAAAATGACGTATATATTCACATCCATATGACGCGTATATATCACGCCTCCAAAACAAATGAACAGACATGTGCTCCGGGGAATGTTTTATTCTTCTTTTCCTTCAAAGACTGCAACAAGGCTCATCACGGCATATCAGTCACTCATGACACGCTGTTTCCCAGATTGCGATGCTTCTTTTCACCGCGGCGCTCCTAATAGTAGTCAGGAATGAAGACATTGGGGCCCGGGTCGTAAGGATCCTTCCACTGGCTGTACCGTGACTCGCTGTTCGCTGCCTCGGTCTCCTCATCGGCGGCGCGTCGCTTGGACGAATTCTCCTGCCACTTGCAGATGCACAGGGTGCCATTGCAGACTGCTTCCAGCACGTCCGCATCCGGGTAGTGCTTCTCGCACGCCTTGGAGCACTCGGACTGCACGCACATCTTGTCGTAGGAGCAGTAGCACTGGCTCTCAGTGCAGTTCGAGTGCAGGTTCTTTTCCTGAGCGAGCCGTTGGTGACAAAGGTCCTCGCAGATCGTGTCGTTGCAGGAGTGGCGCTTGTAGCAGTGGCACTCGTTGTTTTCATCGCATTTCCCGTACACGTCCACCTTAGACATGGCGTACTTCCTTCGGCAGTCGGCGTCACACGACTTCTCCTCGCAAAAGAATGCTTCCTCCTTTTTGGCCGCGATGCACTGGGTCGCGGCCATGTAGAGCAGCACGACGGAAGAGACGGCGAAAAAGCGCAGCATGGTCGTCGTGCAGTGGTACCCTCCTGTACGGCCGCTTCGAATTTGACAGAGACGGTCGGCGGCGTTTCAGAAACGCGACGTGTAACCTCAGCAGCTGCTTCTACGCCTTCTTCTTCGTGCCTTGTAACAGCGCGGCTCGATGGCGATGTGGATGAAAGGAGATTAGATGAAGACGAAGATGATCGCCTTCGATGAAATCTAAGGTTCCGCGAAATCTCGTTTGGTTGGGTAGAAGATTCTTAGTTAAAACACTGTGGTCGCCGATCAAAGGATTATTGAAAAAAGGTACACTTATGGTCGGCGATCACACGATTTTACTAGGCTGCCGGACGACGGTACTATAAGCACCCCACTATATCGACGTCCACCGGCGTTTTGTGAACAAAATGCCGCGTTTGGCACTGCATCGCTCTACCTATCGTAAAGCAAGGTAACCTAATCTAAACTAACATAAAATGACCTAACGAACGGAAAGCAATCATTTAAAACACCAAAAATTAACGCAAGCCATAAGAATTATAGTTCAATTTAAAGATGAACGCCCCCCCTAAAAAAACAAAAAAAAACAAAACAAAAAAAAAACAAGAGGCAGCAGGCCGTTTCGAACCACCGTTCTTGGCATCAAGAAGCTAAGACGGAACCCTTAGATCACACAGGCAGACGCTTGGGCGGTGCTAGCCTAGTCCTAAATATTCGAACGTCGTCGGACGGCACTCAATAAGCCATGCCTGCAGCGCCGAGCTAGAGTGCCATCGGACGGCACACTAGGCACTGCGTTTTAACTCTGGACCGCCCTCAAGCCACTTGCAGATGCCTGACCCGAAACGTCGGGTTCGCCCCCTTCTAGCATGCAGCATTAACTGCGCTAGACTTCTCGCAGGCTGCGCCTTGATGTGGAATTTACACCCGCTTATTGCCGCCTCACCACCTCCTCTAACAGCCCGCGAACTGTTTCAAGTGTCTGATTCCAAGCACAACATAACATGTATCGAGCGTGCGCCTTGGTGATGCAAAGGGACGGGTTTCACGCTTACTATGCGTGAAATATTTTAGAGTGTAGGGAGAGAGAAAGACTTTATGTGAGTCCATACTAAGATCTATTAGTATTCTTCCGCCAGAAGAACTATGACCAGCTCGTCAACGAGGGCCGCCGACACAAGAATGTCGCTCGGAATGGCTTTAAAGCTTAAGAAGAATTACGTACTCACCCCGGGGTTAAAACGGGGCAAGTTACTGTCAGCCGGCAAGGTCCCGCGGCGAGATGGAATTCGAGCGGCGGCAATGCATTCTCGGCGGCGGCGGCTTTCGGGCGTTTTACACCCATGAATGAGAGAGAGAGAGAGAGAGAGAGAGAGAGAGAGAGAGAGAGAGAGAGAGAGAGAGAGAGAGAGAGAGAGAGAGAGAGAGAGAGAGAGAGAGAGAGAGAGAGAGAGAGAGAGAGAGAGAGATTTCCTCCTTTCAGGACCCCACTGAATCGCCCAGCCACCAGAGCCCGGTGGATTAGCCGAAGCTGAACTTCGACACTAGAGCTGGTCAGTTCTATACCTCCCACTGAGAGAGATTATAAATCGGGGTAAATGTGGGGTTAGGCAGGCATTCCCACCATTCCCACACCACGTGATGCACAGTGCACGGCGCGTTGCAGAATCAACACTGCGAGTCGTATTTCATCGGCCAGAATAAGTGGGTAATGTCCGCGCAATGCGGGCGACATGCCCGGGGTGGTCGCGTAGGAGATAACTAATAAAGCATTCCAATTACGATTGGACAAAATAAGTTAAATTACAGCGCCGGCGGAGTTCATGTTGCGGATCGTGGCACGTCAGACGGACCGTTCTCAAGGTTTATTGTCGAACGCTGAGCGCTTGTCAGCCTATTTTCTTGTTTGCTCGTTTTAAGGAGTCGCGTTAAGAGCATCTTTGGGCTTCCGCGTGACAGAGTTGCGTCACGTGAACATTTGTGCCCACACTTAGGAGTGGTTGTGTTTTTGTGGCCAGTGAGCACCAAACGTTGGTTAAATGACAGGGCCTCCTCGCTCTCTGTTACGCATCTTGTAAGGCGGCGTTTTCGTAATAAAACCAAAGTGTTAGCTGTGTGCGGGAGGAGGGCGTGCCTCACTTGATGCGGGCTCTAGTGGAACTCTGATGCGCTACATAAGCTTTCCAGTTGTAAATATATGTGTAAATTAATTTTAAATATTGTAGTTGACCATCGTATTCAAGGTGCTGTCGATCAACAAGCCATCATCAGATCACCGATCGTCTATAGTTGCTATACCGTCCCATCCCAACTAGGAACACATCTAATGATGGAAGGTGACGGCTTTACTCGGATACGGCCGTACATACGTAGTATCTCATAAGTCCCAGTTCATGCCTGAAGTGTTTACGCCAGAACTAACCCAAAGCAAAAGCTAAATATCTAAACAAAGCGAAATATTTTATACCACAGAGTTGCCAAAAGCATTGCCTGTTGTAACTGCATACATTGAAACCAATTCCGATTGCATTGGAGAGTTCCCCTTCGCTTTTGACTAAGACTGTACGCCGTAAACACGGACATCATTCCATCTATTGCACCCTTCGTGCTGGCGTATCAGCTGAGGCCAGAAAACATCGAAAACTGCTGAGAAGTTTTTGCCGTGAGTCTCTCTTATGCCAACAGTAAGCGGCTTCTTGAGGGGTATTTTAGGTTATACCTGCCCGGCTACAAAGAAAAAAAGTAAACCCAGTAAACCCACTGTGAATACATTTTCCCAGGGGCGACATCAGCCGTCCTATATCAAGATATGAAGGGCCTAAAACTTTTATTATTTTTTAATGATTTTTTTTTTGTACTGCGAACCGGATCTATCGAGGTGGAGAAACCCGTTCCGGAGGCAGCGTGACACGATACCAGGACAGACTGTCCTCAAGCCCAGCCCCAGAACAGCTCCTGTAACTTTCCTTACGCTCGCAGTCCAGCTCATAAGAGGCCGCTGAACAGGCTAATCCCACTCCTCACTAATGTGGTGCAGGAAATATTGATTGATTGATGGATTGATTGATTGTAGGGTTTAACGCGCCGACGCAACGCAGGCGATGAGGCGCGCCGTAGTGGAGGGCTCCGGATTAATTTTGACCACCTGGGCATCTTTAACGTGCGCCGAAATCTCGTACACACGGGCGTTTTTGCTTTTCGCCTCCATCAGAAAAGCGGCCGCCGCGGCCGGGAATCGAACCCGCGACCTCGTGCTCAGCAGCGCAACGCCTTAGTCACTGAGCCACCGCGGCGGGTCGGTGCAGGAAATAGCGGCTGTTCCACACACTGCTGCCACTTTTTAGCCGTCCGTCTGTTCCGTCGTATACGTTGGTACCGTGTTGACCGGAACCCGACTGCGCCTTCGCGCGCGGGAAGGGCGAGGAGGCGGACCAAACCGTGACGAATGCGCGGACATGGCGGGGGCCGGCCCGCGAAACAAATCCACCCTACCGCAACGAATGCTCAAGTGCCCAGACGGATCCCGGTCAACACGGTAACTACGTACAACACAGAGCATATAGAGTATATAAAACTGCATATAGCATATAGAGTATATATATATATATATACACAGAGCATATAAAACTGTCACACAAGACCCACGCGGAGCGAGGCGAGCCAACGCTGTCTGGTCTGACACAATGGATCATATATGGTAAACATCCACGCGGTCTGCTGGCTTCAAGCTTCAAATCCTGCTTTCCATCACACTCTCCCTCAAAGGAAAAGACTGCCCCAATTTTACTGTTCCCGCTATCCGGCCCACGCTATACTTTTTAAGACAACACTAACACTTCACCGAGGTTAGACTAATGCGAGTTAAGGTGGGTGTGAGTGGACGTCGCTATAGCAATGACATGGTAAAATAGTGAGACGGTGAAACAGCGTAGCTGCTGCGAGGACAGGTGGACGTGTACATAAAAAGTACTCGCCAGCTTGAGCCGGAACACGTTCATCGACGGTGTAGTGCTCTCGCCTTCAAAACACGTAACGCAGACTTCGGTGCCCTGAGTAATCCATTTATTTTTTTTTCTCCAAGCTGAGCGTTCTAACCCTGCGCCGAGGTGTTCATCACAGCATGCCAGTCCCTCCCGATGCGCTGTGCACCAGCTTGCGCCGTTGCGTTTCCCCGCGGGGCTCCACCTCCTCGTCGCCCAGGGCGAAGACGTGGAATCCGCGTTGCTGCAGCACGGCCCCCTGCTCCGCAACGCTGTCCTCGCTCTCCTGGCCGTTGGTGCGTCGCCTGGCCGATCCCGCGAGCGATGCGCAAATGCACTTCGTGCCGCTGCAGCGCGACTCGCGCACATCGGGGTAGCTCTGCCTGCACATCTCAGAGCATTCGGACTCCACGCATTTCTTGTCCCAGGAGCAGTGGCACTGATCAACGGTGCAGTTTGATTGGATACCGGATTCTTGACTGAGCCGCTCGCGACAGAGCTTCTCGCACGTCGACTCGTTGCAGAGGAGGTTCCTGTAGCACTTGCAGAAGACGTTGCCGCCCTCGCATTTCCCGAAGGCGTGCATCCCAGGCAGCGCGAACGACTTTCGGCAGTCGGCGTCACATAATTTCTCGTCGCAAAATGAGACCTGCTTTTCGACCGCGACGCACTGGGTCGCTGCGAGGTAGAGCAGCACGGCAGAGGAGAAGGCGAAGATACGGAGCATGGTTGCAGCGCACGGCGGGCCTTCTGGACCGTCGCTCGGAATCTAATGGAGGCAGCAGGCAGCGTTGGTTGGTTGGTTGCCTCATATACCCACGCAGGGGATTGGCCAAGAAGCTTTGTACCTAAGCAGGATGTGACCTAATTTATTTTAGATCCCAAATTTAGAAAAGCAAATACAGAACAATTTTTGATATGGATAATATCAAAGTAGATTCAGGAAGAAAAATTAAATAAAATGCGGCGACAGGGCTAAGCCTGCCAAAATGAACGGACAATTTTTTCTATTTTTATTTATTTTTTTGCTTTCAGACCTTCCCCCAAGGCTCACCACGGCCCACCACTCATGACCCGCTGTCCGCCAGCTTGCGCTGCTTCTTCGCACCGCGGGGCGCCACCTCCTCGTCTGCAGGGTGAATACGTGGTATCCGCGTAGCTGCTCCGCCGCTTCCTTCGCCTCACTGTACGGCGCCTTGGTCTCCTCATCGCGGGAGCGTCGCTCGGACGATCTCTCCTGCCACTTGCAGGTGCACAGGTTGTCGGTGCAGAACGATTCCAGCTTGTCCGCTCCCGGGTAGCGCTGCTCGCACGTCTTGGCGCACTCGGACTGCACGCACATCTTGTCGTAGGAGCAGTAACACTGGCTTTCGGTGCAGTTCGAGTGCAGGTTGCGTTCCTCGCCCAGCCGTTCGCGACAGAGATTCTCGCACAGGGGAGCGTTGCAGGGGTGGCGTACGTAGCAGTGGCACAAGTCGGTGTCGTCGCATTGTCCGTACACGAGCATCGTCGTAGAGTTGGCGAACTCTTGTCGGCAGTAGGCGTGGCAAGCGTCCTTCTCGCAAACGTAGCGTTTTTTCTCGGCCGCTACGCACTGCGTCACTGCGTTGTAGAGCAGGACGATGGCGAAAACACGGAGCATGGTCATTGTACGGCGGGATACTCCTTTGCGGTCACTTGACGTGTAACGGAGGCGAGGCAGCGGGTACCGTTCCAGAAACACGACGACGTGTGGCTTCGGGAGCTGCTTGTACACTTTCTTCCACCCAAGAGAAATGCGCGCGCGCGGCTCGATGACAATGGAGATGGATGGGCAATGGATGAAGACTAAGAGGTGGACTGAGACGGGTACATCAATACGTAGCTGCTTGGCCAATCCCCTGGTAAAGATATGCGCTTGCCAATTATGAAAGGGGGTTTTCGCAGTAGCTCTACGCATAATCTCGATGCATCTTTTCTACCCATACTCCTCGAACGCAGCAAAGAGGAAATTAGCCATTTTCAGAGGGGTGTTGAACGTAAGTTGAAGGTTTAGTTCCGCAGATTCATCACTACGGTTATTATTTTCTCAAACAGGCGAGGTTTTGTCCCTTTCAGGTTGATTTCTGGTGTTACTCCCTGCGGCAACGCACGGCGTTGCCGCAGGGAGCTACTGGGAGCTACTGCGAAAGAGGCCTTTCCCTAACTATAGCCATGGATCGTGCAGCAAAAGGTTCTTGTTCATGGTAGTCACGATGACGACGAAGACGACGCCGAAATCCGAGTTTTGAGGAGGAGGAGTCCGTCCCATTACGATTTTTCCTAAGCAGTGGTATAAGAGGGACCTTGAGAGAAATGACAGGCGTAGAAGACCGAAAAATTGCAGCGCTCATAGTGGCCCTTGCACTTAGGTGCTGCCGACGCTCAGGTCGTCTTCAACGCAACAGGCAAAGACCTCGGATGCGACATACGAGAAGCGTCGTCAGGGACGACATGCGCGAGCCAGAATAGCTATCGACGCTATCGCCTTCGCTCTATTCACATTTGCGTGACGTCATGGGCGAGGCATCATCATAAGCGTGATGGACCACGTCCGGACGTCACTTCCGGCGCCTAAGCAATGACGACGCCATTCGCGGTTATGACTGATTGATAGTAATGATTAGTTAAGTGGATAAAGTTGGGATAAAGAGTGACAAAGGTGGATTAAAACGAATTAGTGGAATTTATGGTGGATTTGCGTGGATCGAGATGGGTCAATATAGATTAAGGCAGGGTTTAGACTGTTGCCGCAGCTGTCGTAACAACTTTAAAGAATGACGTCATTTCACGTCTCAGCCAACCGAACTGCGTGACACGCCGTTTTTTTACGTCGATAGATCACGCTATGGCTTCTGCGTCGCCAGTCTGAACATAGCCTATATCATAGAGTTTCATACTATTAGTATGAAACTCTATGGCCTATATGGGTGCGCGCGGACGTCGATATAGCACTGAGGCGGTACAATAGTGAGACACTAGCTGATATGTCAACGGGTTGACGTGCATAAAAATGTTGACGTGTGTATATGTGACGTATATATACACATCGACATGACGTGTATATATGTCGACGCGTTGACGTGTACATGTCACGCCTCTAAACACGTGAGCAGACAAGTGTTGCGGGGAATGTTTTTATTTTTTTCCTTCAAAGACTGCAACAAGGCTAATCATAGCAGTCACTCATGACGCGCTGTCCCCCAGATTGCGATGCTTCTTGTCACCGCGGCGCTCCTAGTAGAAGTCAGGAATGAAGACGTTGGGACCCGGGTCGTTGGGATCACTCGTCTGGCTGTGCCGTGAATCGCTGTACGGTGCCTCGGTCTCCTCATCGCCGGAGCGTTGCCTGGCAGAATTCTCCTCCCACTTGCAGATGCACAGGGCGTTGTCGTTGCAGACCGCTTCCAGCACGTCCGCATCCGGGTAGCGCTTCTCGCACGCCTTGGAGCACTCGGACTGCACGCACCTCTTGTCGTAGGAGCAGTAGCACTGGCTCTCAGTGCAGTTCGAGTGCAGGTTCTTTTCGTGGCCGAGCCGTTGGTGACAAAGTTCCTCGCAGATCGTGCCGTTGCAGGCGTTGCGCTTGTAGCAGTGGCACTCGTGCTTGTCATCGCATTTCCCGTACACGTCCACCTTAGACATGGCGTACTTCCTTCGGCAGTCGGCGTCGCACGACTTCTCCTCGCAAAAGGCTTCCTCCTTTTGGGCCGCGATGCACTGGGTCGCGGCGATGTAGAGCAGCACGACGGAGGAGACGGCGAAAAAGCGCAGCATGGTCGTCGTACCCTCCTGTACGGCCGCTTCGAATTTGACAGACGGTCAGCGGCGTTTCAGAAACGCGACGACGTGTCCCCTCAGCAGCTGCTTCTACGCCTTCTTCTTCGTGCCGTGCAACAGTGCGGCTCGATGGCGATGGGGATGAAAGGAGATTAGATGAAGACGAAGAAGAATAAGCTTTTGGGCCAATCCCCTGCTAACGGTACGAGTCATTTTCACCGCAACTATCCATCAACCAACCTTGAGACAGCGAGAGGGAGAAAATTTATTTGAAGTGACCCATGTCCAAGTTGGCTTCGACGCAAGGCGAGACCAGATGACCGGGCGAAGATCGAGTTGAGGAACGGTCCAGCTCTCGTGCATGAAATGCGGGGTGGTAAAAGGTGAGGCGGTATAAGGCATTCAGCGGTAGCTTTCATGCATGTCCGCTCTGAGAATAGCATATTGCCTGTCTCCGCGCCATGTTTGAACAAATGGGTGCTGCATTGGCTCTCCGCTAACGCAAGACAGCTGACAGGCTCCGTCTCTGACTCCACCATGTATACATGACCCACCGCAAAAAAACGGTCAATGTTCTGTAATTCCGAACCAGCCTTTCAAGTCACCGAAGACGCGGAGCCCGTACAATTTCCTCGGGCTGGCCGCTTATGAATTACACACGCTATCCCGAGAGCGCGTCATCCCGTCATCCTAAAGTGAACCCCTGGACAAAGCGGCCTAGTCGGGAATGAGCTCGGTCCCTCGGAAGCAATGCCTGTGAAGCCGTCCCCATAGGCCTCCTGCGCTGCCCAGGGGGCGCTGCGCAAGCGGCTTCCGGGCAGTATTTCCGGGTAGTACAAAGCTGCGCGGGTCCCATAGGATCCCGTGTTGACAGAAGCAAAATGAGCTCGACGCTCCCGTTTATTTTGCGACGTGGTCACCAGCTCATCCCCGACGCGGCCGATCTATTTCAGCGATCAACTTGGCATTAGGGGAAAAAGCTTTGCAGCGCTAAACACGTTTACAGCGCCGACGAAAGTGCCGGGACCGTGACGGCGTCTGCTACTCGCAGGTTCACCGATCGATGGTCGTACGAAGTGAAATTTTAAGTGAAAGTTCTAGTTTAAACTAATACTCTAGGTGACAAAGACTTCTCAAAAACAGCCGATCAAAAAAGAAGAGTGAGGCAATCGGCGATGATCGCGCTTTAAAAAGCCAGCGAGTCTGGCGGACCGCAGGCGATCGCCTGCTTTGGTGCGCCGCTCTTTTGCGTACCTGCACACTATGGGTCTATTCGTTTCACCTGCACCGCGTGAACCAGTTCAGGCGGTGCCGCACTTCGCCGTTCGTTTCAGCGGTGCAGCTCGCGGCACCTGAACCGCGCCGTTCGATTCACCGGTGGTGCCGACGGGTGCAGGACGGATTCCTGGCTTTGCCTGCACTCCCTGCCGAGGAGGTGCAGAAGCAGACGAAAAATGTGCAGGTCTGGTTCCGCCGATGGCGGAACCCGCTTTGCACCGCTGTGAACTGGTTCAAGAGGTGCAGGCTGAATCGAATAGACCCTATGCGTGCACTTTCACTAAACAGTGCTCGTTTGCGTCGCCGTTACGAATATGCATGGTGCAGCGTTAGCTTGCCGTTTTGTTGCGTGTCTCAGTGGCAAAATGCCGCGACCGTCAGAAGCGTGAAATCTGTTTTGCGATTCCGAAATTAGTGGCCGTAAAACAAAGTGGTCGGGCGATCTAAGAGGCCGCTCGCTTTCCTTGTTTGCTCTCAGTTTACTTAATTACGCTCTTGCATCATACATTCCCAGTTCGCACTTAATAGCCTAGAATGAGGGTCAGCAACGGCCGAGTTCCATGCAGCCGACACGGCAGAGGGCTGGACGGCAAATCGGGTGGGAGGAGGAGGGGGCTTTGAATGCAAAGAGAAAAAATTCAGCGAATTTCTAATAATATTTGACAATAATCTGGCGAAGTGTGAAGATGGGGGCAATTCAACTGGAGGACGCGAATTATCTGTTCTTGTCTCGCTGTCTAACTCCATTTGAAGTCAAAACTGGCGTGTCGGCGTTCAGATTCGACGACCCCTGCACTAGAAAACCAACATAGTCAGTGATGATCGTATGTAAATATTCGGGGCTCCGCGCCGTGTATGCGGCTGTGTTATGTGATGTTATAGAAGTACACATCTCTGCAGGCAGCGGGCGTGTGATTTGATGCATGTTTTGCGTCCTTTAGTAGCGCTTAACATGTACCCTGCCGTTCGTAAATCGTGCGACGTAAAACGTTACGCAATAATCATTTAGTTTGTGAAAATACGAAACAAAATTTCCACTCGTTTCAAAGGCGGTGGCAGGCCAGCAGTGTCAGCTGAGTCGGCTGCGCAATTCTTGCGTTCGCTTGCATGCTCCCGCTGAAACAACCTTTTGCTGTTACCTCAGGATATAGGATGAGCAGCGCTCCGTGTTTATGCTACTCGTGAACTTTCCTTTGTCGACCGCACGCAAGAAGAAAAAACTATGACTGTCGTCAAACAGTTAAACCACCCGACCTGGCGATACTGTCCTACGCCGCGACCACCGTGACAGCACGCTCAAAATAAAGCCGACAAATCGGCTTCTTTTAGCGGATATTATTTTGTTTAGCCTCTGCAACTACTTTAAAGGGGTCCTGAAATGCCTTCCGCCGATGCATGGATGTACATGTAACCAAATAAAGCAATGTATTAGCAATCTCCTCCTGCAAGAATTTTGTTAAAGCGATGAGTATTAGCTGAGAAATCGTAAATCAAAAACCGCGAATTATCGTCGCGCCGTATTTCCTCCTCCTTTCAACTGTTTCTTCGCTGTTGGCCTCCCCTCCCATGATGCTCCGCTCCTCAGCGGTGACGTACTTCCGCTATTGCGCTCCCACAGACTGCCGTCTGCTACGGGCCAGCTCTTTCGGCTTTTTCATCTCTGTAGACACCATGGACACAGGCTGGAAAAGCGAGCGAATGACCTGGCCGCATATGTGCGGCCTGGCCTTGCCCTTTCGCGGTGTACGTAGCTGCAGTTGGTATCGGCGGCGAACTCGCAGCCGCGTGGGGAGAATCGTGCGCTCGTTCCCTTTGGTGCACCGCGCACTGTTTATCCAAAAAGCGCGGTCTCAGATGTGGCCCCGCTGGTGCCGGGTGTTATTTTGCGGTGGTTGTAATTTCTACTACCGGCGGCATGTGAAAAAAGACATTTTCAACCGACACAGAACCCGTGCACAAAACGCGCCGGATCGGATCGCTTTATCAGCGGCGATGAACGTGAAGGCGAAGAGCAAACCAACGCTGCACTCGATCAGCGAGAACCCGTGTTCTGACAAGCTGCACCCACGTGTTGCATTCAACACTGACGGGAAAGCGTTTGTTTGCACTTGTTTGGATAGTCGTAAAATGTCCAAACACTCCGGCACTCCGCTAGCAGATCAGCCGGCGAGACATTTCGGAAAACATTTGACAGATGGCGCCGCATGCATTAGCGGCATTAGTGTGTCGCTACGCAAAACTGATGAGACGCTCTACTAAAACTCCCATCGCGGTGTCACGTAGCGGGACGCAAAAATTTAGCGTTTAGCGTATGCAAAGGCCACAAACGCTGTACTAAAACTATATTAGCAGCAAAATAGCGTGCGTATGTGAAACCGCTTGCGTTTACAAAGCTGCACGCCGAGCGCGTACGTTTCAAACCTAGTGACATCGTTTAAATACACTGGCAAGCACAGTGTAACGTAGTCAGATATCAACCGTATGCTCAGGCGACAAGCAAGAGCTTGTTTTATGTGGGGCGGAGATTGCGCATAAAGGCCCGTTCGCACTTGCGACGAAAGCGAGTGAGAGCGGCAGGAATTCCGTCGCTTTGTCGCGCGACGATCGTTTTTGTCGAATGGTCGGGACAAATTTTGGTTGCGCGACAGAATTCCCGTCGCTTTCGCTCGCTTTCGTCGCAAGCGGGAATGGAAAGTTCTGCCGCTGCCGTCTGCTACGCAGCTCGGAGGTAACCGCGCGATCTGCTCGGGCCGGATGAACGCGCACACTCCCGCACGGCAGCGCCCCAAGCGGCAGACGGCCGCGTACATCGCTCCCGGCGCCCGCCTGGAGCCCGCCCTCGGCACACTAGCCAGTATATTTCAGGCACTATAATGGAGGAAAGATTTTTTGCTTCCGATGAACCTAGTTCTTTGCCCCTGTGATTTTAAATACGTGAAGTGGTTAGCACGTCGTCCTCACGCAGCTCTGTATCGTCGTAGCATCGCTGATTGTCCGAACGAAGCTTGCAGCTAAGCCAATGCAGCGACCGAAGCTGTGTGTGTGTGTGTGCATCGCCTCCTGTGTGTTGTGGACGCGTTCGTTTCGCGATGAAATGCGACATTGTACTTCTGCGGGTGGATAGTGCTTCCCATGGTCTGGATTATCTTTCTCGAACGACGTACCACTCAACCTCGCATGGGGTATGTGCAGTGTGCCTGGCTAAAAGCCTTCTCGCTTGCGCGCCAGAGTTGTGACTTGCTGCTCGTCCCCGCAAACCGGGTGTGAGGTGAGTGCCGAATTTACGACGGGCAGGAGGAGGCAACTCATTGTCTGTCAATCGCGGTTCAGACTTGCAACGCATGTTGTGACGTTGCGTTCGTTCGAAACGCATCTCTGGATTGTTTTGAAGTTGAATAAAATGTACGCGTCAAACCCGGGCATTCGGCTCAGGGCGTTCTCTGCGATTGCACCAAAGAAGTGCCACGGGACTTTCTTTATGGTACGTACTCACGTAAGATAAAATCCACGTCGTGTTATGGCCGTGTTGCATTCAATACAAACGGTTAAGCGTTTGTTTACACTTGTTTCGTTTGTCGTAAAATGTCAAAGCACTCCGGCACTCCGCTGGCAGATCAGCCGGCGAGCCGACGCTGAGCAGACGACTCATCTCTTTGCCGGAAGTGCGTGAAAAAGCCGCCCAATAGCAGGATGTCTAGCTCATGACGAACATCTGGGAATCGATGATGTAGACATGTGAAGATGGCGGCGTCCAAAAACACGAAGGAAAGGGTGAGAAAAAAGCGACAAACTTTGCAACAAAAGTGTGAGCTTTCCGCTGCGCGTAAAAGAGTAATACTTGGCACAGGTGACGTTGGCGACCCAATCTAGCGATTGCGCTAGTTCATTTAGTGTGCTCAAAATGCCTTTCAGGGCCCCTTTAAGGGCTATTTCATACAGTATGCAGTCATTTGAACACGCCGCAAAGCGCCACAACCAACTTTCACTTTGGCTTGTAATTGAAAACACATGGAGGGCGGCGAGGGTCGTCTGCTTTTGTACTACCCAGAGGCGTCGGCCGCTAGGGGCGCTGCATGTCGCCAAAACTCCAGCGCAAGAGGCCTATCCGCATCCCCTTTTCATCGCGAGCAGCCAAATGCCTTGAGAGGCGCGCGCCACGGCGGATAAATGCGCTCAAACAGATCGCTTTCACTGAAATCTAAGGTTCGGCGAAATCTCATCTGGTCGGGTACAAGATTCATAGTTAAAATAGTGTGGTTGCCGATCAAAGGTTTGTTAAAAAAATGTACACTTCTGGTCGGCGATCACACGATTTTAACTAGGCTGCTAGGCTGTGTCGAGACTACCGTCGGACGGTACTGTAAGCACTCCACTATATCGACGTCCACCGACGTTTTGTAAACAAAATGCCGCGTCTGGAACTGCATCGCTCTACCCTATGTAAAGCAACGTAACCTAATATAAACTAACATAAAATGACCTAACGAACAGAAAACAATCAGTTAAAACACCGAAAATTAACGCAAGCCATAAAAAATGGCATCTCCACCGTGGCAGGGTGCAGAGTACGGGGACTCGAAATGACATCCAAGTTGCGCTCCGAGCGATATCCGATCTGCGCCCCGACCGTCATTCGATTTGAGCCGTGAGTTGCACCTTGATTATATCCTAAATGAAACTGAACTCACGGCTCCGATCGAATTTCACTTGATTATCGCTTGATGGTGGTGTGCGCACGGATGGACGCGGACGGACATTGGGAGGTCCTAAGGTACTCCGCACCGTTAGAAGCGAGGGTGTAAGCCGTTTGAGTCTCCGGTACTAACTCACGGTCGTAGCCCAATGGGTAAGACGACTAACACCAACTCTGTCTGGCCTACCAGACATAGGCACGAATCCTGCTGGCGCCTGTGTGATTTTTCGCGATTGGAAATGCTATGCGCACGGACGTGGACGGACACTGTGCAGTCCTAAGGTACTGATTGATTGATTGATTGTAGGGTTTAACGCGCCGACGCAACGCAGGCGATGAGGCGCGCCGTAGTGGAGGGCTCCGGATTAATTTTGACCACCTGGGGATCTTTAACGTGCGCCGAAATCTCGTACACACGGGCGTTTTTGCTTTTCGCCTCCATCAGAAAAGCGGCCGCCGCGGCCGGGAAACGAACCCGCGACCTCGTGCTCAGCAGCGCAACGCCTTAGCCACTGAGCCACCGCGGCGGGTAGTCCTAAGGTACTCCGCACCTAAAATTAAAGTTCAATTTAAAGGTGACAAAACGGTGGTTGATTCAGCTGTCATAGGAATCGGTAAAACACGAAAGTGAAATGTGGAGCGAAATCTGCAGCTGAGCATGATTTCCGGGTCGGCGGCTGTCTTGTGCTGCCGGCTGTCGGTGTGCTTGGCGTGCGACGTCCTGCTCGCGGGTCGCTTCGGCAAATGTGTACTGGTGTCATTTCCGCGACGGATATGGCGTCAGTGAAATCTCGGTGTATCCCGGTACAAAAACACTTTCGAGTTTAACAAATGGTCGAAAAAAAAACATCAACGGTTAACCAAGCGAAACCAAGACTCAACCAGACTAGGCCAAGCTTTTGCTTTGCATATCCAAGGTTAGCTGAGGTAAGCATCAGCCATTCTTTGTTCTATTTTTATCGAGAAAGTGGTGATAACGACAAAATGCACGCACAGGCGTCAAGGACCGACCTTGGCACGCGCTGCTGTTGAGCGTGCATTGAGAGAACAAAGAATTGCGCATGCGTGGTAGAAATCCCACTCATGCGGCTCAATTGTCCCCTGTTATCGCCATTCTTTCGCACGTCCGTAATGGGGCGACTGACCGCGCTGAATCAAATCACGGGGAGTCAATGCCGAACGAAGCCCCTCGGCATGCGAGCAGGTTAGGGTTGCAGGATGAAAGCACGCAGAGAGCTTCCGTCGATTGACTATACCACGGGCTGCGGAGGAACGTATGCGGTTCCCACTAGGGGTCGAACGCTCCAAAAACGGCGTGTCACGCAGTTCGGTTGGCTGAGACCTGAAATGACGTCATTCTTTAAAGATATATATTACGACAGTAGCGGCAACAGTCTGAACCCAGCCTAACTTGAATGCTAAGTTAACTTTGTCTTTGAAGCTGCCTCTATCGCTATCTACTACACGTGCGTATTGATACCGCGTGCACACATTTGGAGCGCGGAGGTTGCGACGAGAGCAGACACGCCCTGTTTAATCGTCGCGCGCTTTCCCCTTTCTACTTTCCTCCACCGCTACCATTTTGGTGCCCCCCAATAGGTTCTTTTTTCGGCTTACTACGAAGAACGGAGTGCTATTTCCCGCGAATGCGCATAAATTAAATGCGCCCGATATCAAGAAGCTCAGTTGAGCGCATTTCCGCTCCGGGTCAACCGCGTACGCACCTTCTAAGCCGGTGGCCAGGATGTAACGATAAATTGGGGTGCACGTCGCAGAGTGTCTCAAGTTCCCTACAGCGCGGAAGTGTTTCTATTCTGACAAGGCTACGCACGGTGGCGCTACCCGAAGCTGGCTGTATAAATGACCAATTAAAACAATTAGAAGCAGCCTCGCGACGACGGCGGTGTGTTCCTCGCTCGTAAGTGGTAGCGACTCAGCTTCTAACGAAGGCCCACGCACTAGGCATCCAGCTTGGCGGCGATTCCGCCGACAGGAAGCCGTCGCAACAGGCGGCCAACTTGCCATATCAGAAGGGGGAGCTTTTTGAATAAATGTTACCCCCTCCTCTCTCTCTCTCAAGCCCAAGGATGCTCTTAACGTGGCTCCTTACAACGAGCAAACAAGAAAATAGGCTTACAAGCGCTCAGCATTCAACACCGAACCTTCATAACGGTCCGTCTTACGTGCCATGACCCTTGACATGAACTCCGCCGACGCAGTAATTTTAAATTATTTTGTCCAATCGTAATTTCAACGCTTTATTGGTTATCTCCTACGCGACCACACCCCGGGCATGTCGCCCGCATTGCGCGGACATTATCCACTTATTCTGGCCGATGAAATACGACTCGCAGTGTTGATTCTGCAACGCGCCGTGCACTGTGCATCACGTCGTGTGGGAATGCCTACCTAACCCCACATTTACCCCGATTTATAGTCTCTGTCAGTGGGAGGTATAGAAGTGACCAGCTCTAGTGTCGAAGGTCAGCTTCGGCTAATCCACCGGGCACAGATGGCTGGGCGATTCAGTGGGGTCCTGAAAGGAGGAAACCGACTACTCTCTCTCTCTCTCTCTCTCTCTCTCTCTCTCTCTCTCTCTCTCTCTCTCTCTCTCTCTCTCTCTCTCTCTCTCTCTCTCTCTCTCTCTCTCTCTCTCTCAGTGGTGTAGACGCTAGAACTCTAATTTGTAGCCGAAGGTAATTAAGCGTATAGAACATGTTAGCAACACCACTGTACACTGAAAGATGCGCCAATTTAGAGCTGCCCTTAGATTTTGTTTCCACTTTACTTCGGAACGAAAGCCAAATATGAGAATGTACCCCTATTTCTTCCAGTATCATTGCTAAATCACCTACAATAAGCAACGAAGATCTTAAGTTGCTTAAAGAACTTAAGTTGCTTGTTTAAAAATGCAACCGTAGAGAAGAAACTTACGGATTAGCATCGCTCCACTTAGCTTTCTTTATGCATTCACCTGACTTGTTTATTTGCGAGTTTTGTTGTTGGCTACAGTGCATGGATAGAGAGCCATTTTGCCACCATCGGCATTTTTATATATCGATATAAGTTTGGAGATTAGCGTGATTTTTGTCCCGGATATATCGATTAAATATCCGGGACAAAAATCACGCTAATTTCCAAACTTGCTGCGCGTGAAAATATATCGGTAGATATCGGTGTTTGAGCAAAAACTAAGGACCCCCAATTTAATTCACCTATTACGGTCTGCCATAAACGGCTCCCGCGCATCGCAAAACCAAGGCAGACGTTTTGTGTGAACGGACGAAGATCCGGTAGAGGACAAAAAAAAAAATAAAAAAAAAATAAGGAGACCATTGTTATACGATATGTACGAAAGTGGAAACGGGCCACATTAAAGCGAAGCTTCCTTTGCCTCACTGATCTCGCGACCGTCCCCAACAAATCGCCCTGCAGGAAAGCCAACTTTCTCCAACGATGATTGTGATCGTCGGTGAAGTAAAGGATGGTTGAACCAACTTTTTCGTTAGGCAAAGGGGCGTTGATGATGATGATCGTGAGTGAACTGAAAGATGATTGAACCGCAATATCAAAGTCCAAATCGGCAACGACCAAAGCTCAAACTACAAATCGACAACAAACGAATTCCTCACGAAATTGGACTTTGAATAGATTCGGCTTGCGGCAGAAGAAAGCTTTGCGTTTCAACCAACTTTGTCGTTAGACGAAGGGACGTTCGAACTTTTATGGGGGAAGCACTTAGGGGCTCGGGCTGTCGGCGTCTAATGTCGTCGTCGTAACCATCGTCTCATGTAGTCACAGCACTAAAACAGCGCGGGACACTCGCTTACGCTACGCGCTAGAACCTAACGCGTACTAAAAAAACACCGAGACACTCATTTACGCCTCGCGCTAGCGCTTCGTGCTTCAAAGACAAGAGGCGTTTAGAGGCCGCGGCGGCCGCTTTTCTGGTGAAGGCGAAAAGCAAAAACGCCCGCGTGTACGAGATTTCGGCGCACGTTAAAGATCCCCAGGTGGTCAAAATTAATCCGGTGCCCTCCACTACGGCACCCCTCATCGCCTGCGTTGCGTCGGCGCGTTAAACCCTACAATCAATCAATCAAGAGACGTTTATAGCAAAGCTGTACACCTCTACGCCCCTCCTCCCCCCCCCCCCCCCCCCCCCTCGGTTTCATCTCCGTTGGAAAAAAACGTCAAGGCGCCACGAATGCACTTAGATACACTGCATGCTTCACCCCTCCACAGGCTTCACGTTTGTGGAGACGGCGCGGGATTCTTTTACATAAGATACATTAAAGCCAAACATCAATTCAACATTGAATAAAAAACAATCGGCAATACCAGGGTGGGAAGCTGTCCTGACATTACGAAAAAAAATCACGGGGGATGCCGCGAATAGAGCCAGTAGATGTGGTTCTAGCCGAGAACTTCCAAGACTGTGAGGCCGAAAGCCTATAGTTTGACATTTTGTTGATCTGCTCTTGAATTTTCTGTTCAACTTTGGGCTGCGCCCGTAACCACTTGACCAATCTTTTTGGCAGCATCCTTCGATGCTCGTTCCAATCGCAAGCCATCGCCTCCTGTTCGCCGCGTCGGTACCTTGACCTCTCCAGAAGGCTGGTACTGCACGTGCGGCAGCGGTGTATACCCTTTTCCGGCGCTGCGCTGCGTCGCCCTTTCTCAGAGCCCTTCTCCGTCCATCTCCCGGCACCACTGTTTCCCTTTCCCGACGTGCGAACCCCGGCTAGCGATCGTATTTTTTGTACGTCGCGAATCTATGTACCTCCCAATGCGCGTGCTTCAACCATTGAGATCTATGGCTTTCGCCTTTAAAAAAAGAAAAGGAGAGGGTGTGCTCCAAATTACAACCATTTGCTGTTAACCTATGTGCCCTATATCGCAAAACTACGGACACATTAGTGGAGCTCTTGTCGACGTATTCAGCATGGCGGCCTTGCCTGACGCTTGCACGAAGGGCGTGACTGCTGGCCCCAGGCCAAGTCAGGCGTGAAGGAAAAAAGAAGAGAAATAAAAAAAAAAAACGTCAAAAAGGAAAGAAAATCTCGGTTGTGCCGTCGGTGATTAGGCTCATCCCCGCCTTCTTCGGATATTACGGTTCGTCATGGCAAGACCGACTGCGCTAAACAAAACTGGAACTGGTCCAAGGTTCCCGGTTCACGTTTAATGCGCGCGAACTACCGCTGCCGACTGTTCGACGCTGGGAGTCTATCTGCGCGAGTACGCAGTTTTTGCACATTGCCTCGCCCTTTGTTCGGCACACGTTGCAAAAGAGGAACAGATAAGTAATACAATAGAGGTTTCAGCCACGACGATTCAACCGGTGAAACAACGCACTGCGATGTGTTCTTATACAGGGTTCCCAAGCAAACTCAGGCCAATGATGATGATGATGATGATTGCTATTGGTTTCCACTTTGAAGCGGGGTGATGACATGTCATGTTACCAAAAAGGACTAATATACCCATGTTTTACACTCTTGGTTTAATACTAGCGCTGCTTAGGGCAGGCACAAAAAGCAATTATTAGGCCCGAAACACGTTCTTTTCCCCGTTACAGGTGGTAACTGTCCTAGGCAATATTCCCCTCTCTGCTTTTCGTCCACCAGCATTCTAATCTTCTTTTCGTCCCCTCGACAGCCTCGAAGTTAACTTCCTCTGTGATACCCTTAAATCCTAGGGCTTCTGGAAGCCCAATATTCCCTTCGTGTAGATTTGGATGGATACCCTCACATTCTAACACTATGTGCCGCATAGTTTCTGTTTCTTTTCCGCAGACCACGCATACCCCATCATTTTGTGAATACTTCCCAACAAAACTTTTAGTTCGCAGGCAACCTGCTCTAGCCTCAAAAATCAAAGCACTGCCCTGGGAATTACCGTAGAAATTTTCCTTTCTGATGTTCAATTTCTCAGCCCTGTTTACCCCCCCCCCCCACCCCCCCCAAAAAAAAAGGGAGCTCTAGCGAGAGTACGACCCATTCCATTTCATTTCCCACATGCGTAGTTACAACTAGTCGTTTTTTTATGACTAGAAACGGTTCAGTTGTTTGTAACTGGTAACTGGTCACCTTTATAACCACTGGTTTTATTGCTAAGGTTCAGTTGCAGATTATAATAACGCCTCCAAAATCCACGAATTGGGTATTTTATTCGCCATACTTGAAAACCAATCAACAAGACCGCGAAATACGACAACTACGAAACAAAACATGAGGCACAACCCACCCTTTGAGAAATGACTTCGTCAAGGACACGGGTTCGATTCCCGGCCGTGGCGGCCGCTTTTCTGATGGAGGCTAAAAGCGAAAACGCCCGAGTGTTCAAGATATCGACGCACGTTAAAAATCCCCACGTGGCCAAAATTAATCCGGAGCCCTCCACTACGGCGCGCCTCATCGCCTGTGTAGCGTCGGCGAGTTAAACCCCACAATCAATCAATCAAGAAATGACTATGCAAACGTTGTTTAACCGTTATGTAAAGAGTAACGTTGCCCTTCCTTGACCGCTGGAAGTAGTGGCTAAGTAGATGAAACGAACAACTGCTAACGCAGGAGTTTTTACATGGTGGCATGTCGACGCACGGTGACGTTAGTGCGACCATTTCAATTCATGGCGTCGGATCACCGTTACCTCTGCTATTCCGTATTTCATGACAGCTTTGTGCTGAACTGAAGTCAGTACACCCCCCCCCCCCTCCCATTCCGGCAACTCTGTCTGTAAAGTCAAAGATATATTACCTCCCATTGTCGAAGACCTCCAAACGCCGAAGTTTCCGTTATACACGTTTTCTTTCGAGCAATAGTCATTTACTTTGTTCTCGCAGCGCATATTTCAACCGTAAGATCAACTCCGGCGTGATTTTGTTCCTAGCCCAAGCCCCTGCCCTCGTTTTAAGATGGTAGCAATTAACAATAGTTCAATAAAATCCGCCGGTAAACTGGTATGCTTCCACCCGTATTCAACGCAGTCGCTTTCATCGATTCAAGAATGCAATATGTCGCGCACGATATAGCTTTAGGCGGTCGTCCGACCAGATATGATCGGAGAACGACCTCTTTATCGATTGCGGTATGGCCGAAACCGCACACAATAGGCTGCAGAAAACACGCGTTGGCTCTCTAGGCAATCTTTTTTCTTCTCCTCAATCCCCCAGTAGTCAGTACGCTTAATAACGGAAAGCGGCAGCAATGGAAGACATGGCAGAGGAACTGGCACACGCAAACAAATAGCGCGATGTGACAACGTTCCCGATGTGACAGCATTTCTTTACTCAACCGCCTTTATTTAACAGGAGTTTGTTAGCATAGCTATATGCTCTTTTCGAAACAACGCCCACCACTTGCCACTGGTGCACCACTGGCTGCACCTGACGTTAATAATTCGTGATTTTTCCGAGCTTGAATAGGATAACACGAGCGTGCTCTGCACTGTGCAACACAAGAGCTCAGGCTGCCAAAATCACCAGTCAATTATAACTGTACCGTGACTATATGACTGCGCCTATAGTAAACAAGAGGAAGATAAAGGGGTGCCGATTTGCGGGAAATACACTTAACAAAAAAAGCTCGTCAAAGGGTAGTAACGGCTGTGTTTACAAACTCCTTACTAGCTTACTACCCCCCCAGAACGGTACGTAGGTCCTGCCACTAAGTGTGAAACCATATATTACTAGGGTACGCCGTGCTCTTAGTAACTGCTGCTTGTTTGATACTAACATTCACTGACAGTAACAAACTTCTATGAATTATTGAACGTAATAACTACAGCACTTTTCCCACTCCAAATCGCGATTAAAAAGTTTTTTTTCAAATTCGCATGCTGACTTGTATATGCACGCATTAAAATGCATAATTCTAAAATTATCGCTAAAATATTTGATTTTTGCGACAACTCTATTAAATGACTTTCCGCTGCTGGCTATAAAAGCGAGAAGAGCAGATGTATTTCTAAGGTAACTAAGTTGTATCACTCTCCTCGTTCATTCCGTTGGTTTTCTTGCTCAATTTATTTGTTGGTTGTCTGCGTGTGATAAAAGCTTGTTGAATGTGTCTATGTCGCGGTGCACGCTCAGCCGATCCACACTGTCACGCATAGATTTTTACTAGGTTATGCATAGCCAGTTTGTAAAATCCACTAAGTACCTAGTTTATACTGGGACAAGTAACGGGCTAGTGTTCTGTTAGTAAGTGCCACGACCTTTTTTTTTTTTAAGGGTGCAATACCGCGTACACGCACCTGGGGCGGAATGCTATGTTTCGCCCGCTTAATGTCCATTTCAACGTGTCCACTTCGAGCGAGCTGTGATTGGCTGAGAGCAGACGAAGTACACGCACTTGACGCAAAACTAGGAATGCGTGGGCGTTCGTTTCCGTGCACCGGTGCAGGTTAAGGGCATCGAAAGTGCAACTACGTCACGTCTTGAAACGGTCAGTTTTGAAACGGACACAACTTCGAAATTCCGCCCCATGGAGCCAGAGGTATACTCAAACAACACACGTGATGGCGCGTTTTGTTCTACAGAAATACGCGGACAAACAACGTCTTGTCACTCTTGACTCATAAGCCATTACACACTTCAACAAACCACGCGGCAAACGACACACGGGAGCCGAAAGGTTGTTCACGGAGAGGGGAAAAAAAAAATTAAAGCTGCCGCGCATAAAGCGTAGAAAGCTTCATACACGGCAAACAGAACCCAGCCGGCGAGGCCAGTGAGTCACCATGTACAAAAGCGGGGGCGGGAGCGGTTACACACGAGGAGCGAAACTTACACCAAATAACAGTTGCTCAGATAAGATAAAACTTCTCGGACTGGGCCACGCTATCTATCATAAAGATGATGCTTGCGGAGCGGCGGAATCCATCTGTGTGCGCGCGTATGCTTACTGCAGAATTGGTTAAAAGCACGGAGCATGAATAAGACTCCGTGGTTAAAAGTAATCCATGCAGCGATAGTGGAGGCATTTATCTATAAACAAATCATACCGCGTTTTTTTTCGCCACGACGGCTGTATAACCTTTTTCAAGCGTTAGTTTAAGCGTTAGTTCACACCAGTGTTGTACGGAACGGCGTTACAAGGAACGGCGTTCCTGGAACTAGTTCCTTTTTGGAGGAACGGAGGAACGCCACCGTTCCATTAAGGGTCGGTGGAACTGTAACGGTAACTCGTTACGTTTTTTAAGGAACGGCAGGAACGGCGTTCCTGCCGTTACATCGCTAGGATTTGGCTGTTTTTGATGCCAAGGCTCGAGTACAAAAAGCCACAAAGCGCTACTGGGTCTCTCCTCCTATAAGATGGTCAATTTGCCCGCCCTTCAGCCGTACGTGCTTCCTCGAAGGTCAAAGGCAGAAGAATAACCACGCAGCAGGCCGCAGCTTGTGTTTGCTTTCATGCTGGTTGCTTGCGCGGCGTTCGACGGGTGAATAGCGTAGCCGCGAGAATGGTTTGTCTGGGGAGGCCAGAATGCGCGTCTGGCCGATAGAATTGTTCCCTGGCGGGGAAAGAATAGAGAGTTTGAGCAGTCCGTCCGTTCTGTTTGTATGCGTTGTTACTGGGTTGACCCGGACCCGGCTGGGCACATGGGCATTCGTCGCGGTAGGGGGATTAGTTCCGCGGGCCTGCCTTCGCCATGTCCGTGCCTCCGCACCCTTCGTACTCGCCCTTCCGCGCGCTCAGCAGCAGACCGGTCCCGGTAAACCCGGTAACAACGTAGCCAACGAAACGGACGGACTGCTAAACGGGATCTCGACATTTCGGTGTCGGACATTTCGGTCCAGCACGTTTCGGTGTGGACATTTCTGTGCACGGACATTTTGGTGCACGACGTCTTGGCCCAGACATTTTGAGTGAGGGGATGCCCCAGGCATTCTTTGAACATTTTAGCTTTAATATTGTAATTTCGTGACTTGATATGATTTTACGTTCGAGACTTGTGCTTGCGCCGCCGTTCGTGGAAACGAACGCTAAACCCTGGCGGAGCATTGCCACGTGAAACCCAATTTTTGTAGCAGATGGTAAAAATTAACGTTGTTAATTTGGATCCGTTCAACCTATTTTCTGTTATTTTAACATTCATGTGAACAACCCTAATACTTTAAGTGTTACCAAAGCACTTTCCTTTCACTTCACCCAACGGTGCGAGACGCTGCTGCTTTTAGTCTATTCCTCCTCTCCCCCCGCAGAAAAACTTCCGCAAAAAAAACAACAGAAAAACGAGTTCGATTAGGCGCGTGTGCATTTCGTTTTAATTAATCTCTCAATCAATATCGCCTTCGTTGCATTCGGTGTCAGTTCTACTTAAAACTAACAAACCAACCATCGCACTTACGGTGGCGTTACTTAGGGGAGGGGAAAGCTGAGCCCCGCCGGCAATCATCCCCCTAGGTAGAGAGAGAGGAGTGTCACTTGTGCTTGAAGGCGACTGTTGAAGGCGACTGTTGAAGGCGACTGTTGAAGGCGACTGTTGCCGCTCTCGTCACACTAGCCTATTCATTTTTTTTGCTCCTTATAATGGGAGGAAGCGATGTATACCTGGGGTGTCCATGATGTGCGCGACTTGATGAGTTAATTCACAAGGGGGCGACTGAACGCGAGGAAAGAGCGATTCCTGGAGTGGGGGCGCCGTCGATATGACCGCGACGCGCGGAAGGGCGTAGCCAGCAAACGATAGTGGTCATTGTGTTCTCAGCGGCTTTTTGGGTGGCTTCTTGTGTCACATTATAGAGGTTTCGTGCACCCATGATGAATGTAAAGCTTTTTCTCTGTTTTAAACGCGAAGTGGAGATTGCCCACCAGGGGGCCGCGGAGTGCAGTCGTTCTTCGTATGGGCTACTGCATATCCAGCTTGTAAGCACGGTTCTCTCTATTGTTCACCCAATCAAAGTATATCCTCATAATTATGATCAAGTGCTGAATCACCAGAGGTCAAGATTCGCCCACTCGGACCATCCAGTCATCATAAAAGGGCCTCGGACAGCCCGGTTCGCAGGTTAGGCCTAGTGACCCGGCGGCGTTCCAAACAGCGAGTTGCGTCTACCACAGCTGGCGTGGCGGCGGCTGCCCGCGTGGCGGCGGCTGCCCGCGTGACGGCAGCTGCGTCTGCCGAAGAGACGGCGCGTTCGCAACAGGTACCGTTGATGCTCCAGGCTGGTACCTCAAGGTCTTCCCCGAAAATGGACAACGAGACGCCGAAGCAAGGTGGACAGGGCAACCAGGGCTTCGCCCAGCCGCTCCCTCAAGGTACCGAGGATGAAGATGACGAGATTGCTATGCAAGAGTACGACGACCCTACGCAAGACGACAGCGACGATGGATGGCAACGAGTCGTACTTTCCAAGAAGAAGCGACCAACGCGAAATGAACGGGTAAGTCGTTCACGTGTCAACCTTCAACTGAGACCACTTGCTAAGATCCGCATTAGAGAAATTCCACGACGCGCAATAGCCAATGCTATAGGCTATACCGCTCCCTCCGCTGAACTCGCCGAAATGGCTGCAGTGACTCTCGATGATGCCGCTAACAGTGCTCACATAGCCCTGTATGACGAAAATCATGCAGCCAAACTACTTCAAATCGATCACCTCACGTTCCGTCAGAACGGGAAAGTTGAGACAATCGAAGTGGTCATTGAACCCATGCAGTCTCACAAGAATACCATTCGAGGTGTTATTCAAGTGGATCCTGCAGATAGCAATGAAACTATCTAGAACTTGGTGCGTTGCGAGCAAGCCGACATCATTCGCGTCCAAAAGATTGGCAAATCCAACAGAGCTATACTTACTTTTGACTCTACCACTCTGCCTCGGGTTGTGAAGTACTACATGGAGCTTGTACGGGTGGTGGACTACCACCCTAAACGGATTGTCTGTTTCAATTGTCACAATTTAGGTCACATGGCAAAATTTTGCCCATCACCTAGTGTTTGCAAGGAATGTGGGCGGTCTCACACTGACACAGATGAGTGTGAAGAAACAGTATTTTGTGTCGCATGTAAGGAGGTCGGCCATCTCTCGGTCAGCAAAGTCTGTCCAAGCCGCCTCCCGAAAGTGGAAGAGAGATCAGGGCAAAAAGATCACAAATCAGATGCTGCAACTGATTTCCCTTCAACCAGCTCGTTGCGTCCAGCTTCCAATGGAGTATCTTGGGCCTCAAAGGTAGTTGGTCGAAATAAGGATAACGAGCACTCTACCACTGCCGCTCTCCCATCTACTCATCCGGTCATGGTCGAAAATGCCAAACTTAAGAAAGACCTTCAGGATCTCCGAAATGAATTGCAGATTCTAAGAAACGAGATGGAATCCCTTCGCAAAAATATGCCTCGTAGGCAGTCGGCGTCTCCGCAACCACTGAAGACTTCGGAACGGCGCAGTCGATCGCGAGTTTCCCGCCAAAAGTTAAGTGCCACCCAATCCACGCCAGTCACCTCGTCGACGTACATCACTGAGCAGACGCTGGTGCAGCGGGAAGCGAAATTGAAATTTGAGAGCGCTAAAGAATGGCAGAAGGCCTTCAGTGGCATCTCTGGTTTACAAGACCAGTTCAACTTGCTAAAGGAAGAAATTCAACGAGTTTTTCAGCTGATTCAACAGTCTTCTCCGCAGGACACTCCCGAAGAAGCCAAACGAAAGAAGAAAACCCCCCGTTAAATGCCAACAGCATCCCTCGGTATTCCAAAACGGCTCATTGTGCAATGGAACTGCCGCAGTTTCGCTCAAACTGGACCCCTCCTTAAGCACCAAATTTTAAATCTACAGCCCCTTGCTCTACTTCTACAGGAAACTAGAGGTCCTTGTAAAATACCCAATTATGCCTCTTTCACTGATCCCAAAATTACTCACTTTTCCAAAGACCCTTCTAAAGGTCCTACTGCCTATGGACAAGCAGCAGTCCTTGTACACAAGTCTTGCCGAGCAGTTCAACACCACTGGGATGGTGCGAGCAACAATAACCGTGAGGTAGTTGTCGTTCGCATCACTCCTCCTGGAGGAAAACCTCTCTTAATTATTTCTGTCTACTATCGTCCCCAATGCAGTTCTCGTAACCGTGGCACTTACGATTGGTTGCCACATATCCTGTCCCTTAACTTCTCCGGACCAATAATCATAGGCGGGGACTTCAACGCTAAGAGTACCCTTTGAGGTTACTTAACTTCGGATGTACGCGGTAAAAACTTGGAACAGGCCATTGAGTTCAGCCACTTGCAGCTGCGTAATGAACCTTTCACACCTACACGCGTCGGCCTACATTCTTCACAAAAGGACACCACGCCCGATCTTACCTTCACTACTCCGGGTATAGTTAAAACATGGCAAACTGCCACCTGTACCTGGGGAAGTGACCACTATCCTATTTTTCTGCATCTCAATACTAAGAAACTTCGGCCCAAGCTCAAATATTCAGTAGTGAACTGGACCGCCTTTCGGAATTCATTCAATATGGACTCCATTTCCACCATTCCCGACCTTGTCTCTTCTATCACTACAGCGAGGCGGGAAGCCACTGAATCGGTGGACAGCACTGTCGATGTAGCGCACCCGGACCACCACATGTATCAGCTACTGCGTACTGCGGAGCGACTTACTCACCGGTATCGTACTCAAGGCAAGCGGCACAGCGACCTTATGAAACTGAAGAAACACTATAAGGTCATTCAAGAATATCAAAAGATTTTACAGACTGAGAAATGGCATCATCTCTGCAACCGCCTAGGTCAAGAAAGAGGCCTGTCACATCTTTGGGCCATTTTTCGAAGCCTAAGCGGTAAGGCAAAAGCAAAGCTTCCCATTGTTGAAGAGTTGTGCCTTCAGTATGACTACCCCGACGTTGAGGAGGTCATTATCACTACCCTTTTTCCTCACGCGACTACGGATCGGACCTCACTTCAACCCCTCCCTATAATCGACATTCAAGAACCCCTTGAAGATCTGGACCTTCCTTTTACCATTGGAGAACTTCAGATTGCACTGAGTCAAGGCAAACCAAAATCAGCCCCCGGTCACGACTTGGTCACGTGGCAAGATCTTCGAAATCTGCCGCATACTGGACAACAAATTCTTCTTGACATCGTGAACAATTCATGGGATACAGGCCAAGTTTCGGAACACCTCAAGACAAGTATCATTCACCCCATTCCAAAGCCCGGAAAAGATGCTCGTAGGCCCGAAAATCTCCGTCCTATTGCCCTAACACCGACCATATGCAAATTAATTGAAAGATTGCTACATAATCGAATGCAACACCATCTTGAAAGAAATGGCTGGTTTCACCCATCACAAACGGGTTTTCGACCTAATCTCGGGACCCATGATTATCTATGGTTACTGAGAAGAGTCATTAATCGCACTTCCCGAAGGCACTTACCAGATTTTGTACTTGCTCTAGACATGCATAAAGCTTTTGATAGCGTGAACCAAGAAGGAATCCTGAAGGAGCTTGCCCTAGCATTCCCAAGTCGCAAGGCTCAAGCTTGGATACGAAATTTTCTACAACATAGACCCATACGACTTAGTTGCCCAGGGCATGATCCAACTACATATTACCTTGATCGGGGGGTCCCTCAGGGGTCCATCCTCGGGCCTATTCTCTTCAACCTTGCCATGAACAGAGTTGCCCGGCAGCTAGAAATCGACTCATCTGCTCGGTTTGCCATGTACGCTGACGACATTGTTGTCTGGACAGAAGCGCAGGACTATCAAACCAAAGAAGAAATGCAAATTGAATTACAAGCTGCAGTTTTTAGCTTGATTGATACGTTATCTAGTTTTAATTTGGACATTTCTCCTCAGAAAACCGAACTTATCAGCATCGATGGCAGACGAGACACGAATCTGTCTCAGACCATCACTCTCTGCATCAAAGATACTGATATCACGTCTAAAAATGGCACTATACGTCTCCTTGGCTTGAGACTTGGAAGCTGTAACAGCCCCCGCAGTTGGATTCGGCATCTCCGCACAACTTGGCCTGCCACGATGCACCTCGTCAGTCGAATATCCAACAAATACGGCGGTGCTCAACAAGCCTCATGCCAAGTGCTAGCAAGAGCAGTGGCCCATGGCCGCATTACTTATGGGTTCCCTATTTACAACCTCAGTCCTCGACATCTGCAGGACCTAGAAATCCTCAACAGATCCTTGATCCGCACTATTGCAGGTCTCCCACGCCACACTCGGATTGACCTTCTTGAACAGGCCATACCTCTGCCTCCGCTTCAAACATTATATGACGAAACGGTCTCACGTTTTCAGAAACATCTAGAATGCTCTCCGCAAGGGAGAGCAGTTGCGAAATGGGACGGGCTAAATAGCGTCTTCGATCCAGAGCCCTTCTCCGGAGCTATTCCTCCATGGGAACGTCCTCCTCTAGGAGTAATGAGACAACGCCCCCGTCTACGTGTAAATCGTAACGGCAGGGAACTTCTGGTTAAAAAGATATGCCAAGACAAGGCAGAAGACGAATTAGACATCTACACTGACGCAGCCGTCTATGAAAGCGCAGCGGCAATCGCCTGGAGATGCGCCGATGTGCCTCTGCTTAGCGGATCACGACAAATTACCAATGTCTACGGTCTTGTTGAAGAAGCTGAACTCTTCGGCATCCTCGGAGCTTTACAACACCTACAAAATCATGTTTCTAATCTGCCGTCTCGAAAATATCGCATTATCACCGACTCACATGTTGCACTTCGGGAACTAAACCATCCCTTTTCATTAAATTCAACGGCCACTACAATACTTCGAACTATTCAAGAGTTACGCTGCGAAAATGTTCAAATCCGCATGGTCTGGACCCCGGCTCACACCTTAGGGATCACAGGTAACCATATGGCACACAATGCTGCCCGGGAGTGTATCTTCAACCCTCCCATGGCTACCTCTTCGGTCCCACCACATAACGAGCCTGCTCCTCCACAACCGGATGCATCCCTTCCTATTTGGCCCCAGCAATACCGACAGTACAAAGTGATGAGTAGGAAACGGCTGTTTGATGCATCGCCACCAGGATTCATTTCTACTCTCAATTGCCCGAATAGGCAAGGAGAAATCTTTGCTAATAAGGTCTACGCGAACTCTGCGTATACTCCGGATATCATCCGTAAATGGACTCACCCACATAGGGACTCTCCCTCAAAATGTCCATTTTGTGAATCACACACTGACTCTAACCTTTTTCACTTAATATGGATATGCCCTCACTTTGTTCGGGGTCGAGAACAACTCCTCGCCTCCCATGCCCTCCCAAAGGATGTGCAAGAACACTTACTAAGAGTTCGGAGTGACACCACCCTACTTGAAGGAATTGTGCGGTTTTCACTACACAGTGGTCTCTATAAGGTTGTCTGATACGTGAACGACGATCCCTTCTTCTATGTGCCCTTTGGAAGAACTTTTGTCCAGTTTGTGCACATTCACAGTAGTGCCCTTCAGTGTGTTTTTTTTTTTTTCTCTTACAAACTCAATAGTCTACGTGAACGCCGGTCCCTTCTTCGGTGCACCGTCTGGAAGATCAGCAACTTGTTACCCAGTTTCTGCAGATTCACAGCACTGCCCTTCAATGTGTTTTTTTTATACTCAAGAGCGCTACACAAGAACTGAATACTATCACCTTTCGATAATATGTAAGCCCTAACCCCACCCCCACCCCTTATTCCCTTTTCCCCGCCAGGGCTTCTTGCCTCTTTCTCATTAAAGCCTATCAATCAATCAATCAAACGCGAAGTGTGCTACGTAATTGTTATGAATGTATCACCCAATTCCTGCAAAAGCCTCCACTAAGAGGCTAGCAGTATGTTCTAAATAAAAAATAAAAAATCACTGCGGTGACGCTTCGGAGACCGTGAACTCCACCACGCCAGTAGGATTTTCAGGGGAAACCGAAAATAATATGGCTGAAAAAGAAATCTGGTCGAGATTCGAGAGTACGGGCGGAAGGTGGGAGGGGGGGGGGGGGGGGGGCGCTCGAGCAAAGAATTAAAATGTGGTAAATGTAGGCTCGTAAACATTAAACGAAGGTTGGTTGTCCCGAACACAATGGCTGGATTTTGTATGCACAACCGGTACGCGCTTAATCAGCATTTAGGACATTAGAACCTGCGGCTGTTTTCCAAAAGGTCCGTTCTTCCTCCCCGACAATATCCTAGACCAGTGTTCGCGAATTCATTTTAGCAAGACAGCCCAGCCTACGTAATACTCTTCATAAGGTTTTCTTCATTCTGATGGGCTAGCTAATGTTTGCTACTTTTTGGATATTGAGAGCGTGCATGTAATTTATGTAATTTGAGGGTGTGTAATTTAAAAAAAATACAAGAGGCGGTAGACCATCGTAAACACGGGTAATTGTCTTAGCTAAAAAAGAGCGATTATAAATTAACAACCTTTCATAAATGAAAAAAAAAAAACGTGTGCTAAAGAATTCAATCGGCTGAATAACAGGTGCCCCAGGAAGAGGTATTAAACAAAAATATATAAATGTAGAATTTCTAAAAATACCTGGCAAAGATCGAAAATGGCATCAATCAGAAAAATAAATTCACTGCTCCAGATTGTTCTCCATAACCCACGTTGAGCGGAAATAAAAATATAACGGCTGTCGCAAACAGGCAAGCGCCGGATAATTTGGTCGCCGAAATTTGGACACCGAAATTTCCGCACCGAAATATCCTGCACTGAAATATCCCCGAGCCGTCTGGGGTTTGTCCGGTGCTCCCTGAAAAAATTCGCCTAGGAGCGTTTCTTTTGACTATCTTTATCTCCAGATAATCTGCTGCCGGTGATGTTAATATTATTAAAATACACGTGGTTCGATGTGAGTTTTAAATGTCTCACTGAATTTCAACCCAGGATTATCCGGCACTATATTTTAATTTAAAAACCTAATTGTAACGTTAATGTAACGACACGTTCCATTTTTCGAAGTGGAACTGGAACGCGTTCCTTTCCCAATAAAGGAACTTGTAACAGGAACTCGTTTCAAAATTGGCAAGGAACGAGGAACGAGCTTTCGTTCCTATTTTGGAGGAACGTGTACAACACTGGTTCACACAGACATTTCACAAAACATTCGGAATTATCACTTGCTCTACAACCCATCCACGCTCCTATGCGAAAAGTGTGGTCACAGAAAAGGACTGTGCCGCACGTTTTTCAACGTGTATCTTCAAGCCAAACCACACTACGCTTGAGTATGAGGTCGCCTCATATAAACGACCGTTAGTTTTACCTCACTGATTATCACTAGTGATTACCAATAGTCGATATCAAACTAGATCCGCTCTGCCGCACTGCCTTGGCGGAAAGGGGGGGGGGGGGGGGGTAAAGCGAGTAGGAATGTGAGTTTGCTAACACAAACTCTAGAAAGTTTGTCAGCCACGCTGAGCACAGCCCTCCTATAAGGTCGCCTGGCCGCTGGTACCGTCGTACCTTCTCGATGAGCGTATCCTGTCAAAAAACCCCGAACTCATCCCCAACTTAAAACATCGAAAACTAATTAGCGCTCGACGACTTCAGAAAGAAAGAAAGCCCGCAAACATAAATAAAACTTGATAAACAGCCGGAAAATAAACTTAGAAAACAAAGGCAAAAACAAAGCAACGTCAAAACAAAGCCCTTAACACGTGGTGGGCACGCGCTCTCCGTGATTGTACGGCTGATTTCTCTTTGATTTTATTTTTCAGCGACTCCCAAATGGCTGATCTTGGTGGTGGGAGCGGACGGCCGTGCCGCGCTTAAAACCATGATCGACTGTCTTTATGGGCAGCTAACTCCCTCCCTCCCCACATTCTCCAGGTGTCTGCATGAGCCAATAGCTTCGAGCGCAGGATCTGAAGGCTAGGGGATATTGATTTCTCGGTAAATATTAATATCTCAATAATACCAGAAATAACTGGCACGGTATGTGCTGAGATGAAATGGCAAGTGAGGGGAGGGATTGGGGGGGGGGGGGGGGGAGAGGGGGGGGGGGTGGGCTCGTACTTTTTTTTAACATGTAGAGGGTTTCAGTACCTGACTATAGGGAGTAATTTTAGCAAAAATACACCTGCTAACCCTATATGGTTCTTTTTTATATAAGCCATTAGCGAGCTTTTTTTCCAAGCGAGCAAGCTCCGCAAATGGGCCTGTACTCACATCCGGCTCGTGAGTCACCATGCGAAAGCAGGCTCATGACAGCAGTGACGGTGCTTGGGGACAAAGACACGCCTCAGCCGTTTCAGTTGTGGAAAAACGGACGCAGGTATCAGCGATAAAACGTGCAAGCACAACTAGCGCTGCGTGCCGCTATTTCAGAGAGAAGCTGTAGTAAACTATTTCAAGTGAACTCGAGGAAAAACAAATTGCACCCAAAGAGCAAGAAAAAATGCGCCGCCTTATACACGCCATCTATTTAGCTGCATAAGCTCACTTAAAGTGTACTCACGAGTGCCCTCATGAGGGTGAAAGACAGTCCAGCCTTCGGCCAGAGGGAGCATGAGTACGCATAACTGAGGTGGGCGTATTACAGTGAGTATCGCAGTGAATGAACGCCAGCGTGTAAACTTGTGTGAGCGGGGAGTGCACAATTCCTTTTTTTTTACAATGAAATTTTATAACAGTACCTTTGTGCCAATTTTATTTTTTACGGCCGAACTTCGCTAGTATTTGTTTAAAGATATAGCCATATTCTGAATATACTTCCATTGTATTCTTTTGTTTGTTTATATATAGACTGTGGAGTTGGTAACAGTCGCTTACACAAATCCTAGTATGTCCTTTTGCGCACGTGCTCGCCCTGACTATGACATTTGCCAAAGCTGACATGCGTAGTGTACAGGGTGTCCCAACTATCATGCACAAAGATTTTAAAAATGAGCAATGGCGTCAGCCGGAGAGAACCTAGTGGGTACTGTTTCAGGTTCAGTGGAGCAGCGGCCAGTAATTTTTGGTTAATGAGATTTAAGTACGTAATTTTAATTAATTAGGCAGTGTATATTATCACGGCAACCGTGAGAATTACCGTCAGCAATTTCTCACGGCAATATCGCCTCTGATTGGCTAAGAACGCCACCCGGAGATTCTCTCGGCCAAATACTAGTCAGTCTGAAAGGGCGTTTTAAACGAGAAAGCGCAGGTTCGAGTCCGGCAGGGGTGGGAAGTGTTTCTTTTTTTTTTCGCTTTCTTGATTTTTGAAGTTTTCTCTCATCGTGATCTTGTTGATGCTTTCTTTTGTTCTGGTTATTACTGTATCAAGCGATCGACGATTACAGAATGGGTTGGATTAGGTTTAATATAGGTTGTGTTCTGTGTCGTTGGTCTGGTAGGGTAGGTTCATTGCAGTTAGGCTGGATTTGGGTAGGTTACGATACGTTTGGTAGAGTAGAATACTTTGGGTAGAGCAGGTTAGGTTACGTTGGGAGGTAATATTATTCATCGAATTTTAGGCCAGCCAGCTTTTATAAGAACTGCCGTGAGACTAGACGCAGCAACTTACTTATCTCACTCGGGAAGTACTGTCTTAATCATTAAAGTGTCAATAAAGCACTTGTAGGCACGCACGAAGGCCATCTAACTGCGGTATTTTCAGATTGTTTGATTGTAGGGTTTAACGAGCCGACACAACGCAGGCGATGAGGCGCGCCGTTGTGGACGGCTCCCGATTAATTTTTATCACCTGGGGATCTTTAACGTGCGCCGAAATCCCGTACACACGGGCGTTTTTGCTTTTCGCCTCCATCAGAAAAGCGGCCGCCGCGGCCGGGAATCGTACCCGCGACCTCGTGCTCAGCTGCGGTATTTTCAGCGACGTACCAATTGCGTACTCATTTATTCTGACTGATGAAGAAACCGCGCGAAATATGAAGAATACCACGTGACGGCGCTTCTGCCTGCACTATAAACCAGCTCCCTCGAACAGGCTCCCTCCGAGTTAGCCAGAATGAAATAGAGAAAAGAAAACGAAGAAATCGCGACCGAGTTTCTGCCTTATCTGCAACACGCGCTCCGCGAAACTTGCTGTTGATGCCCCTTCCATGCCATTATCAAAGTGATGCGCTGTCTCTCCGGGCGTCTGACACGTACGCAAAGCAATTGCTTTCGATCAGCTTATTCGAGGGCGCTGCTTTATGATGCTGGTGGGAGCGCCGTCACGAGGTAATTTTCATATTTCGCGGGGTTTATTCGTCAGTCGGAATAAATGAGTACGCAATTAGTACGTCGCTGAAAATACCGCAGTTAGATGCTCCTCGTGGGTGCCTAGAGTGCCTCATTGACACTGTAATGAATGGGACGGTATTTCTCGAGTTAAATAAATCATTGCAATTAATTACTCAAATATAATTAACGAAAAATTACTAACCGCTACTCTACTGTACTGGAAATGTTATGCATAGGTTTTCTTTTTTTAACGTTGGTGCATGCCAGTTGGAACACCCTGTATATCGGGTCCTGGAGTATTTCATCACCACGACCATAACAATTCCCAAGCTGACATGTCTACTATATATCGGGGCCGTGGGTATTTCAAGCTGGTCTGAGCGGTTTTTCTTCTTCACGCATCTGCCCATGTACGCTGTGAGTGAATACACTGAAATTGAAACACTAGTGCACGAGTGAGAGTCAGTGCGTGGGGATGTGAGTTTTTGAGCAGACGTGTGTAGATAAAAATGTTTGATTGATTATGAGGTTTAGTGCGCCGACGCTACACGGGCGATGAGGAGCGACGTAGTGAAGGGCTCCGGACTAAGTTTAACCACCTGGGGATCTTTAACGTGCGCCGAAATGTCGAACACACGCGGCCGTTTTTGCTTAGATAAGAAGGTGCTATAGCGGACAGGGTGGGTATGGAAGGATAAGTAGACGGGGTTTCGGGTGTCATGAGACCGTTGACGTGGGAGTGCGACGGACCTGAGAACGGAACTACGACTCTTGCGACATCACCCGAGACAGTATGCGACTTCCGATTTTCCAGAGAAGCTGTTGCCGCCATCCGAAACCACGACGTTCGGCATTGAGAACGCAACCCCAGCCGGTCAGGGGCTTAACATCCATTAGACAGTATTCTAGGTTTTTTGCAAAATGCAAACAGGATGCTTTGCCCAAAATTTGCCTCTGCAGCTGCGTAACAAAGCAGATTTCACGCCACGTGGTATGAATGAGTAACGAATGGTGCTTGAGACAGAATGTGATGTTTCTTTTTCTGTTTTTTTTTGTGTGTGTGTGTATGCGGCTTGTATTGTTTACTCCGCTACTTAGGTACACCACCCACAGAAAGGAGGCGTATCGAAATCTTTGTCGAATATTCGCCTACGCAGTTTCGAAACAAGCTACCGAGTAAAGCTCACTTTATAGATCGGCGATTTAGAGCTCCACGTGTTCCACGACAGGCGCCGTGTCTCCGCGTTGACTCCGAGGCCCATGACGACGGCCGGACCTTGGTTGGCGTGACGACGACGACGACGCGCTGCTGGCGACGAACCGGCGAAATCCGAACGGGCGGCGGCTTGCTTTCACAAAACCCAGCCGGCGTGTCAATCGTCTCACGTGGGGTCTGGACCGTCGAGCACGACACCGGCGCAGGTGGACGCCAGCGTTTCGACGACACTTCGCCCGCACCACCCACCACTCACGATACACGCGACGAGGCGTTCAAAGCGGTTCGCACAAGCGGCCGGCGAAGGAGGCCGTCGCCGACGTTGGTCACCGCGCGCGCCTGAATAGAAGCGACGTCGAGGCGGGGACGCACACGTGCGACGCACCTGCGCCCGGTATACACGGTAACACACAACAACACTCAGGTGTCCAGCACGGGCCGGGTCGAAGAAACTCGGCGGCGAATCGAAGCGACTGCCGCGAGAGGCCCGACCTTGGAGACGAACCAGGAAGCCGCAGCGAACGCGCGAAGCGGAGCCGGCGCTTAGTCTCTGCCGGGCGTGGCTTTTAAAAATAGACGACGGGGGACAGCACGCGAGAAGCAGCCGGCGGTGCGCTCGAGTCCGCGGGGCTGGAGAACACGGGCCGTTCCTACACACACAACACGCTCACAGCGTTGTTCCCGAGTTCGCGCGCGCAGTGCCGGCCAAAAGATCCAGTGTCACGAAAGAATGCGCGCGGCGAAGCCGGGGTTGTTTCGCGAGCGGCCAGGTGGGTTTCCTTAGAGCGGCGGCGGCGGCGGTCGACAGTGTGTCAGGGCCGACTCACGCAACATATGCGCGCATGCGGCGGCGTCGATCCGTGCGCGCGCGCGCAAACCAGCGCTACAGGCGAGCACTCAACAAGTGGTGTGCTTCCCGCGTCGTCTGTCGCTCGACGTTCGACGGTTCGACGACGCCAGTCGAATTGCGACGCCGCAGCCACCACCACCGGTCGCGCCGCAGACCGCACGCAGCAGGACGCCGCCGGCGATGCTGGCGACGCCACATGGATGTTTTCGTCCCCCCCCCCACCATCCCACGCCGCGGCGTTTTCTCGGAATCACCCTCTCCGAATCCCTCCTCCTCCTCCTCCTTGATCCAGCCTCTCTCTTCTCCTCATCCCTGCCTTGAGTCACGTGGCCCGGCGCGTTATCCAGCACTTGACCGATATCCGCGGGAGACCAGCTGCCCCCCCGTTGCGCGAGAAAGAGAGACCACGGGCGCGCCCAAGGCGACCACAACACTCACGGTCGCCTTCAAGCAAGGGCGAAGGGAATGTCTTCGCGAGCCGTCTTCAGGCTCCGCGGTATCGCTACGGTCTTATTTTTGTCTGTAGAATGTGGTTAATACATCCAATACAGTCTCGCGCCCTTAAAATCACAAAACAATGCCGCACGGAGGAACACGAAACTGACAATGTCTCAGAAACGGAGAACCATGCATTTGGACGAAAGAGCATTAAACGAAATAGCTTTCTGTGATGTTATGTAACTAAGATGTGGTAATGTTTACAACGCCTTCTTTCAACAAGAAACGATAGCAACATGCATACAGCGCCGTACTGCTGCGAGAGAAGTATAAAGGAGCGCAAAGAAGGCCATGTTCGCGCTCTTCAGCGCTCCGATTGCCGTCTAAAGGCTGCCAATAATAGTATAAACATATCTAAACATCTAAAAATACATATAACTAAATGTATAATTATATAAAAATATAAAAACCACTAATAAAAAAACTGCTATTGTGATGCGTGCGACACCCGCCGGCAAGAACAAAAAAGGTAACAGGAACGGCAACACTAACATGAATTGAATGACTGCACTGCTGAATGAAAGAATGACGAATGAATTCAAAGAATACATGAATTGAGCAGCGAATGAATGAACTGAATGAATTTATGAACGACTTGAATGAATTAAATAGAAGGAATGAATAGCACAAACTAATAGTAAAGAAAAGTAAACGACCCGAAATAGTAAAAGAATTTTTTAAAAAATTAAATGAAATCGAATGATATGAAACGAAACGAATGAAATGAAAGACATGCACAACCGATTTATTCCGTTGTACTCTGTTATATTGTCTTTGCGGGCTCGATCTCACCAAAAACAGAATGTGTTTACATTCTACGAAGAAGTGTTGTCGAGGGGAACGATCGGGAAAGAAAAAAAAAAAGAAAACAACCTGTTCCGCGACGCTCTGTGTCGGCATGTAGAAGTAAAGCCCGCAAAAAAAAAAAAAAAGGAAAAATCAAACACTTAACGAAGAAACAACAGAATCAATTCGCGCTTTGACTCGCTGCTAAAGAACGTAACTCGGGCAGTAGGGGCTTGCGTGTTCCGACGGTAATAAAACGACAAATTTATTTTGCATTCCAGGTTAAGTTTCTACTCTTTGGTGTGGTCGACGACGACGCAAATTTAAATCATGCTTTGGATGTATAAAAAAGATCTCTGTGGGCGGTTGAAAACGTTGTGCATCGATAAAGTTGTATGCCTTACTTTACGAAGTACTATAGAACGTTAAAAATGAGCAAATTGCGGGATTATAAGTTGGAATTAGAAATTTGTCTCCAATACAAAACAGACATCGATTTATTAAGAATGAATAATATCACACACACAAAAAAATCTCAATGAATTAAGAAACGAACTGATAGTGAAAACTCGGGTTAGAACAACTTACGGTGATCAACCATTATATTAATAAAATACCGGGACTCTTGAATCAATGGCCTACATTGTTTGGTCTGCATCAAAATGCTACTTCGCTGCATAGGTCTAAAACCAAAACAAGAAAAAATTATTCCGATTAAGCAACACAGTTGGCAAACTGAACAGTTTATTTTCTCTCTCTCTCTCTCTCTCTGAATACATTACATTGGGCGATTATTTAGCTTACTTCTCTTGTAAACGCAATATGTTGCATTATTTCTCATGCAATCGCAGGAAAATATTGTGCCTTTTATTTTGCAAGTCGTTATCTAAATGTTCTTGAAAACGTTTTTTCTTGTATACAATTTCCTAACTCATACGACTATTGTTTCATAAGTTTAAAAGTTCTCTTCCCAAAAATAGCTCTGTTATCTGAGAATTAAGTTTTGTTCTGCCAGTTACATTTGTTTGATGTGCTATTATGCGTTACGGGCCGTCGCAAAGCTTCGTACGGTCAGGCATTTAATTGCCTTTAGCATTGTTACCTGATAAAGCAAACTTGTAAAAAATTGTCTCGAACAAAATGCAAACTTCCGGCCAAGCGACACGACAACCGTTACATGGAAAGAAGTGCACGAGCATGCTGTCATAGCTATCAAATTTACAAAAAAGACCAAACACTTTTTTTTTTGCTGACGGAGAGCGCACGCAGGGCAAAATAAACAACTTTTTTTTTTGGCTGGAAAGTAAATGTGTCCTTCACTCCCAGATTCACAAAATTACTGATTTTACGACAGCCTCTGTATACTGTCCCCGTTAGGCTATAAGTGCATTCCAATTCGACTTTAATGCATCCTCCAAAGCCCGAAGCCTAAGGAAAAAAAAAACAATCCCGGGCCATCTCCACTAACGCGAACCCTGGGGAGGGGGATGCATGCAGTGGCATAAGTGGATTCTTGGCGCCTTGGCGTTTTTGCCAACGGAGATGCAACCGTTGGGGAGTAAAGGTGCTGTAAAAGCCGCGTGTCTTTGAAGCACGAAGCTCTCTAGCGAGAGGCGTAAACAAGTGTCCCGGTGTTTCTTCAGCACGCGTTGCACTGCAGCGCGAGGTGTAAACGAGTTTCCCGATGTTCTAGTACCGTGACTACCTCAGACGACGAGTACGACGACGACAGGAGACGCCAACAGCCCTAGCCCCTAAGGGGCTTCGCCCCTAATACAAAGTGGCTGGTGCACTACTACTCTGAGCCGCGGTCACACACCCCCTGTATACGTCTACGCTCGAGCACGTGGTCGATCATGAAGAAATGCGGGCAACGGCTCCTCGTCTTCCCCTCCTTCTCTCCTACGCATAAAAAAATCGATACTTCTTCTCCACGTGGAGCAAGCGTATTCGAAAGGGAGGAAGGCCGTTGAACCTTTGTTGTGTGTGTGTACATCCCACAACTCGCGCGCTGTCGGATGACTAAGGCGACCCCGTGACACAGCGCCGCGATCGACCACCGGATTCAAGGCTCTCCGTTACCCCGGTTACGGGAAGCGACGACCTCTCCCGCACGCCATGGAGCCGCTATGGGAAACAATACATTTGTAGAAACGGCCCCAAAAAAACTGGGAAACGAAAGGCCAATTGTGCGCGTTGGCTCGCTGCCATGCGAGTTCAAGGCAGTGCATCTGCAGTGCCATTTGCGCTGACAGATATCTAATGACGGAAAAGCAGAGGGAGGAGGGGCAGCCGCCCCCCTTCCCCCTTCCCTTCGAAACTAACACTGCCGAGCTAACGGAGCGTGTCATCCTCCCATTTGGCCATGCTCCAAAGCCTGCCGCCCTTCATGACAACTGACCTCGAGAGGTCAGTTTAGATTCGCTACTGGCGATATGCACTGCACACGCCGCTGAAGGCACAATCATGTGAGCTACGCTAATTTCAAGCGCGCACATTTAAATTTCTTTGAAAGAGAAGTTAGATCGGCTCAGAGCTGTATAAACGAGGATGGTATAAGTGACGCTTAGGGATAGGAGACGAGAACGTAAGTTAGGGAAACATCCATGCAGAAGATAGGGCTCAAATATGGAAGCGGAGTTGGGCCGGGCGTGTCAATACGGATGGACTGACTACATGTTGGCCACTCGAGAAAACGCAGCCTGGGGGACGCAGTGAGAAGTAGGTAGACAGAAAAATTGGCGGAGAGCAGTACGCGTGCGCTAATTAGGGAGCAAATAATGGATGCGGAAGACGCAGGATACGAGCGCATTTGGAAGTCTATTGGAGAGACCTCTGTCTTGCAGTACACAGCAACTGGATGCTGCTACTGATGAAGACAATGAATTTTAGCATGCTTATTCGCTAAGATGCGTTCGCCCAGAGTAGCAAGGAATTCTTTTAAAGCGAATCATCGGACAGACTGCACCAGAGTGATTCGTTTGGTTTAAACCCAGCGCGCAGACATGGGGACAATCCTTAACATGAACTGCTTGGCACGCACACTCAAGCTTACAGGGACTGTTCTAGAACCCAAACTAAGCTTACACCCCAGCGAAGCTAGATTCGTATGGAGAAGCGTAACGGCAGGAACAGCGAGTCGGCGAGGGGCCCCTGACCCTTGTCCACCTGGCGGGGCCCCCGGCCGTCATGACTCGTTGGGACATTGCCGGGGGTGAAGGAGTCTGGCGGCATGTCCTGCCACAGGCGGTTGCGAGTTGAGCTTCCACCGTGGCTGTGGAAGGCACCATGTGCATTCGTGTGCCTTGGTGGCGCCGGGCACCTACCGGCAAAATAGGTACAAGCGACTTCCCGGCCTGGCGTTCGGCCCTTGTGTGGGACTACAACGCTTGGGAAGCTCACCCGGCTTGCACGGGATATCGTCCCTATGGAAAGGGGCGGCTGCAAAAACGCAAGAACTTTTTTTTTTTTGAGGGAGTTGTTGGCCAAAAAATTGTCAATTTTGCGCAGTGCGCGAAAACACCGACGGAAAGCAATCCGCAGAGTTTGCTAATAAAAGCTCGTAAAACAACGCATTTGGTGTCATACCAAGTAAATGTTTCCACCAAAATGATTTCACTATGATGCCTTTGGTACCTTTGTTTGTCCTCAGACCAACCGAACAGTACTTTGGACACCTACATGACATCTACAGGTTTTTTTTTTAAGTGCGAATGCACTTTATAAGCGACCCCAAACCTTCCACCGCCGGCGGCGGCGGCGGCGGCGTCCGCAGTCCTCCTCTCCATAGCAACGGCATGGAGCGGAGAGGAGCGTCGGTAGCAACGGCGCGGTGACGTCACTTCACCACGTGACCGCGCTCGCTCCGCCTCCTCGCCGCGGCTGCGCGGGTGCGCGCCGCTCCCCGCACCGCTCCTCGCGCCGTGACGTCATGGTATGACGTCACAGCGCGCCTCCTCTCCCCAGCAGCTGCCGCGCGCCTCTCTCTCCACCGTGACATCACACTCTCTCCTCTCCCCCTCGCTCGGCTGCAGCTGCCGTGCGCCGCTGTCCCTCTCCCCTTGCGCTCGCCTCCTCTCTCAGCCACCTGGCTCGGCGCGCTCGGCGCGGCGTACCCCCCTATATATGCAGCGATAAACTGCCAGACCTCCGTGGGTCGGCTCGCGCGCGCTCACGGGCGAATGCCAACGGATTTTAACTTTACTCCCTTTCATAGCATCACCCCGTGCATTCGCACTTAACCATGTTCACCCTCGGGGAAATGCTTGGGAGTTTTTTTTTGTTCCTATCAAAGGCTAAAATGAGATGTCGAAGGGGTAGGGGAGGGTTAGTATGCAAATCATAATGTGGCTTCGGATACACTTACCTCTTCCCTAACCACTATTTTCCCCGCGTACTGACGCATTCAGACGTTTGAGACAAACCGAATGCTAGACTACTTTGGCGGTTTCTTCGCATTTGGTTTTTGCTGCCGTCGGATATCACATGTTCGCGGACGACCCGAAGACGGCTGCATGACACAACTATACGTGCTTGGAAAAGAAAACATGGATGAACCAGAACAGAGAGAGAGAGAGAGAGAGAGAGAGGGGAAAGGGGAAAGGGGAAAGAATTCACGGATGTGACATTGTGACATACGCTAAGTATTTTTTAAACGGACGACTTTTTTTTTCAGGGACAATTGGTCTTACCACAAAACTAAGAACCCTATATATAACACGTTGGACAGGCAGAAGACGCACACACGAGTCAGAAAGCACATGCTCTTGTGTCGTCTGTATATAGCTCTTCTGTCTGTCCGTCTTATCCGTCGCCATGCCAGTTATACAGAGAATAAAGCGTAGCTTGCAACCTCTTTCAGCCTAAAGTAACGACCAATGAAGTGTCATCAAATTTTCGCGTCATTGTACAACCTACGGCTATTCATTCCGGGTCACTACCACAACAAAGCTCACTAATGTGGCCCTAAGCTTTACTCAAGTGACCGCATTGCGCCAAAGAATAGACCACGGGGTGGTCGCTTTTTTACTCTCTCCCCTCTGTCTCTCTTTTTGCGTGGTACTCACTATAAAGCTGCATACAATTTCGTTAGTATGCATCTACTAAAAGAAAAAGATCTGATTGATTTATTGATTGTGGGGGTTTAACGCGCCGACGCAACGCAGGCGATGAGGCGCGCCGTAGTGGAGGGCTCCGGATTAATTTTGACCACCTGGGAATCTTTAACGTCCGCCGAAATCTCGTACACACGGGCGTTTTTGCTTTTCGCCTCCATCAGAAAAGCGGCCGCCGCGGCCGGGAATCGAACCCGCGACCTTGTGCTCAGCAGCGCAACGCCTTAGCCACTGAGCCACCGCGGCGGGTAAAAAAGAAAAAGATCTATCCGCGCCCCCACACTGCCTCCTTTCCTGTCGGCTTCATTCTAACATTTGGAGCAATACATATGAAGCTGCACTTGGAGATACACTTGAACCTACCTACTTGAAGCTACAGTTAGAGCTTCATTCGAAGATAAACTTGGAGATACAGATTAATCTTCACTTGGAGGTGCATTTGAAGCTACGCTGAGACTTCCAAGAAGCACCGCAGTTTTGTTTTTGTTTTCTTGTGAATCGTCACGGCCGTAGACGTCGCATCCATCACTCCTAACAACGTAATGAGACTCATAAGACGATTTACCCGCCGCGGTGGCTCAGTGGCTAAGGCGTTGCGCTGCTGAGCACGAGGTCGCGGGTTCGATTCCCGGCCGCGGCGGCCGCTTTTCTGATGGAGGCGAAAAGAAAAAACGCCCGTGTGCACGAGATTTCGGCGCACGTTAAAGATCCCCATGGGTTGTCAAAATTAATCCGGAGCCCTCCACTACGGCGCGCCTCATCGCCTGCGTTGCGTCGGCGCGTTAAACCCTACAATCAATCATAAGACGATTTCTTCGCCAGTGCAGCACCTTGAAATAGAGCGGCGCCCGTAAGCGTGAAGCTTCCGACTGCGCACACCGCGTGTAGAGCCTGAAGAGGCGGCTTTTGAAAAGCCACGTGCGCTGCCACGCCCACAAACCCCCGCAGCGGAGCCGGCGATTTCGCGCGGTGACCGCAATTGCGGAGAGGTATACGGAAAAGGAACGACAGGGTCAAAGCCTCGTCTAACCCACTTTCCGGAAGGAAACGCACGTGAGAAACATGGAAGTAGCCGCCTAATAATGCTCGATACCTTCCGGTGAGCAGCGCAGGGGCCGTCTTCCCCACCCATAGCGGATACAACCTAGTCACCGCCGCGGCGGCGGAACGGACGTGACCGACAAGCCCATCCGGAGCAAAGGAGAAGAAACAAAAAAAGTTCGCTCGGCATAAAAGAGGACAACCTTGACGGGGCAACCGGTCGTGCGCCGTCGCAAGCGTCCTTGCACGACGACGACGCCGCCGCTCCTCCTCGCCCGTTACGCAACGGACGACCAACGGCGTCTAGGTAACAACAGGCCCTGCCCGCTGCGTCGACGTCAAGCCCGCGAAATAGCGAAACTGCGCGCTGAAATCAACAGCAGACGGCGATTAACAAGTTGAAGCGTAGAATGACTTCGCGGGAGCCACTGGTTGTCAATCGTGAGCGAGTCAACGGCTCTACAGCCACATAGAAGGAGGGTTTTGTCGTTCAAGAAGCGGGTCGTCACCGCCGAGCGTAAAAACGTTCAGCGGTCTGCGTCACCAACCGCAGGAAAAGCGTCGAGATCGCGCCCACGCGAACGCCCCGGGTAACAAGATGATACAAAAACAAGAAAAATTATGCCTGCGTATTTCTCAATGCGATAGCATCGTGCGGATGGTCGAGTGTCCGAAGCGGTTGCGGAATAGGCAGAGGAGGAAAACGCGGTGAGGGAGGGGAGTTCTGCGTAACGGAACCACACCTTCTAGTGAATGAGGCCTCCGAACGGCACCATCACAGTCGGATGGACGATTGACTTTATCGCTCGTTATAGATGTTTTCTTAAAAACTAGCCTTACGCTAAGGTGAAACTTCTCAGACGCTTTATCAGAAGAGTGGGATCGGAGGATGAGATCCTGGCGAAAAGGAAATTCGTAGGTTTACCAAAACTGCTATCAGGCAGAGTGACAGGGCTCGAACTGCAATCGCGAACGTGACAAACGCTGTATCAATAACACCCCCCCCCCCCCCTTCCTTTAAAACGGTATAGCGTTTCTAAGCGAACTTAAACGGGACAATTTTTCAAAAAAAGCACGTCCACCTGTCACGCCAAAATTTCAGTCTATTGAAGAGACAACTTAGCAAAATGAAGCATCTCAGACAACTTGGTTTGGTGTTCCATAATTTGTTAAAAAATTACTCTTCAAAGACTGATCACCCTTTTTCTAGCCCAGACAAGCAAGGTGATGTTCCGAAGCAAGTACTGCCGCTTCGCCTTAGTATGTACGCCGGAAAATACAGCACACTACGAGGGACGTAGTGATCTAAAGGCCGGCCGGTGTTTGCGACACGCGAGTCAAGTCATCTCGTTGGCGTGCAACGCTGCCCAGCCACGCCCTCCTCCTCGACACAGCGGTCGGCCGCGCTTTCCCTAGAAACGCCGTTCCTCCACTCTCGCCACGACTTCAAAATAAAATTCCCAGACAGCCTTGCTACGTGCGCAGAAACTTTTAGACGTTCATTCGGACGCCCATCGCAAGCCTTTTCGCTGTTTACCGAAGAGCGCCAACTTTCCCCATAAATTTAAGCCTTCCAACTGTTCCTACTACAAACCCAACCAAGCGAAAATGCTCACGATTGTACGAATTCAGCGAAGATTAGGCTCAGATGCGACTGAATACATCCTCTGGCGCTTTACAGAAACACAAAAAGCACCAAAAACTCACTGAAAGCACCCGTCTCGACAACGATTTTCTTTTCGAATCGGACGGAAATCGTACATCCCGTACAGGATTTAAGCCCGCCAAGGGCGGGGACGCGGGAGAGTGAAAGAGCCTAGGTGCGGCGGTACGTCATGCGGCGTTTAACGATGACGTCGGAACCAGGTCAAGGTTTGACGGTAAGGTGGCTTCACTGCACTAGTTCCCTTCCCTGAAGGGCGCTTCTGCCGCAGTCACACTATAACTGCGGCGAAGCCAACTTTAACGGCGCTCGCTCGCTGGGTGTTTGCCGGAGCTCACGTCGACACATACTTATCACCGCCTAAACAATTGTTCTGCTCCCTCAGTAAGACGTTCTGCCTCAAATACGTCATTGTTGTTGCTCTGCTGCGATTTTGTTGCAAATTTGCACGAGCGGTTCGATAACTTAAGCGCGCTCAGTGGTCTCCATACTTTATTGCAGAATTTTGTCACCTGCTGATGATGAGTACAGGAATTCCAGTACTGCGCTTGATATGAGGTTACCACGTTATGCAACATCCAGAGCGCAAGAAACTGTTCAACTAATAACTAATACCGAACTACAGCGACTGTTCTTTTAGCGAAAAATCAGCAGTGGAGCACAAAGAACGACCGTTGGTTTTTAGCACTCGTCCTGTCTTTTTCCGTGTGTCCATACTTATTTACTTAAATAACTTCTTAGGGCACAGAAGTCTGCTTACGTGCTTTGAACGCGAACGCATTGTGGCTTCCTCTGGCGATACGTAAACAGACTTAAGTGCGATCGCTGATGATTCTTTTAATATTTTATGTTATGCTACATAAGCGCAGTCACCTTGACTTCGCGCCGCTACTTTTTCGGAATTAGCGTCTTTCGTGGCTGGGGCGCACCCGTTCTCTCCACGCACTGCCTTCCGCAAATCTTTTGGGTATGCCATCCCCTGCAGACGCTCAACAACGCTGGCTTTTTCGACTCATGAGGCGTTAAGGCTTTCGTTTTAATAACCTGATAGCTGTTGTGAAGTACGCAGCCATGAAAGATACGCCCAAAATATACACGTTGCAGAAATTATTTTAATAAGGAGGACCACGTATTCCTGTAGAGCTCCCCGTCTCTGATCGCAAAAATGGTGAATAGCGGTGGGCTTGCGAGCTATGGCGGGGCTTGCAGCCTGAATGATTAAAATTCACGTGCCTTCTGTCCGAAATGATGTAGTCACTGTTAATCAGCTAACCATGCGGGCTCTAAAGGTACTTACTGTAGAAACGTTAACCAAGAGGGGCTCAGTTTGGAAATGCCCACCTCAAAGGCTAGGAGCGATACTTTGCGGACGGCTAGATGCGGCCGTCGTGAAGCTTACATATTGCAAGTGTTTCCACGTCGCGGTCATGACGATATTGAATAAAACGCCTGAGGGGAGCTGCGTACGATTTTTCTATTGTAGGTTTGAAACAGTCAAAGTTCCCTTGGTTTCATTTTAACACATGTAACCAACTTTTACTTCAGAAGGGTGATCAGAAACCATCGACGCCATATTAGCCTTAAGAATAGATGCGCACCCATGCACTGCACGCGATGCGTTACCATTGCTTTTTTTCCCCCCTTCAAGGCCGGAAAAGGGATTTTTTTTGTTATTGTTGTTGCTCGTTAATTTCAATACCGATCAGCGGGCGTCCGTACCGAATACAACCATTCCGGTAAATCCCGTTCTCAAGAAGCAGTCACGTTCTTACAAGTTCTGCGCACTCCCGCGTGAATGACAAAAATAGCTGGCCGCTTCCTTTGCCAGCGCCGAGGCAGTTCTGATTGCGCTAACATTCATAGTAATATAGGAAGGGTGCTGTAAACGGCCCCTTGATTCAGCATAAGCAGAACACTCTAGTAATATATGTTCGACGGTTTCGGGTGAGCCACAGTTGTCACAGTATGGGTTGGAAGTCTGGCCTATACGATAAAGGAACGAATTTGTAAGCGCTGCATTAAGGCGAAGTCGATGGTACAGTGTCTCCAACCGGCGAGGTAGTCGTTCCGGCAGCCTCATTCTCATGTACGGGTCTATGCAATATAGAAAGGCCTGATGAAACTCCGGAAGGGACCATAAGCGGTTTCTCTCAGCCAAAACTACTGCCTTAGTCATGTCTCCAACCTGGACCAATAACACTAAGCTTGATGCTTGGACCATTCCACTCAGCATTCTCCCAGCGCAAAGCCCTGTCTGCATTATTTGAGTACCTCGAGGACATTGGCGTCGCTACAACATTGTAGCCATCTCCCTAGCGTGTACAGTCAAGTTTTTACTCAGCGCCCTTAAACAGGACTCTATTCATTTTTAATTTTTATTCTTTTCTTTTTAGTTTTTATTCTTTTCTTTTTGTCTCCTACTCTTCTTCTTCCATCTACTTCCTTTGTTTCATTCTCCCCTCTTCCCCGCAGAGTAGCATGTCGGCGAATTCATGCTGGCAAACCTGTCTGCTTTCTCTGTAATAAAGAGTCTCTCTCTAGGAAGGGTGCCGCCGATGTCGCACAGGATATGTACTGTGTCGGGGAAGGGTCAGGACAAGCAGAGACGGAAATGCTGTGCCGCCAGGAAGCTCTCTTTATGAGCCACTTCCATTTTTTTTCCATCGTCACTACTTAATGGGCTAGCGGCTTTCGTAGAAGCTGGAGAATCCGTAGAGCTTTAAACGCTGTCGCGTTAAAAAAAAAAAAAAAGAGAACTACGCGGTCAGTGATGGAGGCGACAAACAGCTGAGAAACACTCGGGTTTCTTAGCAGTAGAATCGTATGCAGAGTAAAAATAACTCTGATGTAGACTGTTTGTGGAGAAAAAAAAATACCGGGCCATCTCCACTAACGTGAAACCTGGGGAGGGGCGAAGCATGCAGTGTACAACTGTATTCTTGGCGCCTTGGCGTTTTTGCCAACGGAGATGAAACCGTCGGGGGGTAGAGGTATGCAGCTTTGCTGTGAAACAGTCTCTTGTCTTTGAAGCACGAAAGTATCCAGCGCGAGGCGTAAACAAGTGTTTTTTAGCACGCGTTACGCCCTAGTGCGAGGCGTAAACGAGTTTCCCGGTATTTTAGTACCGTGACTACATGAGACGACGATTACGACTACGACGACGACAGGAGACGCCAACAGCCCCACGGGAGCAGGGCCACTAACTGGGAAGAGCTTGAGGCGCAAAGTAAAATGCATGGTCGTTGCTGTGGCGGGTCAGCGGAAGTTGTTCGAGGAAGTTATATCCGGAGTGCCAACAAACATTAGGTTTGCGACGGAAACACGCAGGAAAGTTAAAACCCCCCGTTGGGGCCGTTAAGTAGTCATTAATTCTAGCGTTAGAGCAATTTTGCCAAAGAGGAGCTTTCTCGATATATACAAAGGAAAGTAAAAAAAATCTAGGCAAATCCCGTCGACATGCAATGTGTGAAGTGCGGCGAAACGCATTCACCGCTTCTGAGTGGCGGGCGACAGAAGCGGACTTGGTTTTCAAACCGGGATACCCAGCTTAATAAAAGCTTGCATGAATTCTGCTAGCGGCCAAACCTATTTACATTAGGCAAGTTAGAATAAAAATGAGAGCTTTGCTATATTTTTTGTAACTAAACATTTCCCATTTAACCGAATTGGATGTTTTTTTTTCTTTAGCGTTTCTTTTTGAACTGCGATTAAAATAATTTCCAGCATAACGTTTATCAGCCAAAGGTGATTTAATTTTGCATGGCAAGAGCATTACGATTACGGACGGGCACGGTGGGGGTCGGGTCGCTTCGTCCCGAGCGGGTGTTTTCCGCGCGGTCTTCAAGAAAAGCAGGGCATTACAGTAAATACGAACGCTGTCTATAGGTTAACCAGTAAATGCAGAATCCACCTAACATGTACAACTACCGACGCATCGAAAAATATATAAAATACACTGGGAAGAGAACTCAGTTTCTCACGGTCTGTTTAGGTGCGAAAAGGTTACATTTCAAAACCGTTTTTCTTTTTATTCTAGTGAAATTAGCGAGATTTTATTTAGACTTCCTTCGAATCTGCGAGAAAAAAAAAAAAGTTTCCTTACGCACGCCGAGCATTCTAGCGCAGCTTCAACGTCATGCAGAGAAGACAAAGCAAAAGCGCGTGCCAAGCGGTGAAGCCAGAAAATCGTGCGCATCCGCGCGGCCCCGCCAACTCTTCTTCTTATTGTTTACAATTCTTAAAAACTGTCGAATCTCTGAGACACAGTTCGAACCATTTTTAAGCCTAACGAAATTAGAGGGATTTTATTTAGACTTACTTCGAATATGCGAGAAAACGTACCATTCCTTCGTAAAGAGAGTCGAGAGAAGCACGTAAGCTTTCTCACACCAACGCTGCGTTAAAGTGCGTCCAACTTTCGCTGAAAGTACGTACAATCGATCGTCAAACCTTCAAATACCGAAACTGCGAACGAAAAATGGACCTAAGCGACGATTTTTTTCACGCGCGCTAATTAAACGCGTCCATATACGGACGATCTAAATGTATACCGATACGCGGTTTACGAGGTGGAGGTATACACCATTGTACTCCTCCTTCATGACCGATGCGTGCATTGTCTTATTTAAAACCGTTCCTTTTTCGCGATTTTCGAACAACCGTTTGGACACTCACGGTGGCCTCTTTTCTGACAGAAAGTAAAAGCGAAAACGCCCGTGTGTTCGAGATTTCGGAACACGTTAAAGATCCCCAGGTGGCCGAGATAAATGCGGAGAACTTCACTTCGGCACGCCTCATCGCCTGCGTTGCGTCGGCGCGTTAAACCCTACAATCAATCAATCAATCACATCAACCGTTTTGACACAACGGAAGTCCGGTTTCGCGGACACGCCGTGTGTCTAGAGATCTTATCCGAGCTTTCCGGTCGGCCAACCGGTCTATGGGAAAATGCATTAGTTTTTTGACAGGACACCGTGGGTCCCACTAAGAAAGCTTTCGCTTTAAAAAAAACGTCCTCAGTTTTCTCCCGCACGTTCGGCTTTTCTGCACCGCTCCAGCGTTATGAGACAAAACCAACACACGAACACATTTTGCGCAGTAAAGCTAGAAGATAACGCGCATGCAATGTGAAATCCATTCTTTCTTTTATTGCTCGTTCTTTTAGATGCGACGGCATCTCTTTCACTCGCCCTGTCCCTCCATACGGCGTTGTCGTTGTCCGTCCACACCCCTCCCCCATTCTCCTCGCCGCGCGAGCTGCGCTCTCCGCCGCTCACCCCCTCTCCTCTCCGATAGCGAACACTCTCTCGCGAGGGGCATTGGATTGGATTCGATTGGGTTGGCTTGGATTGAATTGGATTAAAGGGGATTGTGTTGGATTGTGTTGCGTCATAGCCGCGCCACGTTGCGTCATAGCCGCGGCAGGGGGTTCACGGCACGTTTCAAGCGATGGGAGAATCAACCTAACGGAAACAACAACGGAACCCCCTATATATGCGTCGCATCTACACAGGGGTTCCCGCGAGAGGAGGTGGGAGTAATTTTTAAACATTATAAAAAATCTTCAAGTTGCATTTCTAGCTATTCTTTAATCCTAATAAAATTAGTAGTATTTTATTTTAAACTTCGAATATGTGAAAAAAAAAATTGCCCGCGCATCTCTGCTCACTGCGTTGCAAATGTAGTTTCAAGACGACAGTCGACTGCGCCCCCGCCAAGTAAACCAATCCAAGTTTACCGCGTTCCACTGCTCCCCTCCGAGGCTCTTCTGCACGCGCAACTCAGCCGCCATCTACCGGAACCTCTCATTACTGCTGAACAACTTGGAATGCCGCCAGGAGCTACATATAGTGGCGCGGGCGACAGCAGGCGACGGAGTGAATTATTATTTTTGTGCAGTGGATGTAGCATTGAATTTGCTATCGCAAAAATCAAGCATCCCGAATTTATAATAAAGGAACACTGCAAATATCACTTGTGTATTCATTTTCTACCTATTTGCATAATATTTTGTTGTTGTTCAACAATATTGACAAGTCTGAACACTGCCTCCAGATCTAGATGCTTACGAATGGTAGTGGGTATATAAACCTATTGCGCAGCATCTGGTTCACTTTGGCCGGGCGGCTGAATCGAGTGATAGACAGACCAAAATTTCTGCGTTCAAGTGGCCCAAGAAAGACTCTCAGCTCCCTCACGCACGTTAGCTTTCTTGCACAGCTTCCGCGTCATGTGGCAAAACCAACACACGCACACCAGCCATACGGTGAAGCCAGAACATTATGAGCCTCCGAAGGTGAAAACAATCATTTCTTTTATTGCTTGTAAGTTGTGAATAATGTAGAATCTCGAATGTACGGAGCAGTAAATGCGTTTGCACTGAATCGAATTCCAAACACTACTTACGAAGTGTTCGAAATTTCGATTAATCGCATTTCTAATACCCACTTGCAGTGCCTAAGCTTTCCCTGACACAGGTTTTTTTTTTCGGTTTTTAAATACATTGTCTGTCGGACAACAGCAGCTGTCAGCGTAGTATACCTATTACCCAGAACTAAAAGCAAATAAGACTGACATCTCGTACAGGTAACATGTTTTAATTACCATCACCGAACAACCGAATTGGTCGCCCGCTCCAACTAATTGCTTTCACGATTTCACAAAAATATTACGATTGATCGGCCGGGGGAATAAATCGTAATTTACTGTTTCATGCTATGGACCATGCGCAGTCTCTTCGCAGTATGCGGAAAGCGCAAGCACACGTGAGGGAAAATACAAATATGCAACCGAGAGTAAAAGGGGTGGGTTTTTACAAAAAAAAAGGAAAAAAAACTAGGTAAAAACGGTTTCGGAGAGAGGCGAAATAAAAGCGAACACTAAAACAAAAATGTCGACTAGAACAGTTGTAAGCCCAGCAGAAACAAAAATTGGGCCCATCTCCCCGCGAGGGGGACTCGAGTAAATGCGTCGCATAGGGGGTGGGTGTATTGCGTTAACGTTTAGTGTTTGGGGAGTTGATGGTAGTGAATGCGTTGTATCAGCAGCTTCCTGACGTAGTTTGAATGAGTCAAGGATATAAGGCGCGTTCGTAGCCTCCCATTCTGTGTCGGCTTTGTGGCGCAGTGGGTAGAGCACCATGTACATTGCGTTGCGCCCGCAGGGTCGAGGGATCGAAACCAGGCGCCGGATAGTATTTTTTTTTATATAGTGTAGGGGGAGGGGTGCGGACTACGACTACGGACGTCAACGCGGGTGACATCGTGAGTTACTGAAATGCTCTGCATTTAAAATGTACCGATAGATGGCACGCGAGTAGTGCGTACTCGGGAAAGTTGAGTTCAGCGAACCTCCATTGTAGTCATTATGGGAGGAGCGACAGTGGAGGGTGAGATCATGAGGGGCTCTAGTTGGGGAGAGGAGAGGCTTTTACGTAGCAGGGTCTTCTGACGACATTTGCGGCGAAACAAGCAGATACGTGGCCAACTTTTTATATCCTCTCTTCTCCTTAACGCTGCAAAGCAGCCGGGTTGGTGGAAATGGCTAAAGCAGCCGAATCTGGGATCCTCCTCAAGCATATATCTCAAATAATTTCGAGTGACTGCAGAACCGTGCTGTCCGCTTCATTTTTTTCCCAATTATTCAACATTTTCAAGTGTCACAGCATTGAAACAGCGTGCTCAACTGTGGATAAGTTTTGTCTTCGCCGCGCACATGTTCGCCTGTCACTATTCCACAAAATCTATACTTGAACACAACACTTCACACAAATTTCTTTCAGCCTCCATCAGCTCCATCAGCACATCACTATATTTCAAGGGATGTTTGCTTCACCAATTGCGATGCGTTGAATTGCATTGTTCGGTGAAACGTACTGCTGTGCATCCCGCGCTTTCATTTTTTTTTTTTTTGCGCTTTAACTGCAGGCCTTTCTTTGTTTGTTCTCTTACCGCAGTGTAAATTCTTTGCATTTGTAAGTGCTTTCCTTGCGCACGCGCAATCCGTTTACAAGTCAAAACTGGTTTTTCCTAACAACACTTTGCATTCCTGACGTATTTTATCGTATGGAAGTGTTTTTTTTTATTGTATTACTTTTTTCCTTCTCTAGTACTGTTGTCAACATGCGCACGTTCACAGACTCTGTACGCCCCCCCCCCCCCCCCCCTCACCCCCCAATGGTACACAATCCATTGAGGACCTCTAGGGGTACTATGAAATAAATAAAAATGAATAAAGACTACAACTGAGAATAGTAGCACCGACGTGCCGGCGTTAGTCATTCGTCACAAAAACGGACAGCGTGCTAACCCGACCTCACTATTATTGCTCCACACAACAAACGAAACAACGAAACAACCAACAGCAAAAGGAACGTGGGATCGTGTTATATCCATTCTCACACTCTCGACGCTTTCAAAACAATAACTCGAGTGAAACGTGAAACTGCCGAAGCGACGCGTGAATAACGACTTTGCCGCGTGCGTGAACGGGGACTATATATAGTTCACCCCATTTGAAAAGCTCGAAACAATCGCGAACTTCAAGAAAGAGCCGCCGACATTCGTGTACACACACACACTAGACAAAGCAGGTGAGCGGATAATTTGACTCGTCGTAGTAGATGCATCGGCTAAGCGTCGCAGCTGCATTTTTCGGTTCAGGAAGCAGCGACTGTCCTGTTCGCTGTAAAATGGCTCGCGCGACTGAAACCACCTGAACGTATTTTATACCCCTGTCACACGGCAGATCTAATGACATTCAGAGCAAATGTCATTCGCTCTAAATGTCATTAGTTCGGCGCTACACGAGAATACCGAATGACATTTGAGGCGAATGACATTTAGCGGCTAACTGAGGTCCCGGACCTCAGTTATACCCCTGTCACACGGCAAATCTAATGTCATTCAAACTGAATGACATTAGCTGTAAATTACACTCGGCTCAGCCGTGCGGGTCTACACGGCGGAACAAATGCCATTTGATTGTGATAGCGGTGACGATTAGCGAGCTCGCAAAACCGCAAAATTACATTTCAAGCGCATCTAGAATGTTTTCACACGTAATATTTAAAAACAAAAAACGTAACAAAGGAATTATTCCTTTGTTACGTTTTTGTTTTTTTGGCCGAATGAGCAGCCTCGACAGCAGTAGCGCGTGCTATACCGGAAAATTCACTAATAAACCAAAGAATACTGTTTCTAAAAACTGTCAGCAAACTGATATTTTCTTCTTTGTGTTGTTGTTCAAATAAAGAAAGACAAACAAGTACTAACAAAAAAGAAAATCTCGTCCCCAGTGCGCGCGCTACCCTAATCCGGATTTTTTGCAGACTTGTCTCAGCTTGTGATGTCTATTGATGTCACCTAAATCGGTGGTTTTCTTGTTTCTATTTTAGAAAATCATCAGTTGTTACGTTCTTAAAAAATATTAGGTGTGAAAACATTCTAGATGCGCTTGAAATGTAATTTTGCGGTTTTGCGAGCTCGCTAATCGTCACCGCTATCACAATCAAATGACATTTGTTCTGCCGTGTAGACCCGCACAGCCGAGCCGAATGTCATCAACAGCTAATGTCATTCAGTTTAAATGACATTAGATTTGCCGTGTGACAGGGGTATTAAAGTGGGATTCCGTCGTGTCACTCATCATCCGAGCGATAAGTTGTGAGCTAATTATAGGGCCTGCCGCGAGCGTGCCCCGTTCACGTTTCACATATATATATATATATACAGAAAGATAGGTCGGCAGTCTACAATGCCAGAGGAGGCATAGGGGTGTGGTTAGGCTCTTTTCTTATTCACTACGGTTAATTAAGTAAACATTATTTTTTTTTTTAATATACAGAAGAAAGAAAGAAAAACACGCGCCCAGAGTGGGGACCGAACCCACGCCTTTCGATTACATGTCGAATGCCTTACCAATTCGGCTATCTGGGCGACTGTGTTCTCCTTCACTTTCTGGGCTATTTATATTTACTAGAAGTGTATCTGACGCTTGAGGGTGGTAGCCAGCGCCACTCTGACTACACGGGGAGAAGGGGACCTTCTTTTCAATCCCCGGGGCGTGACTCGAACGGCTGTAGGGTGGTAGCCAGCGCCACTCTGACTACACGGGGAGAAGGGGACCTTCTTTTCAACCCCCGGGGCGTGACTCGAACGGCTGTAGACGTTCGAGTCACGCCCCGGGGGTTGAAAAGAAGGTCCCCTTCTCCCCGTGTAGTCAGAGTGGCGCTGGCTACCACCCTCAAGCGTCAGATACACTTCTAGTAAATATAAATAGCCCAGAAAGTGAAGGAGAACACAGTCGCCCAGATAGCCGAATTGGTAAGGCATTCGACATGTAATCGAAAGGCGTGGGTTCGGTCCCCACTCTGGGCGCGTGTTTTTCTTTCTTTCTTCTGTATATTTAAAAAAAAATAATGTTTACTTAATTAACCGTAGTGAATAAGAAAAGAGCCTAACCACGCCCCTATGCCTCCTCTGGCATTGTAGACTGCCGACCTATCTTTCTGTATTTCCTCAACGAGCCCCTCATTTCCTTACTATATATATATATATATATATATATATATATATATATATATATATATATATATATATATATATATATATATATATATATATATATATATATAGTCTGGAAACAATAACAAGAAAAAAACTCGCAAAGAGCGCGAGAAAATATGGTAAGTAAACACAAAGACACACGAGAAAAACATTCAAAAAATAAAAGTTTACTGAAGTTTCAGAAAGAGGACTTAAGAAAGGAAGTCCTCTTCCTGAAGCGTCAGTAAACTTTTTGTGTGTTTTTCTCGCGTGTATTTGTCTTTACTTATATATATATATATATATATATATATATATATATATATATATATATATATATATATATATATATATATAAGAGAAGAAAACTTCGAACAAGGGGTAGAAACCAATATTGTTGCCAACGTTTCAGCAAAGCAACGTTTGCTGAAACGTTGGCAATAATCGTGGTTTCTACCTTGTTCGAAGTTTTCTTCTCTTGTCTCTTGTGTTCTCTACCATCTTCAAAGTTTTATTGCTCCCTATATATATATATATATATATATATATATGAGAGAGAGAGAGAGAGAGAATAGTCTTTAATGATACTGGTGAGGGTAGCCTGGCCAAGGCGCCTAGCTTGCTACACCAGATGTATAAAAATAAAAAAAAAGAAATCGATGAAGAGATGATGATAATGACTGTGATGAAGATGACGCGCTCATTAAGAGAGTCCTGTTTAAAGAGTCTGATCAGGTCATGTGCTTCGCAGGAAAGACAGTAGAGCTGTTGTCGCTCGAGATGCTCGTTTAGAGTACGTCCAAGGGCCTAGCACGTCACTGAGAGTTGCGCCTCTAGACAGCGGAAGACCCAAGGACACTAAAAGGGACGTTCTGGCGGCTCTATACCGCGTACACTCACATAGCACGTGGTTCAAGTCCTCGAGGTCAGACGCACTTGTGAATGTAATAGTGAACGTGAACGAACGTTTCGACCGAGGCCCGGCAGACGATCAGAATAACTTACCCATATAAAAAAGAACCCATAATTAGGTAGGAAAAAGCTACGGAAAGAAAAATTTAGTTCTTAAAAAAATGTCTAAAAAAATTCCGTAAAATTACAGGGCGCTGCAGTCGAGGTGTGCTACTCGACCTATACATTTCAAAAAGGAGGGCCCCTCGTGCGGCGGACTAGTCAAATTTCAAGGTACTAAAGTGATACTTCCCTCTCTCCTGCTCATAGAAGCGCCGTTTGCGGAAACATTTCTTGCACGAAACGACGCGCGCAAGAAATGGTCTGACTGGTCTCACGTCTTATTTACCCCACCTTCCCTCGTATAACCCGCACTAGTAACTGATTGGAGCAAAGTTAAAACGCGAGTGATACGCGAATTTCGACCCAAAGTGCCGCTTCACTGCAGTTACTCGTTCCTTCTCCTGCTCTATTCTATCCGGCTTCATACGCAGAAAGCGGAGTTTCGCTGTTCAGACTGGGTCATGGTGTCCTCATGTCTTTATCGTGAGCGCGTTTCACGTTCAAGGCTACATAGCACCGTTCACAAGAGTTCTGAAGAGGGTCCGATAACTGGGGACGCCGGTGACACAATGTGAGAAAGGAACCTCTTACAGCCCAGCACTTATCTAAGGGTACTCAGCACGACGGACGTGTCTCGCCGCACAGCGAAAAGGTTTTCGGTTCTCTGTCAAATTCACTGCAACCATTTTCTTTCTCATTTTGTCTCATTTTCTGAACGCCTTTTTTCATTGACTCATTGGGATTCCCTATTGGCGCATTGGCTTCTATCCTCCCCTTTTCTCAATGGACGTTTATTCAACCAAACAACCAATCGTTTAAAAAAATATATGCACCCCTTCGTCTAACGACGACAATGGTTGAGCGCGAAGCTCTCACGTGAGGGATTCGGTTGTCGTCTGACTTTGGCTCGCAGACGGTTTGGACTTTGACTTGTTGAACTTTTGATCACAGCCGCTTTGATGACTTCCACCCTTCGCTATTTGATTTCGCGCGAAAAAAGCTTCGCGTTAAACCGTCGCCGTTCTTAGACGGAGGGGATGTACGATTTTTCGGTCTAATTTTGCACGTCTATGCACCCCCTTTCCAAATCCAAACTGCTGTGACGAAAAAAAAATGAAAATTTTCTGTGACGTCATAGAAAAGTTGCCGGAGAGTGAATAGGGGTCGCCACTGCTGCGCATGTTTTCTTTAATATCTCCATTGTTTGTTAGAAGTTTGCAATAAAATTTGTCTCATTGTTACCGAGACAAATCAGTCTTTTTAATGAACAAAACCTATATTTTGTCTTCATGGCCTCTTTAACGGAAGTTCTAGAAATACGCTCTCGTTGCTCTCGTGGTCCTTGAACAGTGGATCGCGCTGATACGTTCGTCATCAGAATAAACACAATGTAATTGCACCACCTATATATGAAGCCTGAAAACTTGGTGCATCACGCAGCAATTACGTTGGTACGATTTTTTTTTATGTGCGCGCAACATTTGGGTATGGGTTATATGTGGATGCGAACACACAGGCAAGACTACCGTGCTTCTGATAGTTAAAATACTTGTGGCACGTACACGCGATCCGGAGGGACTTCGTTAAACCAAAAGTAAAGTGAAAAATTGCTTCCCTAGCTGATTCGCGAAATAAAAATAAGTGGTTTTCAATTAGGCAATTAAGATCAGAAAAATGGAAAAGAAAACATAGTCTCGAGCATTTCATTATAGCGACGAAGTCTTGCATAGGTCTAAAATCGGTTTTTGTACTGAATCACCGATTCAGGCCGCGGTGTCATCATCATCATTTATTTTTCCCTTAAAGGCACTTTTCGGGGAATTACATAAATGGGGGGGGGGGGTGGCAAGATCAGCAAGGAAGTTCATAAAACATGGTTAGAAAACACACATGATTGACACATAGAAGCACAAAAGGCACATTTTCACATTTTAGGCGGTATTGACACATAAAAATACAAAGGTCATATTTCCACTTTTTAAAAGCGGTAATTGCTTTGGAAACCCGCCGCGGTGGCTCAGTGGCTAAGGCGTTGCGCTGCTGAGCACGAGGTCGCGGGTTCGATTCCCGGCCGCGGCGGCCGCTTTTCTGATGGAGGCGAAAAGCAAAAACGCCCGTGTGTACGAGATTTCGGCGCACGATAAAGATCCCCAGGTGGTCAAAATTAATCCGGAGCCCTCCACTACGGCGCGCCTCATCGCCTGCCTTGTGTTGACGCGTTAAACCCCACAATCAATCAATCAATCAAGCTATACAAAGAAAGTTTGAAGACACAAACTGTACAAAGAAAGTTTGTGTCCGTCACCTCACGTAAACATCGCTACAATTCATGCCCTTGTCTGCGAACACCTCGAACAGGCAAAATGGCGTCACCCATTTTTTGGTGACGGAATCTAACGGGGGGTCGCCGATCATTCGGAAAAAAAAGGTTACGCATTAACGTGGCAAGCGCATTAGCGTGGCAATCGTTTCTTCGCGGCAGCTTTCGCGGGGTGCACGTTTCGAAACTTATACTACGCAAAACATGTCGCCCGTGATGAGCAGCCCCGGAATGCAGTCGTGCTAGCGCGCTGTCAAACGCGCCTATGTTTCAGCCACGTTTCAGTCTACCACGTCTGGCGCCTCGCGTGCCGCGGTTGGGCGGCGGGGTGAGGCACGTTCGCGCCTGAACTTTCCTCAGATTATGCCGCTGTAGCGGCAGCTCTCATAACAAACTGTCGCCGTTTTGCGCAATAAGGCCGCACGACCGTCAGTGTACGTGCACTGATGAGAGGGAAAGCGAGGAATGTGCCCTTATTACGAAATCCGGTTATAGCGAACAAAAGAACGCGCGCCATATTCGTTACGCTCTACTGTGCTCTCACGCGCAGTCTCGTTTCCGTTCAGCACATCCGGCACATACGAGAGGCGTAAACGCGTCGCAGTGTCATGAATATATTGCCTGCGAATGTCTGCCGCCCGCATGGTTCGGCGTCGCATGCTGCACGTACACCGGACAGCTGCGACAGGTCGTCGAACTGTACGACGAGAGATTGTACAATAATAAAGAAAACGATAGTCGAAAGACTGGGTATGCGCAATTCCGCAGACGTCAAAAACATGTGCGCCTCGCAGCAGCCGAAGCGCAGGCTGTTCGCCGTACAATTCTCTCGCATGCCAGTCTATAACAGCTTCGTTTATAACGAACTTTCACGCTATCCGAACGAAGAGGTACAGCGATTGCCGCTCTTTTTAATAAGGCAATAAAAGTCCACTTATTACGAACTGCGCAGTGCAGCGACGGAGTTGGCACACACGAACGGGTGACTAAAATTACTGGTGAAAAGGAACGTATTTATTCGGCGTGAAACTAATTTCTGCGCTCGGACTAGACCTGCTGAAGTATAATTAGGCCCACCTGCTAAAACTGGCTATATTTTCGCGTGGGTCACGTTGCACGGAAGTGAATTTAAGATTTAAAACAGTCGATGATGTATATCAGTAAAACGAGACCCGACCAAGTGTTGGCGGTGTGGTTTTTTCTTTTAAAGGGGTAACGCCTGGTTCAAATCGCTTCAAAGTTCCAATTTGAACTCATATTCTTAAGGGTGTCAAAAGTGCTGAACAATAACGACATAGTTTATAAACTGCCCACTCTCTGTTTGATTACGGTATGCATACGTATGCATAGCTGATGGTACCTATTAGCTCAGGCTATGCTATTCTACATGCTCCCCCCCCCCTCCCCCTCAACACATAGACACAGCACCCTTCACAAAGAAGATCTTTCGCAGATTGACAAGAAGGCAGAGCCCCGCCCTGTGCATTTAGTTCTCGCGTAATCCCGTCTAGCTCGGGGCCGCAGGACGAGCATGACATAACCGCGCCGATATTGTGGTGTACAGAAACTACGTCCCGTGCACCGCCCACCGCATTACGTTACGGGCTGTCACGCATCGCCGTCCAGCCCAGTTAAGTGCCGTTACCGCGCGTTCCACGCTCGTTTCCTACAACGATAAAAACAACTAACGCCGGCCAGTTGACACAGTTTCATCCGCGCGGCCTTCCGGTGCCCCACTGTCCTCCTCTCCAACCCTCCGCCATGTTTCTTTCCGCATCGGCGCGCGCTGAAGTTTTCGCAACAGCATCCGCCCCCTGAAAGCGAGCTTCGCGTCTCAGCTCGCTCCAGCGTGTCAGAAATAAAAGGAAGAAAAGAACGCGCGCCGGTAGAAAGGAAACGTTACCCGTGCCCAAGATTTCTTGAAACGTTCGAGCATAGCCGGCGTTGAGTGACGGGCTTCGAAGAGCGAGCAGACGATTCGTGAAACGGCTGGTCTTCTGCGCGCGTAGCAGACGAGAATGTGCCCGCGCAGTGGCTACGCGGGAATGGCGTTCGCGGGAGGCGAAATGATTTAAGCGTCGCCATAAATATAAACACGTCAGTCGTAGTGGACTACGGCCACCTGCGGGGAGCTCTAACAGGCAACAAGTTTGCATGCTAGGCTGGCCATTGGTCACTAAATATGCTTGGACGTGAAAAGATGTTGTGATGGGGGCCACGTCATGGCCAAAATATGCGCTCCGTGATTCGCTTAGAGCTCCATTTTCTCCCTTAATGCAATCGGATCTGGGCTGCCTCGTCGTGAAGTCTTGTTAAAACGCACAATTTTCTCTCCTTTTTTTTTTCGTGTTTTACTGATTTCCTTGCATGTCAAAGCCTATAGCATTTTAGAAGGCATAATGGTAGCTCCGTGGCAGTCACTAATTTTAGAGAAGTTACCCCGGAATGGAAAAGATCACGCAAAATACCACTGTTAAACAAAGCTAACCAGATTGCTGACGCATGTATAGGTGTTTCAAACTGGCGCGGTTGTTTTTTGTCTTTGATTTACTGGTTCGGCAGGTTCCTGCACGACCTTACTTCTGATACACAACGGATCCATCGCGGTCGCAGTACGCTCAGCAAACGGCGGTAAACCGAACTTCGATATACCAAAACTCGCAATATATCGAACTTATTTTATTTTGTGAAAATCGGGCGCAAAGGATCTTGCGTATTCAAAAAAATGAAACATTAGTTGTATATCAAACGTTGGTATAGCATCAAAATGGCTTGGAAATTACTTTTACCGAGCCACGCAAGCGCAGTTATCTGCGATTCAAGTCCGGCCTTGTCCACCGCCCATACAAGCGATAGACACGAACTCACAAGCTGCAGGCATCCTGTTATAACTTGCTGGCTGCATTAACCACTCAGACGTCCTCTACCCAAATTCGCATTTTTTGTGGCGGTTGTATTAATTCTGCTACTTCGTACGAATTTTTTTGTACAGCCGCACAGACGACTAATAATTTTGTTTCTTGCAGACAGGTATGCAGTACATGTGCATCCAGCACATCAAACTTCTGGCTACATCGAATATTTTTCCAGGTTAGGTATGACGAGGTTCAACTATAAGAAAGGTGCATAGAGGCCAACAGAGACTGATCTTGTTAGTCTAAAAACAGGCTAGCAGGCACATTAACAGAACAGGAACATACTAACAAGAACAGACCAACAGGAACATTTCGGACATAGAGAGTTCGACAAAGAATGTTCCTGTTAATCTAAGAGAAACGCTAAAATCTTAGCAGGTCATGTCGAGCTTTGTACTTTGATTGCAACGAAAATTTCGCCAATAATTTATTTATTCATTTACAGATACCTTAAAGACCCCAATGGGTGGGGTCTTAGGGGCAAGTATGGACGGACAAGTATGAAATAGCGAAGTGTGTCCAATTAGCCCACATTGCTAGATACTGAAGTTCAATACTTGCGCACATTCCGAATGCGCGTGGCGGGAACGAGAAGTTTCAGATCATCACGAAATTTCGTAGGCATGACGTATACCTCAACGCAGATTCTTCGTGACTTTAAGGCTTACTATCGCGTTTGCCGCGACAGAATTCGCCGGCACCCTTTTCGAGGGTGCTGTTTCACTGAGGACCAGATGCTCCCATAAACGGGACGACAGCGCATAGGCGCGAAACATTTGTCAATTCGACCGAAAGCTCACAATATACTCTGCTGCTGCTTTTCGGGCACGCATTTAACGTGAGAACATATGCAATACTGAAAATTAATGCGCAGCAGACGACAGCACGTAAATAGCGACTACGTGGTGAAACTCACTTGGTGGATCAAGTGACGCTTGCCACCTTTGCGGGAGTATTCGTAAGGCATCCTGGACGAAAGTTTTAGGTCTAGCAAGACTGATGTCTCGTCGGGTCTAGAGAGATTGGCCCCGCGCGCAATTATGTCGCGTGATCCGTGCGCAATTTATAATGATAGATTGGCATATGCATGCGTTCCCCACAGCGGGGATCGGCCAAAATTAAAACGTATGTGCTGTGCGCCCATTGATGCCGATGCGCACGGAGCAAATCCATTTGTACGCGCGTTTATTTCCTTTTTCCAGTCTGAAAAAACACGATCAGTGAAGACCACTGATCAGTGAAGATCAGTGCAGTGAAGACACGATCGGTCTAACGATAGAAAAAAAGGGTAAATATAAGGTTACAGAAAAGTTTCTCCAAATGAAGGAGAACGGCAAAGTATATAGGAGTGCTATTAATTTGATTGCAGCAAGAATTAAGGCAATTGTAGCGCAAGAGGGCGAAGGTAAAAAGTAAAAAAAAAAAACAAGCTTACCAGGTAAATAAAATGAAAAAAAAAAGTGTAACTTTTAAATTACCATAGCAGCCAGACGCAGACAGAATTTATTGCTAGATATGCATACCCCAAAATTGTGTATATGGCCATGTCGTAGAAACGAGACGTTTCAGGTCATCATGACATTTCACAGATAAGAAACACTTGACACAGGTTTAGCCGGGCTTTCTACGCTATCGTTTTTGTTGTCGCGACAGCACTCGCCGGCACCAACTTCGGGGGCCAGTGCGCGTCCAGACGGGCGCTGTCTCGGACACCCAGAGATACAGAAATAGGACGACAGCTCAAGCGCTGACAATTTTGGCAGTTCGACCGAAAGGCGTGTCTAGACCTACCGTGGCCCAGACTATTACGGGGCAAAGCCGGAACTGTAGTTGCAACCGCAATCCGCTCTGCATTTTCATTCATGCTTCTTTTAGAGCACTCATTCAACGTGTGGACATTTAACTGAGTCGTCGCTACTGAGTACGCCGACGTGCAAGCATTTTGTTCGTGCAATATTGAAACGGGCGCGACAGACAGGATCGGGAAACGAGTCTTGCGGGAAAAACTCACGCGATAGACGGCGAAGCTCTTGCCATCTTTGCGGGTGTATTCGTAAGGCATCCTGTTTCCGGAACCGTTTCCGCATCAGCACATCGCGCACCGTCCGAGCTCGAGGGAGTTTCGCTGGTTTCTTGAATGGCATGCGGCGGAGCCAACCTTCAGACACAATCAGGCCAGCGAAATCCGGAGGCCGCCGACTCATTACCAACTTTCGACCTCTGTCGCCAGATGCCGCCAGCATCGCTTGCTGAAACTGACGCCACTGACGGCGTTGGCGCCCCTTACCGCAATTTGAGCCTACGATTGATGCCACGAGATGGAGTACGCTCATCACTCCATGTGAGCGACTGGTGGATGAATAGCGTGAGTGCTTCAGTAATTGCGCTTTTTTTTTTTTTTGCTCGTTGCTTTGTTTTACCGGCACGCGCGCGTGCTCCGTACCGCGGCATTTTAAAACAATGAGCTTTTGTCTGCTATAATGGAGGACCGAAAAGGTGGGATGAGTGCACGCAATTTCTAACGTCGCGTGCTGGCGTACAGTTTGTTTTGAAAAAAATCTATAAATTGAGTATTGAACTCGCAAGTGCCGTCACGCAACTTTTTTTGACTACCTGCGTAAAATATTACATTCTTGCCCTGGAGTCATATATATTCGTTGCATGCTAACTATCATTGTGGCACTAATGTACACACAAACACATCTAACCTAAAAACGTTAACACACGCACACGCACTCACGAAATATTTAACATTCCACGGAACGTCCTCGGGAGATCTGAAATGGCTGGGAAAGAAAATTCACCCTCCAGCCTACTTGCCAGAACGCAACCAAAATTACCTCCCGCGAATTAGCCGCAAGCATGAAGGAAAAAAAGCCTTTCTTTTCTCCACGACCGGGAAGGAGCCAACACACTTACCCGCAAACAATCGTGCATCTTCATGTCTTCGGGGGCGAGACTCACAACGCGATGCGAGTGGTTTGCGCCGGCTGCGATGCCAACTTCACGGAGGCTTCCGCGGTGAAGTCCGCACCACTGTCCTCTTGCGTCCGACGGTGCACGGCCGCATGCTTGGTTGACTCACGCGATGCACAAAGGCAGCGATGCGTGCTTGAAGAACCTTTCGCCGGGCGGCGGTGACCGAATACGTGCTGCTCGCAGCATGGTACGTCGGGCCACAGCTGCTACTGCTGTCCGCGCGCTCAAGGTTGACAGATGCACCCGGCGTTGTAAATAAAGCGCGCACGGCTCCAGCCGCGCCCGCGAAACAATCGACGTCTCGTCGGGCACAAAGGCGTCGTAAATAAGACAACGTCATGGGGTGCTTACGCGGGGCTATTGTGTTTGGCGATGGAATATGGACGGGATGGATATGGCCAATGATCCAATGGCCCGAGGCATTCCTCAGGGCCAAGGTTAACTACATACTGCCATGCAGGAAGGAGATGCAAATATGATCCAAGGTCAAAATTTTCGAAGTAAGCCATTCCTGCTTTCAGTTTCCAGCAGTGACGACTTGTACTCTCACTTTGGGTACTGTTTGCAGGGTTGTTCAGCTGTGTTTTATTTTTTGCAGTATAGTACAGTAAAAGCTCGTTAATTCGAACTCGAAGGGGACCATAAAATTGTCCGAATTAAGCGGAGTTTTAATTAACGGGTGGGCGCTGGAATGAATAGACATCGTGCCATACTGCGCAGGCAGAACACAAAGAAACCACCTCTGGACTCGTTATCGCAAATTAGGTGCTACGACACGTTTGTGGCAGGTGATTTCTGAGAAAACCTGCAACGACAAGCACTGGAGCACTCATGCCCGCTGCGGAAGTGAAATAAGCTGTTGCAGCAGCTAGCGTAGCGCATGTGCTACGCTGTTTTTTTATTCTGTTGTTTTGCATCTCTAGTAAATTTGGTTTAGTTTAGAGTTGCAGCACATTGTAATCACTCCTGGCCGCTTTATTCTGCAAGGAACGATGGAAACAGGATCCCAGTACAAATTAACCGTTCTGGATACAGACGCGTTCGAATTATCGGGAGTTTTCTCCCATTGAAATATACAGGGCTGTGCCGGGACCATGGCATCAGTTCGAATTAATGGCAAGTTCGAATTAACGAGCTTTCACTGCAGTAGGTTGAGATGTGAACATTTATTAAAAGAGCAAAACAGAAGACCGTTGAGCTGCTGCTCTTATTAAGGAGGGGTTGGACGAGGTGAATTTGAGATGCGAGAGAAAGAACATTGGGGAGAACTGAAAGGGAGTAGACTGCAAGGTATTTAAGCCTGCGAAACGTGGTTTCTTGTCTTGTAGGTTGAAGTGAGGGATGGACAAAGGCCAGAAGTTTCTGGCTGAAGCTGATGATAATCCAGAATTTCATTTGACGTAGTACAGAGATGACACTGCGCATGGTCATTCTAGTCAGCAGCTTCCATGGGTGACCGCGGTGTGAACGCATAAGCAGAGGCGAGAGTTTTCTCATTCCCTGAAACGAGAGACTCGCGGTCCGCACGATGCAGATGTCTGGGACATCAGTCGTTTGGCGAGAAGACTGAAGCCCGTCCGATTGTGGCAACAGGATTTGTCTCCTGTTTTGTTAAAATAGCAGGGTTAATTTTTTGGTTGTATAAAACTGAATTACATGGCTCACATAATTACAAGAAACTTGTAATGCTAATTAACTAAACAACATCTGCATATCTTCAAGTCAAGAGTGAATACCAAGTACCTTTATTGTTTACCTGTGCTTAAAATTATGCAGCTCACTCTGTTCTCAGAACTGCTAGAGATCCCTTGCAATGAAGCTATTTCTACATTAAACCATACGTGGCAATTTTGTGATGCAACTTTTGCAATGAAGCTAAGAGGAAAACGACTTTGTGAGCCATCCTTCATCGGGGAATGTAAAACACTGAAAACGATGCAAGGAATTACCTAGCAAACTTCACCATCATACTTCGTCCATGCAATTCAAGTTCACCCTTCAAGCAAACGAAAAGTTTGTCGAAATTCACTTTATTCACTCTCAAGCAAAGTGACAAGAGCAAGAAAGACCACACACAGTAACTTGCAAAAAAACACTCGAGTTTATTTAACCTATAAAAACTAAGCTTCGAAACGCACAGCATATAGGCCTGAGACCGGAACGAAATAAGTCCAATAAAACAAAGGAAAAGAGCAACACGCACAAATGACAGAATGCCCAAATCCGGGCTGTGTACAAAGTGCAGTGGTGTAAAGCGCCATTCGCAGCAAACCTTTCGTACACGCTACCTTCCTCCCTGAAATAAACGCTAGGTAACCAAGTAAAAGTCTCCCGAAACAAGGCCGCGCTTATTTACATCATGGGCCCACCGCTTGTTATAAACCATCACGCGCCCATCCCCCTTAAAAAACTTATTCTTCTAAAAAAAGATACGCGTGAAAAGAGATGGTGGCGTACAATGCTTAAATGTTAATACTCGCAGAGAGTAAACGCACCCGGAAAATAATTTTTTTCTTTCTTGCCATCAAACAGAAAAGGGAGTAAATAGTCTTTTCTGGAACAACGTGCCGTTTCGTGAATAAGAATGGAGCGGCCTGTTCCCCGCCCCCCACTGCACACACACACCACACAGACGAGAAGGCTAAGAGACGACGTGAAGCGTCCATTGTTCGCCGATGTTCACACCTGGCTTGCGCACTCGTAGGAGCTGCTTCTTCTCGTCGTAGGTGAACCGCAAGCTCTCCACTCCTTTGCCTAGAGGAGGGGGAAAAAAAAAGAGCAACAGTGATGTTGGAATGAGATTTTTTAGTCATATATGTATCTTAACAGTTGAACACTTCCATGAGGAGCACCATACGTTAACAAAAAGTACAAGGAAAGAAACAATTATCATCAACATCAGTCTACGAGATTCCACTGCACTAGGAAGCTGCTTCTACGGACTTCCTATCCTGCCCTGTTTGAATCTATAGTATGCTACCAAATTTCCTTATCCCATCCTTAAATTCAGTTATTAGCCATACCCTACACCTAGTCCCGACTCACAGCAACCACTCTTAACCTCATGGTCATTCCATCTCACTGCATGGCCAGCCCAAGTCCATTTCTTTTCCTTCTATACGAATCCTGCCACCACCGGAAGGACACGGAAGTCGACCTGATAATGGTCCCACCCAGGGCAACGACAAAGTTTTCTCTAATCTGATCTTTACTGGACCTATGATTTCGATCTATGAACAAACCCGAGTTTGTTCCCTAATCCAATCGGCTTGTTGCCCATGCCTGAGCATGACCCCCACCGCTCTTTTATGCACGGCTTGTTGGGATGACGTCAATTGTCCTTCAAGGTATTCAGTAAGGGGCCAAGTTTTGCCCCACAAGCCATCATTGGCAGTACACATTGGCTGTTTGTGTTTCTCTTCAGCAATAGAGGTAACCTGTTCATTACTTGGTAAGAGGTTCATTATTCGGGAGTGCTTGCCAAAAACGCCCCAGCACACGCCAATTTAAATACACCGCCATAAAGTGAGAAGTCCACCATCCATTAATACCAGATAAAAACCAGCATCCTTGTATGTCGAACAGAATGTAAATTCTCTAAACTCAGATCAAAATATGATGAACTTTTCAAAACTGCTCGGTTAACTTTTTTTTTTTTTGCCAACTCTTTTCCGGCCTAACTTCGTAGGCAGCTGATCACAAGACAGTGCCCAAATGAAGATGAAGATTACAATGCAGGCTGTACTGCTGGTTCACTACAACTTCGAAAAGCAAGAAGCGCATCCAAGAACCAGAGAAGTGCGAAGCGGGAGCCTTACTAGTCTTGAGCTGGACGTCCGTAGGCCGTGTGGGATAGCCAGCTATGACCACACGCTCCACCCACGCCTTTGTCTTGAACTTGCCCGGGCCGTTCAGGATCCTGGGACGAGTAATACCCGCGGTTATTCAACTTTCACAAGCCCAACACCACTGACAGTGACGGAGACACCAACAACGAGAGGTTCAAAGAGCACCCCATACTGTTTACAAGCACTGGAAGCCCTTTCCCGAGTCGAGACAGTGGTTGTCTGTACAACCCTTAATGCCACACACACTCCCACAGATTATAGAAACAATCTCTTTAATCAAACTTGCTCTAACATTGGCACGAAACCGGTGCCCTTGAAAGCAAGAGGACCGCAGGCATTAGGATATCGCAGACACACGAGCTCCCCACTTATACCCCTGTCAAACGTGCCTGTTTAAGTGCACTTACGCCGAGTGCACTCAGGTTTCCCGAAAGACACTTTGGCTGAGCGCTGCTAAATGACGAAACTAAGTGCCCCTGGCTGTGATGTCAGTGATGATAGCCGGTGTAAATATTTCGCAATATTACTTGAAATTCCCCTCTTTATCAAGTTAGAAACGATGCACACATTTCGTTGTGCTTGCATTGTTCAACACCAATCGGTACCTCTCACAAGTCCACAAAAAAGATGGTCATATCTTCTGGCGGTCATATCTTCGCATTTATTCACTACACAGCGAATCGCAGCAGCATTATCATTGGGGTAAAATTATAAGACAGTGTGGGTTATAACAGAAAATCCTGAAATGGGAGCACGAACGCAACACACCACCTACGCAAACGCCTCAGAGAACGGCCGCCATGGAGCATTAGAATATGCTTCATCAGTATGGGACCCCAGTCACGATAAACTAACCTACCGTCTTGAAATGGCCCAGAATAACTCTGCACGCTTCATTCTTTCCAATTATAACCATAGAGCCAGCATAACTACAATGAAGTCCAGTCTTGACCTGCCGTTACTACAGACTCGTCGTAAAATTTCTCGCCTCGGCCTATTTCACAAACTATACCATCATAATGAGCTACGCCATCAATAATTTCCATCTCCATCATACCTTTCCCATCGCATTGATCCCGCTCACAAAGTAGTTCTCAATTCATGTCTTACGAGAACGTTTGCGCAATCATTTATACCCCGTACATCACGAGACTGGAACCACCTTCCTGCAGAAGTTGTATCAATTACTGATAACCATTTTTTTCACGATGCCCTTCCTAACATTGTATAATAAGGTGAATTAATCTTTACATAACAAACTGATTGCTTTATTTGCATTTGTATTATATCTGACTGCTTTTGTTATTTACCTGAATTGTTTATTTACTTGAACTGAATGTATCTTTATATAACAAACTGATTGCTTTATTTGCGTTTGTATTGCAACTGACTGCTTTTTTTATTGTGCTTGTATTGTAGATTGTAACCACTCCCCTCTGTAATGCCTTCCCGCCCTGAGGGTAAATAAATAAATAAATAAATAAATAAATAAAACAACGCACCAGGCGGCGCTGGCGCATCGTTAGGCAAGTAAGTGTTTTCACTTTTCATCGCTGCTTCGCTATTTGTGAAAATAAATCAATACCAATAATGAACTTTTAACATTACATATTTACATATAGACCGCCGCTATTACTTGTTATGTTTTCCGATTTCCAGACCTCTGCTGACGAGACAACTCACTCGGCGAGCCTGCCCGGGTAAAGTGTGTTTCGGGAACACACTCAGCTTAAAGTGCGTTCCCTGGAAAGTGTCATTGCTCCTGAATGACATTTTAGCCGAGTGCAGTCTGTGGAAGTGCACTTTAATAGGCACGTATGACAGGAGTATTACTCTCCCCACTTTTCCAGTCTCTATCTACCTTGGTTTTTACCAAGTGCACACTGGCATACGGGCCAGTCCTGAACTTGGTGTCACTGGCACTTACTACTCGGTGCTCGACAATAATTCTTAAAATCTCTTTCTCATCAAGAAATCATGTTTTCTTTTTTTTTTTTCCAAGTGCTGCATTACCACCTGATAAACCAACACAAGAACAACTCAAGGCCTGCTACAGTCAAGAAAAACGGACGCAGGTTAAATCGCAATGTCATCAGTGATGTTCATTATCACAGGCAGTAGGCTCACAACACTCGGCTCCACATTCTGGGTCATTTCCAGAATGTTAAAGGGGACATAAACCAGAAGTACTCATTACAATTTATAAGTATTCAGAATGCTTGCCTAATTTAAGCACTTATTTTCCAGCAGGATACACCAGAATAGGTTTTACCACACATTTGTTGCTATAAAAGAAAACACATTTGAACAAGTACAAATCAAGCAATCTCTAAAAATCTTCAAATTTTTCAAATTATAGGGGTTTAGTACATCAAGACTGCACTTGGGCTACGAGCAGGGGTGAGACAGCTGCGCATATTGCGCAGATTTGATACAAATTTGTTTTCCTGCAACAGGCTGCTCCAAAAGCTTGAAAATTGGTAAAATTGCGCCAAACTGCTCCAAAACAGTCCGACAGCCAACGATTTTATTGCTCCCATCAGTTTCAGTGGGGAAAAATGTTTACTGACCACATAATTTTCCATTACCCCCAAGGTGATGCTGTTTGTAAAAATTAATTGACTGATCATTCAAAAAAAAAAAAAAACGCATAAAATGGTCCCTGAAATAGTTTTCTCGGAAGTCACAATGTCAGGTTGCACATGTTATATTCTGTACGTTTTTAAAGCTTTCCCATCGAAAATCATTGCAAAGTCCTGTATAAAAATACTAATGTTTACTGAGGCGACAAAACTCGTTCAAGTTAATGACAAAACGGCAATTTTCTGAGCGCCGTATCTCCGGAACGACATGACGTACGTATACGGGGCACCGCCATCTTGGTATGGTGAGGATCGGAAAATATGGCCAGCGGGCGAAACAGTTGCTCGTAGTTCAGGCTAGTTCACTCTAGTTCAGGCGTTAAATAATCTGCATTTTGTGTTCCTGCAATTAGTGCCTAACCAATTTTTTAGCAGGAAAAAAAATGTTTTCTTGGACCCCTAAACTTAGTCAATTTTCTGGCGGTAGCGAAAGAGTTAAAGCCGAGTCTGGGATTACAAAAATAATAATTTCGGCATTCCCATGATAATAAAAATGCCTTACGATTGCTTAGTTTCTCAATTTGATATTTTCAACGGAACTCCATGCTATCTATACATAGAGCCTAAGAATTTAAAAATGGTTTGTAAAAAGGTAGTGCATTTGGTACCTCGTGATATTCTGGTAGAAAAACTTTATTAAGCGGCTGTTTCAGTGTTATATACATTCAAAACCGATTAAAAAGTGCTCTCCCCCCCCCCCCTTTTCAAATTGCCAAAAATATGATTTTTTGGGCAATCTAAGGTGACATAATAAATGTCGTTAACTGCTCCAAACCAAGGTTCTTCTGCTCCAAAATCGAGATTTTGCTGCTCCAAAAACTGCTCCCAAACTTGATTCAGCTGTCTCACCCCTGTACGAGGCATATTGTAGTGGAGGGGTCCGGGTTAATTCTGGCCGCCTGGGGATCTTTAACATGCACCAAAATGTCGACACACGGGCGTTTTTGCTTTTCGCATCCATCCGAAAAGCAACCACCATGGCCGGAATCGAACCCATGTACTTGAACCCATGTACAGCTCCCAAGAGTACTCACTCGGATGTTAACGTGTTGTCAGCGAAGCGGAACTTTAGGTAGAGTAGGTCTCCCCTCTTGTAGTTGAAGCTGGAGCCATCATCAACGTAGAGAGTTCCTTCTGCTGATTTGCCCTGAACATGGGGGGAAAAAACGCATGTTTAAGTGTTTCAAAGGTTGGTTCACACATTTTATTATGGGCAATTCCAAAGTCACATTCAATGTCTCATTGCAAAAGTTGCGGCTGCTATCCGTTGCTTAACTGTGCCACTGCTTCGGATTGCATAGGAGACAATGTTCTGTGCTGACGACAGTCACAAGAAGGCAAGTGCGGATAGAACAAGTTTTTCATTGCGAGAAAAGTGGAGGAATAAAAACTCCCCTCTCTAATCACAAAACATTTTGGGCACACTACAATTCAGGGCATTGCTTTCATACAGCGCATCAACACATGCACTACATGTGACCCAAAATCTTTTCACATCGATTTCTCCGTCGTAGCTTTTTTTTTTTTTTTTTGAGTAAAATAATCCACAACCAAGCGCATATAAAAGCAGCAACGAAATCTGTGGACAATGCAAGAGCACTGTGACTGGCAGTCTTCTCAAACATTTACGGCACTGTCAACAGCAAAACACATGCACTGCACCTCGCAGAAGGTAAATGCATAAATGTGTTTGTGTGCCCTTTAGCAAGCTTATGATTTTTCCAAGTAAACGGCAGTGAAGCCTACTCCTCAAATGTCTCCTCTTTTGACAGTGCTAAAGATAGTGCTGAAGCATCAATCCAGTGCACAGCACATAAACCACGCTCATACCACGATCTTGCTTCTTCACATAGGAGGCACGACCTCTCATAAAATATAAATCAATGTGTGGATGAGTGAGTGAATAAGTGCGTGAGTGAATGAATGGGTGTAAACAAGTTTGTGAATGAGTGAATGAATGAACAAACGAACAGGACAACTTTCAACTTGCCTCCTTGCCGAGTGCCACTTGAAGCGTGTACGGGTCGTCCCTGGTCAGTGCAGAACACCGACGGATGCGCTCCTTCTTCGGGATGATGGTGCCGCCTCTCTGGAACACCGGGATCTGAGGGACGGGGAACGCGGGGACGGAAAAAAATGTTTATAAATTTCCTTCGAACTGGTGTCAAATGTGGGGACAACGAACCATCTGTTCCCTACCTCTATGCTAACTAAATTATTGCATGCAGAGTGATTTGGTGTGGCAGGTAGCTGATACATCTTTCAATGAATGAATGAGAGAGAGAGAGAGAGAGAGAGAGAGAGAGAGAGAGAGAGAGAGAGAGAGAGAGAGAGAGAGAGAGAGAGAGAGAGAGAGAGAGAGAGAGAGAGAGAGATGCAAACGGAAGGGTCACTCAATTTCAATTACACAATTGCAACAAACGATCTCTCACAGAATTGCTATACAAAGCCAAAAACGAAACAAAAAAGTAAACCCTAATATGTTCCTCTGAGTTCTTTGTAAAAAAAAAAAAAAAGAAGAAGAAGAAGAAGTGGAAACGTGCCCATTTTAACAATTCAAGAAACACTCTCACGAAGAGTCTATGCAAAAGGTAGAAAACTGTGCAGGACTGTACCTTGCTGAGAGTGACAGGAATGGAAACGGTGCTCAGGCCTTCAAACTTGTCCCAGGTTTCAACGTCGTACCAGATCTGGTAGAAAATAGGAGCAATGTTGTAACAATACCAAACCACTCGCGTCGTGCTCTGGCAAGCTCAAATTTACCATCACAACACATTACTGAAGATGAGGGCATTTCTGACTCTTAGTTAATTAACCCAACAAGAAACGAAAAAAGCTCAAGCAACATGCATGAAATCACGCACTCCATGTGCCTTAAACGCTGAAAATCAGGTGGTGACTAGTAAATCTCTTACCCCAACACAGAAGAAAGTAAGTTATTGTTATAAAGCTAACTCTTGCAGGTGTATTAAACACACTGGTTACTTCAGAGCAACCAAAATCCAGCAGAACTAACTGTAGACTACAGGTGTACCAATAAAAACTGTTAACTGCCAACATTCAATTCAATTTCAATTCCTTCATTACGCCAAGGCAACAAACTTTCCTAGCAAAAAAAAAAAAAAAAAGACGCTATACAGGTAAGTACAAGATTATGCCCAACCAATCATACAGGAACACAAAACACGATCTCATAAGCCTATCATGAGGAATACCATCATTTTTAGAAATTCCACACGAACAACTCTCAAATTTTGTGTTCCCAGCACAGAAACCAGACTAAGGTGGATGCGGAAAAGTTTGAATATTGATTCAGACCACTCTTTATTGAGAGACAAATACCACACACAAGGTTGGGTTACACTTTGCCACCGTCAGCAATCTCAAAACTGAACCCATAATTTCACTCTTGGAAAGACAGAGTCCTCCCCGACTGTGCCACCACAACAGGTATTATTTACAAGGCACGACCACCCTTTAATCAAACCAACTTACAAATACCACAAAAACAGATTGTCCCCGATTTGCACAACGTGACATTCACTGTGCGTCACTGAAAAACCTTGCAAACCGAGATGCGAATAAACATGACACCATTCCCTGGTGCTGTAGGTGCTGGATGAAAACAATTCAAACACCACACAAGCGTTTCGAAGGCCTTTGATTCTAACGTCATTTGACTCAGACGACACCTCTAAGCTGCTGCATGACGTTTTTCAAAGGAAAGCATTTGCTTGAAATGCCATTTGAGTCAAAGAAGCACGACAACCGACATTTGAGAATCTCAAAGGCCTTTAAAACGGGAACGTTTGTACTCTTGCACGCAGTTTCTGCATGCCGTATTTACAAAAGTAATTATTTACGACTGAAACTTGGTTTTTAGAGAGCTTGCTCTTAAGGGGGGAAGTGGGTCTTTAACCTATTTTTTTTTATTTCTTATCCAATTTTGGTGAAACTATGCACTCTTGTACAGTTTTTTGTGCTGATTACAAATATCCAATCAGTTTTTGCAAAAGTCAATTAGTTTTAGGGATAATTACTAATTAGCCGCCATTTTTTAAGGCCTAAATTTAAAAAAAAGTGGTCCATAAAAAAATGTTTTGAACACATGATTGGGTAGTCAAATGCATAAGCGGTGAACTAATGGGAGCACTTTTCTCAACTTGTCTTTAATAGCAGTTTTACAGCTCATTGAAAATCGGTGTTGAGATGGTGGCCATTAGTGGTGGAGGATAAAATGCAAAATAAGTACATATCAAAGCTCATTTTCATAAATCCGTTCTCATTAGTGCACAGTACACATATTTAGCTTCCTGGTGCAAAAAAAATTATAGCTCTACCTGCCATACATGCAGAGATATTGAGGCCTTAAAACTGGGTGGAGTCCAAAATTTGTGTTTTGAGGAAATGGCAAAAAACAAACTACATGAGATTTAATTGACAACAGCAATTAGTATGTACATAATTATAATGATTGAGAGTTAGTAGCCTCCAGGGCTGTAGTCTGTTTGCTTTCCAGCATTTGTGTGCCGCTTTTTCACCGCTCGCTGGACATTTTCACCGCTCGCTAGACATTTTCAGTAGCAGCAGGGGTCAGCTCTGTTTTCACGTAGTGCTGCCACGTCTTCGTATGCAGGCCACGATGGGAAATGTTCATCTCAGCAAAGATGTCGTTTATCGCCGTTTGACGGTTTCCACTCGACTGCATCGTGCGTGCAGCCAGTACGTTCACTACTAAGGGGTTCACCTTCTGTTCCCCTTCAACACGCGGAGAACTCCACGACGACGACACGACTCCGCAGTTCGCGCATTCAAGGCACAATTTCACCGCAAGGCCGTGTTTGCGTTCACCAGTGGAGACGCTAACGTTCCCGCCGCACGTTTTACACTTCACACCATTCATCAAGCCGTTCAACGAGTCCAGGCTCGCAATGACGAAGTTCGTATCGTCAACGGGGCCTGTCGCAACGTCGGGGCTTTCAGAAGCAAAGCAATCCATCTTTCTCTTCAGTGCTGGTTTTGATGCAAGGTCATGTAGGCGCTTTTCAGCTTTCACTTTTTTCTCGCGCACTTCAGACGGCTGCAGCATTACTGTATCTAGTCGAACGCGCTGGCTCAGTCCCGGCGGACCCGCCGGGGCTGCTAGGCCTATCTGGCTGTCAGGCACATCGGCAGCTCCGTCGGCTCCAGCATTACGCTCAGGGTCGCGAGCAATCTCTTCAGTTTCCACTGATGCAGAACGCTTGTTGAAGTTGTTCACTTGTGACTTCTTCCTTTTCTTGCCATACTTCTTCCGCGTACGATATTTTTTCGCCGAAGCAGGCATCGCTTTGCGTTTTCGCTGCCGTTCGCACACAAGAGAGATGGCGGCGGCACGTCCAGGCAACTGATGCGCCTCTACTACTACTACTACTGGTAAGTGGTTCAAGAGAAAAGGAAAGGAAATGCACTGGGGATATTATTGAGCCCAGCTGGGGGCTCACCTGCATACAACCCAGTGCGGGGGGGGGAGGGGGAGGAGAGGGGATGAAAGATTAGAGGAGAAAAGGGGTGATGAAAGAGATGGGTAAGCTAGGAAATTAAAACGTGAAGCCTCTACTTAAAAGCGAAGCAGCAGCAGCAATGGCGCGGACAGCAGACGGCCGTCTACAGGCGCTTGTTGAGACCGGCGGCCTCTGCGCGCGAAGCAGACGGCCCGCGCCGCACTCGGCCAACCTAATCGCGCCGTGGCATCACGTGCGCCCAACGTCCAATCAGGCCTCGAGTTTTACTTTTTTTCAATGCTTATTTTCTCTTCGCCAAGTGGGCGAAGCGGGACAGCAGTGGCGGGAGATTGAAGCGGGAAGAGCGCTCTTTCAAATGACACCGCGATGGCGCCTGTCGCTCCAGGGGGAAAACGGCTGCGCGCCGTGACAAAAGTACCGTTTAAGCGTTCGCTTTTGCGCGCATTGGGCTCGCGCAAATGTTTTGAATTGTTATTGCGAGTGAAATACTAGTTCCCGAGTTTTGAAACTTAGCAGACTTAGGCAGAAAGACTTGACGATTCCGAAAATGCCACTTTCAAAAAATCGATTTTTTTTGCCAATTTTTTTTGTCCAAGACTCGTGCCCCCCTTATTCATTTTCCTTTTGTTTTTGTTTACTATCACTGTCTACGTAACTTGGTACTCTCAACACCAGTGGTGCGAAAAGAAAAGGAAAAAATACTGCCTATTTTGTGATGTGCTTGTGTATGTAGATCATAATCAATTTTATCGTCCACAAAGGTGTTTTTTTGGCCTGGCAGCAGTGGCAACACCAAAACACGGCGAATGAATGCAGCAACTGTCAACTGCGTTTGAGAATTGTCATGAAGATCAGCGGAACTCCTTCCAATTAAAATGACCTTCCAAACCTCCAATCGACTCAAATGCCTTTCAAAAAACGCTCGTGCAGCATGGCTATAACTTCCACTCCACTAAGTCCCACGGTTAATTTGATAAAACTGGGATCGGTTACAACATGCAAGTTGTAGACCTCATCTCAGCAGATGTTCCCGTTTTAATGCTCATGTGATGCGCTAACACGCCACCCTCAACGAGGCGGCGAAAATTCCCGCTCACCTCATTTTCACCGGGGAAGTAGACGCTCACGCTGGTCGCTCCGGCCTCAACAACAGGATGGACCAGGAGGCAGTTTCCTGGTGGCAGTGGACAGTGTATCAAGACTTTTACTAGGCACACAACTACTCTGCTCGACATAAAGTGCACGTGCACACTACCAGCATGGTCAACACTGCAGCCATATGGAGTTAAAAAGCAATTTGTTAGCGCAGGGGCGGTATTCTCGTAACTTTCCCTTTTCAAAACGTCCCTTTTGCGTCTCTTTCATCGTGACGTACTTCCGGTTAAGAAGTGGACGGTGGCAGCATGGAGGAAAGTTGGCAGTAGGTTTGCAGCGCTTGCGTGACGTCACTTCCGGCTGTTTGCTTTTAGCCAATCAGGGCTCGCCAAAAGGGACACTTTTGAAAGGGACGCAAAAGGGACAAAACTTGAGAATACCGCCCCAGGTTTCTTACATAAAATGAATTGCGCTCAACTGAAGGAGCACATCCTAGGTGCATTTTTTTTTTCTTCAGCTGCGCAGAACTGATTGATGGGTGAAGATGACAGGAGTGGCACACATCATAATTTTGGCAGAGATTTTATGGGCCATCATCGGGTGTCACAAGCTAACGGGAGAAGGAGGACATCACCCTCTACACATACGTATGCATCTACGTTGTAATGAAGCGGGAGTGAATCATCCAGAGTGATTGTCCAACCCCTGCTTGGGTAGGTGTCAAGGACTGCACGCTACCAACCATCACCCAATCCTTGCACAAGTATACATTGTGGACCTGCGAGCATTGACACCAGTGTCCGTGTGGCTAGAGGGAAGGCCCCTCGCCTAATCGCTTAGGACAGACTGTGTTTACGACAACATAATCACTTAGGTGCTCCAACCCACCTCTTGCTTGTACACCAGCGGCACAATTAAAGAGCACTAGAAGATGTATAAAAAAATTCTTTGGGCTCTTATATCTGCTCATATGCTTTGAAAGTGAAAGCCCAGTAATTATCAAAGACTTCTTTACTGGTACATTGTGTTTGCGCCTCTTTTTCCGCTTTCGTTTCTTAATCTTTTAACGTAAATTACCCTGACGGACAGCTGCTACAAACTACACTTCACGTTACAACTTCTAACAGTCGGAGCTCTCTTCCGCGTGCCCCAGTTCTACACCCACCACGTGCACCTATCACAGTGCACACATCGGGCCGATTCTTGTTGCATTCTGGTACAGTTCCAGGTTAGTGCGCCGGTAAGCGCACGTGGCTGGTGCTCTGGCGACATGGGTTCAAATCCCATGCAAACCCAATGCTTTACAGCAGTGGCCGTTTTGGTACCATTCATGTTGACGCCACCGACAACTTTGACAATGGTCAGTTTTTTTGTGTAGAGTGATACGCATTAAAATTTTGGCACAGGCCATATGTGCACTACAACACGATGGGTATTACGAGCGGGTGCCCATCGCCATCTTTAAAGGGACACCTCACTGAGTTTACGCGACTTTATTCAAAAGAAACATAATTCGAAAAAGCTGTCCTGCCCTCCGCATCCTCCTCGCCAATTTTCTACGACGTTTTGTGCGACGTCAAAACGAGATCGCTTGGCTTTACTCTGCTACTGCACAGCTGGCCGACCCTCTGACAGAATCAGTCGGCCCAGCATTTAGTCGGTCGGCCGCCAACGGGTCGTCGCGATTTGTTTGCTCAGTTGAAACTAAGCCACGGTACATTTGTGCCTCGAAGAATGTGCCTTTAGTTTGTTAGTTCGTACACTGTATAAAGCACTAAGTTCAGGTAGTTCCACACAAGTGCACATGCCACGCTCCACTAACTGGTACGCTAGTAGAAAAATCTAAGGCCAATTGAAAGCGTGAGAAGAGTCAGCGAAGGTAATATAGGTACTAAGGAAATAAAATCAACTGAAACATTTACCGTACAGCGTAAAACCAGGGTGCAGGAAGCACGACCACACATCTGCGAACGCTTTTCCGTATAAGAAATGCAGTCGCTACACGAGATATAGTGGGAATTTGGGGGACGCTTATTGCACGAGCGATATACAAGAATTGGTCATCTAAGCTGCTTGAAATGCGAAAAATAGACAGGAATGTAAACTGGCTATACATTAAATACTTGTGCTTTTTTTTTTTGCAGTTGGTTTGTTTGTTTTGGGGCAATGTTTTTTTATATTGAATCCACCATTTTTGCATTGCAACGTTTACTGCTCCATGAGCGAGTTCACAGAATGCACACACTGACACTGACCCGCTATCGAGTTCTCTTTGGTGTGGCTGTTATAAGCACCGACTGCTTGCGGGCAGTAGGCCCAGTCCCGAATCAGCCGACCCTTGGCCTGGTGCGAACCGACCCTTGGCCTGGTGCGAAAACGCTTTTTATGATACAGGCACGAGCCAGGCAAGCTCCAAAGATGGGGGAAAAGAGCATTGCATTTGAGCATCTGAACTGACGCGGAGGGCATTCATCCACCGTGTACGCCTCGGCTAGTGATTTTTATGGTTTCAAGCCGCGCTGGTAGGCTTATCAGGCGCATTTTACAGCCAACAACATGGCACAAGTGCGGTGTTCCAATTACTGAGATATCGAGAATGCCCATCCAATGATAACGCTGGATTTCTAGCCACCCTATGTCAGATGCCAAGCTTGTTGTTTCACAAAACCGAAACAGAAATCGGTTTGAATTCTAATCTTGGACATCGTCCAATCACGTGGCACCTTTTACTGACGTCACTGCTTTAGTTAACTAAAGTGCAGCCGCCGCAACCTGCGCATGGCAGTTTTTCTTCTTTCGGGCTTTATAAAATAAATACCGCCTTATTGCCTGGATAAACGATGAAAAGTGTGTTTATTTGAAACGGTCTATGCAGTGCAAGCAAAAACAGGAGCTTGACAAATTCACTTCAGTGTCCCTCTAATGTACACGTGTTCACATAGACGCACACAAAGACTGTTTACACAGGAGGAGAAGGAGGAGAGAAGAGATTGCCGCCCACTACTCACCGACAAGGTGCTGGTCGTCGGTGGCAAAGCCCTGCCGGTCCTTGGGGAATTCCATCCAGAGGGGGCGCATGGGGGGCACACCCGTGCGCTCATTCTCGTAGAACAGGGTGTACCACAGGGGCAGCAGTGCGTACCGCTGGTGCAGGGCCCCCCGCACCAGCTCCAGGGTGTCCGGGCCAAAGCTCCAGGGCTCCCGCCGCTTGGTGTGGATGTGCGAGTGCGCCCGGAAGAAGGGCTGGTACGCACCCGCCTGGTAAAGGCAAGCAGGAAACGTCGTTCAGGGACCAGGACTGGTGTCCGAGACAATTACAGGTTCTTAAAGTACTCCGCTTTTAGATTTTGGTTCGAATAGGACCCGCTGATAATGTTCCACCTTTGGCACACATTTGGGCTGTTGAAGATCAGTGCTCTCTGCACGTCACACGCTATGCGTATCAATGAAATGTGCCCTACATTCTGTCTCAAATATCTTCAAATGGGATACTGGTACCGCCCCCCATTACCTTCCCAGATATGAAATGCTGCCTCGTTTGGTTATGTATGACACCGCCAGCAGATACCAGAGAGGCTGTACCAGACATGGGCGAGACTCTCCCAGATTCAAAACAGCATTCCCTCAGCATAACAGGACTTGGCAACCCAGGTCGACTATATGTGCCAGAAAACGCACAAATGAACAAACAAACAAATTTTGTTTTTTTAGTTGTTACGTGTTAGCAAATTCAGCGTTTTTCACCTGCATAACCCACAACAAAATAATGATACTAACGACAAATCAATGAGTACGTACTAACACAAAGGCAAAAAAAGCTAACCACAAAGAACTAAATTTATTGCAGAATGGCTCTGGTCTGTGATAGTTGGTACCGTACATCTTTGACGGGAATCAGCTTGAACAATAACAAACACAAAGAAGAGGGAGTCGTATGTCGTGTATGGCAGTGTGCCGTGCATCTCCCGTGTTTCTCTGTTGTGTATCTCTGAATTGCAGTGTGTCGTGTATCTCCCTCTTCCTTTGTGTTCGTTATTCTTCAAGCTGATTCCCACCGAATAAATTTATTGGTTTAGGAAAATTCAGGACGGTTAGGAGCTTTCCCAACTCCTTCACACGAGGCATTCAGACACAAGCATTTCTATTTGTAAGTGGCCTTCCCCCCTCCTCCACCATCATCATCAACGGCCTCTCTCCAAATGACCTCTAAACTCTCCTGCACACCCCCTGGCCCGTCACAATGCATTTGGAGGTTGCACAGAGGCAGTGGAGTGCCTGCAGGGGCAAATGCCCCCACCCCAACCCCCCATGGGCCTTTGAAACGAACTGCAAAGGCTACGGTGCAAGTCATTCCCCCCATGAGAGGTGACAGTGGAGGAAGGCAACTCACCTGGTACCAGCGGACGCTGAGCTCGCTGTCGGGGTTCCTGAAGAAGCCGCCCACATCAGCACCACAGAAGGAGATGCCCGTCACACTGAGCGACAGGAGCATGGGCACCGTGATGCGCAGGTGCTTCCAGTCGGCATCGTTGTCGCCCGTCCACACAGCCCCTGCACAGACGATAACACCCAAGTCAGTCAAACATTCCCCAACAAGGAAAGCACTGACAAAATCTTATCATGCACAGGACACTTCTCGTGAATTTGTGTGCTTTCTTTTCTTTCGTTCTAAAGCGAACATTTCAGTCTCTCACTGATGCAAGTGGTCAACCCAAAACACACTGCAGGAAAGCAAACTTCCTCTGAAGATGATGACGATCATGGGTGAAGTGAAGAACAATTGCAACGCTTCCTGTGGTCGCACCCAAACCTGGGTCCCTCACGTTATGAAGCAAACGTCTATCTGATTGCTCCATTGCAGCACAGTCTAAGCAGCTTGGATACGGAGAGGACTGCATGGATGTGCAAAATTAGAAAATGCACCCCTCCATCTCACGACGACGATGGTTGAACGCTAGGGCAAGCTATGGAATGCCCGTATCAGTAAAGCACTAGACAGCACAATCGCATGGCATGCAAACCATTCCAATAAGAAACACCTTATGTGTAGGGTAAGGTGGTGCGATGTGGGTCTGCTCACTTCTCGGTTGGTTCATTTGCTGTTGGGCTTGATTTTGGAAAGCTTCATGGTCCACCCATAATTGTCATTTCAACAAAGGGGTAGCTGATTTTTGAAAAGGCGGCCTCAAATCCCCCATAATTCTTTTTCAAAGTTGACAGGCTGGATCAAGGCAAATGCAGGTTTGCCGCAATTTTTTTTAGCTGTTCTGTAGCGAAGCTTCTGTAGCTTAGAAACACACTTGCATACTGCACCTCTACATTGACTACCGGCATTTCATCACATGACGCCGAACCATTAAAGGCATATTGGCGCAACACATGTGTCACTACTTCCCATTTTTTGGGGTCTTCTTTTCTGACAAGATAGGCAAAAAGAAAAGCAGACATCCAGTACTGTTACCTGAAAGTGATCACTTTGCACTTTAGGACTGAGTGTGGTAAAGGAGCCCCCAGGATTTGATCAGCACTGCATTCAGGGGCCCCCCACTACCACAATACTGTATACTGTTAAATCCCCTGACATGAACCTCCTACACCAGAAAAAAATATTCACACATTCAGACATTCATACCGTCTGGAATGAAGCCAGCAACACCTTTCTGGGGCCAAGGAAAGGCACAACTACTTATACAATGGTTCTTTGCACACAGTGCAGACTGCTCCGCTCCTCTTGTCTTACAGCTGAGTCCACCTGGCCTGAATATCAAGAGGTGCAAAGCACACATCTGTCCTCAGTTACTTTTCCCCATATAATAAGCCTGTGTTTCCTGTTGACTAATTGTATAATGCCATTTTCTTCCCCATATAATCCGCTTGAAAGAGCCCCACCCGCTACTGTCCTACGAAATACCACCATATATCCCAGCCACTTGGCAATAATTAGCAAACCATGCCTCACGGAGAGCCTGGCCAACTTACCGTAACGCTGCGAGCCGATGAAGAACGATCGCGACAGGATGAAAGGCCTGAGCTGGTTGCCAGAACGCAATAGGTGACCCATGTAAGTCGACATGGGCTGCAAGAGAAAAGCGAAAATGGAAATATGAAATAGAAAATTTTATAATACACTCAACGTGGAAGCTACACCACAGTACACAGAATGATCGACTCAATTATTCTTTCCTTTTTTGCCACTGAACCTATTAGAGCACTCCAGTGCGTGTTTCCAGCACTGGGCTTATCCTGCATTAAAAATGTACGCTTTAAAAGTGCCTGCAGTGTACTACAAAGTTACCGCATTTACTCGGGTAAAGAACTCCCTCCCCACTTTTCTTCTTGAAAATTTACTTTTCGTCACCTTGTATAAAAAATGCAGCGGGAATACGTTTTTATCTTGGCAAGGTTGTTGATGGCATAGACGGTCGCAGTAACTTGACATCACGCCACAGTATGCGCTGAAACACTAAAAACGCATTTTAACAGAAAGAAATCTCAACAGTGGCCGGAGACGTGAGCGCGAATGCCCTAACTCACAATTTAAAAATTGCACGCTTGCATAGCACCACCTGATGAACGCAAAACAGACCTTCGACGCTGTGACATGCGGACAAAGCTATAAGCATAATCTTCACTCCTTCCCTGCTCTGTGCTGTTCTGGCGGCATGCAAACAAAGCCCCAAGCATACTCCGCACTCCTACCCTGCTCTGTAGTGTTCCGCGACTTCGCCAATATGCTCCATGGTTTGTTGTTCAACTGTGTTCCGACCTTTTTTTTTTTGTGTTCATGGTGTGTGGCATACAAATGGGCCAGTAGATGAACTACACAGTTAGTTTTAAACTGAGGGTTTTGGAGCATGCATTGAAGCACATGAAAACCGCGTGGCTGGGCGGCACTTCAGTGTTGACCCAGTGCGCGTAGGCTACTGGTGAAAACAAGAGGTTTAGGTGATGAACAGGGATCGCTGTGTTTAGTGGGACCAAAGAAAGCAAGTGGGAAAAGAGGTTTTGGAGGGCCTTGATGGCACGGAAGACGATGCGCTGTGGGTTGACGACAAATGTGAAGCAGCAAGTAACCTCAGAGAGGAGGACAGCTCAGTGGCGAGTAGCATGTTGTGAATAAAACATAAATTTCATTACTTAATTACCTACGTGTTTTTACTACAAAGGTAAGGTTTTTGACAGCACTTCACTTAGCATCTTTATTGTACGTTTTAAAAATCTGTTGCAACTTTCCCCCGCATATTGAACCCTCCCCCAAAATTCATTGCAAATTTTCTGGAAAAAAAAAATAGAAGAAAAAGTGGGCTCATTACGTGAATAAATATGGTTCCATTCCAAAATTACTACCACTGAAAGCTAAAGCCCCCACATCTGCTCAAAACAGATTGTGAGTGTGGTTCTCCTCACACGTTTACTTGGTCGCACTCCTATTCCTCTCGCACGTTCCAGACCAGCCCAACCCCTATGCATGCCACCTTCCAAACTGCCGGTGCACACGAAACCGCTCTGCTACTCTGCCAACCAAGCGTCTGCACGCGACAGAAAACAAGAGAGGAGAGGAAGTGCAGTACTCACCAGGAACATGCCGTACATGTTGTGGATGTCGCGGTGCTCCCATCCGCCCGTGTGCATGCAGTCCTTGTGCATGGTGACCTCGGGCCCGTTGAACACCGAGGGCTCGTTCATGTCGTTCCACGTGTACAGGTGCTCCGTCGACCCCTTGTACTGGTCCAGCATGAACTTGCTCGCCCACCACTGGCGCACCTGCGAATGCCCGAAAGCGGAACAGAGCAGCGACGGGTCACAGGCATTACCACGGCGATAATACATAAAAATAAAATGGAGCTTACATGCTCCAAGTCCGAGGAATTGCACGTGACACCGTGTGGCTGCATCAGCACTTGGCTACACGGCAAGCTATCAACCTCTCACAAAGTATGAGGCAGGTACTATACCGGCACATTGCTGTATTTGACCCTCAATCCTAGAAAATTTCCTCCCAAGCTGCAGCAACACATGACAACATCGCATCAGAAATAACGTTCCTGGCCGAAGGCAGAAACCTGTACTGCTCGCAAAAACACTGCTCTACAATTGCCTTTCAATGGCCACGCCAGTCAATGGCCCTGCAGGGTCACAAACGTCTACCCTCGAACAATGCTCTCCAAACTTGCCGTACCCTAGAAACGCTGCAACAGTGGATATTGAAGGGGGCCATGGTGACAAGATAACACTTTGTTCAATGTGGAAGAACCAGCTTCTGGTTGATTGATTGATTGATTGGGGGGGTTTAACGCGCCGACGCAACGCAGGCGATGAGGCGCGCCGTAGTGGACGGCTCCGGATTAATTTTGACCACCTGGGGATTTTTAACGTGCGCCGAAATCTCGTACACACGGGTTTTTGCTTTTCGCCTCTATCAGAAAAGCGGCCGCCGCGGCCGGGAATCAAACCCGCGACCTCGTGATCAGCAGCGCAACGCCTTAGCCACTGAGCCACCGCGGCAGGTAACCAGCTTCTGGTAACTCAGCTCTACTCAAATTTTTCATCACAAGGAACGCAAGATACATTATCTAACTTTTAAATCTCGCACTACAGTAACATTACATGGGCTGCAGAGACGTAATATGGGGAAACACTCAGACCACAGTTATCAGTGTGTTAACTATGCATTAGCATTCATGTGATGCGATCAAATGGAACTAGAGCCATTACTAAACTCACCCAGTCATGTTTCTAGGCGGTGGCCTTACATTGGCGGCAGCCACCAATCGCACGAGTGAGATTTCGTGACATCATAGAGACCACCTCAAAGTGTCTGGGGGGGTCGCCACAGCTTTATCCGTTTTCCCCACAATTTCTAGTACTTGCTTGAAGATTGTAATGAAATTGGGTAAGAACTAAGGAGCCTTTTTAATGAACAAAACTTATACTTTGTCTTCATGGCCCTTTGAAACAGGGCAAGCTCTGCAAACACCGCAAATTCAGCCCTGCCCCTGCCGCAGCTAAGAGCTCGTCTGCTGACGATCACAACACGCATGCACGCACCTCCGGGTTGACGAAGTCCAGGTAGGAAGATGAGCCCGGCCAGCACCAGCCCTCGAAGTCCCCGCCGTCCTTGTTCTTGACATAGTAGCCGCGGTCGGTGGCCTCCGAGTGGATGTGGTAGCCGGACTCCCGCTTGATGTGCGGGTCGATGATGGTGATCATGCGGCGGCCCTTGGCCGTCAGGTTGCGGATCATCTGCTCGGGCTGCGAGAACTGGGGGAAAGGGGAGAAAGGGAACATGCAGGAGAGGGAGAAATACGTCACGGGAGATCCTTCAGCACTGTGGAAGAGGTTTCAGATGCGACAGCTACCAATACGACACATTTGCAGAGCCCCAAGTGATCAGGCACTCTGTAAAGAAGTGTAAAGTGTAAAAAGAGAGTAAAAATGCCAAGCAGGATCAAATAGGCGTAAAATTTAAAGAGTAAAAGGAGAGTGACATGAGTGCCAGAGTTAAATGGATGTCAGACAGAATGAAGAGTCAACGGAAGTGTCATATAGAGTAAAAAAGAGTAAGAACCTCAAACAAAGTCTATTCCACACCTTCCTCTCACCGGTGGCAGTGGTGTCAGAGTTAAATGGGTGTCAGACAGAATAAAGAGTCAACGAAAGTGTCATACAGAGTAAAAAAGAGTAAGAGCTTTAAACAAGTCTATTCCACGCCTTCCTCTCACTGGTGGCACCGGTGTGGTGCCAGTGATCGAGCGATACTGCTTCCCACTATATCTCCCCTGTCAAGTCAGAACAAAATTCATAAAGTTTGGAACTGGAACGATAACATGGTGGTCGCCATAGTATTTCGTAATATGAACATTTAGAAAAAAGAAACAACACCGCTTCTCATGCGCCAATGCACAATAGGCATGCTGCTACACTGATGGCAAAAGCCATGCTTGACTTTTTTTCTGGTTGATAATTTTCTTTTTCTTTCTTTAAAGTGAGTGGCACATAAACATGCTTTTGCAGCAGCGTTGCTCAAAACGACAGCGGACTTGACGCCTCCCCATCTAAAAAAACTGACCATTCGCTAGTTAAGCTCATCAACCAAACTTTTACACATGGTTTTATGCTTTCTTGGTTTATCTAGGGTGTCATCAGAGGTGCTGCCTACAGTTACAGTACATGGACTGTTATGGCAGGGAACACCATCTTTCAGAACTCAGCAAAACGTGCACCTTAATCCTACAGAACCTTCACCTCCCTCAGTTCGTTTTTTTTAGCACTGGCTGTGCCATCTTTTTTACACCCTTGCAAAAAACAGTATGCCTTGAAAGGGGCAAAATAACCCTATTTCATTTACTAAAGGTAATACAGATAAATAACACTAGTTTTCCGCCTTTCCCTAACAGTGCTCCATAACGAAATAAAGCTTTGCATAGGCTACTAACTACAAGCTATTCCCAATTCACTAGTTTATTCCATGTCACGACATTACAGGTATGCTCTAAAAAAGCACAAAGGAGTTATTTTGAATGGCTCCGTTCAATTTGTAGCCTATAAAAGATAGGAAAAAATATTACAGGGCGGGCGTAGAACTTCCCAAGAATGTGAAAGCGAAAGCCTAATAGGACCCTCCGTCGACCTGCAGTGAAACTTCTGGCAGAGGTTTGCAGCCACTCCCGTCAACTTGGGAAGCTCAGAATGAAGCTCGTTCTGCTCGCTAGCCATTGCCAGGAGCATCCTGTTTGCTCACGACAACACCTTCACCTCTCAAGCTTGTACTGCATGTTTGGCACAGGGCTGCTTCCTTTGACGCTGCTGCTTCCCATTCCCAGCATGCACTTTGTTGGGCTTTCTCAAAATCTTTTTTCGACGCAGCTGTTTCCCTCTATCAATGCGCCCTTCAATTTTCTGTGTAATTCAACTTTCCGTACCTCAGGTTCCATACACCTAAGGCTTTCACCTTAAAGAACTTTACTCTAGAAGACCATGCCGTTTCCTTGCCATTCCAGCTGCATCACACATCACACTAAAAAAGAATTTGCACTTCCGCAAAAAGAAAGAAAAAAAAAAGTAAAGAAGTCCCACCTTGAAGGGGTCCCACGTGAAGTACTTCTTGCCGTCAGTGTGCTCGATGTCAAGCCAGAGTGCGTCGTATGGAAGGTTGTGCTCATCAAAGCCCGCATCGACACTCCGCACATCGTCCTGGTCATTGTAGTTCCATCGGCTCTGGTGGTACGCCACTGAGAAAAGCTGCACACCCGAGACAACCACAGAAATTGCGATGAACAAATCTCGTTGAACATGTAAATGGGGAGGTCCATCTCTCTTGTTACAAACGTTTTAATAGCACAGAGGTCAAAGACAGGCACTTTGTGTAAACCCTTCTTTGTGATTGAGAAATCGTCTTATCCCCTCTCCGCATAACCATGACCACCTCAATACATCCCTAAAATGAGCCCTAAAAAGGGGCTCCTAGGAGTGTAGTTTATCTCCTTCCCCACCTTAGTGTATGTCCTAATGAAAATCCTCTCCCCGCTCTTAGTGGCAATTGAATTTCTTCTGGCCTTCAAAGGCACATTCCCTGTAAAAATACAACTTCTTCTGAACACCGTATATATGGGAATTCACAATCTTGTTGAAACCACGTACAAAGCTTTTTTGTGCTGAAAAAAAAAAGAGAGAAAGAAAAGAAGGCCAGTATAAGAATAATAGGCACACCTGTTTGCAACTCTGAACGGGAGTTACAAAGCTATCAGGCACAGGTTGGAAAAATAGAACACGCCCCCCCTCAGCACAGTGAACAATAGATCACTACACGCAGATATCATGGTGATATGTATATCACCATGATATCTCTCACCTTTGGTAGAGTGTAAATGCCCTTTCATCACAAGTGTAAAATGAGAGTAAAAAGCGAGTAAAAGTGCCAAGCAGGATCAGGTTAGGTGTCAAATAAATTAACAAGAGTAAAAAGAGAGTTAAATGAGTGTTAGAGTAAAATGGGTGTCAGAATAAAGTGTCAACAGAAGTGTCATAGATTAAAAAAAGAGTAAGAGCATCGAACAAAGTCTATTCCGCGCCTTCCTCTCACCGGTGGCAGTGGTGTGGTGCCAGTGATCGAGCGATACTGCTTCATGACGTCCTTTGGCCCCGGTCCCAGCATAAAGAAGACATCGATGAGGCCATTCTCCGAGAACCAGTGGGTCTCCCGATGATTCGGAGGTGGGCTACGCTTCACGAACTCCACCACGGAGGACAGCACTCCCTGCAACAAGGCACAAACCAGGCATGCTTGCAGCACATGTACTTGAGAGTCTTGAAAGGACGGGCACAGAACACAGCGGCCAAGCAAGAAGCACGTGTTAGCAGTGGCAGCAGGCATGCATGTGTTCGCTTGTGGGGGAGAGAAAAAAATCTAACCGTGCATAAACCCTTGCACCATTTTTCTTGTAAGGGAAATATTTGCTGTGGTTGAACGCAGTTAAACCAAAATTGTCAAGTGATAGCGCTGTTTTTGTGCAGTAGACAAGCACACAAATTGCACCACACGGCAATACACAGACACTGATCGACACAGTCAATGCTGTACACACGCACGTGCAGTGAACTTGGATAGATGCAGCGCATCCTTGTATTATTTTCTGACGGCACGGGCCCCTACGTGCGATTACCTGCTTTCACTACGCAAGCGCATGAGGTGCTGGCTTGACCTTGGCCGAGTTCGAAAGTCATATTGATGCTACGGGCTGTTTTTGTGAGATACCACGAGAGCTTAATCATACGGTAAAGAATTTACAAAGGGATCCTGAAATACGTTTTGAATGTGGCGAAGTGTAAGGATCGTTAGGCTACATGGTCAGTGTATCCTTGGTTTTAACGAATGCATCAGGTGCAACTTATTTGTGCACATCAGAAAACTCAACTGTTTTGCAGTGAAATTCGTAGCCCTTTTCCTTCATTCTGTATTTCAAATGTCTGCCATGCATTTACACACTGCTATGTTTACAAGTTATAGAGCAAAGTTTCTTGCTATCAGACAGCTTTTTCGTGCCTTTCTGGTGCGGTGGGGGAAGTAGCTTTTGGCTCAGCTCAATACACTATGTACTTTCACAAAGTTGCACCCACTCTCTCCTTTCCCGTCTCTACATTACTGTAGTCCTAAGCCATGACATTAGTAAATAATTGTACCACTCAGCCCCAGCACGCTTGCAAATGCAGGACCCATCACCACAGTAACACAGATAGCAGCCAGCAACAGTGTCTTGTGCAAGTTCAGAATTGTACATACCGTATTTTCCGGTCTATAAGTCGCACCTTTGTATAAGTCGCATCCTCCTCAAAATGTCAGTTTTTCCGAAAAAAATGTATATAAGTCGCACCGGTGTATAAGACGCACCGGTATATAAGACGCACTTGTTAATTAGGTAAACTCACAGTGAATTAGATCGTTAGAAAGTACAGCGAAAGTACATGGTTGCGGCAGCCGCCGCCTATGAACGCATCCCCCGGTAAGGAGGGCTAGACACGGGCATATAACACCCAAAGTCTACACTGAACCAACTTCTCAAAAATGGTTTATTGATACACAGAGATGGCATGTACTTACGGACAGCGTTTAGGCAAAACCATCGAAGTCTTTTTCCTCAGACTCACTAACAAATAACTCAGTATGTCTTCAGTGGGAGTTCCGCGGGCACATCACTGTCGTCCTCCGGCTATCTAATGTCTTCTTCGCCAACATCGTTACCACTCGCGGACCGGCTACAACTGTTTTGGTAGAAATGGAGTACCAAGAGTCGGAGACCCATTTGGCCACCTCTCCAAATGTTGCGCGTCTCTTGTGTGATGTCATAAATCAGCGCAATAAAGGTGTCATGGCGGACGGAAGTGACGCGACTGGAAGCGGCCCGAAAATCGAAACTTATCAGTCAGCTGTCATTTTAAAAATTAGCAGCACTTTTACCTCCTTCAGAGTAACTCTCTGTAATAATTCATAAGCTGCATTTTGTTTTTGCAACCCAGTGTGATGTTACTTTGAATTTATTCTGAACTGTAGTTACTGTGCATGGCATGAAGTGGCGTGCGGTTGTCGCAGGCCATTATCATTGTTTTTGACTAGATAAAGCTGCAAATTCTTAGGTGTAACGTCCCGAAGCGACATATGGGCTATGAGAAACGCCGTAGCAGTGGTCTTGGGATTAATTTACACCATAGAGCTGTGTCTCAACGTGCGCTGGCCACACGCGGCCGCCGCGAACTGGAATTATTCCATACATAAGTCGCACTGGTGGATAAGACGCACCAACGAATGGGTCTATTCGTTTCACCTGCACCGCGTGAACCAGTTCAGGCGGTGCCGCACTTCGCCGTTCGTTTCAGCGGTGCAGCTCGCGGCACCTGAACCGCGCCGTTCGATTCACCGGTGGTGCCGACGGGTGCAGGACGGGTTCACGGCTTTGCCTGCACTCCCTGCCGAGGAGGTGCAGAAGCAGACGAAAAAAGTGCAGGGCTGGTTCCGCCGATGGCGGAACCCACTTTGCACCACTGTGAACTGGTTCAAGAGGTGCAGGCTGAATCGAATAGACCCGAATATTTCTCAAAAAAACCGCGACTTATACACCGGAAAATACAGTATTTGAATTGGAATATCTGCTGATAAGCCAAAAGACAACACTAAAGCACCATAATCGACATAACAAGCACGATTGAGATTGCAAGCACAAATGTGACTACAGCGTTTGGACCTCAAGATGTTTCAGTGACGAATTCCCACAAAAAGCACATTGCAACATATCTGAATCGACCTCTAACCTATTTTCTGCTCACGGCATAATAACTACATGAAGGATGTGGTTTCGTTTATTTTGTTTACTGAGCTGGTGCCTTGTGCAAGGTGTAAGCACAGCAACCGTGTTACAAGCGAGAACAAGGAAACAGACAAATCCAGGAGTGTTTTACCGTGTCAGGGTCACCTTCCTGCAAGAGATAACAATGGCTATTCTCAGATCACAGTCTTCATAGCCACCAAAACATGTGCGTTTGTAGTCTCAAGATGCCGCAATTTTAAAGAAAGCCGATGACCGCCCAGGACAGATGATCTTAGGTGTGCTAACAGGGACTTACGTGAGCTGGTTCATCAAATTAGGTCCCGGCAGAATCATTAGGCATTTTTGCGCTCTCAATCTTACTTGGCACAAAGCCAAGGCAAGGGCGGCCAGTTGACCCCTTTTATAGTCAAACGGTGCCTTTTTTGGACCACCTTAAGAGAAATGGTGCAAGAGAAGCAAGTTTTACTTTGTTCCCATTAACAACACAACAAATGCCTTTACAATGGCCTTAATTAAGGGGCCATGAAGACAAAATACAATCTTGTTTAATTTAAAAGGACTAACTTTTGCTGAACACTCAACTTTCATTCAAACCCCAAAAGCCTACGTGCTATCAGCCGCAATGCAACAGAGGGAAAGACTAAATGTGTTACGAGTGTGTTAACTAGATGTCAGCGCTGAAGTGATACAGTGGAACCCCGGATAATACAACTTTCAAGGGACCGCGAGAAAGCATCGTGTGACCGGGGTGTCGTACAACCGGGGTGCGGGTAAATTCTGTTTGGTAAATTCCGCCCTAGTGGAAGATCTCACGCGACAGGTGGGGTAACAAATTATTTAAACTACTACGTTTTGCGCGTTCTCGCGTAATTTCAAGTTAAAAAAAAAAGCAACGTTTATGTTGCACCCCCCTTCCTTCTATGCGTCTAAGCTAGCCCGCCAGCCAAGCGCAGCGAGCGCGCTACGCGACAACCAGTGCCTTGCGCACGCGAGATAGACCAACGTGGTCGAGCGAATGGTGAGGGAAAAGGGCGAGTTTGAAACTGCCAAGGACAAGCGAAACGAACGATAGTAGAAGTCAAAGATGGAAAGAAAAAAAAAAAAAGAAAGAAAGAAAGAAAGAAAGAAAGAAAACGGCATTCCCGTACATGGTGGAGACACCCTTTGAACGGTCCCGGGCCGTCACTACTGGGTCAAAGTACTCAACACATAGCCGTTTTCGTTTCCCACAAGATCCAGCAACGCGAAATACACAATTCAAACTTCGCGAGTAAACCGTGTTGCGGCAAAAATTATAGCACGGTCTTGCTACAGTGACTTGGTGCAGTGGCCAGCGATTGACCTTAAATTACAAAAATTTCGTGTCAGTACTCCTTTAATAACAGCTCCCTTTGTTGTTCGAAGATACAATTGCTGTCACTGTTATTGGGACACAACATTTTCTTAAACAGACAAAACTTTCATTTTGTCTTCATGGCCCCTCTAATGCGAAACCGTCAATGTTACTGGTTACTCGTCGGCAAATGTCCACACCACGACCCAGATGTCAGTCAGGTTTAACAGGCGCTGCATAACGTTCTGGCATGCGGAGGGTGCGGCGGGAAGTTCGCACTGACCTGCTTGGAGTTGGGCTCAATGTCCACCCACGTTTCAGCCGCGTTCAGCCACAGCAATCCAACTGTCCTGGACTCGCTACGGGAACCCAACCACACACGCATGCAAATTAACCACCAAACAAGCGTTTACTTTCACTTTTTTTCATACCCTCAAAAACTTGTGCAATGCACAACTGCCAGCTTTAAATACTTCACACAAACTAACCAGACCAGAACACTACTTTTATACTATAAAAACAGCACTGGGTTTCCTGTGATGATCGTTGGTTCTCGTGCAATTTCAGCCTTTGATGCCATTCCTGACCAAAAAAAAAAAAGTCCTATTTTCTCACACCCAAGGATGATATTTTTCGATTCCTTTGAAGTTACACTTCACAGATGACCATATCATCATACCACGTTATAGCATGGTTCAGCACGTTATTAAAAAAGACATAACTTGGGATGTAAGTGCTGCTTAGAAGGCCCAATGCATGCAAGCATGCAAGACATGCATAATCTCCCATACAGCACACGTACACACAACTCAGAACAAATAGTCAAACTGTTGTTTTAACTCAGTGTAGGACCTTTACTCGAAAAGCACACCAGACAGGCAAAAAAAAAAGAAAGTGGGAACAAAGCCATCTTAACACTGAAAACTAAAACCCACTCACGACAATATTTGAAACTAACAAAACGTCACCGTTATAGCCCATCATTAAGCTTAACTGGGCTTTGTTTGAAAACCAATAGAGGCGCCAAAACCTTCACTGCTGCTACTATAAGAAGTAAAAAGTCAGGATACAGATATCAATCAGTGTTTCAAAATAGAAAAAGCAGTCTTAGTTTAGTTTCCTTCACACTATGGCTCCCTGCGAATTACAGTTTACAAAATGCATTTGCATTCATTGCATAATAAAGCCTTCGACTATGTTTCCTAGAAATTGGAATGAAAAGGACATAGAAGCCCAGTGCATGCACAGAAAGCACAGTGCCTTTCCAGTATGCCTCCAAACTTCAGTTTTTCTTTTTTTTAATTAAGGGTGGTTATCGTGACTGAATTATTCTGTGCAATAACATGATAGAGTGGCACTGAAATAAAATGAATGCGAGAATGATGCATGATGAATGTGACAATTGTTGCATTTAGCACACTGGTATGGCCAGAACTGGGGTAAATACAACCGAATTAGTACAAGAATTACGTCAACAGTAGAGGTAACACTGAAATAAAATGCCAACGCATGAACAAATATTTCTCGGAGCACTTAAACCTGCTTACGCGCTTTGCAGACGAAAGCCTGGTGCACTATTGTGACCTTTTATATACACGTCTACTCGTCAAAGCAGCAGCCACGCTAATCTACCTTACTGCTATGAATCACTAATCAATCATTATTCCATCTCAATTCATTTTGATTCACCTTGCCCTCACATTACTATTCATTACTATCAATCACTAATCAATCCTTAATTAGCTTCCGTAATCCTTAATCACTTTCTATACACAGCTGGCATGCTCTGGTTCGCTTCTGGCCTCCCGTAGGTTCTTGCACAGTTTGCATCAACACCAGGGTCATGCAAAACCACCTTTTAATGAAACATACCAGGACTTTGTCTTACAAGAAAAAGAAAACAGCACCCGCACGCACCTGTGAGCCAGCATGTAGGGGATGCTGCCATAGAGGGCCATTGGACTGTCCACCTCGTACTCGAACACATCCAGGTTGTACAGTCGGTAGGGGTCCGTTGAACCACTGCAGGAGAACCACGCAACACAAACAGCTAAGGGCAATTTATCAAAAAATGAGTTCAAATCATAATTTCTAAATTACAACAATAAAGACACACCCAGGCATGTTGTATCTGACTGCTGTGAATGATTTTGAACGCAGGGGAATTGGGCTTTGGAAAACATTGCCCAAACTTGGTTCTTAAGACTTGGTTCTAATCGGATTGTATCATGCGACTGCGTCCAATTTCTTGGTATAATTCTTGACACTAACCTTAAGTTCACATCTCACGTTGATCATATCAGAAAAAAAATGGCATTTGGCATCCGGGCATTGCTGAAGGCACGACCATTCTTTCCAACCAAAGCTTTGTTATCACTTTACTTCGCTTTCATGCACAGTCATATCAACTATGGAATCACTGCTTGGGGTAACACATATCACACCCACCTATCATCCATTCAGCACATTCAAAATCAAGCTATCCGTATCATTACTAGCAGCCCTCGCCATTCAAGTGCATCACCTCTACTCCGCGAAAATTCAGTTTTATCGGTCACAGCATTGTTTGATTATAACTTAGGTATTTCTTTTTTCAAACTACTCAACAACCAATTATGTTTTGAACTTCTTGACGTAGGTACTTTAGTGAACCATAACACTACTAGATTTGCCTTGAATAATAACTTGTTGTTACCTAAGGTAAAAACTAATTATGGCCAGCAAACTTTCCATTTTGCCGCAATTAATCTATGGAACCGCCTACCACTTAATATTAAATCATCACATTCTATCACAGCCTTTAAAAAATCTCTAAAAAATCTTCTTCTAACCTGATATGTTTCCTAATTTCTTTGTTTTGCTGGTTTGACTTTCGTCATTTGTTTGCACAGTAGTTTTTTGTGTACTTTTGTAAACCGTTAGTATTTAATTGTGTATAATGACAATTTGTTTTTTGAATGCCGTGTTTATGTACATAGCTTAATATTTTAGTAACTTCCATATGAAAACCATGCACTACAAGTTCTTGCTTATTTGTTTTCTTCACAAATGTTTTATTGCACTTGTTTTCGCTTTCATTGCTGCTTCTGTAACGTTTTTTGTGTATTTCATCATCGAGGGTCCCAGTGCAGTCGCTGACTTCGGGACCCTTGTCTGTAAATTTTCTTTGTAACCGTTTACTTTTTATGAATAAACTTCAACTTCAACTTCAAAAAAAACAAGTACAACCTATATACACCTCATTAGAAAAAAAAAGTAAAATTAAATTGATGGCTCTTTGCTGAAGAAGGTCGCAAGACCCTGAAGTGTGTGGGGAAAAGTAAAAGAAGACTTAAGAGGTACGATAATAAAAGTTATCAGAAACACATTCATGCTCATTTTTGTCGTGCTGAAGACAAAATCTTAGCACTTGTCGCAGAATTACTAGCACATTCCGGGTTAAGTCAATGACGGATCAAACAGCTGCATAGGGGCCATTCTCAAACAAAGAAAAGAAAAAACAAATGCGGCTAAGCAAGGAAGCAGACGTTTTGCGCGAGAAAATAGCGAAAGTGGGGCTCACACTGTGGACCGTAGGGCAAAGGAGTCTGCGTGCTCGGGGACTCCGTAGACATGGTCAAAGCCCTCGAACGTGAAGTCCATTCCAACAGACATTGGACCTGCGGGCAACCAAATAATGCGCTTTTTTGTGAGACCCAAAACCGATAAGCTGAAGCGAGTAAGCGTAACACAACTAAACTGCAGGCTTTTTGTCTTATCATCGTGGGAGATAAGACAAAAAGCACGTTAATTCCAACATTTCTTTTTTTTTTTTAATGAAGATCCTCATACAGTCAAGTTTTAACCGTTTGTACAGTCCGGGGTCATTTAATTAAGGCTACCTTTCGTTAAAATCCTCTGCATCCCCACATGGGCAGCTAACAAACAACAGATAGGAACTGCACACCACACGCTGGGAAAGGTAGCTTGCTCGCACCTGGCTCCTCCCTTTGCTTGCCAACATGACCTCCATAGGGGCCATTCTCACTCTCCATGAATTAATTAAACTAGTACTTTCCCAAGATAAATTCAGCTGCCATTTTTTTCCCCTTTAAAATAGCTTCGTTCCGTTTCATTGTAAGATTATCCAGACAAGGTCAGCTGCTAATATTTCCTTTTCCTTTCAGAACGGCTTTTGTTCCATTTCCCTCCAACATTATCCCCACCAAACGGGGAAAAAAAAAAAGGAGATCTTAGCAGGTACTGGCCCGCCAAAATGAATCGAAGACAAGAAGAAGGTACCGTGCTTCTTGGAATCCTTGTGTCCCTTGAAGGTCTCCTCCCAGGCACCATCCAAGTCACCCTCATCGTGTGGTTTTTCCTCCGCCTGCCACCATGCCACCACACAAAAGAGAAAAGAGGGAGAGGGAGGGGGAGAGAGTAGTTGAAAACATACACAGGTTTGAAAAGAGCATAAGTGGTACCACTAGACACAGTCATACTGATGCTGCAGAGAAAAGCAATGTATTCTGTGCATAAAAATCCCTAAAAGTAATTGCAGTATTTATAAATATTCATAAATAAATGACTAACACGGCTTGTCACGGAGTCGAACAGAAAGAAGAAGCAGTACGACGCCCACGCAGGAACATACATGCACTCCAAAGGACAAGCACAGTGCCATAGCCATCCTTGTAGGCTTGGCTTGGCTAGCTTTCGCACAGTGAAGCAAACATGCATCGGAAAGCAGTTAAAGTAAAAGCAGCAGGGTTGGAAAATAGGTGTGCTTGCGACAAGAGGCGTAAGAAAAGCAGCTCAGAAACAGGCAGGATGTTCCCTTTGGGGGCAAACTCAACTTTGGCCACTAGCCAAACCAGGTTCCAGCTTCTAGCGGTTTCTTCTCTATAAGCCGGTACCAACAAGTTTCACAGTGCCAAGCGCACTGGAGGATTGAACGAGAGGCCACTTCCCACAGCTATGCTGAACCCACTGCGACTTCGTATTGCTCGGCAGGTAGCATTTGGCAGCATCTGTATGCTCGGCACAAACTTCCAATGGTAAGCTAATCGGGATAAACTTAAGCGCTAAAATAAATTTACAATACACAGACGTCCTCAAAATTAACCCTTTCGGCCCTGGTGGTGTCAACTGATGCCATCACATAAAAGTTCTAGTGCAGAGAGAACGAAACCAAAACTGCTTGTTTTTTGGGTAACTGCTCTTCATTGATGCCTATTGCGATGGATACCACTATGGTTTCATTTTACTGGAACTGCACGCTACAAAGAAAAAGAAGCTCCGGTGAAGACAAAATTACGACATTGAGGCCAAAAAAAATGGCGGTCCGAGTTTTATTCCCAAGCTTGCAAATCTATAAGCAAGTCCATCACAAAGTCATTTCTTGTTTGTAGGTTCATGCAGTCAAAGTTTTAGAAAATATAAAAAGTGATTTGTCTGTTTGACAGAAACGTTTTAATTGCCAGATGTTCTAATTGCCTCATTATTATTTCTGCACTTCCAGCTGTATTTTTTGTTTGAGGGCGTATGGGACCCTGAATTTTAAGAAAACACAGAAAATATTGTTTTGCTTGAAATAAAATAATCACGGCTGAAGGGGTTCCCAGCTAGACCTTCGCAAATTTTCAACCATGGCTCTACTGCGGTATATGGCCGCAGGTTATTTAATAAAACTAAACTCCCCTCGAAAAGTAAATGCACAAATTGTAAAGATGAAGGCATTTGTATTTCACTCCCACGTAAAGTTCCGCAATGCAGACGGCTCTGCCTTTAATGACATAAAGCTAGTTCTTCCGATGCCCCTGTCACATGAAGCTAAATGTCCTTCGAACTAATTTTATTTCCTTCAATGCCTGAGCAGTGAGAGCACATCAGCCAACACTCGCAGGAAAAAACTGCTTTGCACCCCGCACACCAACCCCAACACACACATTTCCTTCTTTAGCGCGGTTAGTTGTTTTCGCCCAATAAACGAAATGGCAATTCAACTGGCCCCCAAGCCCCAGAGCTTTGCCTATGGTCCTACCAACACTTTTCTTTTAACAAGTCAAGTCCAAACCTGTTGAGCTTTTTGCTGAAAAAGTCTGGAACAACCACGCGGGGTTGATTATTTTTATTTTCTCCCACGAGCAGACACCACACCTCACCTCGGGCAATTTATCCCCTCCGTCATTTTCGGCGGCATGATTGTCAACATGCTCGTCGGCATGCTCGCCATCATGCTTGTCGGCTTTCCCGTCAGCGTGCTCGCCCGTTTGCACCTTGTAACCCCGTTCGTCGTAGGCCTGCTGCTCCTGCTAGTGACCGAAGCGCAAAAATTCTCAAACAAAGTCATCGGGTACATCGTCGTTAAGTTCCTGGCACGAAAGTCTGTCAACGAGAAGATCTGCTTTCCCCCGAAAGGAGCGAACACTAGCTATTGAAAAACTTACAGGCGATACATACTCTTCGTCGTCCTGTAAAAAAATGACCGGAAAAGTTTTAAACGCAGAAAACTTTTTTTTTTTTTTTGAGGTGACGTTATGCGAGACAGCGCTGCACATTTCACACGATCAAAACAACCAAATCTGATCGACATTTTTATTATGACGAACATTATAGTAGTGGATATGGGGAAACATGACATAAGTATGTCTGTAATTCAGTTTACCGGGACTAGTCTTGGAGGGTCATGCCACCTGTCATAACCCTCCAAGACTAATCCGCATAACTTGATGTTCGCGCCTATGTAGAGCATTGTCACGTTGGTCATGCAGAGAGTTGGTCACGTGTGTAACCCTCAGTGCTAAATGTCTTTTCGTGCAACCACCACATCACTGCGCTCAATCGCACAAAAGTATGACAAATGCCCAAAGACACCTAAGCACTTCTAAAGGGTTCTGAAAGCGACAACATTAATGCCCAATTGAACGCTTGAGACTTTTTGCTTTCAACCTGTCCATTTGCGAAGGACCATATCCTCTCGTCCCTCTACACAATTTGCTTCACAATCCACTACCGCCGTATGCTTTTGAGTGGCTTCCATCTGTTTCCCACGCGTTGCGCCACTGCTCAGTACTGCCACCAGATACTGGAATATTTGATGACAATGGTGGATTTGCCTGTGTCTGTTCCCTTGTTCAGCTGCATTCTTTTGCTTTTTCCACTTCAACTGTGGTGCATTGGCATCGACAGCCACCATTCGCTACAGTGGAGCTCAAGAACGTGACATGAAATGCCCAGTGCCATACAAGGCTCCAAAGACTTGGCCAAAAAGCCATCTTTCTGTTATGGACGTCGACGCCGGACACCAGCTGTTTTGCTAAGTGGGTAATTTATTGGTTTGGCAGTAGTACAGAGTTTTAGTATAGCGGGAGCTAGCGTTTAGCGCGCGCAAAATATTGCGTTTGCGCTCCGCAAACGTTTTCTACCAACCCCGCTTTTAGTACTGCGCCAGCAACGCTCCGCTAATAGCGTGGTTCTGTTTTTGATGATGATCGTTGTGGCCAGAAACCCTTTGTATTGGGTGGACACCGAAATGTCCGACCCAGGTGAAAATGTTTACAAAATACATATAAAGAAGGGAAAAAAAACGGCTGAATGCCCAAAGTCACTGCACCGTCCCCACCAGCGAGAAGGCTCAGTGTCGTCGCTAGCGCCATCTAGGATATGAACAAATAACTATAATTTCGCAAGCCAACCAGCCCATACAAACGCGACCCCAGGCAAACGGCGTTATCGCCCACACCGGCGGTGTTCGGTACGGCTTGGCACAGCGATACAGGGAAGTACAGTCTAGTATGCTGTGCGACCGCAGGTACCTGTCACTGTCAGCAACGCGAGATCGTCGCTGAAGGCGAGGCGCGCGCGCACAGAACCATTCCGGCCGGCAGCGGCCAGCGGGGGCAGGCCGTCTCGAGAAAACAGGTTTCGCGAGACCAGCGCCAGCCGCGCGCGGCCCGCAACGCCGCAAAGTACCGCCCGCAAACTCTGGAAAATAGCGTGCGTCCGCTAAACGCAAACCTTCCTTTTGCGGACTGCGCATGCGCACTAGGCCGCGCGCAAGAAATAGCGCGCGCTAAACGCTAGCTCCCGCTATACTAAAACTCTCTAGTAACGCGTTTTTTTTACGCAATTATGCCTAAGATGAGCAAGTACTGAGAACACTAGCGCATCGTCGCCCCGCAATTACTGCCTGTGCACATTGCTTATTTTTACATGCTTTTGCTGAAGGCTTTTTAAACTTCGCTCTGGATAACTCAAAATCTTGCCTGGGAAAGTCCAGAGGAGCATTTACACTTAAGTAAAGGTACTACAGTCAAACACGGATATATCGAAGTCCAAGGGGATCGCAAAATAGTTTGATACATCAACACAGTGAGACCCCATTTATAACGTAACAGCTCATAGTGCAGGACCGGATATAATGCGGGCTTTTGTGACCATTCATAGAACTCAATGCATAAGCATACCGCTTAAAACGCGGCTGCCCGAAGCACAATACTGTTTATAGTGTGGTTTTTTGGTGGGTCTGCTGATTGACCGGTGCAGGTGGGGCAGTGCTTTATGGTTGCAAAAGAGAGAGAGAAAAAAATAGAGTAACCAATCCTACGTAGCAGCGCGCTCGCTGCTCTCCTCTAACTTAAAAAAAAACGGCACCCTTAAGTTCGCATGTTCCGTTTGCACTCGCGTGATAATCGCAGCCGTCCATGCTTTTGGCACACCTCTGAAGATAGCGAGGTGCCACGCATGCGGTAAATTGTTTCTAGTAGAATGCTAGCAGATTAGCAAGCCCCCTTTCTCTTTCCCAACATCTAAGGATAGCCAGCCGGGCGCGAGCGACTCGGGAGGTTTTCAATAACTGTATACGTTGTGCTGATAAGATGCTGTACTGTATACGTTACGCTGAATAAAATATGCCCATCCTAAGCTTATCGGAAAAATCTCCACATCATTGAGACCTTTTCAAAGTGTCAACAAGCGGTAGCTTACAGATTTGCTCCTCACAGCATGGAAAATTCCAACCACAGCGCAACGACCCATGCTCTTTATTTAACCCAAAAAAGTCTGAGATTCGTTTGCCTCTTCTGCGTCAAAGTTCACCAGACTATCTTCAACCTTACTAGGGACGTCCAAATTAGAAAATCCGGCGTTGTACACAGTACCACAACAGTGGTAAATATGGACACTGATGCAAGCTCAACTGCAGTAGGTGGTTTCAAACGTTTGTGAACGTTGAAGGGGCGCTATACTCGTGAACAATAGCTCATATACGGTATCACTCCATCTAAGCGTGGCCCCGGATGTCAACAGACGCACGCATTCTGAACGGAGATGCTATGAATGCGTGATATCGTCTGCCTTTCCTCACGTAGTTTGTCTGCCATCGCTGCAGTACTTTATAAGCATATTAAGTACAGAAAATTACGGAAACGGCTCGTGTGATGTTCAAAATATTCCCAGTAACGCACTACTTGCGGCGCGCGGAGTAACATCCAGCTGCGGTGATGAGGCAAAGCGGCAACTTCCGTTGCCGTTCTTAAGTAGTAACCGAGTATAGTAGGGTTTGCTTCTTTCGCCCCGGTGGTGTTCGCCACAGCCCGCACATCGTTGTCAGCACTTACGAACTCGTGTGTCATTGTGTCATTCGGAATTCTAAGAGCTCTTTCAATTCACTCTTGAGACACTCAGTGCTGTCGTCTTCGGTACCTGAACACCTCTCGTCAGGAGCTACGCAACAAATCCACTTTGCACACGAAGCGCACCGGAATGAACGGACCACGGCCGCGCCGTCTTCGCCTTTACGTCAGGTTCGATGCGCAGTATCGCACTCAAAAATGCTGCCAGGAATTCAGCCGACATCGTTTCACTGGCCTGTAACCGTCGAATAATGTCCGCTGTCATCGCTAAATCCAAATTCCTCTGTTTTTCTGTGACCATGGCTCAGAAACGCATGCCACAGACAAAACAAACATGCACTACACCACACAAGTCCCGAGCTCAAGGCACCAGTAATGACTGCTCAAGCACACAGAAAAGACTACAGAAACCGAGTGCTTTCAGTCGGCTTCCTTCCTTCCTTTATTGCCTTTCGCACCCAATCACTCTCTGCATTCTCGCTGCTGTGTGGCTAACCCCCCCTGCTAGTGTGCGAGCAGGTGTTGAAGGCCATTGAAGCGAAGCGGTGACACCTCATCGAGCATGGCAGCGCCCGCAAGAAGTCATCATCTTCATCACGCACCCCCACCCCACCCCCCCACCTTCCATCAGGAAAACCGCATTTGTCCGGTATGTCGAATGTCCCAGTGAGCAAGGGTTCGATACACGTGTACAACAGCGCTTTACTTTTGCATGGGATTTCCAAGGGGATGTTCAGACTGTTCGATATTGGCAATAATTTGATATATCCGTGTTCAACTGTATTATATCAGATCTCAATAGAAAACAGCACAGTACAAGTGATGAACCACCTTCGCTATACATTACGTTTCAAGCAACATGCCACCGAAGATATTTCCGAAAACAGAAACTTATGGTTGCAGCGACAAGAGTATGCAACAATGCAAGCACCCCAACAGCTTTGCTCCCGCCCCTCCAATTCCAGAATTTATTTTCAAATCCCTCCGCTCCCTCGCCATACCCTAGAAGCTTCTTTACGCCACCCTGGCATTCCTTGCTTGTTTCAGGGACAGTCAATTCTGAGAGGTGTTTAAGTGACCTCGAGACAAAACTCGACTACACCACTAATTTTAAAGGCAAGGGATATGCTCATACAACTGTAAACGTGAATTGTCGTATTGTGTTTACAGGGAAAATGCCCTTTGAGGTATCTTTTGCATTATTGTACAGCATTTATAAGCAAAAATTTTTTTATTGACAGCTATATGTGTAAGCTACATCTCCAAACTCTACTACACTAAATCTTTCCCCTTTCATATTTTAGAATTGATGCTCTAACTCGCATATTCACAAAGATTGTCACATTAACATATGAACAATTTCAGAATTAAACCGAAAAAGAAAACAGCAAGGATTACATTTGAAGCAACATTTATAACTACGAAGTTTAGCACGTTGCCTTAATCTAAACAAATTAGGAAAGAAGGAACAAAGCCTGGGTATACTAACGTCATAATACGCTTCTGACTCCTGAGAGGACCCAAGAAGAAGAAAATGTGCAAGTTAAGGTAAAATGAAGAAGGCAACTACACTTGCTAAATCTTCGCATGTTTGAGAAGTTACCTGCCCTGAGCAATGTGCAGCAGCTTAAGTAATAAAGTTAACTCAAAGAACATTAATTAAAGTTCAGAGCTAGTGGGAAGCTCAGTCGTTATATGCCCTTGATTCGGCATTTGGATTGCATTGACAGAAAATAAACAATTACCGTTAGTAATTTACCAACTTGCTGACCAAATGTACACCCCAGGACAACACTTAACAAAACACAGCTCCCGCGTTAATGCATTTTACGTGATGATGATGATGGTTTGTGTTTAATGGCACAAGGCCAGCTAGGGCTGTACATTCTACATCACCGACCAGACACCAGCATCTGTGCCCAAGAACAGGCTTGCCTGTTCAGCAGCAAAGAAATAAAATAAATTCCCCCTGCAATCATACTGCATTCCATATACTTTTGCACCAGACTGTATGTGCATCTAACCATTTTGCTTTCGGTCAGTCCTCTCCACCAATCCCAAAAAGGAACCACAGTTCAACATGTGTTGATTTCCTTGAACAGCGAACTGCCAATTATTGTGTCTACCCAAACACAGCCTACCCCTTTTCTTGTTATGAAAAAAAAAAACGGATTAGAGCCGGATGCAAAACTACAGAATCATTTTAGCAAGAGCACAGCATTACCATCATTCTTGGCAGTGAATGACAGTGAATACAGTTAGTGATTTTTAGTGAAAAACCAATCCATTAAAGTTAGGTAGCAGTCAGTTTCAAAAATAAGTAGGCCCTCTGTTACAACGAAGTTCACCGTTAAGACAACACTTTTGCTCGCATGTGATATGCATAATGCAAAGAACATCTGCTTAATTAAAACAAGTTCCTGGTACTACGAACAAATTTTCATGGCACATTGAGTTGGGGGAGTTTACCGAGCTGCGACGGCAAAACAGAGGGTAGTAGCACCTAGTCGATGATATTGATAGCAATCACAATTCATTCTGGGGCTGCATAGTGAAATCTATCACATGGCTGTACTGTTTTATCTTTTGCGACAGATGACACTTGCTTAATTAAGCTAGGCTGAGCGGTTGTGACGTTACCTTGCCACGCTAGAAAGTGCCATTTCCGCTACTGCCATGTTCCTGCTCCATGCACGGAATCTACAATAATTCATCAATTCCAGCTATGTTCAGCATTCTTTTTATCCCAGAGACACTTCAAGGCATAAAAAGTTTGACGTTAACAGGGCATCTGTAGGGGTTAGTTGATGTCATCCTTCTAGTCTTTGTTGCTACTGTTCAAAGTACAAGCGCTTTCTACTTCAATCAAAAAGGTTTTTTTTTTTTAATTTTGTACTGCTAATGAAAAACGTGTATCTCTGTGTGCCCATGCATACAAATGCATGTACAGTTTGCAGCCAATCCATATTTGTAAGAGCAACATAGAGATTAATACAGGATATATAAAAAAAATCAGAATACTAACTTCACCGAACTCTTCTTCATCCTGAAAAAACAAGGAAGAATTTTAGCCATAAGCTCTCGCCGCCCTTCTTTCTCAGCTACTTCACACAAAGCTAGTAATTTTCCAAAATTTCCCTAACCACGCTGCCCCCCAAAGCCGTTAGTTAAGTCCATGCACTTTGCCGAAAGATAAAAAAAAAAAAAAGAATAAACACATGCTCATGTTTTGCCTAATTTAGGCAAGAAAATATTGTATACACTGAAGTCGAATCTCCACAAAGACGGTAGTGGTGCACACAAACGCCGCCATGCAACCCCTGTTGTTCATCAAGAAAATTTCGCTAGAAAAGGACTGTATTGAGTTAACGGTTTCCTACTGCGGTGCGCAATGGCCTCAGTAAAGCAACACTGAAGCAAAGCTGCCAAGCTGTAACTAGTGGTGGACATCTAAAAAAAAAAAATTAAAGCTGTTCCACTCAACGTGAAAGCTGTCGGAAGGGCAGAGCAGTGATTCGCCAAAATGGGCTGTAGCGCCGTTATCCGCTCACCGCTACCACGCAATGCACTTCAAATTCCCTGCCTTCGCAGTGCTCTCGCGTGCCCCCTGCCTGAAACTGCGCCAGCGAGAGTACTGTTCTTTTTGTGCTTGCTTTTCCTCCCGCACGTGCCGGCATTGGACTGCCACTTTTTTTTTCACTTAATATCGTGAAAACCAAACGAGCGTTCCCAACTAAATGAACGCAGGCACTGCCGGTTAATTACATATATTTTGCCTGAAATGTGCCTGTAGTTTTCTTTGCGCTGAACAACGGGGAGATGTAGGACAAGCGCCAGCGGTTCACGAGTTTCGAACGCTTGTGACTATATAAACTGCTTGGCTTTCGAAGCCTCCGGGTTACGCCGCGACGACAAAATGCCGTGTGGCTCTACTTCGGTCCAGCGAGCGAGCTACGATGGCAAGGCGAGCCCCTAAAGTGCTCTGCACTTAAAATCAATTTCTGGAGATTGAGCGCGCCGAAGCTACACCTGACCTAGGAGGCACGCCGTAGTGGAGGGCTCCGGATTAATTTTGACCATCTGGGAATCTTTAACGTGCGCTAAAATCTCAAACACACACGGGTGTTTTTGCTTTCTGCCTTACTCTGACAAGCGGCCACTGCAGCCGGGAATCAAACCCGCATCATCATGCTCAGAAGCACAGTGCCTAACCACTGAGCCACCGCGGCAGGTACGGATAAATTTAGACCAGCTGGGGATCTCTAACGTGCCCTTAGATCTCGACACAAGACCGTTTTTCCTTTTTCGCCTTGAACATAAAAGTAAAAACAGTTCCCACGACAGAAATCGAATCCGCTAACCTAATCATGCTAGGTAGCAAGTCTTGGCCACTGAGGCATTGTGGCGACTGCATAAGACCCGAGTGCCTTAGCTGCTTATACATCCCCTGCTTTGGTGGTCTCGGACAGCTGATTGACGAGACCATTTTTCGCATTACAGCTTTTTTGCAGGGCAAGAAAACAAGAAATATAGAGCCCTTCCCACTAGAGTGGAGGTGGAAAACCAGCAAAGCAGTATTGGTAGATAACTATACTGAGGTATGTATGCGAACTTCCTATATCGATCGAATGAGAATGCACTCGTAATTTTATTAGAAGCAATTCTAAGTTAATTTTCGTATAATTTGTTTTTGAACAGTTTTGATATTACAAGATTTATACCTGCACCACACGTACACAAAAAACGACATTAACTCTTTCGTTACCACGCCTATTCAAATCGATCACCGGTGATCGATGATTTATATTGCCTATTTCGATATGTTGTAGTCGTTTCTCGTACACCTAATGCAGCCAGTGATTAGTCTAGGCATTGCCCTTTTAGAATCAGTTTAACTTTTCCCGCTCCGGCGACATTGAGATTTTTGGCGGCGTTTTTTGCGAGCTGAGGTGCGTGTGTTTTTGACGAAGGGGGCGTGGCTGCTGCACTTGAGAAAAAAGGATGCAGGTCGTGGTTAGGCTGCATTACCATAATATTTTTTTTGTCAAAAGGCTCCTGGCAAGTCAAATACCAAATAATGGGGTCAGCTTTGTAATCCGACAGCGTTGAGAGGTGATAATTACTTGAAAATGGCCCCAGCTATTCACTAATGATCTTTGGTTCGGACAAAGGGCAGCTTTATTCTCCCAAAGCTTATTTCTGATGGTCCCCCGCATGTCTAGCAAGTGTGCCTGACATTTTCAACCAGTTTCCAGCAGTTTCGGTTTCGTTTTCGCATTGCGAAATTCATATTTGGCGCTACTACGCAGTTGCCCAACTACAAGCTCATGTGCCATGGCGCCTCCGTTGCCCGCTACTGCTCCTCAAAACAAGCATGCCGCTCGCGCTTCCACTTTATCTACGCCTTGCTTCTGCGATAAGAGCTTCCGCTGAAAGTCAAACGATAACACCAAGTCGTCGGGTATCAGTTCAGACGAGGAGAACGCTTCCAATTGGCCTTGAACACCGCCAGCTGTTCACCGGCCAGTTTCGGTTTCATACGAGGGTATTTCCAGAAGTCTAGTATCGCTTCTTAGTAGTACTGTTTATTCTGACAAAGTCTCCAACAGCCTTGTATTTGTTTCTTTTCGAAATTGTTAGGTGGCGCTGCAATGTAGTAGGCTCGTAGTGCTGAACTCGCTTCACAGCCCGACGGCGGTTTGGTGAAAGCTTGCTGGGCATGATTCTAGCGCATCGTACCTTATTCCTGCAAGCAGGGCTACCATAGTGAGTCAGAACATGATAATAAAACGCAAATGAAAGTTCTGACTGATGAGCGATCATCAGAACGTCAACAAGCATCCACCAAAGAGTTTGGTTCTCAACTCCAAGCGGATTTTTTCACATCGCTTGCTTGCCTTCAATATTGTGCCGGTCATAATCATTGACACTGTGTTTTTACATCACGTGGAGGCTAATTTGGGCCTTTAATAATGTCAAACCACCAGATTTCTTCTAGAGAACTATCCAAAATAGCAAAACTTGAAATAGAGGTAGGGCTTCACCACATGGCATGGGCACCACGTGGGCTAACATTTTCTTTTATATCCGACAAATTGTACTGCGCAACTCAATTTTTTTTCTAGGATGGGTTTTTGAAATGTCTACCTACAAAATGTATATTCTAATTTTTTTTCTACTACACGTGGTTTATTATACACAACTTACTTTTTTCTTTTTTCTTCGACGCGCGGACAAAAATTTCGAATTCGATAATTTTTTTCGGAATGATTATTTAGGAAAACATTAATAAAACTGGTGTCGTTGGAAAGCGCGTGGAATAATCTGCATTGTATGTCACTGCAATGTGTGCCTAACCAATATGTATAGCACAAAAAAATGTTTTGTTAGACCCTTCAAAATTGGTCCATTTCCCGCGGTAACGAAAGAGTTAAGTGCTTTAAGGCCGTAAGGTTTAATGCCATTAATTCGCTGCTACACGCAATAATCTAATGCCATTTGCTCTAGTGTCATTTTTGGTTCACGGAGTTCTGCACAACTCATTTGCCTGCACAAACATCTTAATTAAATCTGCCTACTCTCGAATGCAATGGGCACCAAATGGAACCAACGAAACTCTCAGCACCAGAGCGTTGATGCAGAAACACGGCTGAACTTCAAAATAAGACGATTTTTTGTGCCTTCTTGGTGGCGAAGTTCTGAAGAAGACGAAGTCCACCAGAACAGTGGCAAAAGGCAGAACGTGATGTAACTCGTCGTTTTGAATATTTGAGATTTGGCTACCACTGGCAGGCAACGGCAGCTGCTGAAGCCACTTTCAGAAATGGCTCACACCATTTTTTAGAAAGCACTCTTTTTCATAATGCTTTCTTTCACGAAAACACTTCTAACCCTTCGAAGACATTTTTCTCTATGTTAACTTCTACAAAACGAGTGCATTTCTCTTTTCGGTCATTACCACCATCACGCCTAACACCTTTAATGTCTGCGTTTTAGCGTGTAACACGGACCGCCCAAATAATGTCATTCGGTTTCTTAAGGCCTTAAGCACTTAATGTCATTTTTCGCGCACATGTGGCACGGGTATTACAGCCACTTTGTGCGGCCATACTTCCTCCATAGACAGCCATGTTTTCATAGCAGACGGAAATTCGGTAACACTTACAGCATTTCTGTGAACTCAACTAATGATTAGTAAATGAAGCTGGGTATAATAATAGACCCATCTTGGCGGCCAATTCCCGCATGATTTTTTCTAAGATATCTACATTATATTGACAGCTACAGACCATTTTACACTATCTCTGAAGCAAGCGCATGCAAGTCCTTGACGACGCAACCTGATAAACGCCTGCAATTTCGGTCAGAATCTGATTGATTGATTGATTGATTGTAGTGTTTAACGCGCCGACGCAACGCAGGCGATGAGGCGCGCCGTAGTGGAGGGCTCCGGATTAATTTTGACCACCTGGGGATCTTTAACGTGCGCCGAAATCTCGTACACACGGGCGTTTTTGCTTTTCGCCTCCATCAGAAAAGCGGCCGCCGCGGCCGGGAATCGAACCCGCGACCTCGTGCTCAGCAGCGCAACACCATAGCCACTGAGCCACCGCGGCGGGTGCTACAGACCATTTTACACTATCTCTGAAGCAAGCGCGCGCAAGTCCTTGACGACGCAACCCGATAAACGGCCGCAATTTCGGTCAGAATCCAACGCAAGACAGCTTCAATGCAAGTTTCAACCACATCACGCCCATCGTTTCTCCAACAAACAGCACCAACTTTGCCCCATGCCATGCCATGTGCAGACAAGTCAAGCCGAAACTAGACATTCCCTCGCGCAAAAAAAAAAAAAAAGGTTTCCAAGAAAGCCCACGTGCTGCTTACCAAAGTGGTGCCGAGCTGATTATGAACGAAAATAAGAATCTTCCCAATCCCGGCCTTAATGTGCCGCGGTATGCTCAACACCGAGCGCAGCAGAGCGTGGCACACATCGTGGACTGAACTTACAGGCTCGAAAGGCTCCTACGGGTTTTTCAGTCGTTTTCGGAAGGACGGGGAGAAAAAAGGAGAAAAGCAGCAGGAGGGGTGGAATGAGAAGGCTGGGAGGCAGCAGGCACAGGTGAAGCAGCAATAACAGCAGAACAACAAGCTGGCATGCAGAGTGGGAAAGGGGGAGGGAGGCAGACAGGGCAACAAGGCAACAACAGCGGGCAGCTACGCAATGGGGGATTTTTGCACGTTTAGCGAGGCTTTTTCGAGAAATGCAGTGGCTAGAACGCGTCAAAAAGAGTGCAGTGCCAGGCAACAGCCATGCTAGGCTAGTTGACTAGGAGCAAGCAATTTTATGAACAGCAGGCATCGACATAGGGTGGCACATCGCACTGTGTACTATATACTTAGAAATGAAAAGTCTTTGAAAACAAAAGAAAATTGTTTCAAGAAATCTCACCGCATTTTGGTTGTCTCCACCAGCGGCGTCACCTTCCCGTCTGAAAAAAGTCGAAAAAGAAAAAGTCTCAAACCTTCGGGCGCAAGTTCCGCTATGCTGTTCTGCCAAACTCCAAGAAAAAGCCAGAGTGGGCATTTTTCTCGACAATCTTACAAAACGAGCTTGCTGAGCGAACGGCCACGGGAATGGCCCCATTTCGTGAAAGATGCGAAACGAAATTCTCAACAATCTACTGTTCGAAAGTTCCCAGACCCTCTCGTGAGCAAGTTCTGGATGGCCAGTAAAGGAGGATGGTGTCTGATTACATAATTGATTCATCAGTGTAAATGATTTGAGTGTCAACTTATCTGCTAATTTCGCTTTCTCTTGGATTTGGGTCAACAAATTCCGCATGCAACACTGCATCACTGCACTGCAATGACGTTACATGTAATGATGTCACTAAAAGAGAACGGTACGTCGTAAAACTGAACCACTTCAGGTGCAGTACGCCTGCAGGTACTGCTCTCGGTAGTGAAGCCACTCCCAGTTGTGGACATCACATGTACTGCGAACAATCTGCATCAGTTCCCTTGCCCAAAATGGACACTTTTCAATCTCCTTGCAGTGGCCTCAATTCACCAGTCAACAAATTTTATTTCTTACACACACAAAAGCCTGAGCATTACACAGGAGAGGGCCCCACAATCAGACTAATATATGAAGGTTTTTGAACTTTAATGTAGCCTATATCAGAGTTAAATTAGCCCAATAAAACTTCTTGGGGTTGTTTTTCATCCAAGTGGGCTTACATTTTGTAACATGCTTTACCAAATTCGGTGTACACATCTCTTTACAACCATCTTCCTGTACTCCTTCCTATTACCAGCTGTGGAAGTGGTGGCATCACTTTATTCCTTTTAAAATTTCGATTGCTAACCACCCACAGTACTCAAGAAACAAAACTAGGCTTTGCCGTAGAGCCGTCTTAGGAATAAAATGTGGTAAATTTCTTTCCAAATATATCCATCACACACGAGTCAAAGCCATTTTTCAAAAGCACATTGCTTTCTTAGAAGCGCTCGCTGATTTCTATCCACTTCCGACATGAAGATGCATTCGTAGCACCCGCAATGTAACCCACTATACATGATGCACCTTAGCCAGAGAATTTTTAAAATTTGTATCATTCCGAAATTTGTATCAGCCACAACAATGCCATAGGGATTTTAATGCATGCCCCTCACAGCAGAAGCAGTTCTTTAATAAAGCAAAAAATATCCCTTTTGTTCTTCTGGAATGCACAATTGAGCAAATGTACATCCGGAATGTACAATTGAGGAATTGTACAAGATGTACAACTGTACATCTTGTTCTTCCGGATGCACAATTGTTCTTCCAAATGTACAGTTTAGGCCACAAAAAATTTGATGCAACAGTTCGCCATAATATACTGCAGAACTTTATCAACACAGATTGATTGCACATTCGTTCTCAGTGCACTAAAACATCCTTGAATGCAAAATTTCCACAGCATAGATTAAAAGGCAACAATGCTGGCTGTAAGGGCAAGGTCTATACCTAGCGAGCTTCTTAGCAAGCCTTATTTTGATTGGGCTGATAAATATTTCTTGCAAAAATGACCTCACCGGGCCCATATTGGTGCAACAGATATGAAAACAAAGCTGAACAATACAGCTGCATGCCCTGTGCATGTGTACTTTGATTTCCCGTTTCCCAATATACACTGTCTACTAATATTGCAAATTCCCAACATCAAAAATAACTTCGGATAATATTTTTCTATTTTCAGCATGTGTTGTTACACCCCTAACCAGAAATGTTTAAATTCTCACTGATCACAAATTTATGGATTGCATTAATACAGGAACTAAGGCAACACAATCTTAATTCTGAAGTAAGCCAAATTGTTAACCACAACCGTTATACTGAATTCATGGCTGTAACTTTTGCGCAACTTTATCATGGAGACAGATATAAAAAGGGACATGAAGACCAGTGCAGGTCTTCGTGTCCCTTTTTGTATCTGTCTCCGTCTAAAGTTGCGCAAAAGTTGCAGCCATGAATTCAGAATACCAACTAGCCCGCCTAACAATGTTATAACCGTTTTAATTCACCTGAATAATTCTTACCAAAAGCTGCAAACCGTATTGAGCGCAAACCTAGTACTTTTTTTTTTTGCTTGTGGCAACACAGATTAAATCGTTAAGTTAAGAGACCACAAGAAAGAAATTGCAATTACATGTTACCCCTGAAAAATAGAAAAAGAAAATTTAAAAAGGAGACTGGAACACTGCGTGGAAGATATCAAGTGCAATGGTTAAAATAACATTATGGTTAATACATGGTTAGACCAAATGAATAAGCAAGCCATCCAACTAAACCTAGCAGCAACTGCATCTTCAACGTTTTCCCACCTAAAGAATGTCCAGATACTGCATTTCCGATTCTCTAGACTGCATCATATTATCATCATCAGCAGCAGCAGCCTATCTACACCCACTGCAGGGCAAGGGCCTCTCCCATGAATCGCCATTTATCCCAGTCCTGTGCTAACTGCGTCCAAGTTATCCCCGCACACTTCCTGATCTTGAGAGCGCAAACTCTTGCATCATATGCTTTACGTTCATTGGTTATAATTAGGAAGACAGCCAAAAGCCATGAATTAAAAAAAAATATATCTTTGGAAGTTTCTGCACTAATAGCGCTAACAGCTCTGCAAGTCTCACTTTTAAACAGTGCGGGCAAAAATCTAGAGCCAGATGGAAGAAAAATTTCAGCTGCCCTACCATATAAGTACTTTGCAACATTAAAATACTCGAAAAATTCACGAACATTAATTTAATGGAAACGATAACATTGAAGTTCATCCTTGCATCATTCAAGTTCCCCACACTGGTTTCACAGTGACTGTGCAAATGATTTGCCAATGCCTTCCAGGAAAAAAAAGTGGAAGAAATAGTCATCCACAATACTGCCCCTTTTACCTTAAAAGTTTACCAAACTTAGTTCGCCATTGTTATCTGGAACACAATGCACAACACATCTTTCAGCCTCGTTTCGTCAAACTGGCAAAACGCAAAAGCAGTGACGCTAAGTCTGCATTTCTTCCACCTGCAGGCAGGCGTTGTGGAGACTGTCGACACGGCCACAACACGGCGACCGCAAAGAAATTGAGTTTGATGCAAATACATTCCATTTCGCACAGTCTTGAGTTTTCTTATCAAGATTATTATCAATTTTGCCCAACAACATGCAATTCCAATGCATGCAATACAACTTCCTACAACCAGTTACGAACAAACCAGCTGATATTAAAAAGTCCACCATTTGCAGAGCCAGTCTTGCCACTGACCCTCGACCAATGATGCTTGACTAGCTCCATTTGACTGCTTTTGGTTATGTATGTTCGCAGCTCAAAGAAATCCATTCTTCATTGCTTAACGAAATATGTTCAAAATGGTTGTACTATTATGAGCAATATGAAAGGGAACACGGGAACGCATAGAAAACACCCTCAGACCCAGATATGCGTGATACGCAGCGGCCGCCGTCGGAAACAAAGTGGAAAGGGGGACGCTGTTCTAACAACTGTTCCCATTCCCACTGTGCGTCTTATCGGCTGTCGGACGATACCATATTATCGGCGAAATGACGTAAGCTGCTGCTTTGTAGAAATCCCATCGTGGTGGGAGTGCCAACAGTTAGTGGAAGAGCGCCCTCCTTCTCCCTTTCATTTTCACAGCGCCATCCGCGTATCGCTCTGAGTCTGCTTCGAGGCTGTTTGCCACGCGTTTTGGTGTTCCCTTTCATATTGCTCATAATAGTACCTTTGAAAATAGCTTTTTTTGTTTATTTTAGTTAAAGCAACGTCTCAATTTAAACGCGCTCCAGGATTACATAAGTGCAACCTTTATACAGAACATTTGCCCAAAGCCTAACTGACATCTTGTAATATTTGCTGGGTCACAAAAAGTATTTTAGTCACAGGCCCTTAAACATTAAATAACTGCATGTCTGATTCTTTTTAAACCACCAGCATTAAATCCTTTCACGAAACAGCTTGTTAATACCCTCTCAGTAAATAGCCGCCTAGCTTTAACTCAGACTATACAAACAAAAACAACATTTAACGAAACAAAAGAAAAAAGAAAACTCAAGATGCTCTTTGTTTCGATATTGCCCAAAAGAAGCCCCATAAAACAGCTGAGTGAATAGCACCTACTGAGCTTTTCATTCAAAGACATAACGCTAACCATTATAGGTGAATACTTCCTTTGTTTTTACTTGGCTATAACGGCTTTCACTGAAGCCACTGTATACTAACGCACTGAACAATAAATTAGTACTATAATCTCAGAGCAGTGGGAAAAAGCCAAGTTTTTAATGAGGCAGATTAAATGCTACAAAATGGTAGCTGAAATTGAATTTGCAAGTCTCGGGGGACCTTCTTCTCAGGAGAGCTATTGCACTCAAGTTAAATGTTAATGTTTGTACATGCATACAAATCTAAAATGTGTTTCAAATTGCTGAAGAGTGAACTAGGTACACCTAGTTTCATAATTTACGATACTCTGACTGAAAATGTGATGAACGCATAACAGAAAATTTGGATGAGGATAGAGCAATTCAGAGAACAGACTGCACAAGGCCAACTTTGGGTATTGGAAGCTGGAAACTACTAGGAGAGAAAGCTTTTCCAAAAATCACACATACTGCTCACCGTAATAATATGCCTAAATGAAAATGCATGCTATATAGAGAAGAAGAAAGCTTGTTAATATACGCTAATATTGGGGATCTTAAACACACGAGCGCATAAAAATCTGTCATTTTCCCTTAGACAGAACTCAACAAGCTTTCGCACTAAGCTCAAACTCAAGGTGCAACATGTCGAAAGGATATTTAAAACATTGCCCCTCCACATAAGCAGTGTAAAGTTCGCCACGGGGCTTCTAGCACTTCGTGTCACCTAAAAAAATCCTATGAAACCTCCTTTTTTGCCAACGCCGTATTCAGCGACCAATGGACATCTATACTTGGTGACAACTTAAGAACGGCACTGAAAGTTGCCGCTGTGCCTTATCATCGTAGCCAGATGTTTCTCCGAGCGGCGCAAGTAGGGCGTTACTGGGAATATTTCGAACATGGCGTGAGCTGTTCCCGTGATTTTTTGGACTTAATATGCTTATAAATGACTCCAGTGACGACAAACAAACTGCGTGAGACAAGGCAGACGATATCACGCACTCATAGCAAACCCCTTTCAAAACGCGCGTGCACTGACGTCAAGGGTCCGCCGCTTTGGCGGAGTGATACACTACATGAAGTGGTGCCGTTCTCGAGTTGCAACCGAGTACAGCCCACCAAATCCCCGATGCCTTGTGTCAAGGAGTCGAAGATACTCCCGCACGTAACCGTGGCAACCAGCACGGGTGAAACGAAGCGCACTGCCCTGCCACCGAGCGTGTTGATCATCCGAGCAGCTTACGGGGAATCCCGAGGCCTGTGGTGCTCGAAGCGCAGCAGTCCGCGGGCATTGGCCACCATGACGAGCTGGCCGTTGGAGTAGAGCTCCACCACCAACGGAGTGGCGCGAACCACCGCCCGGTGCTTGCCGAAAGTCACCGTGAACGACTTGTCGTCCTTGCCCTCCAGGTGCAAGCTGTGCAAAGCGAGAATGGGAAGGAACATTTATCAGCACTCCCTGGCATCGTCGAAGCTTTTCAACGCAACCTACTCGACTGAAGCCTTCCTGGCAGAGTTATCATAAGCGAGAAATTAAAATGTAAACAGGAAACTACTGCACTGATTTGATGCGCATCAAAAGCACAAGGACGAAGAACAGAGTAGACGAGACTGGCGCTAATTTAGCGCCTGTCTCGTTTGCTTTGTTTTTCGTCCATGTGCTTTTGTTGCGCTTAAAATCATGGCATCTATTCACCAACTAGCATCTATTCACCAACTAGTTCTTCTCAAACTACTGCACGCAGCACACTCCCATTCATGCTTTTATTTTTTTTTGTCACAAGCACTTGACACACGACAATCATATCCCGTCTCAGGGTTAAGGGGGTTTAAACGACTTTTTTATTTATGAACCAAATTGAATCAAATTAGGAGCATTGATGTATGTAATCATTTAAACAACAAAACTGAAATCAGTTTAAGGATACCTTCTATACTTTTCAAGTTAGAAGACGAATTACCTGAAACTAGAATTCGGCATAATTGACTAATTAGGCAAGAAGTCAACAAGATGTTTACGTCAGTGTGATCAGAAATGTCTATTCTGTGCAAGGAAGCTATTATATTATTGCATTATATCCTTTAGGCATAAAGAAAGAACAAGACAAGTTTCATCTTCCTTCCTTTTGAAATCACAAATAGTTTCAAATCAAAAAGAAAGTGAAACTTGTCTTTCTTTTTGGATACCTAAAGCAAATAAAGCAATAATCTAATAGCTTCCTTGCACAGAATAGACCTTCCTGATCATGCTGACATAACAATCTTGTTGAGTTCTTGCCTAATTAGTTAATTAATCTTGGAGCAGCTTTGTGAAGATAATTAGTCCCGTAACTCAAAAATTATAGAAGATAATTTTAACCTGATTTAAGTTTTGTTATTAGGTGAGTTAACTGCATAAATTCTCCTAATTTGACTAAATTTGGTCCATAAATAACAAAAATAGTTTTACTTGCCACGTCCCCCCTTAAGCAACTGCTTGTTGTTGGCACCAGGCCCATTTTTTTTTATAAGCCACTGAATAAGGTATAAAAACCAGCAGACCAAACACAAGACTTGACACCAATCTAACTGCTTCTTCGACGTCTGTTTTCTAGTTATTTTATTTTGAAGTGCAAGTTCACTCTATCACTCTATTTTGTACAGATACTTCACATCATCAACTTTGCGACACCACAAGTCTAAACACACAAAACAATTTTTTTTTCTAAAGTAAAGTGCCGCTGCGTGCCTGGTACATGCATACAGGGAGACGACTAGAATCCAACTTTTTAGTTGCTAGAGCAAACATTTATCTTAGTTAACAGAGACAAAAGACCACAACTCAAACATTCAGATTCATGTTTTCATGTCCACACTTGATCTCTTGCTCATCCCAATGTCTAGTCCTACGGATAACTGCTGCAGCAGTCAGGCTAACTTCCCTTCTGCCCTTTGTGGCAGCCTAAAGTGCATACACTGTAACCTTAATGTGTGCAGCATGTTCCTTGCGCACGAGCTTTTTATAATTGTGACCTTTGAAAAACTGGCACAAGCATGTCAGTGTTTCTGATACAAAAAAAAAGAGAAATGGCACATTTCAAATCTGCCCAGCTCAGAAAGTGAAGTTCAAATTGACTTGACAGATGCCATGGTTACAAAATGCAATTGTTCTTCAGACTCTGGAACCGGAAGCATTCATTTTCACGGCTACCACAATTGAGGTGCTAGCCCAACCTAAGGTGACAATAGACCAAATGTCAGCTTCTCATTTAAAATTCCACAAAATGTCACTTCATTCACTTTGCAAGAAATTGATAAGCCCTCATTTCCGACTGCTTACGTGTCACTAACAACAGATGAGTTGAGGCTTCTGCATGAAAGCCCACCCGCCTCGTAGTAAAGTCCACAAAAAGGTCATCTTCTATTGTTCATTTAATGTCACTTCTTACCAACAATAAACCAGCTGAGAAGCGGTACAATGCTCTCCGACCTTGCTAGTTTCATCTTACAGACCTGTTCTATCAAGCACTCTTCATGCAACGAGCTTCAGTTCCAAAGTAGTTTGGATTATATGCATTCCTCCAGAAACACCGTATTAGACGGACTTCGATAAAACCATTGCATAGCTAATTCAGCTCATGATGTATGGAAGATTAAAATTGGTGACCAAACTTCCACAATTTCTCACACCCTTTTTTTAATGAGGTTACTTAAACATCTTCAACACACCCTATTCTCTACATTTTAACATTTTTCAAATGCCACAAATTTCATTCAAGTCAATTGTGTGAGCAATTACCAAGCACTTTTTTTCCTTTCATAGGCCACCCCAACGGTTCAGACGTTTTTACTAAGCCTGCCTTCTAGTGCCTCAGTACACTTATGAAACGATTTTTCACACTGCTTGTTTATTTGGACGTTTTTACCGTAACTGCTATATCTAAAATATTGATCAGTGAATGCATTTTAGTTGTATGATCTGAACTTAAGCTCTTCATTATGTCTGCCTAAATACTATGAAAAACTAGACAGGAAGGCTTACTTTTTATAAGCTTAACTGTCCCAAACTGTATTCCTTGGTTGCACTCTTAAGTGGAAATTACTGCATTTTCCTGCATTTAACTCCCAAGACAATAAGATAAGAAGCACTGCTGCTGGTTACTTGCAATTTATGACAGGTATGAGAAAAATCGGCCTTTTTTTTTTTCACTCCTACAAATGCTAACAAAAGGTTTGTGTCGATGGGTTACACACTCAGATGTGGCCGATCAACAATTTCTAAGATGCTGACGTCTCGGCCCACCTAATTGTGACATTCTTCAAAAAAAAAAAAAAAAAAAACATTCATAAACATGGAGTTCCCACAGTTGTTGCTATGTCCCCTATGCCCCCCCCCCTTCTCCCCAAGAAAGAACAGTCGTTGCCTATATTACAGCATTTTTTCACAAAATTGCAGGGCCATGGAGCAAAACACAACCTGTAGCAGATTGGAAGAGCTAGCCTTTGCTCTCAGTCGGCTGTATTCCAGCCATGAAAAAGATTTTTTAGCCAAGAGACGAAAGAAATACAAAAAAAAAAAAAAAAACTTTCTAATTTCACGCCACATGAGCAGGAGTGACATACTGTACTTTGGCGCATATAACCCGCACCAAAAATGCGAAAATTTCAATTGCAAAGTAACTGTGCCGATAATACACGGGGTTCTTCCTTTACTGCAGCTTCACAGCAATGCGTGTTGTGCCGTGAAGCTCCTTTGCAGTAACACTGACAAAGCATTCCATGGCAGCGATTGTGCAAAACATACCAGGACAAAGAAGAAAAAACAAAGACGAGCACACTAACAACTGAATTTTGTTTTTTCTGTCTACGTAGCATGTGATGTGCTGCTCGAGCAGTAGCTTTGGTGCAGCTTTTCCGGTATTAAATGTGCGGGCAATACCCAAGGTATTTTTTTTTTTTTCTTTCCCGGCGGGCTGAAAGTGGGGTGCGGAATATATGCAGGGGCGGGTTATACGTGCGAAAATACGGTATTATGGGCCGGCACTAAAAATGTAGTTCTCAGTGTATTAACTGCCTCATTTGCGTACAAGTGATATGATCAAACGGAACTAGAGGCGCCACTACAATCTCCCAGTCTTGTTTCTAGGCGGTGGTTTATGCCAACGGCCATCAATCACACAAACACGTGAATAAATTGCCGGAAAGCGGCTCGGGAGTCATTACTTCTCCATCTGTTTTGCTTAATATCTTCATTATTTGGTTAAAGTTTGCACCAAAACTGGTGCTATCGTTATTGGGACAGAACAGTCATTCTAATGAACTCAAACTTGTATTTCGTCTGCATGACCCCTTTAACAATTTCCCCCAAAAGTGGCCGTGGAGTTGCCACTGCTTCACATCTTTCCAAGATTCCTCCCCAAACCGATTCAGCTTACTCGGTCTCCTGGATGTTCTCGACGAGCGCCTCCTTGGGCTCGAACCGAGCGACGGCAGAGTTGGCCTCGTTGAGCCGCATGCGGAGGAGGCCATCGTCGATCGCAATCAGTTCCAACCGCAGCACGACGCCGTTCTTGACGTTGATCACTTCCGCCTCGACCCGACTGGGTGAGCTGGACTTGACCGTGGGCAGCTGGACATGGTAGGGGGACTCGCCAGGCTTGGTGTTGCGGTTACGCCTGCGACGCAGAGGTACCAAAAATGGTGTCAATGACAAACTGTACAGCCCACAACACACTTATCAATAACAGCGAGGTCTACTTGAATAAGTTGTGTCCGAAAACTGCACACACAATCTTTTTATGAAAAACATTGAGGACAGAAGTGGTGGGTAAGACTCTGCAATGCCATAGTAGTTTTTCTTAAATCCTGTTTAGGTGAGACAGGATAAGGCTAGAAGTGCAAAAGCTGTGTTATAGACAAGTGTGTTGCCCTTTGTAGATGCCATTTGGCCAATCCCCACACCCCTGGATAGGCTACGACTGGAAATGGCGAATGAGGGGGGGGCGTATGCGCCTACAAATGTTTCAAAAGTGCGCTCATTCTGCTTTCATTAGCTGGAAGCAGAAAACGCGTTAAGGAATTTTTTTTGTTTTGCGTGCCTTGGCAGCGGTGCATGACATTAGCAAGACATAGTACAGGTGAATGCTTATCTTCTTGTGCAAGGGGAGTAGAGGCTGAAGAACCCCGTAATAATGGTGTTTGGTCAACCTTTGTGGTGTTTAAACCGCTAAAATAGCGATGAAATGCAAGCGACAACATTTGAAGTGGTTGATCTAAGAATTTGTAGAAGGCCTTCATCTAAGGCATGATCATGGTCACAGAATAGACAATGACAGTGGTTAAAGCCGTGAAGGCATCACAAAAACCTCAAAAGTATAAAGGTTCTGGTGACGGGAAGCTCTCGTACACCCTCATTTTTAATTTATTCCAAGGTTATAAAAAAACGTACAAAAGGAGTTATTTATTTCTCTAAAACTGTCATAACACAAGGTGAATTTAAGATTAGCACGAGGGCTGGGTGTTGCCCCCTGGCAACTCTTCGTTTAGCAAGATTATAGTTGTGTTACAAGTAATTCCACATATAGAATTAACAAAGGCATTCACAGGGAATGATTTACTTCAGGTTAAGATACACACAGACACACATCACGCATGTTGTCTACACCTGCAAACTAATTTAAAGAAAGAAAAAAGTCTCTGGAAGTGTTTTCCATCCACATAACAAGTAGACATTTTTTTGAGGATAGCACTACCCCAGTAAAATGTTTTTCGATTTTTGGCCCAACACGCTTAACCCTTATTAAGCATTGCTAACACTCTGAACTGGTTAGCTCTCACAAGGAAGTTTTAAACTGGTGGCGCATAGCTACCAAACTGGCCTCACTAAAGCATACTAACATGTCCTAACAGTCGCAAGTTACACAGCTTTACTACACTGAGCAGGGCAGCAACGAAAAAGTTACCTCAACAGATCGCTCTTGAAGGCAGAAGACGAGAGATGGGACACCCAACAGATTAAAAATGCTTTACGCTACTACGTCAGCTTATATTTTCGGGCTAAATATTTTCTTATATTTTCGTGCATGCAAATCACAGTTCATCTGGGTATGTAAAAACACTTTCTTTAGAAACATCACCTATATGCCCTCCTACCAAACGGTACTCGGATCTGTCGGAAACAAATCAAAACTGTACTTAAAAATATTAAAAAAGTGCAATCACATCACATGCAGTAAAAAATTAAGACTGAAATTTCGGCGCATGAAATGCCGTTCGCTCGTCGGCGGTGAAACTTGCACCGGTCGACCCGTACGCGCTTGAATTCTAAATCACAAAGCAGTGGGCACATTTTTTACCTCTTTTTTATCCTGGGAATTCCTCAGTGATGCCCTTTACGCGGAAGTTTAATTTTTGAACGTGCGAAGGCAAAACCTAATGGTAAGCAAAGTTCAGCTGGCGCCGGCGCGCCAGTGGGGGGAGGGGGTGCTTTGCGGGGAAGCAAAAATATGTTAAGAGAACAATGACACTCACTTGCAGAAGCCGCTGTCATTGCACGTCTTGAAGTTTGATCGGTCCACTAGTGAGACGTGTCCCAGCACGACTAGGAACACGGCGAGCCTTAGCATGGTTCTCCGCCTGGGTAGGAGGAAAAGCAACAGCGTAGCGTGAAACCACAAAGGGTGAAGGCGAGGCGGTGGGTCGCTAGGAGAAAAAGCTAACAATCTCAGGGTGGCGGGGCAAAAAGAAGTGAATGGACGAGCGAGCCGGGTACCCGTTCAAGCCGTCGCTTCCTGGCACGTCATAAATGCGTATAATCACTGCTCCGGGACCTCGGAGCAGAGGGAGCTTTGGTCAGGTGGGGAGGTTATGATAACGTGTATATCCCCTCGCCGGCGACGATCGGTAGTTCACAAATGACGCGAGGGGGCTAGGGTGTTACTGACTAATGGAAACGCGCTTGTAAAAAGCGATATTTTCGCTGCAAGGACCTGAGAGCAAAAGAAGTTAGAGCAAGGCGGATATTTACGCGATATTTTGCGGTTGCGAAGGAAGCCAACATCACCTACCGGTCGCACGTGGCCATTTTGATTCGACTGCCGCGACGCCCTGCGGACGTGAAGCGCGACTAACGGCAGTGAAAATGTTCTCAATGAAACGATTCATCAAAATGACCACACTGAAAACAATTCTAAAGGCGTATATTACAACTTACATCCATGCGCACTGTTGGTGTCCCGCAAGAAACTAGCTGAAAGAAACTGCGAAAATCATGGCTCAACTAGTTTCGTTTTTGAGGGAACTTCGCACATGCATAGCAAAACTACTTTTTCTCTGGTTGATTTCTTTTCCGCGACAAGCTCGCATTATTTTTACTAAAAATTCCGACATGACACTACGTTAGCCAACCCAGTTAAACCCACTGCAAAGCCTTCGCAAATGCTTTTTTCAAGTGCATTCTGCGTGCGCCCAAGAGATGATCGCGTTCAAAATGAAATTCACAGCTGGGAATTTTGCCATCAACCAGCTAGTGACAGATACCATTCTCTCTTGGCTGTTGAACCCAGCCGAAAAAAACAGTTGGAGGCCCAAATGGGCCTGCCGAGAACACAATTGCTCTAATTGGAACCATTTGCATTTGTAATTGGTTCCAATTAAACCAATTGTGTTTTTGGCCAGCCCAAATGTACCGCCAATTGTTTTTTCCGGCTAGGAGTAGCTCCCTATACCCCCTCCCCCCCCCCCCACACACACACACAAACACAAATATATACTCCAAATTGACAAGTCACAAGCAAGATATGACATATGTAGTCTTTATTGAGATCCTGTCCGGAGGCAGTGTATTATTGCACGCCGTGCAAAACGCAACACAAGGTAGAAAAACGCCCTTTCTAGACACACTCTGGAGACTCTTTCTCTGCGAAAGATGAGTTAAACATGTCCACAAGCATATGGCTGGGAATCTCCGAGCCACGGACCTTGATGGTGTAGCAGGCATTCTCCACTTTACGGACGCTCTGGAAAAGGGTCCACACCTTTCGGTTCACTTCCCGACCGGCAGTGTTCCCAAGGCCAATGAAGCCAGTGTACACGTCACGAAGGAAACTGCACAGCACGAACGGTTCCTCGAGATTGCCCTGCCCAACGGCGTTTATGCACTTGCGCATCAATTCCCCAGTGAGGTCGGCAATGCCCAGTATGTAATCCATGGGAGTAATCTCCAGGGCAATTGTGGCCGGCGGCGTCTCTGGGGTGGGTTCGCTGGCAGCGACGATGTCACTCTCAGCCTCCTGTTCATGGCGAAAAAAAAAAAAAATATTTATTAAAGCAAGCAACTTTTGCCACACGCAACTTCAACTTGGTTGCTAAAGTAAACTTGCTGCATATGCACACAACAAAGGAATTGACTGTGGCGTTCCTAAAAGATTATGATAATGATGATGCATAGACTACATGAAAGGCCCAAACTTTTCAGCAAGTTTACGGACTAGTAAATGAACAGAATTTACGGTTTTCTTGGCAGACACCAAATCCCCACGATTAACGTTCACCCCGCGAAATGACAACCAGATCTGTTTCAAGTTTTACCTCTGCACTAACCACACACTGCGCCATCCTGTCAATACGTTCCGTGAAAGCATAAGAAATGGAGTGGCGGTCAATTCCAGACACCCCAATGCAACATCTCATCTGATGCAACAGGGCTCTGACGACTTCTGGTGGGGGCTTAGGCAAACGCACGAAACATGCGCTGCGAGTGGAAGATCGAAGTCAAATGTCCCAGCATGAAACAGAAGGGTTGGGGAGGTGACATGATTCCACCCACCTCTGCCTGCTCGTCGAAGATTAAAGCCTTGTTAATCTCCTCCAGGGTAATCAGGCGGCCATCTTTGATGTAGTGAAAGAAGGTCACTGCTTCCACGTACTCTTGAAGCCCTGCGAGTAGGCAAAAATAGGGAAACCACTTCACGAACGATCCATTTAAGGCGTTCCCCTCCGAAAGAACAGCACTGACAATTTCCCGCCACAAGCATGCTCCGTTTTAGATCCTGTGCTGTGCTTGCCGGCTTAGACGGAAGCCTCAGTATCACCAATGCGTTTCCTCGACTCAGCTGAGAGGAGGAGGACACTGCAATGCCTTCACATGCAAAAATCACTTTCAAGGATCTCCTCTAAAGGAAGCTCAAGAAGAGGAGGAATTCCAAATACAAGAGTTAGCCTTTCTTTTTTTATTGCAATGTGGCCCTGAACAAACCGGGTAAATTATAATGTGATGACTTAATGGGTTGAGAGGTGAAAGGCAGCAGTCAAAATCCCGTTCACTTGGTCCCAAATTAGCTTACTCTGGTTTCTGTGTTAATCTTAATGTGGTTTCCTATTGCCCTAACCTTCATACGCTGCACTACCCTTCAGCGGTTCCCTAAGCCTGGCCTAATAAAATGGGAAAAGCAAGGCTGTGATACGCTCTTTTTTCTTTTAGCAGGAACTTCAGGCAGAATATTACTTCATTAATTCTTTATTTCTATCCGCTGAAGAGTTTCCTGACCAATTAAAAAGAAAAATATTGGGGCCTCTAATAAAAATTCATGAGTCATAATTTATTCCCAGAATTTATCGTGAAAAAGTTATGACCAACCACCAATATTAAACCAAGCAGTGCTTACGAAACCATACTAGCCTTAAGGGGTACTGATGCAAGTTGTAAACGTGACTTAATTATCTTATAAGATTAATGTCCAGAATGCGTAGGTAATATTCTGAGCTTTTTTTTTTTTTTTGGTGGGGGGGGGGGGTTCTTTTTCTCCAGCCAACTAACCTCAGCCAGTTCATTCATCAACCCTTCCTACTGTTCTCCTGTCCTCCTGCCACTGTCTATGACAACACCACACTGGCAAAAACCCTTTAGCTATATTTAGTGTACTGCTAGCCTGTGTAATCTGCCAAACCTTTTGCAAAACAAAGACAAAAATTATTGCTTTTAATCATAAAACAGGTAAAATTACCAATTTCAAAGATTTAATGTTAACACTAATTACAAAATCAGCATGACGCTGTGGCAGTAATTGGTGCGGTGGCCGCAAATGGTGCACATTGTTCCCTCTTTTGCTGGGAATCAGAAATAAACTATGGCTCTACACTTTTCATAAACGGTTAAATAACGGATTGCATCAGTTAAGCTACGCAATGCCTTCCCAGATATGACTTCATCAAATCCCTGGCATTACTGCAAGGCTGTACGTTCGCATGCTGTCGCCCAGATTGGAGTTCTTCAGAAATTCCTCCCAATTTTCCTCCCTCTTCAAAACATTATTAACCTCAGCCCACAAGACATGTTTTTGACGCTTGGCAATATTCAGTAAAAATTCCCTCCTTCCTTCTTTCCACATCGACCGCTCACTAAACATAACATCCGACCAGTTTCACATTCCACTACATACTTTGACAAGCATTTGGACACGAAGTGGGAAAGAAGCACTCCTTGAGCAAATTCGCCACCGCCCTTGAACTGGAGGAAGAAATTTCACGAAGAATTTAGCTTCAGAGCAATAATCCAGCTGCCTTTCCCGGCAATCCACAAATAACCTCTAAACGACCCAGCCAAACAAGTTCCAAATGGTAAGGACGATTTGGTGCGATTCCTCGACAGTGTATCACACATTTTCGTGAACGATAAACTTCCAGGGGATCAGGACTTCCCAAACGTCTGAGTCGTTCTTCCAAAAATACCAAACGGAATCGGTGAACTCCGAAAGGAATGGTACAGACGTGACCCCCCAGAATGACAAGTGCTCGAATGCTACCGCATCAAGCACAACTCTTGCGCGTACCGGGAGAGAACGCCCTGAGGTAGAGGTAGTAGCTCTGGCCCTTCAGCTCGGTGGCGATCTCCCTGAGGCATGAGGCATTCAGCTCGGTCAGCTTGCTGTCAGCCTCAGCCAGCACCTTGTCCTTCTGCTCTTGGCTGGAAGGGACGAAAGAGAGGTCAGGCTGCGTTACAGGCGTATGGGTTACATTTACGGGTTATACAAGTTACGTATGATACACGTAACAGATATTACGGGCTTCAGGTTGTACGGCCAGTTTTTAAGGCTTTTAAAGAGTGGCGAATAGAAGAAGGATACCAATTACAATCCACTTTTACGTCCACATTTTGTACATCCACCAGTCCTTCTGAAGAGAGTGCGTTTTGAGAAGCACTACTGGAATACTTGTAGACAAACTTTATGCGCACATGTACCTTTGGGTCCTGTGTTCCAACTGCTCAGAGTATAACAATGCTCCTGTTTCTGAATTCAATCCGAGAGAATTAGATCAAAAGAGGGGATGAAACACCACAGTTTATCTCAAGAGCTAGCATACCGCCGTCCTCCGTAATCATGATCCAGATAGAGCAAGACGAAATGCCGCTGTTTACACCAAGGACTGAAATAATTCTGCTGCACGCTCCACTCCCTACCTTAGTGGGGACCGGGCTACATTGCCGCCATTTCTTTGCAGCACCAAAGAAGCTACGGGTGTTGTTTTTGTTTGTTTGTTTGTCTTTTGCACAGACCCTTATGGTTTGGTGGAAGAGCATGGGTAAGAAAAATTTTCCTTTCTGAACAAACAACGTGCGATGCTCAACTCCTTCATGACCATGCCATAGGCCATTCATTGTTCACGGATTAACGATGATTTTAAAACCTCCCGCAAAAACTAAAAACGGCGCTATTCGGACAACTGACTCCATTTGGCGCATTCATTGGAAACCCCTTTTTTCAGTTCCGTTGCCGCTTGTTTACATTTCGTGTAGTTAGACGGCGTCGCGAGTGAAATTTGAGCCCAAGGTAGCGGCGAGTTGGGCGAAAACAGCATCCTGTTTCACCGCGCTCTGCAAAAGTGGACAGCGGTTTCAGGGACTTCGGCCACTGCTGCTGCTGATTTTTTTTACCCCAACAGCAGTGATGACTCCAGCAACGATGAGGATTCTTCAGATTTCAGTTCTGATGAAGACTCTCCCATTCAACAGCCTCAAACTTCGACCGGTGCAGCCAGGAAAGGTTCCGTTTTTGATTTCATGCTGTATTTATAAACAAAATGTGCCTATTAACTACTTTTATGTGTAGGGTCTGGACAACGTGTGGCCGGGATATTTTGCCAAATGCACCGCACTGTATCGCGTTATCACCTTCAAGATAGCCTGGCGCTCATGTAAAATTAGCACGGCGGAGTGACGCACACTGCTTCTCAAGCGCACTAATTCTTTTTTCTTGTTTTTTACCACTGCAGTGATAAGGATTTTGTGTGAGAACACAAACAAGCATGCTTGGATGCATATTTTGGAGAGTCGAATGATTCTCGAGTGGCTTCGCGGAGTGGCACAGCCGTCAGAGTTGTTAGGTTGGTGGGCCCGCAAAAATCCAGAACTTGATGTACAGCGTTGATGTATATATTAAATTATAGCTTAGGAACATAGAAACATTTTTCATATCTTAGAGTCCCTAAAATAATTTTAGACTCAGTAAAATTGCCTATTTGTGTTTTGTATATACTTTTTGGGGGCAATTTCTTTTGTTTCGTTGACCAATAAACTGTCCATAATTACCAATTTCCCAAAACTGCTGCTATGTCTTTGAAAGAAAACTCTATAAGCTACAATTTCATGCACGGCAATCCTAAATGTGTCCAGTAGCTCAAGAGAAAAAAAACGTTTTCTGGAAGCACCCAAAATCGTCCATTTTTCCACGGTCACGAAAGAGTTAAGATATATGTGAGCACTGCATTGAGGAACACACAGGAGGAACAAATAGTATTCTCTGCACTTTTCGTTAATGTTCCAATAGTGTAGACTAAGAACAAACTTGCCGAGTCTGCTCCCAGCTTTACTGTTACATGTAAACACAAGGAACAAACATTGTGCTTCACAGATATCTTTGGCCTGCTTGAAACGAAGAGAATGGCCACTAGGGAGGGAGCAAGAAACGTGGACTTAAAGTGGAGATTGAAATCTGCGAGTTGGCGGCTGACCTCATGATGCGATGCAGCAGGAAGATGATGCGCTTGCTCTCGATGGTCAGATCCCTGCTGAGCTTGACCAGACGCTCGTAGCGGTCGTAGCGGTCGTCCAGCTCCACCTGAAAGGCCCTGAACATCTTGACGACCGGCAGGGACTCGTCCACGTCCGAACGCTCCCTGTCGTCGGCCCTTCGCTGCTTGTTCCTCGGGGTCCAGTGACCACCTCCCCGGTCACGGCCTGCGGAAATACCGGTACGCACAGTGAGAACCAGTCTATCATGGAGTACAAACAAGACGAGGAGAAGCGGTGCTTCCCAGAGCAGCCGGATAATGTCACAAGTGCTTGGCCCAGGTTAAGGGGGGGACATGGCTCTTACAATAAATTGTTTTAATTGTCAAGTAAACTCTGCGAAACTTGTCAGACTTGCTGCTTTTTTTTTCCACTGATTTAAAATACGCCATTATTTTTTATTAAGTCAATCAGTTCCCAAGATAATTAGAGATAATTAGCCATTTTTGGAGGAACAATGGACAAAACAGTGTTAGCCATAAAACTGTAATCTTTATGTTCTCCAATACTATAAACCCTGGAGAGTGCAATAAGAAGATTGGTTTTTTGGTGCATCGCTTGCAACTAATTTTACAGCTCAATAAGCTTTGGTGCTTGAAATAGGCATTCGAAATGGTTCCTTGCCACTGGTGGCACCAAAGTTTAATGAGCTGTATAATTATTTCCAAGCGGTGTATCAAAAAACAAATTCTCTTATTGCACAATGTAAAGATTACAGTTTTACGACCAACACTGTTCTGTCTATTGTTACTCCAAAAGTGACTAATTATCTCTAATTATCTTGGTAACTAATTGACCAACTAAAAAAATAATGGCATATTTGAAATCAGTGGGGAAAAAGCAGCAAGACTGACAAGTTTCACAGAGTTTACTTAAAAATTAAAAGAAATTGTTTTAACCTAGTAACATCTGTCGTGGGAGAAGAATGTGCAAGGCCATTGAAGGAATCGTGGCCGCTATCATTGTGTCGATCAGGTGCGGCTGCCCTCTCCTTCGCCACTGCAGCCACAAAGCTTTACAGACTGTGTTGGTTTTCATTGTGACATTACCTCGCAGCTCATCTGTGCTTGCTGCCCGTTTCATCCCCTACAAATATTCTGGCTCCGTGCCGCCCAACGAGTATCCAGGATACGCACTACGAAAAGCAACCTGCAGGTTGAGAAGAGTGAGTGAGTAAAACTAGTGTCACTAAATTCAGCGACTGTAAGTAAGACAGTTATTGGAGCAGAGTAAAAATTTAAAAATCTACTGTCCCTTCCTAAAAAAGTTGAGGGAAGCACTAAAGCATTCTGACATCAAAACTGCATAAAAAGTCCGTCAAAGCCTTCATTGAAAGTGCGTCCAATCGATCATCAAACCATCAAAGACCCAAATCGCAAACGAAAAACGAACCCATGCGACGATTTTTCGCGCACCAAGTAAACGCGTCTACAAACGATCTAAATGTATACCAAAACGCGGTTTATGAGACAACGGTATACTATTGTACTCCTTCTTCACGATCGATGCGTGTATTGTCTTATCTAGAACCGTCCCTTTTTTCGCAATTTCCCAGTTACCCGTTTTGAAACGATGGAACTCCAGTTTCGTGCACGCACTATGTGTCCAGGTATCGTATCAGAGCTCCATTATATTTCTGACAGAATGCCATTGATCCCGCCAAAAAAGCTTTCGCTTTAAAAATTAAAAGAACGGTGGGTGGCCTTTTTAGTCCAAAAATTCGTTAGCTGTCACTGCTGCTTTGAGCTGGGTTGAAGACAGGTTGTGTGCGGTGTACTTGAGCTGGGTTGTGTCCCATCATGTTGGCTTGGTTGGTTTATGTTATGATAGGTTAGGTCACGGAGAAAGAAGTATTTCAGGAGGGGAATCCGCTGGGCTGGGACAGCGCGGGCGGGCGGCGCGTTAATGTCACTGTCTGGCGAGGGGGAAATGCAGCTTGCGGAGCAGCCCAACAGATGGTGCGTCAAGCACGTTGCATAGTTTACATGTTCTTCTACGGGCGCGACTCACAAAAATCATATTATCATCGAAAATATTGTGAAAATTGCCAGATTTCTTCCTGTAAAATAAATAAATACAAGTGCTGGACATTTTAGTAGCAGTTATTAATAAATACTGCCCCAGTTACAAGCCGTACCGCTCTTGAAAAGAAGCACTGGAAGGAATCCCGGAGCAGACGACGTCTGCCGATGTTGCCTTCCCGCCACGAGTGGTTCACTCCCGCCGCTCTCTCCTCTCGCGGGCGGCTTCTCAGATTTGCGCACACTTTTCATGTTTCACAGGCAGGGCGGCGAAGTTAGGGCAGTCTAAATATGAACTAATGGCATTGAAGATAATAAACGGCATTAAGACTAAACACTGGCGACGAGGATGACCAGTTTTAAGAACTGGCGCATCAACCTACGGCAACACAGCACGGCTCCATCGAAGAGTTTTCGAGTAAGGGTTGGGCTTCGTGGTCGGAGTGACTTCAGTTCTACTTCGAAGCCAACGGCATCTCGGAGGACACTCGGAAACGTGCCGTTTTGCTGACGCTTTGCGGACCGACTAGGTACAAGACGGTAATAGCATTGGTGGCATCCCAAATACCGAGTGAAGTTCCTTTTGAGGAGATCATCTCTCGCCTGCGAGACCACTTCGACCCCAGGCCTTCCGAGCTCTACAGTCGCCGTCGTTCCCAAAAACGCGACCAGTTACCAGGCGAGTCGATCACGGCTTACGTCACCACCCTTAAAGGGGCAATGCAGACAAAACACAAGTTTGGTTCATTCAAAAAATCCCTCGTTAGAATGATGCTGACACCACTTTTAACACACACGTCGCTCAAATAAGCTATATAATTTTGAAAGAAGGGAATTGCCATGCGATGCACTCGAACCTATGATGTCATATGCCCAGCTGTGCAATTGGATGAGGCTGGCAAAAGCAAATGCAAATTAGGCAGGGCTTAAAAGCTTACTGAATGAGCTATTTGCGATAAAATGTAATGAATACTCATTTTACATCAGTAAGAATGGTGTGGTAAAAAGGGAAGTTAAGAAAATGCACGTAAGCATAGAAGTACCGATGCGCACTGCTGTTGGTACTGGGTGCACTATGCTTGTTTTAGCTGAACAGCAGTCCACCATTTTGGAGTTTTGTTACGCGACACTGGCCGATTGGGGTCAGCGACGTTATCTTATAGTGACCCGGTTTATCGCGGATATCCCCATGTTTCACGAAACTATTACTTTCTACCGTTGCAAATACGGTCAAAAACAAAGCAACGGCAGACCACGGTGCGCGGCTGACTATGGTCGTGCCATCTGGGAGGACTGACGGTAAGCAAGGCTGCAGAACATAATGACGCACTGGAAGTTCGTTTGAATATCCGCCCTTGTGACTTCATGGCAGACGTCCTGAAAACACACGGTATGGTTGGAGAATCAAAATTTTAACCTAAATTGATTAATTTCTCAGTGAATACGGCATCGTTTGCTGCCGGACAAGCGCTGTGGGCACTCTAAAACACGAAATCTTTCGAATAAAGCAAACTTGTATTTTGTCTGCATGGCCCCTTAAACACTTTAGCAGCGCAGTGCAACTTCGGCACACCATTGCTGGCAGATGCATCGCAAGGAGGCGGATCAAGGCCGCAGGCCTTGATGTCATGTTACGTGACAGATTCGTCTGCGGTTTGCAAGATGCCTATCTGCAACAACGTCTCTTCACCAAAAAAGATTCGTCGTTCAAACAGGCATTGGACACATCTCTGCGTTTCGAAAAAGCCAAGTTGCAACAGCAAAGCATCAAAGGCAGCATCGTGGAGGTGAACCAAGCCGGTGCAAAGGTGCCTGGGAGGAATTCAGTGCACCTGACATTGGGCAAGCCCTGCTACCCCTGTGACGAGCAGCACAGCCCTGATATCTGCCCACACCAATCATCACATTGCCGTAAGTCATACTGAGTAAGTGACTTACTCGGTCACTTACTCAGTATGACTTACACTTACTTACACTTACACTTATGACTCGATCACTTACAGTATGACTTACTCGGTAAGTCATACTGAGAAGGCGTGCATGAAGAAAAAGGCCAGAGACCACAGGGCTAGACCTCACAGTGGTAGGCTACACGCCGTCCTTCCACCCGTTCCGTGCAATACCGAGCAATGGCACCAAGACCAATGCTACGACCTCAACCATGTCTTGGCTGCGCCTTTGACACCAAAGCATCTGGTTGAACTTGACGTTCACGGTGTGAACCTAGTTTTCGAAGTGGATTGTGGAGCACACGCTCCACATCTCAGCAAAGACACATTCCGCCATGCTTGGCCGAAGAAGTCACCTTCTTTTCTGGATACGCCTGTGGCTCTGCACACGTGGTCGGGGGAAGGCCTCCAAGCGCTGGGAACTGCAATCGTCGAGGTGCAGTACAGGGGCTCGACCCACAGGTTCGACCCTTGGTGATAATGAAGACGCCTGAGTGCAACCTCTAAGTCACAACTGGTTTGAGCCGCTAGGCATCACATTTATGGTCAATAGTCCCGGAGAGGCGAAGCCAGAGTTTCTTTGCCTACTTGGGAACACCCATCGCACTCTTGCCAGACGCTACATGTGGAATTTGATGGACCACTCAAAGGGCAAATGTTCTTGGCCATTGTTGATGCATACACCAAATGGTTGGAAGTGCGGTGCGTCCCAAACGCTACTGCGGCAAAGGTCATCCTGGAGCTTTGTCGACTGTTCGCAACTTTTAGAATTCCGGAGAAGCTTTTCACCCACAACGGTACTGTATTTGTTGCAACCGAAATGACAGCCTTTTGTCAGAGGAACGGAATCCAGAACATGCTCCATACCATCCGGCAACTAACAGCCAAGCAGAGCGCATGGTGTATGGACTCAAGCTGGCTCTGGCGAGAGAGAAAGGTATGCACATCAACCTGCGCTTGGCAAGATTCCTTTTTAAACAGCACTCCAGTGTTAGCTCCTCAACAGGGAAAAAAAGCCTAGTGTTTGGTCGGGAATTCCGGACAAATCTACAGTTGCCAGTGCCAACTAAGCCCATCCGCCATCCAGAACAATACGACACTTTGTAAAAGGAATGGCAGCCACAACAGCAAGTTTTCATAAGGAACTTCGGAAATGGGCCTCAACGGATTCCTGGCTAGCTACTCGAGAGGAAAGGACACCGCTCGTGGTTGGTCCAGATGTCTGCTGGACAGGTTCACAGACATCTGAACCATTTACGCGTAATGCGGACCGAGTACCCAAATCAGTCGTCGTCTTTACCGATACCGTTAGCCCTGGGCACATCGGGTCCTGAGATAACTCGTGCTGGAGAAAAGCCAGTGCCAAATGCAGTTGCCGACGGGGAAGAAGGAACTACGAATGAGAGACATGATGATGATAGACAGCACACCCGCTGGGAGCTCTTCCGAAGAAAAGCTAGCTTCCACTATGGTTTTCGATGAGGAACATGTGCTGCAGCATCTTCTCAGCCAGCACTGCAACGGCGCACAAATCCATTGCGGAATCGACGTCGTCCTGCAAGATATAAAGACCCGAACTAGCAGGGGGGAGGAGTGCTACATACCCCTATGTCCCGGGCTCAACGTTCAGGCGCTCACGTCCCTGGCGCGAGAGCGGGCAGCTTGTTTCGACGCCATGTTTTAACCGCAGCCAGCGGCTGGACCCTGACTCGCTTCCAAAATAAAAGCCATTGAACCTTGACAACCACACAGTTCCAAAGAAAACAGTTATGTTTTGGTTCGATGCTGCATCTTCAAAATCGAGCGTACAGGAGACAACTCATGATACTTGAAAAGGTGAGTGAACGAGCCTAAGCTTTCCGTCAATTAACTTTCTGTTTTTCATACAACTCGGCGTCGTGTTTAACGCGACCGACTGCTGCCTGCAAGACGACTCAAAAGTTCAAGCCGGCGCCAGTTTTCTTTCAAGACTTTTCTTCGGGCAATAGGGCATCAGCCACTAGATGAAATTTTCCTTCAAAGGGCAACATCAGAATTTCTTCAAGTAGGATGTGGTGGCTTTGAAAGACGGGGAACGCGCAGATACATGGAGCAAATCAATCACTCGTACAGCCTTGGTGCAAAATCACGCGAAACGCGAAAAGACAAGCTGTGGAACGAACTGATGGAGAAACCACAAGTATTGAAATGTAAGGAGAAAACAAATGAGTGTGAGCACAAAAAAAAACAAGTTGCTAACGGCGAACCAAAACGGCCGCGAGCGAAAGCTTCTCAGGTTCGAAGCGTCCAAAAATTATGCAAACAATACATTCACCTCTTGAGCTGTGGCCCTTGTCATGTGTCTTGCTTTGTTCCCTCATGTCCTCACTTTTCGTAAGTTTTTACGCGACACTTTTGCAAGCGTTTTCAATTTTTATCAAAGGCAGCCGGACTCTGTTGGGAAGTTCAGAAAGGCCTCCTCTCCCAATCCTCTCCTACATCTCACAAACTGGTCCTGGCAAAATATTCTTCTTTGAACAGAAGCGTTATTTTGCAGGTGATAGCCCAGCTGCTTTTTAAAAAAAGTTATTGAAGCGAGTGCTAAAACATATTATAAAAGCGGTTTTTCGCATAGATTTTTATACTACTCTATGGTTTTTCGCACTTGATCTCACCCCCACTGCTCCGCGCGCATGCGCCCCTTTGCTGTAGCAACGGAGGTGCGTCGTCTGCTTCCAGGGTCGCCGCAGCGCCAAATTCAAACGGGAAGGCGCAGTGGTGTCGCACGCCGTACGTGGAAACGCGCCGTCGGCAGCGAGAAGCGTCGCCATAAATAAATGCAAACGTAAAGCGCGAGCCATTCCCCTCATTTATCTCAGCCTAGCGACGAACGGCTGAGCTGGCAATTCGTGTTAAACTTCAATAACCGCTGGCTGTGGCTAGGCTAATCGACGCTAGCTTTTTAGGGCTGGGCATCGATTAAAATTAATCCGAATAATCTACAGGCATTAACCAATTAATTGATCGGTTGATCGGTTGGTGCCAAAAAATTTCCAGTTGTCTCCTTTTTTTTTTTTTCTTTTGCTATGGGGTCTTCCACGCGGAAGAGTCAAAATCATATACATTCTTCAATTTTAAGGCAGTATATCGTCAGTGTGGGAGGTTGTCCAGATGGCGCCGACCTTAAACTTCGCGTAGTAGATTTGGCTGGCATATAAGAAGCGAACTTAGAGCCTCTCGTAGTTGCCACTTCAAAAGTGAGGTCTTAATTATGCCATTATACGAGCGGGCTGTCGTGATGTAAGGCGACAGCGTGAGATAATCTAACGTAGAGTTTTGGGGAGCTTGATTTCTGGTATAATAATAATATTATAATATTAATAATAATAATAATCTTTATTTTGCGGAAACGAATTGCCCTGGATGGACCAAAGGCTAGACAGAAAGGCTGAAAGCCTGTACGCAGGTGCGCCGGCTAGCCTTGCCACCCATGGTCGGGGATGGCGGAGCATATGTTCTTTTTAACACACACACAAACACGCACACACTCACACAGCGCACGATATGAAACTGCGGCTGCCGGTTTTTCGCTGGGTGACACAGGGGGGAAGTTGGTTCGGAGGGGGGCAGAGAGGAAACTGCGATGCCAGATAACGCCTAGCTGCTCAGCCGTGGCAGGGCGTCAGAGCTCGCGTTAGTGAACCGATTAAGTGGTAAAACATTTCATCGCGATTAATGCATTAATCGCGATGATGCAAGCCCGGTATTGTAATTTTTAAGGGATGTGCTTCGTTTTGGTTGTCCTGTTTTTATTTGATTAAGATATTCTTTTGCACGTGCGTTGTATAAGGAAAAGTAACTAGTATGTCTTTATGTGTGGCCAGTGTCATGGAGTTACTAAAGGAGACAGTCCACATGCCCGTGGCTGTTCTGGTTTAGTAATTACCGAATAAGCAGAAACAGCTTTTTACTGTGATGCATTTGCATACACTGTGTACCCCACATATCTATATTCAACGAAACTGGTCTTATTTATCACATGTAATGAATATGTGTCGTGCTTTGCTCTTTGCAGATTTATGTCATAAAGTCTCTGTAATAAATTCATGTTTTTCTGCGTTCATAAAATAAACTTCAATTCAATTCAGAATTCGGATAAATTTTGGTGCAACGATCCTGTTTCTGAGAAACTGGCGTCACACTAGAGAGGCTGTTCTGATAGGTTGAACAAGCGGGCTTGCAGTGCAGGCGATCTTGCGGTGTCACTAAAGGCGGTCTACATGCCCTTGGAAACATACTGGATTAGCGTTTTGGTGAGAGAGTTAGTAGAAGCAGCTGTGTATTGTAATAGATTATATAATAGTGTGTTGCTACCATCTTTTCTAATATCGGGTTAGGCTTCATTTGTGGTGCGGGCCTGGATTCACACTAGGAGGAAGGGAAAACGTTTATTAATATTTTTTAGTGGTTGGGTGCCGACGGGGTCAGCACACGAAACTCTCTTAGTGGGACGAGGTATTTTTCAGGATTTCTTGTTTGCTGTGAGCACCATTATTTGGTTGATTTGATTTTTTGTTTTTATGAGATTTAACGCGCCGACGCTACACATGCAGGAGATGAGGCGAGCCTGTGGAGGGCTCCGGATTAATTTCGACCACCTGGGGATCTTTAACGTGCGCCGAAATCTCGAACACAGAGGCCAGAAAAGCTGCCGTCGCGGCCGGGAATCGAACCCGCGTCCTCGTGCTCAGCAGCGCAGCGCCTTAGCCACTGAGCCACCGCGGCGGGTCACAATTATTTAGTCATGTGGATATTGTAAATATTGGTCATGCTTCCGCAGGGGTCATATGCGTGTGGGGTGTACGCAAATGTGTGAATCTTTTTTGCAACAAGTTGGTTTGCAAGACACCTCACCTCACCTTTTTTTTTTTTTTTTTTTCAGATGTTCGTGATGATTACAAGGTGCTGAACTGGATTGTAATTTTGTTTTGCTAGTTTTTTTTTACTAAATTAATGCACTTCCAGAAATGCAACATAAAGATATTGTCTCTGGTGAATCGCCTTCCTGATATAAATAAATTTAATGGTAAATGTGACCCTTGCGGCATTTTTTTCTTGTTTGACATTTCAGAATCTACCAAACAGTACACACCATGCATTGTTTGAGTTTTGGATACCTTGCATCCGTACCATATACGCACGGAATGAGGAAAAATTAAATGCGGTAATCATCAACTGCGTGACATCTGATCATTGAAATACACTATCAGTCGCCTTATCGCAGGCTTGCGCAAATAGAGTTTTTAATAAATGGATAGTTCATGAATCCTGGCCTATAACCATCCATCATTTGTCATACAAGCATTTTGTTATTGATTAGCATAATCCAGCTCAGTCAACGAGTGCCTGTACCTAAAAGAGGTGCTTAAGACCCCATCGTTTGTTTACAACAGCAGCACGTATATTATCTTTCATGACTGGGGTGCTTTTGGCAACTTCAAATTTACAACGTAAACGCGCGTTGTGCGGCGTGTGGACGAGCCTGCCTGAGAGCGTTCGCGTTCAGCCCCATGCTTCCATGGTCTCTTCTCGGGACGGTTTCATGACATCCACATAAACTATGGTATACCGTAAAATCTCGTTATTTGGACCTCCGTTAATTCGGAAATTCGGATAATTTGCCATTCCCACACGCTCCCTTCAAAAATGTACGTAGCACTGTGGCAAAAAACATTCGCTAATTCGACGCGAAATTGCGCGCGCACTGGGTAAATCGGACTGAAGGCAAGTGAAGTACGGCAACTGAAACGAGTTTTCTGAGCCCGCATCGTTACTGTCTCAACCTCTTTCACGCGGTTTATCTTCACGCAATTCGCAGTTGTGGCGAACTGTTTTCGCCGCGGTGGATTTGTGCGGCCCGAGGCTTCTGAAAGCCCGGAACGCAGCCCGGAGCCCGCAGCGCCAGAAGATGGCATTCTTTGGCCTGCTTCCCTCCGAAGCATGGAGCTCCGAAGTGTAGCTTCCCGACTACATTCCAATTGATGAGGGCGTTGTCGTCGGCGGCCCGTTGACCGATGACGAGGTCATCAGCGCTGCCGTCGGTGTGGAAGATGAGGCGTGCGACGAAGAAGGCCCGTGCGATGTGCTACGCCCGGTGCGTCGTACCGCAAAAGAAGCCGCGGACGCTCTCGTCGTTCTACAGGAGTTTTGCTACGATGTTACAGCTAGGCAATACACTTGTGCTAGAGGGATTGTCTCATTCCCGCAAACTAGTCATTTCCGGTCAGCTGTCCGCAAAAAATACAAACAAGCGTCACGGATTCTTCTCAAAGTGAGGGTATGGATTAAAAGAACTGAAAATGTGCGTTGTTGTTATTCATCCGATAATTCGACATTCGGATAATTCGGACATTTTTTTCACTCCCTTGAGATGCAAATTAACGAGGTTTTACTGTATATCCTCTGTTGAAGAGGAGGTTCATGAGATTGGGCCTGCGCCTTTCTTGCGGGGAGAATGTAGAAAAAGATGGTGAAGTAGCAGAGAATTATCAGGATCAACAACAACAACATAAGTGGAATCTCGGAAAGAGAGAGAGAGAACAAACTTTTATTTTCCGCAGGACCTCGGTCCAGGTCCTAATTTGAGTGTTCAATTCATCGGGTCCACGCAGTACTGCAGGATGCCCGTGCGGATCCGGTGCACATGTTCATAGCAGCCTGGGCAGCCTGGTTGTTTACTGTCGACGAGGGAGACAGCCAGAGCTTCCAGAGTGTGATGGAGGCGAGGGATTTTTTCAATTCAATTCAATTCAATTTTTATTCAGGGATGTATACATATTTACATTTGGGTTGTAATACAGACGGAGGTCCCAAGGTCGAAGCCGTACGCGGGACCTCCGATGACGATACACAAAATATTACGAGCGATGATAAAAAGATAAAAAGGTATACAGAACTATTGAACCATAAAGAACTACATATACAAAGACAAACTATAAAACTATACAGAACTATTGAACAATACATAACTATGTGTTCAGAGACAAACTATAAAACTAAATATAACTCCAGATACAGCTATAACAAGTAGTAGGTTTCAAGCAAAATATAAACAACAAGATACAATAAAAAATGGAACATTAATATACCACAAGAAATTTAAATGTCAAGCAGGTAGTTCCTAAGTACATGGAAAGAGATGGCGGGGTGCAGTAGCAATAAGAATGAGAGATGGATCGGCAAGTAGAACAGATGGGACAGGAAGGATGGCCAGGGCGCCGATAGATGCTTTGAAGAATGTGACGGGAGGGCAGTGAAGAGGTTCGCAAAGGTGGCCTCCACTCTCTGTCTTCTCTTCGCACGTCCCTTTCTTCTTTCTCTGCTACTTCATCATATTTTTCTACATTCTCCCCCCAGGAAGGCGCAGGCACAATCCCACGAACTTTCTATTCAACATCCTCCCCCCTTGGAAGATGCAGGCCTTATAAGCAAGACTTGTAGATTCCAGACCCCCCCCCCCCCCAAGTTAGTAGGCCCACTGAGCATTCACGTCCATTCCCATCGAAATGTCGTTGCCGAGAAAAGTTTGGTCGAGTTAATTGTTGCCTTCTTTGCCAACTCTTCCTGTGAGACCATTAATGAGGCCGAGGTCCCCCTTGAAGAGCTCCTTCCGCAACTTATTTCCTTGTACTTGGGGTAGAGGTGTTGGTCCGCATATATATCGCGGCTCGGTTTAGCTTTTCGTTGTTGAAATACCTCCTCGAAGACAGGGCGTTCCCGAAAATGATTCATTGGCGCGGTACCTGCGTACCCTCGCCGCCAGTTTTCTAGCTTTCTTCTTGCTACGCGAAGTGTCAATGCACGCCTTACTTACTGATTGGCCGTGCGTCACCATAGAGGCCGAGGGGAGCACTTTTGTTCACTGCGGTAAAGAGGAAAACAAAGACAGCGGCCGTGACCATAATCCTACAGCAGAAGTGGAGGGTTATCCTGTCTTCAATTTACTGAGGATTGCACCTCGGCTCGTGGAAGATAGTGGCGCAAGGTTTTGGGGGGTGGGCGAAATGGTTACAGCCTTTATGGCAGTGCATACAGGGTCCCAGGAGACAAGGGGAGCGCTGTGAAACCATCTGGATAAGGAGGGAAACGGTAGGGTCGTTCTACACAAGGAAAACAATGACGTACCACAAAACCATTAGCCTTGTATTGCTGATCAGGAGGAGAGCGGTTATTTATCACTGGATACCATTCTCAATCATGACTCGGTCGCATTTGATCCATTTGTGGATCCAATAAAACCGAGCCAACGACATATTTTCTCGGCCAATAAATTGCAGAGCTTATAAATTCGTTGACCTGCGCTTAGCAAGCGTGTTTACTGTCTTTTGCCCCTACGGCGGCCATCACCCGCCGCGGTGGCTCAGTGGCTAAGGCGTTGCGCTGCTGAGCACGAGGTCGCGGGTTCGATTCCCGGCCGCGGCGGCCGCTTTTCTGATGGAGGCGAAAAGCAAAAACGCCCGTGTGTACGAGATTTCGGCGCACGATAAAGATCCCCAGGTGGTCGAAATTAATCCGGAGCCCTCCACTACGGCGCGCCTCATCGCCTGCGATGCGTCGGCGCGTTAAAACCCCCCAATCAATCAATCAAATCTACGGCGGCCATCAGAAACCTTCGCAGCCATCGGGTCTCCTTTACACAACCAAACATTCACAGGAATCCTGGAGCGTCAGTGATTGGGCGTTGGGGTGGGAATCGTGGTAAGAACATTAGGGGCCTCTTGCAAATCCCGTCCACCATGCCTTCGATCGATTAGAGAGACTCGCATCATTCTTAATTAACGGTTGTACGGGCGCATCCAGGGATTGACAGAGTCAAGCCAATCCAGTGCTATACGTTTAGCCAACGCCGCCTATTGGTTTAATAGAATACACCCCGACCTACTGTGACTGAGAATTAAGAGTCGCGACAATGGACCTTGAGCTTTAATTGGGTTTTCCTGCATTAATCTCCAGCCTGGCTTCACCCAGGAATACAGAAATGTGGGAATTCCCCCTTCAGTGGAAAATCACCAAAGGACAGTCATCGTTGCTCTCTCCGGCGAAGTTTCTGACAGACAAGCACAAACGGAGTTGCTTCCAGGGTATCCTTGGGTGCTACTCGAGGGTACTACACACGGGCTGAGCGCCAGGCTCAGTTAGCTTGTACCTGTGTGCTGCTGGGCTTGAATCACTAAGCCCGTCTGGGGAAGTCAAAAGGTCAACAGGAAACCGCCTAACGCAGAGGAGCCGCCATGTGCTTAGTATTGCCTCACTTGGCCTAAAGGCAAGTAGTCACCAGCCCTGAAATCTCTTTCCATGGGCCTCATTAACTGGGACGCTGTAGTACAAACTCAGCAAATGGGTTGAACGTGGTGCCGAAGTACCTCGTACATTTAAATACGAGTCTTTGTGGGGCTACTTAAACGTAACATGTGACTGTCAGTTCTTGACTTCAACCACCCGGTCAAAGGTTAAAAGAATTCTTAAACTTGAAGTTTATATATATAAAAAAACATTTCAGACAACTGTATCGGGTATCATGCTTGATACTTGTCAACTTTCTTCAGCAAAAAAGAAAATCTTAGGTGTAATTACAGCCGAACATGACTTTTTGACAACCACTACTAGCTCTGTTCTTTTAGTCAAAAATACACGTTGGCGTAGTTCTTTTTATGTAGAGAAAAAGAGGGGAGATCTTAATTAGAAGAATAGAGTGGGACGCACGTGTATAGCAAACCCAAAAGCGCGTTAAAAACAATGTTAAAACCAAAAAATAGAGACAGGGCTAACGATCCCAGAAAACGAGACTGAAAGAGATTTGCAAGGCGGCCGCCACATATACACGGCCGCCTTGCCCGGAGGCGCCGCAGCATGCACACGGTGATCGACCACAGATGGGGACACATGGCCACTGAAACCCGAAGTAGCAGGCAGAGCGCTTGTTTTTTGAAGAAGCGGTACGGCAAATGTGCTTTCATTAACCTCTCTGAGCCTGTGGTATTGACAGCGACGTAATGTACCGGTATCCTTTCGCTTTGTCGGGCACGTAGGCGATGTAACCTGGTGATGATCGTTACTTTTGCAGAGGCCACAGTCGTAAGACACTTGGCTCTCAGCTATTTTCTCATCCTGACATGAGGAAGGGCAGGACTTGCGCATATGACCAGGTAGGAAGCATTTGTAGCAGTACACAACACTAGGCTTGTTTGGTTGATGCTGCAAGATGCAACCGTAGCAGTAAAATCAGGACGGGGGGGGGGGGGGGGGGGTGTAGGAGGTCCTTGAAGCGTTACGAGGCAGGAGCTTTCTTGTTTTTTCACACATTTTCATGTCCAAAAACTGCTTTCTTGACACGATATCTTCAAGGATGGAAAATAATGACCCCCCCCCCCCCCCTCCCGTACCGCTTACCCTGCACTATGCTGCCACAAATTCTCGGAAGGGTCAATAACAAAGTAAATGGACTCGGACAGCGAATTCACTGTCATCGCAGGGCGTCGTTTGAAGAAGAAACTCCGGTGAACCTCAACTACAAGTGAGACGATGGCCGCAGGGACCACTGGTCAGAAAGTCTTCACGGTTGGTTGTGTACCCGTCAAGGAGAACGATAACCTAAATACGTTGAACCGTAAGAAACTGACAGAGTACTTTCTCCGGGTTGCGGTTCACCAGGTTAAAGTAATCGGGATCAATGTCCGAATGAACGTGCTAGCGGTTGATGTTACCATTGACGGCGTCATAGACACGTTGAAGGCCAGCACAGGGGAAGGAAACATCAAGGTGCGTTCTTTCTTTGCCGACCGGAAGGAAACAGCGACTGGTGTTACCTATGATGTAGACCTTAAGGTCAACGACAGTAACCCAGTGCAGCTTCTTGCGTCAACGGTCCGAATCCTGGACATTCATCAAATCTATTACTCGCGGTGCGTGAAACTAGTGTTTCAGTGCGATTCACTGCCGGCGTCTGTGAAGGTAGGCTACGTGAGACATTGTGTGCGTCCGTTTGTAACATCGCCCCTTCAATGCCATAAGTGCCGGAACCTAGGCCATTTCAGGGCTGCTTGTAAGAATGCCGCAGCATGCAAGCGGTCTGGTGATGCTCATGCCCATGTTAACTGCAAAGGAACACTGAAGTGTGCAAATTGTTCGGGCCCTCACGAGGCAACCTCTAATGAATGCCCAAAAATGATTCATGAGCGTCGAGTTCTACGCACTACCATCAGAGATTGCTCTACGCTCAGAGAGGCTGCAGCATCCGTTCGGCGACGTCGTCGAAGCTCCCGACGGAGACGTCAGCAGTCACGCAGTATACCTCGCCCCAGTGATTTGCAAACAACACCAGCGCCACCGCTGGCGCCACCCCACAATATTGAAACAGGAAGAACCACGACACCCTCCGATTCCTCCACGTAGGGCAAATATTGCATCTGAAATTATACCCACCGCTGACAGGCCTCCCTTGCCGCAAAGGGCTTCTGCTGCAAACAAGCCAGCAATTGAAGTGAAAGGTCCGCATGACGAGCACAGCGATGAAGAGAGGTTCACCGATGAGGTTTTACGCATGCTTAAATAGCTCCTAAACACCATGCGAAAATTGATTCCCGGTCTGAAAAGTCAATCTGCGAGAATTGTGGTGCATGTTCTAGTTGCGTTGGAGCCGCTCATTGAGGCACTCCAGTGAGTTACGGCGCAACAAACCTAGAACTTTACTGGAAGAGAGAGAGAGAGACAACCTTTAATAGAAAAGGATGACCACTGGTCACGATGGGGAAAGGAATGGGGAGGGAGGGTAAGAGAAAATAAACAAATTAATGCTGGTCGTTCTCAGTAGTCAATAGCTGGGCCAGTTCTTGGAACCTGCAATTCATGGGCCAGTTCATGGTGATCGCAATAGGGTTTGTGCACATACACCAGTTCGTTCGGGCGAGGACCCGCTCAAACAACCCGTGCCAGACCACTTTTGATTGAATAAACCGCTATGTCATATAATAGTTGTGCATCAGTTTGTTGTGGATCGGGATGGGGCTCAGGAGATTGAAATGTACGGTGCGTTGCGAAAGCTGAGCACCACCAAACTAGGTGTGTGAGGTCTGATGGTGTTGTGGTACGGCAGTAAGGACATCGAGGGGGCAGGTGAAGAGACACTTCGCAATTTCTAGATGCGAAGCATCTCATGCTCGTGGCTGTGTCCCTCCCTCCCTCGTTGTCGTTGTCGTTGTCCGCCGTCCGCACTCTACTGCGCATGCGCGTCTCTTCAGCCCCGTCAGCGTTTGGGCTGGCGTCAGCGCAGTTCACTATAAAAAGAAATAGTTAGGCGGCGCCCGGCTTTGATCCTTACCATTGAGTGGGTACCACATCATTGCGGGCTAGCTGATAACAATTGTGCCGACGACGAGGCAAAGAAGGTTTCTGCTAACGCAGATGTAGTACGTCTTCCCTTCGCATTGCCGCACACGACCGCCCTTCTTTCTACCATTCTCCGCCTCGCCTCGGCGAGTCACTGGTCCCACCCTGACAAACGTCGCAGAAGTAGAAGACTACACCGCCTGGACCCGGACAGCAAGTTTCGGTTACCTCCTGGTATTCAGCGAAAATACGCCACGCTGTTTCACCGACTACGGCTTGGCGTAGCCTTTACCCGTCGCTACAAGCACCTCATCGGCGCTACGAGTGGCCCCGATTGTGAAACATGCCGTGTACCAGAGACTATGTCGCATGTTCTCTGCAACTGTCCATCATACGCGCATCCTAGAGAACAATTAGGGAAATCATTGGCCCGTTTGGACTGTCGTGTGGTGCCGGAGGAAGTACTGCTGGGCCCTTGGCCAGATGCGTAGCGTTCCCAGAAGGCATTCAAAGCAGGGCTGACATTTCTGCGCAGCATCGGCCTCGCAGCGATTTTGTAGTTAAGGCCCGCCTGGCTGAAATTTAACACGTGCAGTGTATAAGTATAGGCATCTTTCGTACATAGCCATTTATTCATTTCTCCGCCATCTTCATCTCTCTCAGCATCTGTCCACGCTCTTTCTCCCCTCCCCTTTCCCACAAAGTTGGCCAAATCTATAACATCAGGCCGACCTTTCTGTACCTGTTTTTCATTTCAGTAAAATTCCCCTCTTTCTTGCCCTCATGACAAAACACACGAACGAATATCCATGCATTCCCATCTGCGCTGGCCATCATTTCTCAACAGATTTTCAAACTGGAGCATGGCGGTGGCTATCTGTGAGTTTAACAATGCGTCCCTCATTGCTAGTGTCGCGTGTTTGAGCTTTGCATCGAAAGCCGACATCGGACGAGTACTTGGTGTCAGTCGGGGTGAAAAGCTGAGCAAGGCGGCATCCCATTGCTCTTGAGTCCTGGTGTTTAATCGATGAGATGAGTTTTCTCTGCGAATGTCCATATCAGTGGGCAATATGACGTGAGGGGCTTCCAGCGAGCGGTTGTTTCGACACCAACCTCTTCATGCGACCTAAGGACAATCTGCTTTTCTTCCACATTGTGTCAATACTGACCACGGGTCCCATGAAGAAGCCCTGTGCTCAGAGGTGCGGTGCAGCAAATCACGCGAGAGTTCTCAAAATTAACCACGACTGATTTGACCGAAACTGACAAAACCACTTGGAACGGGGTAGCATAGTACTCGGTTGCTTTTGCTTCCGGCTTATCGTGACGCAAACATCAACCGACAGCAGTCGCTGTTTGCTCCATCGAATCGCTGTGAGGGAAATGAGGTGGGACCATATGGCATTTGATAAAAAATTATCAGCAATTACGGCGTTTTTGGACACCGACACAATGCTAAAATTGCTACAGGAAGGCCAGACTTTCGTTTGAAACCAGCTTGCCGGTTGTCTTCAGCGTTAAGTTAGCTTTTACGCCAATTGAATGTCGGATTTCATAGAATGTGTATAAGCTAGGGAACTTAATAACCCTCACTACCAGTAATGACTCAGAACAAAACCACTAGCTTTATTTCCGCGTATGTAAGCACAGGTCGTATTGTTTTATTCTTGGATAAAACCAGCGCGAACTCAGACGAAGACGAAGGAAGTGTACCACAAGGACAGCCACTGGACTAACAACTAAATTTTAATATCATAAAGGGTGAATATTAGGGGTGTGCGAATATTCGAAACTTCGAATATTCGATTCGAATTTTTTGGTATTCGATTCGATTCGAACGACACTTTTATTGTTCGAAATATTCGACCCACCCAAAACTAAAAAAATAATAATAATAAATTCAGAGCGTGTCTGTATCGGTGTTTATTTACAGTGGACTCTGGATGATACGATTCTGGGGGTGCGAATTTCGGGATGATACGAATTTCCGAAAAGTCCCGGCGAAATTGCATCGTTTGCAATTGGAAAAATTTCGGCTGTTACGAACGGACCTGCGCGACCCGGCGGAAGATACGAACGAGCCGGCGAGGCACCCGACTGCCGAACGAGCAAGTGACGGCTCTCGCTCCCCTGTTCGTCACTCTTTCTCCAGAAACGGCTGGGCTGTTGTTTTCTGCTCGCGAAAACGCTCTGCGTATGGCCAACGCGCTGACACCGCCGCGAAATGCACGCTGCACGCGGCGCGGCCGGCGGCGTCAACATGGCGTCGGCTCCAGCCGCGAAGTGGCGCGAGCGCTCGAGCGACCGCTTCTAACCGCTTAAAATACGGCTCAAGGGAGACACGAAGTTACTTGTGCGGTAAAGGAGCTGATAATGCATGCGAAAACGGTACTATAAAACGTCATCCGCGCCGCTAGTGAAAACGCCCATAAAATATTTGCCGGGGTGCTAAGCCTAACCATCTCCGGCGGAGCCAAGCTCCTCCATTCTGCCGCGCGCGTCGTGCGTCATTTTCTGACCGAGGTATAGGCGCTACCGCGGGCGCAAAATCGTCGATGTGGGCGTGAAAATACAGCGCTCGCAGAGCCGAGGCGAGCGAATCGCGTGCAAAAACGCACCATGCGGTTCACGCTTGACTGTTGCGGCGTGTAGCGAGCTTGGGCACAGCGAGTGAGGAGACGAGCGCGAAGCTTTACGTGCTCTAGAAAGGACTGCTTTGCGACATGGGGGTTAAAAAAAGCAGAAAAAATCACGAATTTCTTCACGCGGAAGTAGGAAAAGAAATAAACGAAAACTTTTTTCAGCGCTAAATTTTTTGGTCTGTGTTGGTTCATGCGAATTTCGGATGATACGAATATTTTTCGCAGTCCGGCGAGATTAGTATCAAGATTTTACTGTATCAGCGCGCGGCAATGTGCACGCGCTCGGGCAGTAAGCGGATGTTTTCGGTATCTGGTAAAGTGGTGACGAGCAGAAGGTTGTCACTGCTCCCCGAACATGTCGAGCAGTTAACCTTTCTCCATGTTAACATTTAAGTGAGTGCAGTCGACCTTAACCTGTTGAGTGCAATGGTATTGTGTAATTCCTAATTTTACTTCGTGTGATTTGTTGTGCAATAAAGTTGCAGTTTTTGTGTCTCTAGATGGTGAAAACATTAATTTTGCAAAAAACAATAAGTATTCGTATTAGAAAAATATTCGAAAAATATTCGATTCGATTCGAACTTTGTTTTTATTATTCGAATTCACTTCGAAATTAAAAAAATGATATTCGCACACCCCTAGTGAATATAAATACTGACCACAAACAACAAAGTAATAAAATTAGCCGATAGTGGTACTGTTTTTTAGGCAGCCTACGCAACGAGTAATTTACAAAAAAAGAAAAAAAACAAAGTACAGAGCTTTCCGACTGTTTCGGATCATCCTCGCGTGCATTCAAGGAACCGCTGGTGGGCAGCAATGTCCGGAGCTATGATGTCTTGCTGAGGCAGCGGGTCGTCCTCGGGGTGGGCTGCGCCACTTCGAAGGCTGCGGAGTTTCCTGAGGAGATGACGCAGTCCGTAGGTCACGAGCACAGAAACGAAGGCTGCTGCGAATTTCCAGGAGTCTAGGTGTGTGTGCGGCTGCTGACAATCACGGGACGCTGTGCAGTCCTGTGATAAAACGGGCACGCACGGAGCAGCAGTTAGGAGAACGGAAGTTCTCTGTTTACGAAGGCTTTTAATGGTTTAGATCACATATTTCATTTAGTGGCTAAATTGCCGTGATCTTTAACGGGGTCAACAACTGTAAAACTTTCTTCAGCTTGGGAAGATAGATGAATTGCCCGCCCCTCAAACAGCAAAGGTACACTTTTCTTAGAATGAATCCTTGTTCTTATTTAGGCATGCGTTATTCTCTGTTAGCGTTTAAGACGACTAACTTTTACGAACTGCTTCGCGTTCAGACTTTTCAGAAGTTTACACTAATGGCAGTTGAAGAGATTTAATGATTAGGGCCTAGAAAAAAGGGAAAAAATTAAACGCGTAAAGATTGCCTAAAGATTACGATACTTCCCAATGAAAAATTTGAGCGTGACACGAACTGCAGCCTTCTTGGTCACGGCGCATAGCTCCTGCGTCTCAGGAAGTGATCGAGTGATTTGGAAACGCACGACGGTGCGCGATGCTCAAGTGTTATCTCGAAGCGCGTCGCCGCCACCGAGCCTGTTGTTGCAAATCGTCTTTAAACCTCCCGCGCAAATGTCACGGGTTTGAGATGAGCCACGCAACGAAGAGGACGACGAAGGACCGATGTACGCGCAGCCCGCAGCATGTGCTGGCATTCTGTGCGTTTTGTGAGCTTGAAAGAATAAGACTCTTGCTTTCACGGGTGCCTGGTTTTGCGTCTGCTTTCTCGGCGCCACTAAACGCTTAGCCGCGGCTTTCCTACACGTCTTGCGCGGCCTCGACATACTGCCGCCCCCCCCCCCTCACACACACACACACTTTCGTCACCTTTTGTAGCGTAAGCTACACACACTGACCGAGGTTGAGCAGTTTCGCGTGGGCCGTGAAGGGCCGTTCTGGGCAAACGCGAGGAGCATTGGATTGGTTTGGATTGGTTTGGATTGGATCGGATCGAATTGGCTTGGCTTAAATTGGATCGAATTGGGTTGAATTGGAATGAATCGGCTTGGACTGAATTGAATTGGCTTGGATTGGATTAAATTGGATTGTGTTGGATTGAAATCCAATCCAATTGGAGTACGGATGTGTAGAGAATTGGGTCTGCACATTCGCCGGTCTGCGCATTCTAGGGGAGTGACGTCATGCGGCAGACATACTGGAGCCGGCGCGTGCCTAGCTGTGCGCCTCCGTTGCGTAGTAGCTAAGTCTGACGCTGCGCAGGAGCCGCTTGATAGCCGTGCTAGTGTTGCTAGCCACCATAGCCGTGCTGCGCACGCGCGAGGAGCAGTGAGTGGACTGGACTGGACTAGACTGGACCGAACCGGACAGGACTGGATTGCATTGGATTGGATTGGAAATTATTTTAGCAGCAGTAAGCATGATAATGAGCTAATCCTAGACAACCATGAAACCCAAGAATAACCAGCTGAACCTTACTTAGCTCACGCTACGTATATCCTGGCATAGCCGAGCTAAGCCACTGCTAATTTTTCCTCTTCCTCTTTCATCTTCATCGTCCTCCTCCTTCGAACAGTTACATCGAGAGACAACGGCGATGCCAAATCACACCAGAGGGCGCTTAAGAGCTCGCGCTCTAAAAAAAATCGGCTGAGGTTTATGCTTGCTTCGCTTCAAATTCCGTCTAAAAAGCGCGACGCGTCTGGTCGCCTGCTGGTTCTCAGACGACGACCCGCCGCGGTGGCTCAGTGGCTAAGGAGTTGCGCTGCTGAGCACAAGGTCGCGGGTTCGATTCCCGGCCGCGGCGGCCGCTTTTCTGATGGAGGCGAAAAGCGAAAACGCCCGTGTGTACGAGATTTCGGCGCACGTTAAAGATCCCCAGGTGGTCAAAATTAATCCGGAGCCCTCCACTACGGCGCGCCTCATCGCCTGCGCTGCGTCGGCGCGTTAAACCCTACAATCAATCAATCAATCTCAGACGACGTGTTTTACGGGATACTCCCCTTCTACCGACTCCGGAAGAATTCCACCATCCAGTCTCCACTTCGATAATGCGCCCTCTCGGGCTACGCCTGCCGTGACACATCTAAACCATACCATACCTTCCGCACCTCGCTTAATCCTGCCCGCGCCTTGCCGTACTGCGCGCCCAACACAGTCCGGCATGGGTTCACTCTTGTGAAGAGTAGATTTGGCGGCGCACTTGGCGCGTAAAGGGTACTTTGATCGCACTCCGTACCTTCCTTTGTGCGGCCTTAATGGCGGGGCACTATTAGTGTCCTTCCTGTCCTCCTTTTGCCCCTGGCGGCTTCGGGCCATCCCTGCTTAATAAAGTTTCTTCCTGCCTTCCTTTATTTCGCTGCTTAGTCCACGTATTGCGGAGCACAGGTTTGCTCCAATAAAGTTGACTATACACAACTGCCTTGCGGCGTTCTTGACTTCGTCTCAAAATGAAAAACCGTGGAGATGGGGAACTGGCTCGAAAGCTCGCCTGGTTTAACAGAAAACACTGTCACGCATACTGAGAAACGCATGGGCGACATGCAAGAAAACTTGGCGTTCAAGCACAATGGAAATCCATAAAAAGGGCTACACACGTGAGAACTCGCGAGGGGAAAACGTTCGGGACCGAACACTTTGATTTACACCTCGATTAATTAAGCAAGAAAAAGCACTTTTGTCGATAAATGTGCTCCCTCAGACAAACAGCCACTGCCGCCGCGGGGATCTAACCTTCACTTTTGCGGCCACCAACACAACGCCTAGGCCTCTGGGCACGCATGACGTCACTGCTTTAGCCGTTCTTCGCTGTTTACGTCCAGTCAGCAATGAAACGTAGGTTATTCAAGCTCCGGGACACTACTTAACATTGTAGGCGGCGAGAAAGCTTTATTTTTCACGACTTCGTGTTTGTTGGAGGCAAAATGTAGTAATGCAGAAGCATAATTTGCACGTGGTTTTGCGTATAACAGGATGCGTTTTGAGCATGGCTCACCTGCTTTGTACTATCAGGCTGCACGTCGAAGTATGCGAACAGGAACGAAGCCACGCAGTGTAAGTATACCAGGTGCAGAAGAAAGCACCGCAGCTCGTCCCAACACCGCCGAGTCCATGAGCCCGTGGACAACAGAGTCTTCGGTATGGCGAAAACACGAATGCTCAAACAGGCCAGGAACACCAAGATCACTTTGTACAAAACTTCATGAATGGGTGGTCGCTCCGGGTTGGCCAATTTGAAGTTTCCTTCACCCACGTACAGAGTCTGCAAAGAGATTTTCATCAAATTTGTGAAATGAAACGTTTGCGGCAATGGTGACTCAAATATGCCACACACGGCAGTTGCTGTGCTAAAATCAACAAATGCGAGAATACGAGGTGGAACTTATACAAACTTGAAACTCGTTCCAGAAAAGGTGCCTCTCGGTTGGGGGGGAAGGGGGGGGTGGGGCAAGGCAGTGATTGCAACAAACTCCCCGACTTCCAGCCATTCAGTCATTTCGTTGGCATCACAACCTCCGTGTTATATTTCTAAGCGAGCCTCGCGGTGGTTCCCTGCCCGCTTCACTAATTGCGTTATTTAAAACTAACGTAAGACCCTCCAATTGTCTTCCCCTAGAAGGTTGAAAAAAAACGTTGCATGAGTGGCCCCCTCTCTTTTCTGGCAGGGAAGTCCAATGCCGAACACAATTAGCTTTTATGATGACGGTTATGGAAGGCTTCATGTGATGGTTGTTGGCGATGACAGGGGGGGGGGGGGGCTTTAGGGTAATTTTCTGCTAGTAATATTGTTTGCATCTTAACTTGCGTCTCTAAGAAGATTGCATCAAACTTTGTTCTACGGGCTTTGAAGGGTTCTCCCACTTTCAAAAAGGTAGTTTCTGATAGCGCCGTCTCATTTGAGAAAAAATGCTAGGCGGGAGCAGTTTCTACCTCTGAAATGCGAAAAAAAATGTAACGATCTGGGTTGGGTATGCAGAACCGGAAGTTGCAGACAGCTTCGTATTAGTTCTTATATGCAGTATCAGTTGAGAAAAATGTGAGTGCAGTATTCAATTTAGCAGCATATTTTTTTTTTCAATTACAATAGCATGTCTTATGACATAAAGCGTACACTTCTGTTAACTCCCGTTAATGTATACTTTACGAAACGGCACCACCCAATGGGAATGTTATATGGGGGCTTGTACAGTTGTCAATGACAGCCGTATAAAGCATGACATTAATTTACAGCGTCGTAGCTCAAGTTATGTTTAGTGGGAGCAAATACTCACCAAGAGGGAGAACCCGACAACGCAAAGGACGATGATGCACCCCAGTGCCTTAACCCGATTGCCTGCGGATAGAAACCGTCTCGGGGAGCCGCCAGGGATGCCCTGTGCTTCAATCAAGTCCAGGTAGACTCCGTCAACGTTGAACGGGTGAGTATCCTCCTCCTCACTCCCACTGATCGCCCAGTAGTCCATCTCTTCCTCTGCTTCGCCCTCGTCCTCGCTCTCAGAGCTTGTTCCAAAATCGTCCTCATCCACGACGTTTTCTTCCGCAAGCGTCGCTTCCTGGTCGCCTTCAAGGTCAGCACCTGGAGCGGACATTGTTGAGGAAGCTGTTGTTGCGTGCTTGTGAAAAAAGCAAGACACTACAGACGCAAAGGTAGAGATGAAGCTCCTCGACGAATGGCAAAATGCTTCTTCTTCTTCATCTTCCTTAAACGCTGCAGTGGAAGTTACCTAAAGGAATGGTTGGTACATTTACTGCTACGAAGAAGGAATTTCACAGAGGCTTCTTACCTTCTCATTGATGAAGAACTGCTTCGAGTGGCATGCGCAGCTGAGGAAGGCACCAGCAGCTAATCTGATGCCTAAATATGATGACAGCTTGACATAAAAAAGGTTCCCGGAAAAACTCCCCGTATGATCACCCCAGTGATGGGATTCACCTGTGTTAAGCGGCAGCTCATCACGGGCTCCGCGTTCCCAAGCTTGTTGTACATCTCGAAGGCGAAAAGAAAGTTTTCATTTTATTAAAGCTTCTAATTCAGAGAATTTTCTGCCACATCGGAGCTCTGTAAGTCACTGTTACTTTACGAGCTGACGTTTTCCCCTTCACGCACCCTTCATTTAGTTTGAGAAGCGGGTAATCCCTGAATACTTTTCGCGGAGCATACTCAGGGCGCTGACAAGGCCCTGCCCACATTCTATATAATGCCGTGTCCACTTACTTTTAACTGGGAATTCCCTATATGCGCAACTACGACATCATTTAGAGTGGCGATGTAGCTCAGCTGTTACGTTTTGAGCTGTCATTGCGCCGCGACCGGAACAGGCGGAGGTCATCGTTCAGAGCTACAATGTCCAGGGTGTTACATCGATAAACGGAACACTAAAGATGTTTTTGAGCGAACCACTGCTTCTTTCGCAGTCAAACTTCGCATGACGATCTATCTGTGTGGTCCAGTTTCTTTGTTATCAGAAACAACGACAGCACTTACCTGTTTATTCTGAAAATAAATCAAAACGATTTTCGCTTATGGAAAAATGGCGGCCACTTTGGACGTGCAAGCTGATTTTGGAACGACGGCGCCACCTGGGACATGCAAAACTAAACGCGTGATAGCGATTCACGGTTGGGAGGAGCCAAATGAAGTAGCAGATGGTCAAAGTACCTGTTAATTCGATATTTTATGATGGCCAGAAGTAGTTACGTAAGAGATCCGACGAATCGTAGTAAAGTATTCCCGCGGTTGTTCGTTCGTATCTGGTTTCAGATCGTCTGTCGTCTGCTGTGCTAAGTTACCCCGCATTCCGAAATAACGCTCCCGATTATTTGTTCACATTTGTTTCTTTGTTCTCGTTTTACATTTATTATTCTGTGCGTGCATGTCTGTGCTTGTGACATGGAGCGGCTAAAAGACTGTCATCATAAAGTATTGAAAAAAGAGGTTTTCTGATAATCTGCTACGTCATTTGGCTCCTTTCTACCGTGAATGGCCATCGCGCGTTTTGTTTTGCATATGCCAGGTGGCACCGTCATTCCAAGATCAGCTTACACGGCCGCTGGCACGGCCACCATTTTCCCGTAGGCGAAAATCGTTTTGATTTATTTTCAAAATAAACAGATAAGTGCCATCGTTTTTCCCTGTGCCAAACAAAATAGACCAGAAAATGCGACCTCCGTGGGAAGTTTGAGCGCGAATGGACCAGCGGTTCGCTCAGTAATACATTTTAAACTGTTCCATTTATCGATGCAGCACACTCTATGTAGGGGCTTGCAGCCCTAAATCGGAGACGTAGAACAGAAAGACAGCTGTTGAAATACTATTTTACCAAAGACTTTGTCGTTATTCTGAGCAAATGAGGTGACCTTTGGTTGTGCTGAAATTCAAGAGCAGTATATTTTTGTCGTTCTAATTTGTGAAAATCAAAGGAGAGAGGAATTTTATTGAAATGAAAAAACACAGAAAGGTCGGCCTGATGGTAGTATATCTGGCCAGCTATTCTGTGTGTGGTAAGGGAAAGGGGAGGAAAGAGCGTGGATAGAGGACGAGAGAGATGAAGATGGCGGAGAAATAAATAAATGGCAATGTATAGAAGACGCCTATACCGATACTGTGCATGTGTTAAAGTTAAGCCGGACTGGCCTCAACTACAATATCTCTGAGAGGCCGCTGCTGCGCAGAAATGTCAGCACAGCTTTATATGCCTTGTGGGAACGCTTCGCGTCTGGCCAAGGTCCCAGCAGTACTTCTACCGACACCGCACGACAGTTCAAACGGGCCAATGTTCTCGCTAATTGTTCTCGAGGATGCGCGTAGCGTGGACAGCGGCAGAGAACATGCGAAATAGTCTCTGGTGAGCGGCATGTTTCACAATGGGGGTCACTCGTAACGCCGATGAGGTGCTTGTAGCGACGGGTCAAGGCTGCGCCAAGCCGTAGTCGGTGAAACAGCGTGGCGTGGTTTTGCTGAATACCAGGAGGTAACCGAAACTTGCTGTCCCAGTCAAGGCGGTGTAGTCTTTTGTCCCGATTGCCAGGGTGGGACCAGTGACTCGCCAGCTCAGACGTCGATAAGGGGAACGGGAAAGAGATAAGTCAGGAGCATGATGTTATATTAGTGTTCAAGGAGTCCGTCGGTGTGGCATGTATCCAGGGGCACTCGTCGAAACAGATTTGGGTAGACCAACCCGCGTCTAGACTATTGTTTCAAGATCATCTTCAGCTTTTCGACATCGACAGCATTCCAATAGTCTGAAAGTTAGATGAGCGTTGGTGGAGTCATATGACAACAATTCATGGGTTGAAGAGCGGTAAAGTGGTGAACGCGGCAAGGAAACTACCCGGCCCACACAAAAGGCAAATTCTAAGCTCCTCCGGTTTAGATTGCGCGCATGCTCAGCAACCGACAGAGTTCGGGTTTTCTAACCTAAAAGCAGTTTTCTAACGGCTTATTTCACAGAACACCGCTTTTCTTGTCATGGCTGCAACATCACGCACCGCTGTTACAGTTGAATGGATAAATTGCTGCGAATAATTTGGACATTTTTTTTAGATCTGCATGATGGTAGTTCTGTGGCTGCCATTGGCGGCTGCATAAGCAATGGACCCATGTTCAGAATGATTGCGTGTTCGCCTATTACTCCGAATGAAAAAAGACCGCAGCAAATGAATCTGAAAGTTAGTTTGGCAGATTTCATGCAAGATCACTGACATTTCCGTAGGAAAATGCAGAATAGAAAAATAAAAAGCTCGAGACATGTGCGCTAATACTCAGAAAGAAATACCTGTTTTGTTAAAGTTAAAAATAAACGCCGAACGATGCTAACGGAACGGCTTATTACAAAACGCTGAATTGGATTTTGTGGCAACCGACCGCTTTTTATTGTTCCGTCCGGCTTCAGTCTAAATACGCTTTGTACGCTTTACGAGCCAAATGAATGGTGCTGTCACACGCATGACAGCTGTGGCAAAGTTTACCCTATTTTTAGGCGTCACTATCGCGTAAATGCGAAAATGCAGCCTCGTAAAATTTTAGCATTGTTGTGCTCTCCTTCGTACGAGTTCCCACGCTGTGCCTTTTGAAAATCTGTAATTTGAAACCTGTTAATTTTTGGATGAAAATGAACGAGTTTATATGCACGAGGTAAAGACATTTGAACCGCAGGAAAAGAGGTAACAAATCGGTCGCGTATCTGCTTGCTTCGTTGCAAATGTCGTCGAAAGACGATAGTACCAGGGACAGGCAGACATTCATACATACCAAAATTCATCTTGCGTTTTCTGGGCATATTTTCGCGTCTAGACTTGGAACTTCATGACCACTGTCATGGTTGCTGAAGCGTGCCAAACCGACGATTCGCCCGTCGCGCACATGGTGCTCGTCGTGTTGCCTTCGGGGTCACCTCGCCTCACTGTCTTTCGCTAGCCGCTCAGCACTTTTCTCGGACGTTTGCTGGGTACGCGTAGAATGACGGGCGTCTGCACGCCGGCACTTTTCTGCCGCAATGTTAGGGTAATGTTCTGCTCGGTTCGAACCCTAGCAATGTTCTGCTCGGTTCGAACGTACTTCTAACATTCTAGTGACACAGGTGGCGGCAGCTGGCAGTCTCCCTGGGAAACACGAACGTGTGCACCCAGGGCCACTGCCAGGTGGCGCCACGGCTGTGCGTTTATTGGGTGAAATATTTTTCACTTGCTATCGCAAAAATCAAGCATCAGTGTATGTTTTATTTAAAGAACGCTGCTAATATCCCTTATGAATCGATTTTTGGCCTCATATACGCGCAATCTTTTGTTTTTTCTCAACAATGTTAACACGTATGAACACTGTCACAAGATTCAGATGTTTAGAAATGGCTTTTACTATAAGGTCTAGTGCAAAATCTGCGTTGACTTTGGTCCGGCGGCTGAATCGAAGGAGAGGTAGACAGACGGACAGACTGGTATACAAACAGACATACAGGCGGACCAAAATTTCCGCGAGTAAGTATTGGGCCAAAGAAAGACTATCGTCATTAAAAATTTAGAACGCTACGATGATCTGGGCAGCTGGCGGTTGCACCTTTATTGAGATGGGCATTGCAATAAAGGAAGCGTGCACTTTCAGGTGTAAACAAGAGAAGTAGAATGCAGCCGGGACTGCTGGATTGAGAAAACATGACATTCATTCATTTTCACTCCCGAGCTGATGCAGAGGAAGGCGATCACGAGTCGAAGCTGAAAGTTGTGTCGGGTTGATCGATACTTAGGCTGTGAAATCTTAAGTACTTACACCCTAGACACACTTTCCAAGGATGCAAAATATTTGTCTCACTCGTCGGCACACACAAATTAGTGATAGATATTTTAGGAGCATAAATTTTGGAAGTCACAATTACCATGCATTTCGCCCAGGTAATTTGAGGTAAGTTCTGTGAGGAATGTGACAGTAAGGGCGGACTTATTGTATTTGGAAAGAGGTCCGCTACGCCTCTCTGTTGGTCATAATACCCGAATTCCACTGCGCATGGCAAAGGTCCCGCTCGCTCCATCTTGCGCCCGCTCCTTTGGCAATAAAGTTAGGCTCCTCACTGCCGGTTGTTGCTATTGACCACCGGTCTAAATGTTCTGCCTTTCAACCTCAGCTTGTAAATCACCCCAAAACATGTGACACCCGTGACAGCCGTGACACCCAGGTTGTTCGTACCGATACGGTTGGAAAGCTGGCACGGCTGTCGACATCGGCGACAATTCCCACGTCATGAACGTGAATGGTGTTTCTACAACACATATTCTCCCCACAAAACAGAAAAGACTTATTTTCCCTGTAAAAGAAGCAAAGGCTGCGCGCTGCAAACCAGAAAACAAAAAGTGTACCCTACGACTGCAGCTAACGGCACTGATATACTGGGGACCATTGTTGCGTCAACAGTGCACGAATCAGTATAGCATCTCTGAAGGTTGTTCAGTGGACCTGCATCACCGCCAATTCTTCTTTCGTTGATTTTAGGTGTCTAGTTCGAAAATATTGTCCTGACAATGTTATTTTTCATGAATCGTGGCAGTGTACTGACAAATGGTTTTCTTTGAGAAATTATCTGGTTTTCAGTGTCAGACGCCAGTAGTAGAGGGGGTAGTTTGCTAACCTTTGTTTAACCAAACATTTTGTCAAAGGGTATTTATGTCGTTGGAAATAATGTCGCCCAGTGACGAAGTAGCCGCGGTAGACCTGGTCCTACCTAACAGTTCTCCAACCTCCCTCGTGAACATGCATTTTCCGGTAGGCTGGATAGTTTTATTTCCACTAAATCGAGAGTCATTGTTGCCGGTGACTTCAATGCTCAACACGTGTCCGCACTTTTAGAACGGAGAATCGTAGTGTAAAGCGTTGGCACTGCCGGGAGGAACATGGTCTTTGTTGTCATAATTCCCGGACAATTACATTTTTTCGTGCGGGATCTCGATCGCCTTTGCACTTAACCTTATCCTCGTGCAATGAACAAGTCACATCATGGAGGATATTACCCTGATGGAGGCGAAAAGCAAAAACGCCCGTGTGTACGAGATTTCGGCGCACGTTAAAGATCCCCAGGCGGTCAAAATGAATCCGGAGCCCTCCACTACGGCGCGCTTCATAGTCTGCGTTGCGTCGACTCGTTAGACCCTACAATTCATTTTATAAAAAATCTCTTCTTAGCCAATCCCCCTCGGTGGATGTGTCATTTTCATAGGCCACCACAACCGTCACCACCACGAGCAGCCAGCGGGAGAAAAAAAACACCGGCTCATTTCTCAGCAGTTGTGATCAGAAACCAACCTTGTTCCTCCTGTGCCCATCGCCAGGATTTGTACGGTGGTCGGTTCATTGGCGTCCGATCGGTTCACGGGTAAGATACTGCTGTCCGATTTAGTTTTCATCTAGGCTTTCTGCTTTTGTCTGGTGTTCGCTCCCGAGGCCTATTTTCGGTGGGAGGCAGGGTATCAATATGGCGTGACTCGCGAACCAGGATCTGACCTTTGCGTGTTGCCGGGAAGAATAATGCGTGCGTCGTTTATGCACATTGTGAATGCATTCTGTTTGTAGTTGGGCCATCCCAGGTCCGGGCGTGCTGCGACATGTGCTCTAACACCACGCTTGCGTGAAGCCTCCATTTTGCACGCTACTAGTTAACGCGCACTGCTAGCAATGCGATCTGTTTTTCCTATACGCTGTTGACCTTTTGCACTCGCTCCTTCTCTTCCTTAGCATGTCAACCATGCCCAAGCTGAACAGAAACTCAAGCAACCCTATGGGGAAATTCCTGAAGGATCGAGCAGAGTCCAACCAAGGAATCTCACTCCAGAAGCTCACCGGCCCCCTGTCGCAGTTGCTGCCGGACCTGAGGACTAAGTACGGCTGCTCGGACAAGTCCCGCAGATTGTTCCTGCAGCAGTTCCCTAAGGTGTTCGCCATCCGAGCACACAGAATTCGCGTATGTGCGGATCAGAAGCCGACAGCCGGTTTTGTCGCTCAACAGCAGTGCAGAGAGCTTCATGACTTCAACGTCGGACAGCGGTACGGACGGGGAGGACGTCACCCGCCCGACTTATGCCACGGGCACCGTATACCGCTTGTTCAGCGTCTGCGGGTTCATCTCCACCGATGACCCTGTCAGGACGACGGTTTACTTCGACGTAAAGTCCTTTGGGAATGCCGAGCACAGAGACCTGCCATCGTTCTGGCTGCAGGTGGGCAACTCCGTCCACGTCGACGCCAATATGGGAACCAAGGACTGTAAAGCCAGGTGATACACCCGCATCACCAGCACCTCTATGTAAGATTCTCGTCATCCCCTTGTCTCTCAATCTCCAGCGTGAACGATAGAGGAGGTGCTGACTGCGACGCCATAACCTTCCTTTTCAATCCAGCGTGAACGATAGAGGAGGTGCTGACTGCAACGCCATAACCTTCCTTTTCAATCTGTACGGTGTGATAGAAACGGTCAAAGTCCTGGTATGGCTTCACAAAATTCGGCCGCAGTCAGAGGGAGCGGGCCTTCTTCGATGCCAACAACACGGACAAGTCAGTCGCTCGGAAAGTCGATCGAGAATCTCCCGCGAGTGTTCGCCGGTGAGGATAGGTTGCGCTGCTACGCCAGGCCAGCAAGAAGGCTTCAGACAAGGTCAAGTGGGAGGCCACAACAGTCTACCTCCGCCGGAGTAGCACCCGCTATGGCGCGGCCGACTCCAAAGATCAGGCTGGCAATGAAGGTTTCATGTCCGACGACGAATGTGACACCAACGAGTATCTTGCAGGACAATATTGATGAACGGGACAGCAGGAAAACATCGATGAGTGTCCACTGATTGTGTGCAGACTGTTTAGTGTACGATTATGAAGATTATTTCCTACTCCTACCAGAGTTGGAGCAGTTCGTTTTGTTCACGTATTCGTCAGCCCTTATGTTGCTGCACGTTGCAGCGATGGCGTAGAGGTAGAACACCCGTCTCGCGTGCAGAAGGACCGTGGTTCGAATCCCGGTGCCGGACAATTCCCACCGGATTAAAAAAAAAAAATCCGCGTATTGATGGAATTGCACAAAGGGGCTTGGGGTGCGGCCTGACCCCGGCGACCATTGCCGGTAATGCACTCCCTCACCAGAGCAGGATTGGCCACCCTGGTGTAGTAATGGCCACAACCTCCCATGAATACGCCAACTAACCCTCGGCCCTCAGTCCCCAGCGGCTGCGAAGCAACTGACCACGGCGGCGGTCAGACCTGTGACGCAGCAGAGGGTGCTAAGAATCCCTGGATCCGGACAGGCCGCCAATGGAATCTGAACCTGGCAACGTTTAACGCGCGAACCTTATCTAGCGAAGCAAGTCTCGAGGTGTTGTTCGAGGAATTAGAGGGCAATAAATGGGATGTAATAGGGCTTAGCGAGGTTAGGAGGGCAGGCGAAGCCTTTACGGTGCTGCAAAATGGACACGTTCTATGTTACCGTGGTCTAGAGGACAGAAGAGAACTGGGAGTGGGATTTCTAGTCAATAAAAGCATAGCTGGCAACATAGACGAATACTATAGCATTAACGAAAGGGCAGCAGGTCTTGTAATTAGGCTAAATAAGAGGTACAAGCTCAAGGTGGTGCAGGGCTACGCGCCCACATCCAGCCACGACGACCAAGTAGTGGAACGCTTCTATGAAGATGTGGAATCAGCAATGGCTAAAGTAAAAACACAGTATACCGTAGTTATGGGGGACTTCAATGCTAAAGTAGGCAAGAATCAGGCTGGAGACAAGGCAGTTGGGAACTATGGTCTGGGCTGTAGAAATAGCAGGGGGGACCTACTAGTTGAGTTTGCAGAACGGAATAACCTACGCATAATGAATACCTTCTGTAAACGGGAGAGTCGGAAGTGGACCTGGAGGAGCCCGAATGGGGAGCACAGAAATGAAATAGACTTCATATTATGCTATAACCCTGGCGTCGTGCAGGATGTGGAAGTGCTCGGAAGGGTAAGGTGTAGTGACCACCGTATGGTAAGATCCCGAATTAGGCTAGATTTGAGGAGGGACCGCAACAAGCTAGTACGAAAGAAGCCGATAAATGAGCTAACAGTAAGACGTAAAGTAGAAGAATTCAGGATCGCGCTGCAGAACCGATATTCCGCTCTAAACGAGGAAGCCGAGTTTACGACGCAGGAAGCCAGCGACAACCTTACACGCATTATTACGGAGTGTGCAGTAGAAGTCGGGGGCACTATGGCTAGACAGGATACTGGTAAACTTTCACAGGAGACGAAAGATCTAATCAGGAAACGGCAAACCATGAGAATCTCCACCGCAGCTGACAGAATAGAACTAGCGGAGCTCTCCAAGCTAATCAATAAGCGTAAGACAGCTGACATACGGAAGTATAATATGGACAGGATCGAATACGCTGTAAAGAACGGAGGTAGCCTGAAAGCAGTGAAGAGACGTCTTGGCGTGGGGAAAAATCAGATGTATGCACTTAAGGATAAGCAAGGCAAAGTCATCACAAATAGGGATAAAATAGTCACAGTGGCCGAGGAGTTCTATAGGGATCTGTACAGTAGCCAGGACATACAGGATAATGCCGAACGAGACAGTAGTTCACAGGAGATAGACATCCCACCAGTAACGACCGAAGAAGTAAGGAAGGCTTTGAAAGAAATGAAAGGGGGCAAAGCACCTGGTGAGGATCAGATAACAGCAGACCTCTTGAAGGATGGCGGAGAAATTGTCCTTGAAAAACTGGCAAACCTGTATACGCAATGCCTAATGACCGCAATGGTACCGGAATCTTGGAAGAACGCGAACATCATCCTAATTCATAAGAAAGGCGACATGAAGGACTTGAAAAATTACCGGCCGATCAGCTTACTGTCAGTCGTCTACAAGGTATTTACCAAGGTAATCGCTAACCGAATTTCTGCAACCTTAGATTTCAGTCAACCTAAAGAACAAGCAGGGTTCCGTAAAGGTTATTCAACAATGGACCATATTCACACGATCAATCAGGTGATAGAGAAGTGCGCTGAGTATACTGAACCCCTATATATAGCCTTCATAGATTATGAGAAAGCATTTGACTCGGTCGAAACCCTAGCAGTCATTCAGGCATTACGGAACCAGGGGGTAGATGAGCATTATGTAAGAATACTAGAGGATATCTACAATGGGTCTACAGCTACGATCATCCTCCATAGGGAGAGCAGTAAAATACCTATAAGAAAGGGTGTCAGACAAGGAGACACAATCTCTCCAATGCTATTCACAGCATGTTTACAAGAAGCATTTATAACGTTGGATTGGGAACAGGTGGGAGTAAGGGTTAATGGAGAATACCTCAGTAACCTCAGATTTGCTGATGACGTTGCCTTGCTAAGTAACTCGGGGGACAAATTGCAAAGCATGCTTTCCGCACTGGGCGAACAGAGTAGAACCGTGGGACTGAAAATTAATATGCAGAAAACTAAAGTAATGATCAATAACCTCGGTACAGCACAGCGGTTTGACATAGGTGGCGAGGCAGTGGAAGTGGTAAGCGAATACATCTACTTAGGCCAAGTTGTGACCCCAGATCCAAACCATGAGGCAGAGATAATTAGAAGGATCAGAATGGGGTGGGGTGCATATGGCAGACATTCTCAGATAATGAATAACAGCCTACCATTGTCGCTGAAGAAGAAAGTGTATGACAGCTGCATCTTACCGGTACTCACCTATGGGGCAGAAACTTGGAGGCTCACTAAGAGGGTTCAACTTAAATTGAGAACGACTCAGCGGGCAATGGAGCGGAAAATGATAGGTGTAACATTAAGGGACAGGAAGAGAGCGGAGTGGGTCAGGGAGCAAACTGGTGTTAAAGACATATTAGTAGAAATTAAGAAGAAGAAATGGACGTGGGCAGGACATGTAATGCGAAGGCAAGATAACCGCTGGTCATTAAGGGTAACAGAGTGGATCCCTAGAGAAGGCAAGCGTTGCAGGGGGCGGCAGAAAGTTAGATGGGCAGATGAGATAAAGAAGTTTGCGGGGATAAATTGGTCACAGTTGGCACAGGACCGAGGCAATTGGAGAATAATGGGAGAGGCATTTGCCCTGCAGTGGGCGTAGATAGGCTGTGATGATGATGATGATGATGATGCTGCACAGCATTTGAATAACAATGCTCTCACCAGCTGTTTGAATATGTTGTGTTGTGACTGGCCATTTTAACTCATTATGAACAGTCTGCAAGATATATGTGCGTCGGCGTTTCTTCGCCGGCACGTTCTTCTGGATATGAACGAATTTTAAAACTCCGTAACTCAGTTTCAAGTAAAGCTGTAGACTGGGCTAGTGGGTAATTCATAGTGATCAAATATAGCGCAGCAGAAACACACGGGACGGAAAGAATACACAAGGACGAGCGCTCACTTACAACTGATTCGTTATTCACATGACGGCAAATATATATGCTTAGCCTTAACAGTAACAGTAAAAAGAGAAAAACAAAACAACAAAAAATAAAAAATACTGACAAAGAAAAAGCGAGTACACCCAACACGCGCCAAACATTTTGCCAATCCCAGTGGCCTGTCGCGTATGGCATCACATTGCAGGAAATGTAATTCACGGTCAGGTAACGCGACCGACGGTTTGCTAACACCGGAACGACTGTGTTAGCAAACGCTCCTGTGCTAGCAAGTCACTAACACAGTCGTTCTTGTGTTAGCAAGATTTTGGCGCGTACCCACAAGGGGGGATCGGCCAGGGCTAAATCGGTTGTTGAAATACGTGGGGACCTCAAAGTAATAAATTATTTCCTGAAAGAGGCCGTGAAAGGAAACTTAGTTATGAATAAAACCCGAATTACCCATTAATTAACACCATTCAACAAATAAAACGACCTGAATCCGAAAGAAAATTTTGAATGCAATTATATATATATATATATATATATATATATATATATATATATATATATATATATATATATATATATATATATATATATATATATATATATATATATATATATATATATATATATATATATATATATATAGATATATTGTAAGATGGGTTTTTTGCGGAAGGAAATGCGGCAGGATGCTCAGAGAAGGCAGTCCAAAGCAAGCGGGGCACACGGCTGGCTCTCACGCGCTCTTCTCGCGGTCCACGCTGAAGATGATGCCTGTCCAGTTCACCGGTGCTTCATCTTCCTTGCCGTTATTGCACGACGGCCAATCTCCTTGCAAGGGTAGGAGATAGCATAGAGCTTTTGACCACTGTCACCTCTTCACACTACAATCACCCCCCGCGGCGAAGGGAGCCACCCTGGCGACTTAGGGGCACGCCACGACAACAGGGTCATAATAACGCTTGGGGCGCTGCACGTGGACTGTCTCGCGGCCTCGGCGACGGAGGTCTGAAGATGGGGTTAGCGGCTCGACAACGTAGTTGACAGGCGACGTGCGTTCGACGACGCGGTAGGGGCCGTGATACTTGGATAACAGCTTGCTGGAGAGACCAGGAGTAGTAGTCGGTATCCAAAGCCATACCAGGGAGCCGGGAGAAAAAGTTGCTTCTGAGCGGTCGCCATCACGATGATGTTTTTGGTGTGACTGGTCTTCAGAAGTGAAGGCGCGGGCAATCTGGCGGCATTCTTCGGCGTGGCTGCTGAGTCGAGAAATAGTCGTGTGCTCCGAAACATCGGGACGATAGGGGAGGATTGTGTCGACAGTGCAGGATGGTTCTCGACCGTACAGGAGGAAAAAAGGAGAGAATCCTGTGGTGGACTGTACCGCGGTGTTATACGCGTACGTCACAAAGGGAACAATCGCGTCCCAGTTGGAGTGGTCAGAAGAAATGTACTTGGCGAGCATATCGCCAAGAGTGCGGTTGAACCTCTCCGTCAGCCCGTTCGTCTGCGGGTGGTAGGCAGTAGTGGTGCGATGAGTCACCTTGCATTTTTCCAGGAGAGCTTCTATGACTTCCGACAAAAAGACACGCCCTCGATCACTCAGAAGTTCACGTGGTGCTCCGTGACGGAGGATGAAACGATGTAGTAGGAAAGAAGCAACTTCGCTCGCCGTGGCTGCCGGTAGCGCAGCGGTCTCAGCGTAGCGCGTAAGATGGTCGATAGCAACCACGGCCCAACGGTTGCCGGCAGCAGTAGCTGGCAGCGGCCCATATAAGTCAATGCCGATCCGGTCGAAAGGGCGCGCTGGGCAGGGTAAAGGCTGCATTGGGCCGGTTTGTTGTTGATGCGGGGACTTACGACGCTGGCAGTTTTCGCATGCCCGGATAAACTTCATCACGAAGGTGTACATGCCTCTCCAGAAGTAGCGCTGCCGCAGTCTTTCGTACGTCTTAAGCACGCCTGCGTGGGCACAATGCACATCCGCGTGGAAGCTTTCACAAATGGCAGTCCGCAAGTGACGAGGGATTACGAGCAACCACTTGCGTCCTTCTGGACGATAATTGCGGCGATAAAGAAGTCCATCACGGATGGCGAAGTGCGCAGCCTGACGTCGCAACGCCCGGGGAGCGGTATGCAGCGTAGGATTGGAAAGGAGGTCGCAGAGTGAGGATATCCAAGGATCCTGCCGCTGTTGCCCCGCCATGTCCTCAAACGGTTGCAATGTCGGGGTAGAGTCAATGGAGGTAAGGTCTGCTGTATCCGTGCCCAGAGGTGAACGGAACAGGGCGTCCGCATCGTTGTGTTTTCGCCCAGACCGATATATTACGCGGATGTCGTATTCCTGGAGGCGTAGAGCCCATCGGGCAAGGCGACCAGAGGGATCCTTCAGTGATGTCAGCCAGCAAAGGGCGTGATGGTCTGTCACGACATCGAAGGTACGGCCGTAAAGGTAGGGACGGAACTTGGCAATAGCCCACACGATGGCCAAACACTCTTTCTCCGTGACGGAGTAATTGGATTCGGCTTTTGTAAGCGTCCGGCTCGCATAGGCAACGACGTACTCTTCAAATTCTGGCTTCCTCTGGGCAAGTACGGCTCCCAACCCTACGCCACTGGCGTCAGTATGGATCTCGGTGGGCGCACGAGGATCGAAGTGGCGCAGTATAGGGGGTGAGGTGAGCAACCGACGTAACCTCAAAAAGGCTTGATCGCATGCAGGAGACCAGGTAGACAAGATTGGTTGCCGCCAAGGAGCTTTGTCAGAGGTGCAATAACGGATGCAAAATTTGGAACGAATCGCCGGAAATATGAACAAAGGCCAATGAAACTGCGCAGGGCTTTGAGAGTGGTCGGTTGTGGGAAGTCGGCAACAGCTTGTAGCTTGGCAGGGTCAGGGAGCACACCGTCCTTCGAAACCACATGACCTAGAATCGTCAGCTTGCGGGCCGCAAAATGACACTTCTTAAGGTTTAGCTGTAGACCGGCATCCGTTAGGCACTGCAAAACTTGCTCTAGACGAGAAAGGTGGGTGTCGAAATCGGGAGAAAATATAACGATGTCGTCCAAGTAACATAAACATGTTTTCTACTTGAGGCCACGCAGAATATCGTCCATCATGCGCTCAAAAGTGGCGGGCGCATTACATAACCCGAACGGCATTACGTTAAATTCGTATAATCCATCGGGGGTCACAAACGCGGTTTTTTCACGGTCATTGTCTGCCATCGGCACCTGCCAGTAACCGGAGCGCAGGTCCAGCGATGAGAAGAACTCAGCTCCTTGCAGATAGTCTAAGGCATCGTCAATCCGGGGCAGAGGGTACACGTCTTTCCGAGTGATCTTGTTAAGTCGGCGGTAATCGACACAAAATCGGATTGATCCATCCTTCTTCGTGACAAGTACGACGGGAGAAGCCCAAGGGCTATTAGATGGCCGAATGACGCCACGCTCGAGCATCTCATCAACATGGCTTTCGATGACAGAACGTTCTTTGGCCGAAACGCGATACGGTCGCTGGCGCAAAGGACGATGGGAGCCAGTGTCGATTCGATGAGAGACAGTCGTCGTGCGACCCAAAGAAGTCTTCTGGCAGTCGAAGGTGGATTTGAAACGTTGAAGAAGGGTCAGAAGCTGGTCGCGCTGAAGGGGATCGAGACTGTCATCTACGGCGGTAACGAAGGCAGTAGAGTCAAAAGGAAGAGGTCGGCTCATTGAGTTAATGGACAGAGAAGGTGACACATCCGGGAAGTCGACGAGGTGGCTGCCAATAGCTTCCACACGGCCAAGGGACTCACCACGAAGTACAGTTAGAGGTGATGGAGATGAATTACAGACAGCCATAGTGCCAGCCCCATTCTCTATAGTAAGGACGGCGTAGGGAAGAGGGGTACCTTTGCGACCGGAAAAAACATTAGACGGTGTGAACACGACTGTTGCCTCGGAAATTGTGTCACATGTCACTGGTAGGAGAACGGCAGAAGCTGGCGGAATTGTGCAATCGTCGGCGGCGCATAATTTAGAAGAAAGCGCAATACTCTCCGTTTCAGCGTCAAACAGAGGAAGTAAAGTAAGCTCAGGTCGGGCACAGTCAACAATGGCGCTATGACGGGACAAGAAGTCCCACCCTAAGATGATGCGATGGGAACAAGTTGGCAGGACGAGAAACTCGATGATGTACAGCTCATTTTGTATTAGAATCCGGGCGGTGCAAACTGCGAGGGGCTCGACCTGATGCGCTGTGGCAGTGCGGAGATGAAAACCGGAAATTGGCGTCCTCACTTTTCTTAATTTGCGGCAAATCTCTTCGTCCATAACTGATAACGCAGCTCCAGTGTTAACCAAGGCGCAAGTGGGGATTCCTTCAACCTGGACGTCAATCGTGTTTGCGGGGGACAGACAAGGGCTTCGGTATTTCGACGGCGCCGCAGTTCTTGCCTCCGGAACTGCGGCAATCAGTTTTCCTCCGGGGCATTCGGACGACGCCGCATCGGCGAGATGGAACGACGTCGAGGGGAGAACGACCGGCGGGTACCGGAAGAGAGGTCGTCACGAGAAGGCGGTGAGTAGGGCGGCTCGGCATGGGCGTCGTTGTAAGGGCGGCGAGCAACGTACGAGTTATCAGCGTAGGCCGGCCGTCGGTAAGCGTCTCCTGGCGGCGGAACCCCACGGCGGCAATAACGTGCGACGTGGCCAGGAATTCCACAGGAGAAACATATCGGCTGGTTATCAGGCGTTCGCCAGGTGTTGGTGTGGAGCGGCGGCGGTCGAACCTGAGTAAGATGCGGCGGCGGCGGTGGGCGGCGGCGAGGCACATAAGCGTTAGTCGGGGACCGTGCCGCAACTTCAGCGTAGCAAAGTGGCGCCGCAACAGGTAAGGGCTCGGGAGCAGCTGGGATAGCTGCTGCGACTTGCTCTCGAATCATCTGATGGAGTGGCGACGACTGGGCGGCAGGATCTTGTATCGGCGACGGCTGCAGCGATAAACAAGGCAAGAGCGAGATCTGCGGCGACCTCCTCCCGAATCAGATCTTTAATGCGCCGCAGCAGGGACGGGTTTTCGTCAACTTCCAGTGCACAGAGCGGATCGTCACGCTGTGGCAGTCGGCGACGAGTCAAAGTGCGCTGCCTGCGCAACTCGTCGTAACTATGGCACAAGCTTACGACTTCGCTTACGTTTTGGGGGTTTTTCGCCAGCAGCATCTGGAACGCGTCCTCGTCTATGCCTTTAAGGATGTGCTTGACCATGTCGGGCTCAGGCATCGACGGGTTCACGCGGCGGCAGAGATCTACTACATCCTCAATGTAGCAGGTGGAGGTCTCACCGGCCTGTTGAGCCCGCTCTCTTAGGCGCTGCTCCGCGAGAAGCTTGCGCACAGCTGGGCGACCGAATACGCCAGTGATGTTCGTTGTAAATGCGGGCCACGTTGCCCTATCAGCTGGGTGGTTCAGAAACCACTGTTCGGCCACCCCCCTCAAGGACAAACCCGCGTTACTGAGCTTCGTGACATCGTCCCATCGATTGTACGCGCTTACTCGCTCAAAACAAGAAAGCCAGTCCTCGACGTCCTGGTCGTCCGCGCCATTGAACTGCGGTGGGTCACGCTGGCGGATCGCGCCGGAGCAGATGATAGCCGGCGGGGAAGGTGACGCGCTGTGTTGGGCATCACCAGGCATGGCTGACTCAGTGGGAGATGGCAGGGTGCGACTTCGGAGCTCCAGGCTTGAGGGTATATATATATATATCTTTTCGCAAACCCCAAATTTGATGCGCCAAATAATACAAGTGGAATCGAAAAAGTCAACCCCGAAGGCTCAACTGGGTCCTTCAAAAGCAGTTGTCTAGCTGTTGAGAAACGGCGGCAGTCTCGAAAAAAAATGTTCGATTGTTTCAGAGACCTGGCACTGCACACATAGTTCTGTAGGTGAAAGTCCTGATCTGAACAGATAGAAATTAAGCCTTGGAATCCTGCAGCGCAGCTCGGTGAAGGTCACTTCGTATTGCCGAGAACCACAACAATGAACATTTCACCCGAACTTTAAATGTTCATACTCTTCGAATGATAGCAGTGAGTCTGAACGAGTAGTTTATAAATGTCAATATCGTCTTAATCTTGAAGGTGCAAAAAGAGCCAGATTAGGTGTGCCGAATTGGACAGGAGCTGTGACAGCGAGATTAGCTAAATGGTCCGCTAGTTCGTTGCCCCTGATGTCTGTATGGCCAGGAACCCAAGACAAGCGTACCTCCTTCACGTGCCTAGGAACAAAAAATAATAGCTCGTCCTCATCCGTGTCATCTTCGTAGTTTTCGTCGTCGTCTTAAAGGGGTACTGACACAAAATTTTGAAGGCGAGATAACTTCGGAGATAGACTGGTGTGAACACACACACACACACATCATCTGAAAAATATCAGCGGCAAATACACCCTAGAACATATTTAAAATCAATTTTAAAGTGTGCGAAACGCAACCGAGCAGCCAGCGGAAGACTTCGCGCAATAGACATTCCCTGGATATTCTGTAAATAAACAACATCCAAACATGTCACGAGAGTGTGTTTGCCGTTGCCGCGCTGCCGATGTTTTCCGCCAGCTCGCCGCTCCAATCGGAGGTCGGAGCTTCTGCTCTCGAGCAACGAACGACCCGATCGTTGGCTGCGGAGGCGCCGTGATTTCGTCGGCTTATCGGGAAGCCGGCCGCGATCTAGGTTCTACAGCGATTCCAGGCACTCTATTTTGATTGCTTTTTATTATACTGGACGCGAAAACGCCCGGGGACACCAAAAGCGCACTGAGCGAGCCGCATGGTCGCTGCGCAGGCGGAGGCCACGGCCGCGAAGTGGCGCAGGCCGGCGCAGGTAGCTCGAGCGGTAGCTTGTTACCGCTGCGCGAAATGGGACCCAAGTACCAAACATGGCAGCACATATAAGGAAGGAGTTAATGATGCAATGATGAGTTGCATTAAAAATCGTCATCTGCACCGCTTACGAGAGCGGCAATCGAATATCCGTCGCAGTGCTAAGCCGAATCGGTGGACCTGCAGGCAGACCGACAGGCTGCTCCCAGCGCCCGTCTTCCCACCCACTGTCTCGAGCGTCGGGCGTCGTTATCTAGCCGCGGCAGCAATTTTCACTCGCTGCGCCTGCGCCACGTCCACGGTCTCTTTTTCATTAAGCGGCTCACTAGATCAGTACGTGGGGGCATTCGCAGAAACTATTGCCGACTCGGATTCGACAGTGCTGCGGTAGCTCTGCTCTGTGATTTAAGTCTGACGGTCACGTGGTCAAATTTGTTTGCACGAAATCTCGCTTTTCGCGGCACCTGCTGAAATCGAAACTGCGACTAGCCGCATTGAAAACGCCTGTAACTAAACAACCGTCGCACGCTGAAGCAAATGCGGTTTCCACACGTGATAAGTAGGTCATTAGCTACTTATCGCCACAAAAAAACCGAGATGCAAAATTTTTGTGTAAGGGCCCTTTTAATGGTCACCTACCAGGTATCGCTATGCATGTGCTTTTATTGAATATTTAATGTAACACGGGGGCAGTTTGTTAGCCGTGCATGCCTATTCCTTTGCGTCCTGGGTAGGGGCTGGTCTTGGGCCACGTCGTAAGGGTGATCTAGTCACCGTCGCGGTGTTCTTACACATCGTCCTCGCATTCAAGGTAGTGGCCGCTTAACAGTTTATTTTAAAATTTATTGTGGGCCGGCTACTGAAAAAAAAATTAGTCCCCCTGATTACTATGCAGGAATGTTTCCAATTGAAAAAGCTTGAAATCATGACCGTATCTTCTTCGTGGCAAAGCATCAGTGTACAGTCGCTATAGCTACGGTTAGCGAAATAGCTTATTGCGGTGCCCTGGTTTGAATATGAAAATTTAATGTTGATGACGACATTTTCGACAAAGACGACAGTAAGCATTGAAGTTGAAGGCGTGACATCAAGATATAATGGCGGTGTTTATGACTGATCCTTGAGGTTGAGGATCTATGATCAAGAAAAAAATGGGGGTACTCACAAAATTTTGTACCTTTCTTAGCTGTGCGACTAAAACTCTATCATGGTTCAGGAAGGAAATGGTTAGGGCTGACGCTCTAAATAGAAGTGGAACTTCCAGATCGTGCTGGAGCATGCATAGCCTTTACCGAGTTCAAGAGAACAGCTGCACAAAAATATGTAGCTGAATGAGATTCCAAGAGCAGATTAAGGGGTTCAAAGGTGGGTTTACGGATAATCCGTAAGTGAAGGTGCCCGCGCAAAAGGTAGTTGCTATTGTTTGATGCAACGGGTAGCTGCTGGTTGTAGCCAATCTCCAACTCCATCAACACCCACAGTGGCTGAGCCCAAAGACGCGGATTCGGTCCCGGCCTGGATGGTTGCTTTCCGCGCCCCGTATAGAGCCCCAGATTGTCAAAATGAACCTGGAGCCTTTCGCTACGGCGCACCTCGTAGCCAAGTTGCAGCTTCGATGGGTCAAACTCCCAAAACGCACAGTGTATTTAAACAAACTTTCATTTTTACACCGGAGCTTTTCTAGGAGTCGCTGTGCCGACAGCCTCATCTGGGATCGTGCCACGCTGTCTCTTCAACGGGCTTCTCCTTCGTGGAGAATCTGGTTCAAAGCATAGAAAAAATTCAGGAGGAAAAATTGCTCCCTGGGATTCCATATTCTGATGTAGGCAAAATGTCTTCCTAGCGATTCGTTAGGGTTTAGAGTTGAAGCCCACTTTAGGGGATTGGTGCAAGATTAGTCTTTGTAAGCTGGCTTTTCTGCATTGTGTTGCCCAATGAAGGTTAACCAACTACAGAAGGAGTGTTATTATAGAAAACGGGTCGAGCTCGTGTGTTGTCGAAAGTACCGCGAAATAAATTTTATGACGATTAGCCGCCAACTCTACGTACCAATATCAAGTTACATTTACTGGCCGTAATTAGTTACGGTGCAGTTGTCCACGCTACAGCATTGTTGTCTGCTGTCAACACATGACCACCTACGGAGGGAGTATGGTTACAGAAAACGGCTGTAAGTCTTGTTTTTCCGAACTATCCGGAAATAAATTATATGACAACTGCCGGCTAAGACGACTCTAACATTAGGCCCTATAGCTTCACTGGCCATCTTTCTTCTCAGGTTGGAAGGGCACTGACATTTTACTTGTAAAGTGCGTGAAAATTCCTCTCTGGTATTCTGTGACGTCGCGACATTCCCATTAATTACTTTAGGGCAAGTACAACTAGAAAACAGGGACGAGAGATGGTGCGGTGTATCTCTCTTTGTTGTAAGTTGTTCATCGAGCTGGGGTTATGACAGGCGCTGCTGAATAGCCTGTATTAGGAAACTATTTTTTACTGCACAAACCCAGTACTTGTCTGAGCTTCAAGGCCTTGCAGAAGTGCTTTGTGTTCCTATAAGTGATCTTGCCAGGATAAAAGTCAAGGGTTGCCTGAAACAATGACCTTCCAGGCTGAGCAGTATGTGTTGAGTACACAAAAGTAAGAACCAAATGTGGTTTTTATTTTGCCAATTGATTGATGCTAAATATCTCTCCTAGGCGTAGTGTCCCCTTGTTTAGGTCGTATGCATTTTAACGCACCCCAGTGTAGACATCATACGGGCGCAGTGCCCTCATCTGATAATGCGGCTGTGGTCGATATTGCTTTTGGGACCAGTCCGAATATAATCTTTGAACTGCGCACGGCTGATCTGTGTTGTAAAGTCGCGACGACGAAGGGAGGACACTGCGCCCCGCGTCTGCACACGCCACTGCCATGAGCAAGAACGCAAAAACTGGAGTATTCCGCAGAATGGCCCCAGACCAGCGCCATTGCTATTTGTCTTATATTTGCCATTTCGCACAGCTCAGTACTGCTCCGGAGGAGTGCATTTTTCGCGCATAAAGTTTCTATTGCGACTGCATTATCACACTGCCTACAAACCACGCAGAAGTATTCTGGGACTACAAATAAAAAAGCCCGTAGAAATTCAGGGACTTGTCGTCGGGGACAATTAGGTAGCATTTTATGCCGCTTGTAAAGAGTGAGTTTTTCAGAGCCAAATAAGGCTATGAGTTGCCACACACGTTGGATTATTTCATTGTTTTCAAGTTTTCTTTGGTTTGTCTTTGCGAATGATGTAAATTGATACCTTTACAGCGATTAGGTGCCCTTACTTGCGCAATCGTGCATTTTCTTGCAGATTTAAGGCTTAAGCGCAGGGTTGCCCCGTTTTTGCTATTTTTATTCGTATTTTGAACGTTCTTTGGTGGACTTCTTTGTTTACTTTCCGGTGTATGAAGGAAATGTATGACATGCATATTTATGATTTTGCAAGTTCACTTTTCTAACTGCTTGTTTGTTTCTATTTCTTGGTTTTTCCAAATTCCGTTCCCAACAGATACCCCAGCAATGCGAACGCAGCAAAAATAGAACGCCGCAAACTCAAAATGGGTGGCCAGGTACAGCAGGAGAACAGCGTGAAAGGTGGGTTGATGAGACAGAAGAGGTAGTTACGTGCCAGGTGAAGCATAATTTCTATTTTCGTACGACGACATTCGCAGCAACGCGATTATAGGGAAGTTTTTTTTCTTTTTTTTTTTTTTTGCTGTGAGGCTTGCCGTAGTTCGAAGGTTGTCCCCGTACCGGCGGTGAAAAGCTTCATGCAGACTACCGCTTCTTTCTATTGTGAAAGCCAGCGTTCCGAGTGCGTCACTGGTGACCTTGACTCGTGCATGTGCAAAGCGTTGTTTCTGCTGCAGACATGGTTACGCACGAATATTCACATACTACATTTCCCACAAAATCGTGTAATTCTAAGTAACATGTTTGGCGTGCAGTGAACGAAATCTCAAACACGCTAATTCTCTCCGAACGCTAGCCTGAAACAGGGGCTGTACCTGGCGTTTACTTTGGAGGCTCCTTACGAAGCAAAGATTGGTGCATCCGAAATGCACAAAGACTATGTCAGGCACCCACGCAGAAGAGAAGAGCATGCTTCAATTTCTTGCTCGTCGCCGCGCCGGGACTGTTCGCCCACGACATCAGCGAAGAGTTACGAAGAGACATTTTGACCAAAACAACCACTTTTATTTGGTCTTCGTGAAACATTTCGGTTCTCGCATTAACGATCACCAGGGGAATCGGGACGGAAGCGTTTGAGGCCAGCCAACCACATCCGGCGTAGCTCAGTGTTGACGGCTGGTGGGCGTCTCATGCTCAGCACGCTCAGCTTCCGCACGTTGTCTTGTTGGCGGAGCTTGAACTCCGGGCTTGGTGGTTCAACGGGTGCGTCGGGGTCAGCAGGGGGGCAGGAGACGGGCTCACGGGACCAGTGCCTCGGGTCGCGCTCGTTGGCCGCCCTCCTTCCAACGATGGCCCTTCTCCAGGGGTTGCCGTACGCGAAGGTCGCGTATGTCTTATCCCAAGGGGGAGCAAACTGGTCCGGGAAGGAGAGGTCGTCGGGGTCCGACACCGTGGTGAAGGCTTCATAGCGCGTCTCGAAGCGCCTTCCCAGGATTGGCCGTCCGCCGGGAACGTAGCCCTCGACAGTCTGCAGGAAGGCGTCGCCAAGCAACGGGGCGATGCGGCGGTCTGGATAGATGCTAGGCAGTTCACCATCGGCGCCATCGGTAACCTGCAGAGTTAATGAGAGAGAAATTAGGCCAACAGCCTAGTGCTCAACTCGTCATCAAAAATCATCTTTTGCCCTCTAAAGCCTGACTCGTTAAATGAGGGAACAGAAACGGCCCTAAAATCGCGGTTCTGCGTCCATTTTAAAGAAAGTTAAAGCGGCTGCATTGCTTGCCAAGTGCCCCCAAAGCCACGAAAACGTAACGCTCCGCATTTCCACAAAAAAGGATGAGTGGCGGAAGCAACACGTTTAATCGTTGTAATAGCGTAAATGGGGGTAGTTGGTAATGGGGGTAGTTGGTCGAAGGGAACTTGGGAAAACATTGCAGAAAAACAACCTGGCAAAATGAGAAATATGGATCTATACACCTACTCTGAAATAAAAATTCTGAAATAGGAATGCCCGGCAGATAACGCCGGAAATCCAGATAAATAAATAGGGAAAGTCAGGCAGGCCTGTAATTGTCTGCATTTCTGCAATCATGAATTATTCACTGAAGTAACACATTTAATTATTATACTAGCGCAAACGAAAATATGTGGAGCGGAATTTTAAAAACCGGCATTGCGAAACGTAGAACAAATAAACGCTTTACAAAAATAAACAGACGAAATCGAACACGTGCATCATATACATAATAAAAAACGAATACTGAACTGAAAAAGCCCGGAAAAGAAAGCTGGAACAACGAATGTAACAATAGAGAATATGAGACAATAATGTAACACCTTGAATTTCGAGAAAAATATGTAACTTACGAAGGTAACACAGTTTATCATTATGTAAGCGTAAATGGGTATAATTTGTCGAACAGAAATTTGAAAAAAAAAAAACAATTGAGAAAATGAACTGTCGGAATTAAAAATATGCATCTCAAACATCTCTGACCAACAAGAACGGAACTAAAATGTCCGAAAAAGACCAGTGGAAACATGAATGTAAAAATTACGAAGTTAAGCCAACCGTATCACCCTTGCATCTGTTTCCACAAAAATGCGTAATTGAGGGAAGTAACAGATTTCATCGTTATAATAGCATAAATGGAGATAATTGGATGAACGGGATTTTAAAAACAAAAAGTGAAGGAATCAAACGTACAGAAAAATAACTGAAAAAATCGAAATAGGCATCGTTTACCTTTCCAGCAAAAACAAAGACACAACTAAAATATATTTCGGAAAAGAGCGACGAAAAGAAGCTACAAATAACTAGGCCTTTTTTAGGCCTTGCATCTGCGGAAAAGTGTATAACAGGCGAAGTAAAGGCAATTTATTGCTTTAATGACCTAAATGTTGATGTTTGGTGAAAATAAGTAGAAGAGAACTTGAAAATAATTAATTGACCCAAACACATGTGGGTATAGTGATAGCCAAATCTGGGTGTGCAGAGCTCACAGTGTAAACACAGGTGTATGAGTGCTACGTATCGGTAGACACTTCTCTGAATACATGTTGGCTTTCCTGCGTCATTTAAAACCGTCCCAATCGGGGAAATGGTAGTGAAAAAAAAAACAAAAAACAAAGAGGCGTGCAGATGAGACTTACCTGTTCTGGCGGAGGGATTGGTCCCGGCGCTTGCACCCCGTTGTAGTAGGTCCGGCTGTCAGGCGCAGAAGAACGGTGACCATGACTGCTCTCCTCGGTCTGCAAAAAGAGACAAAAGAAAGCGTAAACAGTTAATTGAACATATTCTCGAAGGCAGTCACACCAAGCATTAATTAACGAAATAGTTAGCGGCAACAACCTATTTCTCGTAATTATACATTCACACGCCAGCCAAACGCTGTCTCGTAAATGCAGATGCGAACAGCAACAAAGGAGAACAGAAGAAGAACGTGGTACTCACGATTTCTGGTGCGCTAGAAGAGCCGGGCTGTCGCTCGTGCGCGTAAATACGCCGTCCCCGCACCTCGAAGCACCTGACGGTCTCGTCACTGCCATCGGTCTGTAAGAAGACAATATTCCAAAATTGAAAGAACAGTGAAAATGACTGTAAATAATGCGAAACCATGTGGTACTCCGTAGGATTAAAATTAAGTTGCCGATTTAACCCGCACGAGGCTGAACCTACAAGAAGTAACCACTTCCGATTCAATTTCCACAAAAGTGGTCAAGCACTGCCACCGTTGAACGTGGCTTGCTAAATTCACAAAGAAAACGTATAACGAAAAGTATGCTTACGCTCTCTGTTGGTGCTGGGGAGACCTGCTGCTGCTGTGTGAAGTAGAAATGTGTTCCAAGGAACAGGCAGCAACCGAGGGACTCTGCGCACGTTTGACACTAGAAAAAATAAAATAAAATACTCGAATCGATGTTGACAAAACACATTGATGGTATAGCGCAAAACCCGTAACAACTACAAGTGTCGCTCTTACGAAGAGCTGAGAAAAGCACTGAAAGACGCGTACCTTTTCGTACGTTGGCGGAGCCATGTTCACCGGGCACGGTTGAGGATGCGTACTGTTTAGGGTACTAGCTTTTTCGAAATTTTAACCGGGTGGTCAGTGCCCTGCAGCGTTTTGAATGGCCTGGTATTTCGGCCAATCGTGTGCTGCCGATGACCTTTTACGCTTACCCTCTCCTGTTCAAGACGGTGGTACAAGGTGCCATTGTTCGCGCTCCCTCTCCATTCCCCATTCCTGGAGTCACGAGGTCGTACGTGCCGTCCCATCTGGGGATCCCTTCCTTGTTATCAGCGCCCGCAGATGACGATACGGAAGGAAGAAACGACAGGACAAGGCGCTGATGCTTCCCAAACTAGCCCACCAAGCCATCCTTGTGAAATTCCAAGTAGTCGTTGGTTCGACAGGACGGCGGTGCAAAGCGCCATTGTTCACACTCTCTCTGGGTCCCCCATTCCTGAAGTCACGAGGTCGCACATGCCGTCCCATCTCCATCTGGCGACCACTTCCAAGTAACAGGGTTACCAGCGCACGCAGTCGAGGACACGGAAGGAAGAAACGACAGGACAAGGCGCTGATGCTTCCCAAACTAGCCCACCAAGCCATCCTTGTGAACTTCCAAGTAGTCGTTGGTTCGCCGAAAACATCCTGTTTAACACATTATTTAAAAAAAAATGGTTGCGCTCGTGCCTTATTTTTAGTATTTCATTGCCTAAAAATCCCACGGTCGGTGGCATGTAACTATTCTCCCAATTTGGAATAAAGATGATGTACTATCTCATGTTTAAAAAATCATCCTTTGCGCGCCCTCTTAAATGCAGCAATGTTGAAATGTTATCTCTTAAGCATAAATGACAACAAAAAAATTATTCGGAACAATGTTGAATTTACTTACTCTTGTAAGTATTCTCAAATGAAATGAGAATGTGATTTCAGTCACCAAAATATTCTCGGGGAAAAGTTGTGCTGTTTTACAGCCATGTAATGCAAAGGCCGGAGCGAGAAGTTTAAGGTGCACATATCAAAGTTTATCTAGTTATTGATTCAGGTTGACAACACCTCGGAAAAAATTTACTGAATGAATGATTTTGTGACAATATCAAATGCCTTTATCTATTTTTCGTTCAGGTTGGTTTAGTGCAGCTTATTTGTATTAGTTGCGTAATGCACTGCTGCGTAACTACATTTACGTGTACTGAAACGGGGCTGCATTGCGTAATGAGAGAAATACCACTAGGTGCACACTAGGTGCACACCAGGTGCACCACTAGGTGTACACCTGGTGCACCACTAGGTGCACACTTCAAAGAGGGCAAGCCGCCATATGCCACGTGCAGCAAGGGAACTGGCAACCGAGGACAATTTGAAAGTTGATTCATGGTAGCAATGTGCCGTTTTCTTCAAACACGGGTTCCACGAGGAACCCAAATTCTAACCGCCGAGAAGGCTTCAAGAACATGACGAGAATGATGATGAAAGGTATAAAATGAACTTGGGGCAGTGGCACATCCGGAATAATTCTTTGGGCCTTGTTATACCCCGCCGAAGACCAATAAATAAAAATTACGTTTTCTCGCGCTTGGCAAATAAATCGGCACCCTCCTTGTATTAGTTTTCTGTACGCAATAATTATATCGACACGTGTGCAAGTAGCATAGGCGGTAAAAGTGTTGAAAGGTGGGAGAACGCAGCAATCGAAAAAATCTCGGGGGCTCTTCGAACCCCGAACACCCCCCTCCCCTCGTGACTACGACCATGCCCTCAAATCGCCTCTCCATTAAAATTCTTCAGCGGCGAATCATGAGACGTTACTTCGCACAGCAATAACAACAAGAATGAAAAACGAACTTGGTATAACGAGAATTCTATATTTCTGTTTTATTATGTTCTTGCTCTTTGGGGTATTGTGGGTGGATGCCGCTTTAAACAGGTGGCACGAATTATCCACAGGCGTGGCTGAGTACAGAAAAGGGCGTGCCGTTTCTGTGCTAGGTTTGTCTGCACTAGTGCTTCTTTCCCGCAAACGTTCGAAAAAAGGTGAATTATAGAGGCTCGAATCAAGTCACAGGAAAATATAGGTTCCAGGATCAGGGAGTCGAGTGACACTTCATACAATGTCTGAAATCAAGTGCTGATTTTATTCTATTTCTGAACTTCACGTGCCCTCTCATATCTCCACCAAAAAAAAATTCCCCCGCATTTCCCCGAAGGGGAGTATGAGGAAGTGCGAAGCACGGGGTGATGCTATGAGGGGGAGTTTGTTGAAGTTTGGTGGCATTTTGCCCGTTAGTTACATTAACACCCCCTCGTGATCACGTTCGGCTTAACACGCCTCCTTTGTCCCTCTGCGGAAATCTTGGTGAATTAATGTGTATGTTCGAGAGGAGGAGCGCACCGCACCGCAGCTGCGAAGCGCCGACCGGAGTGAAGGGAGAGGAGGCGCAGTCACGTGAGAGAATGCAGAACTAGCGGGTTTGTAGTATCACGTGTACACCACGCAGTTATCAAGCCGCTATAACGCCGCTGAGTCGCCAACGCACGCCGCTGACGACGTAGTTTGAATGCGTTAAAGATATAAGGCGCGTTACTAACACTGATATCAACGTCGCGTCCGTGGCTTAGTCGGTAGAGCGTCGCGCTGCGGCCGCAAAGTCCGCAGATCGAAACCTGCTGCCGGATGCTGTTTTTTTTTATATAGTGTAGTGGCCTGGCTGGCGCGCCGAGAGAGGGTGTTGCGAGCTGGAGAGTAGTAAAGGGGCATTTGGAGAGTAGGCGAGGGGGGAGAGGAGGCGCTATGCGAGCGCGACGATTCAGGCTCGCTTAAGAAGTGCATTCGCACTTATTCCTGGCCAATCTCCCACGTGGGTATGTGCCATGTCAGCGGCCAGGCAGCGCGCGCCCATCTCCCCCCGTTGCTAAGGAAGACGAAAAGCGCGCGCACCCGCAGCTGTTGCTATGCGGACGGCGGAAGGTTCGGGGTCACTTATAAAGTGCATTCGCACTTAAAACGCGAAACGATTCGCTCGCATTAGCCTTGTCCCTGTTGTCGGCTATGGCTATGTACTTCATTCGCACTTAAAACGCGAAACGATTCGCTCGCATTAGCCTTGGCCCTGTTGTCGGCTATGGCTATGTACTTTCTGGTTTCCTCTCGCCCTTTATTGGGTGCTGGGCGGTATTACGAATTTTATCACCCACGGTAACGACTGAATGCTGAGCAAAGAATGGCTTTGCTGGTCCACGAATGCCAGCGCACTCACACTGTCTGTCTTCCGCACATCCTCGGAGGCGCCGCGGATAACTTAGCCACGTGCCTAGAAATAACGCGATTTCGTTTCGCGTAATCATGGCATTACACACAACATAACATGAAGCTACTATTGCCTGTATTTTATGTACACTGCTCCCCCTCACCAAAGATAAGAGAATGAAAAGCGAAGGTCCACTACCCTTCCTTTGAAGGTCCACTACCCTTAAACTCGGCACAGGAAGCAACTTGGAAACGCACTGCAAGGCCTGTAAGTGCTCCCCGCGTTTGGAAGACACTAAGGTACTCAAGACGTTTCGCGTCACACGCGCCCGCGAAATCTACGAGGCGTGGGAGATCGCCCAGCGTGGCGAAGATTGCGTGAGCACCCCTTTCGTAGCTCTGTATCAGAAAGAACTTGTGTACTTGAACATGTAATTTCGAGTTATTTTTGCATAGCGGATGCGCCTGTAGTTTGTGTTTCTTTTTCTTTTTCACGCATGGGTGTGACGTCATATTACTTTTCCTTTATATTGCAGCAAGCAATAAAATATTGCTCAGTTGATAGTCAGTGCTTGTGTCTGTGTCTTCTTCTCTCGCTGTCCTCGTTTAAAGCGCTGTTTCACAGTTTAATTATGAACCAACTGGCCCAAACCCACACTTTAGTTATCTTCCTTCCCCTCGCTCGAAAAACTTTCATAAACAGTAAGCGCGAAAGCATGTAATCAGTTGTCTAAATGATAACAGTACGGCCCGGGAGAGGAAATAAACATCACATTACAAAGTGTCAAGTTATAAAGATCGCCTTTCGAATTATGAGAATACCAAAAATTCAGTCAGATCTGTATTCATTCATCCATGATATATGGTCCATGAAAACCAAAATAAACCCACAGTTTTAGGCAAGCGAGCACACCAAACTGATCAGCGGATTGTTTTGGGGAGAAAATATGTGTTAGGCGGGATCCGAACAGTTTATCGAACGCCGTTTTGTCGAAGACGTTTTATCGAAAGTGTTCTCCCGGCCTTTCCGCGTAACAAAATTTGCAGTACGTTTTTTAGTTCCCCCTCGCTGTGAAATTTACCAATCTTTTCTCCACAGTGAGCCTTTTTAACTGGGTTTTTAGTCGTTGTACTAGTTGTCTTTTATTTCTTGCGTCCTTTTTTTTTTCTTGGTGCGCGAAATTTGTCTCCACATTTTTTTTTGGTTCTGTTCATTGCGCAGGTGGTACTGCCATAACGAATCTCCTTGTGTCGTTAGTATCCCCTCTAATCCGAAGCATGTCACGGCGTTGTGGCGTATAGAGTAGAATGCCTCAATATGATTAGTACTTTTTTTTGTATAAACCGCTTTTGTGTCGACACACAATCTAATTATTTCACCGCGTATGTACTAAATCAGTAAGACACTTCTTCCCGCTTGTGAGTGCTAGGCCAATATATCTACATGTACGTAGTCAAAGCGGCTTCTAACGAGACGTAAAAGAAATGTTTCCTTTAAGAAAAGGGCGCACTAACAAATGGACAGTGAAACTGAATACCTAGACAGACACGTTCTTCCCTACCTACTCCGACTTCCGGGAAGAAATGCAGAAAGCGACCTTTTTTTTTTGGGGGGGGGGGGGCGAGAAGGGAGATAGAAGGGGGCAGTAAAACGGAAGAGCAAACCGAATCATTGCAACCGCCACCTGCAAGCAAACAAACGTTCAGGCGAGTCAGCAAACTTCGGCGAGGTCAGCGCATCCTCGAAGTCACCGCTAAACTATATACGATGAACACTTCCCAAGCTTCGGTCAATGAACTCCCCCCTACACCCCCGTCTTGCGCCCGCCAAAAAAAGAAAAAAATGATGACGAACTCTTCAATGGTGTGAAGGTGAGAGCTACCACTTTCACTACTACGGGATTCCCTTACCATGGTTCGCCTCTCTGCCCAGTTCACTACTGACCAGCTTTCCTACGACTAGTAATATGTGACGAGTGAGCTTGTTCTCAGCGCTGTCTGCAGCTGGTACCTTGATGATTTCCAACTAGCTTCAACTGGAAAAGAGGCAGCTGATATCTACTCCCATATGAAGTGGCATTTGTTTTTACCTCCCTACGCAATTGGAGGTTATATTTCATTCGTGCCACCACTTAATTCACCAAGGGAAATGAATTTTCGTTATTGCTTCCTCTTCAGACGCGCAAGCGGCGATATCGTACTTCCGTCGTATCGGTAGCCAACAAATCAAACGGCGAGATAAATACAAAAAAAAAATAAAACTGTAGACATCACCTGGAGCTTTTTCAGGGAAAACAAAAACGAGAGGCGGACACACCTATTGGAGTGAGCACTGTTTGTTGCTTTTATCACGTGATCCGAAGAGCGTGAGGGGTGGAAAGGGACAAAGGGGAAAGGGTTACATGGCACGGGCGGCCAGAAGACAATAGTCCTTTGACTGCATTTGCATTGAAGCAAGCAGATACGTACAATTTTCCCCCAGTGAGCAAAACTGTGCGTAATAAATTGGGAACAGAATCGCGAGAGTTAAACCAATTGACTCGTTCTTCCTAGGTATATCGAGAGAGGGTGAGCACTTCCGGTTGCGGAGCGCCCTCTGCGACCGCAAACGCGCAGTGGCGTGGCCTTCGAAATACTGGCCGCGTGTATGAGCCCGCGGAGCTGAGCGCGCTGTTTTCTGCACGTGGGGGCGAACGTTGAAGTCTGTTTTGCGCGGAAAGAAAGGATGCGAACCCTTTGTGAGCAGTTCACGTGTTCCTTCACAATTCACAAAGCACCGGAAGTGCACTTCTAAATGCCTTCATCCTCACCTGCCTCCTACTCACCCCCTGTAAACAAAACGCCAGGACACTGACCTCGCTAGGTAGCACGTGGGACGCTTTGCTAGGAATGGCTGCAGAAATCCGGGTTTCCACAAAGCCTTTATTGGGGTCTCCAACCTGTTGACGCACATGACTATGTATGATCTCAGGTGAACGGAGAAAAATTCATGCATTTTTAGCGCCACGAACGCTGATTGATTGTAGGGTTTTAACGCGCCGACGCAACGCAGGCGATGAGGCGCGCCATAGCGGAGGGCTCCGGATTAATTTTGACTACCTGGGGATCTTAACGTGCGCCGAAATCTCGTACACACGGGCGTTTTTGCTTTTCGCCTCCATCAGAAAAGCGGCCGCCGCGGCCGGGAATCGAACCCGCAACCTCGTGCTTAGCAGCGAGCGCCACGAACGTAAGAACAGCGCATTCTTTCTCTTCCAGGCATCCACTCAGATGGCTGCGAAAATGAGGTAGCCACGTGTCTATAAATAATCCCATTACGTCTGTCTTCAAAGCATGAGGCTTCGCAGAAAACGGTAGAAAGCTGGTCTCTTCAGTGTTCTCTGCACTGTTGTCCACCCTCATGAATTACAACAGAGACAAAAGCATGTTTATAATCACCTTCGTCACCTCTCCAGGAAAATTAATGAAGAGTTTTGTTAAAATAATGGAATCAGTTGGTTAATGATGAGAGTACCGCACGGAGGAAGTCGTACAAAAGAAGTGGAAATGGGAAAATTTTGAAGACAAACTAGCTACATAAGACGCTAATAAAAATATTACTGATTGCAGGAAATACTCATGAAAAATCTACGATTAAACTACGCGGAAAGAGAAAATATTGCGGCTGGGACACGTACAAAAGAATCCCTTCACACACAATTGAGCTGCTAGCGGTATTCTGATATTGATAGTTTCAAGCTAGGAACCAGACAATCTCAAAATACAAACTGTGCGCAAAAACGGGTACAAGAACACAGACAAAACGCAGTGCCGTGTTCTTGTCCCGGTTAATTGGCGCGCAGATTGTTTTTTGAGATGCATCACTACCAACTCGCCAAACTTTCAACCCATTTTCAGGAAAATCTGTACAGCGAAAAGGTTCCGCATCAGAATGCCCTAGACTCATACATGTACAGATATGTACTAAAAAGCTACAGAGCGACACGCAGCAAATATGAGTCCCCTGCAAAAAGGACCGAATAAGAAATAAACCGCGACAGTGGGGATATGCCGCAAATTCCAACCAAAACAGTTCAGTTCAGTTTATTTTGCGTAATAAACATCACACAAGGTAATCAGGACAAAAGGCTGAGAAGGGCTTGACGGGCCCTAATTACCCATTGGCAGTTTCGGCGAACAGGGCAGTTGGCATGTGTACAGTGAACACCAGAAGTAAAAAATGTGCCCCCTCTCCCCCCTCCCTAGAAGATAAGAGCGTGACGACCTTTGGGAACCAAAAAGGAAGTGGGGAGGAAGTGGGAGGAAAAGACGGAAGTGGGGAGGCTGAACTTCTAACCGAAAAGCCCATAGCACCGCCCCTGAAAACGAACAATAGGCGACGTGACTCAGCAAACTACAACGAGGTCAGTGCAGCCTCAAGGTCGCAACTGAACTAGGACGAGTACTTTTGAAGCTGTAGCCACTCAACCCTCCCCTTCAAAAAAAAAAAAAAAAAAAAAAACAGGGAGGACTGTAAGTAGGGAACCATGTTTCCAAGAACGACTGGTCAGGTGTCCATTTCGAGGCCATCTTTTACCGGCAGTGATTTTATCGGACCGTCGCAGAAACGAAACCCTGCCCCGCATACGGCCTGCTCTTCTTAGAATCCTGCGTCGAACTTCTTTTCCTCTTCGTCGCCCACTATTCAAGCTAACAATGAAGACGGAGAACATGTCTCGTCTGGAGCCGAAGAGCGCACGGCATCGGCGGGGCTGCAGGAGCCAGGCGTTGCTCCCGGTATGACAAGACCCGGCGGCGAGCGCGTTTTGGTGTTGGCGTGACCAGTGAGCTGTCGCTAGTGGCACTAGCGTCACTAAATAAGGGCTTTTAGAGTATCGGCACTCTTTCTCTTATTGTTATGTACCGCCATAATTTTTATTGGTCGGTTGGCACCACGTGATATTTTTTTACATATAGGCGCAGCCATTTTGGTTCTGGGCTCCTCTTTCTCCCTCTCTGCTGCGCGGACGCTGGAGCGGCCGGTCGCCCTCTGCCCGTCACAACCGCGGCGGTTTGGTTGGGAGAGATGGCAGCACTGCAAGCCAGAAACAAAATGGCCCCCAGACGCTTCCGGGGGTACAAGTGTCGGTACTCTTAAGCGTAGCTTATTTAGTGACGTTTGGGGGCACCACGACCTCAGCGGAAGGCAATGTTTGTTTCGAAGCTGTCTCCGGATACCACACCGGACCAACTCCAAGAACACTTTTCCAGCGTTGGAGTCTAGAAACATTCTGAGCGGCGCAAATACACAACACACAAGAAATAAGACACGGACAGGCGCTACACTTCCAACAGTTTAATAGCAACGACCGCAACGTACATTTATACACACATCCCGACATGCGGAATAAAGATGCCCACAGCGTCAGCGCAAGAATTGATCTAAAAACCACCCCTCAGCTTTGGACGCAGTCACTTCCCTTCAATCCGATACGATGCGCCTCGAGCAATTCTCGGGCCTTCTGATATCTGCTCTTTCCCAGTATCCTTGTCTAGGACAATCGTGGTTCACACTTTGTGCAGGACTCGCAATGCGCTGTGAAATGTGCGCCATTATTAGACTTTATATTTTGCGCATGATCCCTTAGGCGGTCGTTGAAACATCTGCCAGTTTGGCCGATGTAGGACTTTCCACAGGTGAGGGGGATTTCGTAAACCACTCCCACAGCGCAGTCAACGAACGGATTCTCATGTCGTATTTCGCAGGCCCTCTTTTTGCTAGTAGCAACAATGCGAGAGCAAAGTTGGCCGAGCTTACTCGGAGCACAAAAAACGACAGGGACATCGTACCTCGTCGCAACCTTTTTTAGGTTAGGCGACACCTTGTGTAGGTGCGGAACCACTTCAGGTCGCTTGTCATTTCTTAGCTGCGCATTCGTCCTTGGCTTACTACCCTTCACTTTTTCAATGAGTGTTTCCGCCACCGCATTCACGACCGACAGGGGGAAGCCAGCTGACAATAGTCGCTTCACCTGATGTTCAAAACTTGACTGCATCATGTGTGCGCACGATTTCCTCAAGGCAGATTCTAGGCAGAGACGGACAACAAACTCCCGTCGCGGCGGAGGCGGAGGCGGCGGGGGGGAAGAGGGCAGAACGTTTCACTCATCGAGCCCACTGTAGATGGCGAGGCATATTTACCCAGCGTTTCCAGCTCGGAAATGCCTGCTCGCCACCGCCGGCGGCGGTGGCGGTACGGCTTTGTCATCTGCTTTCGCGACGGTTGTTTTGGGCCGGTTTTGGCGCAGCTTCGCGTCCACTGCGCGCTGCCTTCGCACAGCTTGATTAACTTGTTCGACAGCCCCTCCAGGGTAACCTGCACCCGACGGAATTAGGTGGTCGTACGGCAAACACAGGTAAAGCATTGGTTTGTAGGGCGGGAAAACAAAATGTACAAACCACATACAGACATCTGGTCGCTAGAGAAACGAGACCTTTCGCGCACTGCTTGCACGAATGGGACTCCGTTTTCTAAATTGGTTAATATCGTTTCGGTGGTGTTTTAAGAAGAATAACAAAAAGCGAAAGTAGCAACTGGTTACGATAACTATCGATTATAAAAGTACCCTCAACTTTTTCGCAATTCTAACCTTCCAAACGAACTAATTTAAATCGGTGTAAATGGAAATCACTACGCTCACATTCCGAATTGTTTCGGTGTCCGCGCTTGTGTCGCTCTGTGGGGATCCGGACAGTTTATCGAACGCCGTTTTATCGAACGCCGTTTTATCGAAGTCGTTTTATCGAACGCCGTTTTATCGAACGCCGTTTTATCGACGGACGTCTTATCGAAGCCGTTTTATCGAAAGTGTTTTTCTCGGCCATTTCGAGTAACATAATTTGCAGTACGTTTTTTTTAATTTCCTCCTCGCTATGTAGTTTGCATATCTTGTCTCCACAGCAGGCCTATTTAAAAACATTTATAGTCTGTCTTCTAGTTGACTTTTATTTCCTGCGTGTTTTTTTTTGTTTGTTTTTGTGATGCGCAAAATATGTCACCAGAATTTTTTGCTGTGTTCATCGCGCAACTGGTACTGCCATAACGAATCTCCTTGTGTCTCTAGCCCCTCTGATCCGAAGCATATCACGGCATTGTGGCGTATTGATTAAAATGCCTCGATATGCTTCGTACCTTTTTGTATAAACCGCTTTTGTGTCGACACATAATCTAATTATTTCGCCGCGTATGTTGTACATAAGTCAGGCACTTCTTGGCGCTTGAGGGTCCAATGTCAAAAACCTAACTGGAACGCTAGCAAAAGTCTCTCCCGATTTCTGCATTCCTAATTCTTAATGGGATCTGAGTTCAGTTGCTAAGAGGTTACCAAGCCTTGTACTACTGTTCTCGTTGCCTTGCATGAACTAACGAGAAAAACGTGAGGTACAAAATTGTCACCGTACTGCAGGTTGGTTCGTTTTCATCTCCCTCTGGTTGCACCCCAGCATGTCTGCTGGGGTGCATGCTCTTGCCTTTTTATCAGAAGGCATAAAAACAGTACGATCAAAATAGTAAACACCGAAAATGGAGAAATCATGAAGGTCTACTCAAAATACAGCGTCGTGACCCGATTACCTCTAAATAAAAATGGAAAAATTAAAAAAATGAGAACGAGCAATACTATGGCCCGTGCGATTATACCTGAACAAGGCACACAAAAAACCAACAAAATGCGCTGCCTGATCGGGTGTGTTCCTCCAAGGCCACCACGAAAACGTAAGGTTGGTGAATCAAGAGTGTTGACGCAAAAGTAGAAAATTATACGAAATCCTGTATTTTTTTTATTTGAGCATGATTAACAAAAAACGTAAATTGTGATGGGATGGGCAATTGTCCAGCTGTACTAGCTTACGAGTTTTCCTAGTGCGAGATGACCTCTGACGACTTGTCCTACTTGACGAGTTCACCTATGACGAGTTGGCTGTGACAGGTTCCCTTGTGACGATTCTCCTAGACTCCACCACCTCTGTTGGGGTCTCACTATCACTGTCGGAACCCCCCTGTTCCAGTCACATAGCACTAATCTTTCAGAAGTTCTTGGCCCAACATTTCTCCAGATGCAAACAGTGTGACCCCAAGGTCCGAGTAGGAGTCGCGGGTAAACCACGTGACTAGAACAACTGTGGGGTACAAGACTCTGGATCACGTAATGATGAACCATGGCGCAAGGGATATATTTTTCAACGCTAACCTAAACACGCCGATACACTTCTAAGGAATATTGCGCACGGGGTTCGGGTTGGTACTATAGGGGCAAATTCTGTAATATAAACAAGGGGGTCATACATGCTTGAGTGAAATCAATAAAGACTCGAAAAATAAAAATAATTTAATAAAACAAAGGTTATCGAAAACACTGTAAAGGCGCGTCAACATATATAGATATGTTTTTTATGTAATGCACGTCAGAGAGAATGTAGGAGGAAGGTTACTGCAGGTTAGGTTAATGCGATAGCCAGTTAAACAAAATAAACCCCGAAAATTACAATGCAAGCCGCAAAACCGCACTTTCGATAAAACGGACGTAGGTGGTTCGATAAAACGGCATTCGATAAAACGGCGTTCGATAAAACGGGCATTTTTTCGATAAAACGGCGTTCGATAAAACGGCGTTCGATAAACTGTCTGGGAACCCGCTCTGTGATGTAGCCCCGAGCTAGCCCATCAGAATAGCCAGGTTCCGCTGTCTCACCCTTTGAATGACGCTCTTCGCCGTTTTCTTTCTGCCGACGCACGTCCGGGCTACATCGGCGGCGTCCGTTGCTCTAGCCCGGCCGTGGACGACGCTTCTGCGTTCGGGACGGAGCCCTTGCGAATTCCACGTAACGGCTGGTACAATCTCTGGTTTCACTCTTCGTAGACCAATGCGTATGAATTTAAGTGATGTCGCATGGGCAATAGTTGTGGGTGTCGTTTAAAGCTTTGCTTTCTAACCACCTTCACAGCGTGGATTGGAGCCAATTTTTTTATAAAAACATTGTGCGGTGTTATGTACATGAGGAAATGCGAATTCGTATAGCGCCGAGCGACTTCCGCGAGTGTTATAACTTCTGCTATTAAAAAAATATACTGTGTTTGTCATTTGGCGCATTCTTTCATCCACTCAGGCTGGGAAAGTTTCTCTATGTTAAGGTGTCAGAACGTGCATTTAAAGTAGATAGAGTGCGACTCAGATAAGCCACGTGGCAAGACAAACAGATGCCAGATGAAAAATTTAGATGATAAAACTCCTTTGAGAAAATGGGCTTCAGGAGAGGAGGGTAAAGGAGGGAGCGGAGCACAATGAAACTACAAACACCACAACTCAAGCCCTTCCAATCGCTTCGTTCGCACCACAACCTGCATGTCATATTTATGGGCTCGCCTTTACCTGCTTGGTTGCACATTTCACTAATTTCACTAACTGGGTGATTTAAGATTGGCACCCCATCCGGCGCCTCTCTTCACTTAGAAAGAAGGCAGCAAATTTTGCTAAGAATGGCTGTCTCTACGTTTATCTTTAAAATGGCAATGCCGATTATGGTGAACCTAAATTATGACCATGTTGACTGAAGGATCTTCACGTGGTGATTGTGGACATTAACAACAAATCTTTAGAGGATAATTCCACTAGTAATATTATTTACGGCCTGCTGACGTGAAGTTATTGACGAGAAAATTGTAACGAGCTTTGTTTTGAGGCCTTTCTGAAAATTTATTTACTCACTTACAGTAAGATTCTAATTCATGTGGATAACGCACATAAGTATGGGTGTGGGCTTTAAAGGGAGAGCACTGCGTAAGACACGACAAGCTGAAACGCTTGCTTTAAGTTGCACAAATCCCGTATTTTTGCAAAGATCAAACAACTCGCTCAACACCAAGTTCTTCGGGAATAAAATATCAGGAAGCCGACCAGATACTCAAGAATGAAGAGTGATTAATGTTCCGGCACCCACTCATCAGCCTCTGTCACTTTAAGAAAAACGCAGAAATATTCCCCTTATCTACGATCGACGACCCTCTTAAGTACGGCTGTCGGCAGCCGCGCATATTGTTCAGATTTTTGCGTTTTCTTTAATTTTAAACAAGACTTTCGTGCTTGAGCTGAACCAATAATCATTCCGGCTATTGACCGTCTTGTTTGGTTTCTCATATTATATTTATGAAAATACACCCGGAGCGGACGCCCTTCCGTTACACTCTTGACTTCAGCAACAAGTCATTAACTACTCCGGTGTTCTAGCTCTGATCTGGACTGACATTTCAGAGTAAAGGTACGACGTGTTAGAACGGCTTCAGACACTGATCTCAATTTTAAAAAGTTTCATAATTATGCGAAACTTCGCTGAAGAAGGTACTTATTCATGCAGACAGTCTCACCCCCAACCCCACTCCCAAACAGCAATAAAACTAGGAAAATAAGCAGCTAAAAATTGGCCTCGTATCTGCTCCTTTCGTTGCAAATGTCGACGCAAGACGATAGCCGACTGGTGTCTCTGGCAAGTAAATGTCTCTCTTCTCTAAATGCATCCCTTCTCTTTCCCGCTCACCTCTCATGCTGTTCCTCTCCAGTCTCGTTCCTTCCAAGATAACACGCTGCAGGTTTGCTCAAGTCAATTTAAATTTACCGCGTTCCACTGCTCCAAGTCGGGTGCCTCGATGCCAGGGCTGCCGTACGGCGGAGACTACAACGTTTCGACTACAACGTTTCTAGAACCACGTTGCCCTACTCCACGAGCGTTCCGAGCTGAACGAGAAACCTATCTATAGATAGGTCCACAGCAGGCGAGGCTTTTTGCAGTTGATGTATTATTTTATTTGCTATCGCAAAAAGCAGGCATTCGTAGATTTTTTTATGAAGGAACACTGCAAATATCACTCATGTATTGATTTTCTGCCTTATATTTGCGTAAGGGTTTGTTCTTGTTCAGTAATGTTGACAAGTATGAACATTAACACCGCTCTTAGACGTTTATATTTGGCTGTGAGTATATAACAATATTGCGCAGCAGCTCTGTTGCTTTGGCTGGCTGGGTAAATCGAGTGACAGACAGGCAGACATAACAGACAGACCAAAATTTCCCAGTTCAAGTAGCGCGAAAAAGACTATGTATGTATGTATGTATTTATTGCACAAAAAACAAGAAAGGAAGGTCCACCAACAGGCGTAAATTGTCTCGCCTAGGGGCGGACACCGGAACGCCTGCTGGTGTGGGGGATGTGGGATAGGGAGGAAAGAGTACATAGGAATAGGGGGATAGGGTAGAGGGCTAACATAAATATATGAAACATGGGCAGGAATAACCTATATACAACGTTGGGTGAAAGAGAAAAAAAAAAGACAAAAAAAAAGGAAACACTAGACAAATAAATAAATATCAAAATACTGGACACGAAGGAGTAGGACACCTGCACACTTACACACACGCACTCACACACCCACACACACACACACACACACACACACACAGGAATTCTACCCTAACAGCTACACTCCACTGCGACCAGGGCAGTTACATAGAGTTGTAGCTTAGTGCATTGTGGAGCCCCGAGGCCCTCAGGTATGCTCCCAGGGCCTCGAGCACTTTGTCCCGCTCCCTGGCATTTCCTGGGGGCCAAAGCAGTTCATCGAGCGGCCGCACCCCTCGGAGCACGGCCAGAAGCTCCGCCCGCCCTGCCGCAAACTTGGGGCACTCGTACAGTACATGCGGCAGGGACTGCACGGGCGCTCGGCAGTGCGTGCAGGCGGGACTGGCAACCAGCCCCAGTCGGTGCTTCCGCTCTGACGTCCACGCGGCCCCCACGCGGAGGCGCAGGACGGCCGAGCGCAGTCGACGAGGCAGGCGTGATGCCCGCACAGGCGGCAGACCCCCTCCGACACGCAGCCGCGGGTCTGGATGCCCGGTGCGGAGGTGTCGCTGGATGAGAAGGCGGGCGTCGTCCGCTGCCGCCTGGGCCAACATGTCCGAGGGAGGCAGCGCGTGAGCCCCGGCGGCCAGCTCGTCTGCCCGCTCGTTTCCGTCCAGGCCGATGTGGGCGGGGACCCACTGAAGGCACAGCCGAGTGCCCCGGTCCGCCAGCTGCGCCGCTTTCTCCCGGATGCCCCGCACCAACAGGGAGTGCGAGTCGCCGTCCCGTAGACGCGCCAGGGCCACCCGGGAGTCGCACAGCAGGGCACAGCGCTCGGGCAAGGGCTCCACCTCCAGCAGCAGGTCCAGGCCCAGTCCGACACCCACCAGCTCGGCAGTGGCCGAAGATGAGGCATAGGGCAGCCGCGCCTGCCGGGTGGCCCCTCCCAGCACGGCTGCCGCTGCGGCCGACCCCTGCTGCTGCCGCACCGAGCCGTCCGTGTAGACAAGGGTGTGGCTTTCGAGGTCGCCCCAGATGACGCCCCGTGTCAGCTGCAGTTGTCCGCATGGGGGCGTCCGCCGCTTGCTGCGCAGACCTGGGATGTCCAGCCTCACTTCAGCTGTCAGAGCAGGAGCCGGGCCACCAGGTTGCGCATCCACGGGGGCCACCACCTCTTCGTAGAGCGCGAGCATGCGCCCCATGCGCGAGCGGTGGTGGCCCCTCAGTCGCTGCAGCAGCGGGCCGCCCCCCTCGGCGCGCCGCAGCCGGTCAATTTGGCCAAGCGCCCGCTGGTCAGCCGTCATCTCGAGGGTCCACGCCCCCGCCTCGGCCAGCGTCTTCTCGCACGACGAGCTCTGGGGCAGGCCGAGGCAAGCGCGGACCCCCTTGCGGTGATCCCTTTCCAGCTGCCGCCAGGTCGGTTTCCGCAGGCTCACCAGCGGCAGCGCATACATGAGGAGACCCACAGCGGAGGCGTTGTACAGCCGGAGAGCCGTCCGCTGTGAGCAACCCATGTCCCGGGCCACCATCTTGTGCACCGCCGTGGTGGCCAGCTGCGCCCTGGCTCGGAGCTCCTTGGCTGCCTGCCGGAAGTTCAGCCGGTGGTCCAGGGTGAGTCCCAGGTACCGCACCCTGGTCTTCCACTGGAGCTCCTCACCATCGATGGTCAGGCGCCGGGTCCGTGCACGGGCGGCGGCGTCTGGATGCACCAGCATGGCGTCTGTCTTTGGCGCCGACAGCTGTAGGCCGACGCCCGCCAGCTTGGCCCGGACTGCATCCATGGCCGCCTGCAGCTGCCGCACAATGGCTCGGCCCTGACCCTTGAGCCCCAGCACCCACAGGGCGATGTCGTCGGCGTACACCGAAATGTACACTCGGTGGCCCCCTCCTCTGGGCAGGCAGCCTGGCAGGGCGGCCATCACCAGGTTGAAGAGGAAGGGGCTGATGACGGAGCCCTGTGGGGTGCCCACGTCCACCGGCTGGGGGGCCGACAGGGCGTCTCCCACCTGCACCTGCGCCGTGCGGCCCGTCAGGAACGCCTCGACAAAGCCCCGCAGCTTGCCCCCAATGCCAGCCTCCTCCATGGCCAGGGAGATGGCACGACGCTGCAGGTTGTCGAAGGCGCCCTTCACGTCCAGCAGCACCAAGGCCGCCACCTGCTTGGAGGCCATGGCGTGTTCAAGGGCCGCCACGACGTCGGCGATGGAGTCGGTGGCTGCCCGGTGCCTCCGGAAGCCCGTTAGCTGCTCGGGGATGGCCTCTTCCTCCGCTGCGATGGCCTCCAACCTCCGCAGTGCCACCCGTTCGAGCAGCTTGCAGCCACAGGATGTGAGGGCCACAGGCCGGTACGCCGTGACTGCCACAAGGCCCTTGCCTGGCTTTGGGATGGGCCGCAAGATGGCTAGCAGCCACTCTGGTGGTAGCTGGCCCGCGTCCCAAATGACGTTGTAGGCGGCCAGGAGCCGGCCGAACCCCACCTCATCCAGATTGCGCATCATCTGGTAGGTGAGGCCGTCCGCCCCTGGCGCCGACTTACGCTTGCAGCTGCGGAGGGCACTGCGGAGCTCAGTCTCCGTGATAGGGGCGTTGTTGAGGGGGTGAAGTACCTCCCCCGTCTCAGCAACAGCAGCAGCGGGCCCTGGTTCCACCTGGTGTGGCGGCAGGAAGTGTGCAGCGAAGAGGTTGGCCAACTCCGCAAAGCTGGCCTGCTTGCGGATGGCCAAGGCAGCCAGGGGGTTGCGGTTTATCTGGGGCTTCAGGACGGCGTTGAAGATGCCCCAGAGGCGGCGGCAGCGTGGGTCGGCCTCCGAGCTGACGCATAGCTCGGCCCAGCGCTGCCGGCTCAGGCGGTTGGCGTGACGGCGGCAAGCCGCATCCACTCGCCGGTATGCTGTCCAGTCCGCCCGCTCCCCCGAGCGCTGGGCCTTCCTCTCCGCACGGTTGCGCACCGCCCGCAGCTGCAGCAGCTTCAGGTCCGGCGTGGTGGCCCCCTCTGCTACTGTGCAGCTCTGCGTGGCTTGTCTGGCGCAGCAAACCAGGCCCCGGAACAGCTCGGCTCCTTCCCCCAGGTCCTGCTCGGCAAGGCGGCGCCGGAACAGGTCCCAGTGGGTGACGTGGTGCAGTGCGGCTCGCTTGGCTGTCCTGTCGGGTGGTGCGATGTGCAGCGGGTAATGGTCGGATCCCCACGTGCTGGGCTCCCTCCTCCAGGTGGCCTCAACCCCGGCTGACACTAGGGTGAGATCAATGGCGGTGGCTGCGCAATTGCCCCGCCGGAAGGTGCTCTCACCAGTGTTCAGCACGGACAGGTTGAGGCGCAGCATGGCGTCCCACAGATGCTCTCCGCGAGCGTCTATCCGGCCATCTCCCCAGGCAGTGTGGTGTGCGTTGAAGTCACCACAGAGGAGATGGCGGACTGCACACAGGGACACCAGCCGATCCAGGAAGCACGCGTCCCAAGGCCGTCCAGGGCGCACGTACACACTGCACACTGTAAAGTCTGCACCACCCGCACTGAGCCGCAACGTCACTGCCGCGCACTCTTGCACCACTGTCGTCACCGCACTGGTATCCAGCTCTGCGTGCTGCACATCGTTCCTCACAAACAGTGAGGCACGCGAGGTTCCTGGGGGGTGGGACGGGTCGCCACACACCACCTCCGAGCACTGGGCACTGTCACACGCCGTAGGGCTGTGATAGCCGGTGTAGCCCGGCAGGCGAGTCCCCCCCGAGCCGTCCCTTCCCACTCGCACATAGCTCTCCTGTAGAGCCACGACATGGGGCTCGTGCTGCAGCAGAAACGTACTCAGCTCCGCACGACGCGGTCGCAGCGAGTTGACGTTCCACTGCAGCACTGTAGGCACCAGGGGCTGTGTGCGGCGGCTCCTAGCCATGGCGGGGCTCGGGGTGTGGCTGTTCTTGTGAGGCCGGCTGCTTGCACAAGCTCTTCCTTCCTCGCTTCGACCGCACAGGGGCCGCCTGGCTGCTGGGCTGTCGCTGGGCTGTGTGCTGCTGCCGCTCCGTCCCGGATGCAACACTGCTGCTGCCTGGCTGCTGGCGCATCGTAACGGGTGCGACAGGGGGCGGCTGGGGCTGCGTGGCCGCTCGCAGGGCTGCACGGACGCCCATGCGAGAGGCAGGCGCCGGGGCTCGTACCAGTTCCGCACACACACGACGCTCCTCCTGCCAGCGCGGGCAGGAGTGGTCCAGCACGACGTGGGGGCCCCCGCAGTTGGTGCAATAAGGCTTCGCGGCCTTGCACGCTGCCTTCAGGTGGGAACCCCCGCATCGCCAGCACCTCCTCTCGCGGTTGCAGCTTTAAAATCGCCTTTAAAAGGAATTTTAGGATATACTGCGTCATCTGGTTATACCAGCACTCTCAGGCGAGGCTAAAACAAAGCAGTCACAAACCTGAAGCGCCTCCTCATGACACGTGATGCACCAACTAACGGGACTTCCCGAGGCTCTGTGACGACACCAGTCGCTCCCCCTTCGGCCCATTGAGTGCGGTACAGGCAGGCCAGTGTTATCCCGTGAAACTCCCCCGACGACCCCCCTTCCGGCGAACTGTTTTCCTTACTAATGGTCAACGTTATCTCGTGTGAGATAAACCCTACCGGAGCACTCAGACAGAGCGGGAGCATCGGCATACTGCAACACTGAGAGAACAGCCAAAGACAAGCTTCGCTTTGAACAATCATTATGCCCCCATCAGGGCACGCGGGTGTCCGTTAGACTCAAGCAGTAAAGGGTGTACGATACATTAGAGATATCAATCCAATATAAGCTGTACCAGTGTCTTGTTATGAAACTTCTTAGAAGGAGAGGCGGGAAAGGGGTTGTTAACGAAAGAGCTTCTCCAAAAAGACACAATGAAAATCATGTCTGTTTCCCGTGTAAGTGTGGAGCTTCACTTCGAGAGCCAATGCCGAAGGAAGCGCTTGGGATCCGTTTTTAATGGCAGAGAGTTTCGCCAGCACAACGGGCAGGCTGATGAAGGTCTCTTAGGTGCAGGTCATGCTTAGTGCTTGGAGGATGTTACATTTCAAGGCCTCAGTTAAACGCAGCGACGCGAGGGTAACATCGTGGAGTCGCGGTCAGTCACATCAGGGAGGTCTGATTGTGGAGGCTGGTTACGCAATTGGTTTGGACAAAATCCTCGCATACGTTTGTCCCCGACCTGAAGATTGAGCCCTGCCCATCTAGCAGTAGAAAAAGATGAATCCTTATCCGTCGGCTCGCTGTTGGATCAGGCTAGAGCTGCTGCCTCAGGGAATATTTCGCACTTCAATAGGCGATTAAAGTGGCGCTTGTGCATAATCTCACCCAGCGTGTTTAGCTGCCCTGTTTATCTGCGCTTATGCCTATAGCGATGGGATTGGCGGTGTGTGGTTTGAGGCGTGTGATGGTTTGTTTTGAGAAGCAGTAGATGGGTTCGAAAGAAAAAACCAGTCCGCCTGCGCCGCCTACTGAAACTGCACCTGATACCCAAGCCGTGGTTGCAGTATGAAGTACAAGTATCCAGTACGCGCTACCTTTCTTAAACGAGGCGCGTAAAATTATGTGAACCTTCTAAGTTTTGCTTAGTGCAGAACACGTCAGAGACAACGGGCTGCTTATCCCAGAAGTGTAAATCTTCGGACATTTAAACGGTCAACCATGGCAATGGCATTTGCATGCGGCTGCAGTGCAATGGGGGACACCGCAAACAGGCTACGGCCCAAGCATTGGCAACGGAGAGTAGTCGCTTGTATCAATGATCTAATTACGCGCCTGATATTTGGTTTGAAAAAAAAATGCTTCACACAAACATTTTCAGAACATGAATGAATGAATTAACTAATAAATTTAATATAGAAGAATGGCAGTCTGGCCTGTTAGGGAAATAGAATAAGTTAGTGGTTAAGGGTCGATGAAGTTAAAGTTCTATTGACAAGGTAAGCGTCTTTCACAAAGGCGCACAGTCGAGAAAGTAAGCGTGTTTACTGCGAAAAGCAATGGAGAGTAGTCCTTAATACAAGACCCCTTGAGCTTTCCCAGCCTCAACGGCCCTCAACACCAGCAGGCATTGAGTATTGATGTCGTAGATGGTGAGAGCTCGCTCCCAAATATCAGAAGAAGAAAGCAAGGTATCGCGCGAATGTAGCGGGCCGTGTGCGCCGGCCCCTAACATGTGAAAGAGCGTCCCCAGGGCTTCGCAGAAACGGCATAGCGGTGAATATGCGGTGGAGAGAGGGAGAGAGAGAAACTTTAATTACAGTTGAAGTGAGCGTACATGTGATCGGGGTCTTCAGTCCAACACTCCGTTGCTACGGCCGGTGTCTTTCGCCCTTTCCACTAGCACAAGCTTCGCTTCATGGCCGGAACTGCCGAGCGTACCCTCGCACTGCTCGCGTGACTGGTTGGGGATGGGGAAAGATTTGCGTTTAGTTGGCATTCCCTGACAATATGGTAGAGTGTTCCTGGGGCTTGGCAATGAGTACATAGATGATCATAAAGAGCAGGATGGATGGCGTGGAGCCTTGTTGGGTGTGGGTAGGTATTAGTCTGTAGTTGTCTCAGGAGGACTTCCTGTTCTTTCGTGGCCTGATCAGTGACTGGTGGATAGAGTTGTCTCGAAGGTCGGTAATGTTGATTGCATCCGGCGGTTTTTTTTTTTTTTTTTTTTTTTGAGGAGCGGTTGCCAGGTTTGCTCCGACTGTTCTTGGGGTACCCGGTGGGCGAGTTCTCGGGCCAGGACGTGTGCCGCTTGGTTGCTGCGAAGAGCACAGTGGGCCAGTGGCATATGATATTTAGTGTGATGGAGAAATGTATTTGTCTGGAGTGCACGGAGCTTTGTGTGACTTGGTCCGAGGGGTATGTTTCAGCGTATTATTAGGACCGAGTTTGTACGGTCGCCTTGAAAGGTCATACCAAATGATATGGGATCACTTGGATCATGATAGGCTATCACTGATATGAGATCACTGGGATCACTGTCACCATCCCTCCATGTGGATGGTGACAGTGGGTAAGCTCTGAGTATCTTTCTTGTAGAAATAATGAGGAGTTCTGATTTTTGTGGAGAAAATTGGGCACCGCAAGACTGGCGCAATGATTTACCATGTTGGCTGCAGCTTGCAGGAGCTCCTGCATCTCGCCAAGGGATCCTGGTAATATCGTCTGCGGGTAATATCTTCTGCATACAAGCCATGATCTATGCCTGCGACGCAATCCGATAAGGGAGGGAGACAGATGAGCGAAATGCTGAACAACAAAGGGGAGATCACTGCCCCTTGGGGGGTTCCACGGCCACCGAGCAGGATCGGATCTGCGACTAGGTCTCCCAGTTTGGGTATTGCCCTACGACCTGTGCGGAAAAATCCTGGGAGAAAATCCCCTGAGGAAATCCCCAGCTAGGAAATTTCCTGATGTACTGATACATTCTAAGCCCGCAGTCGAGAGTGTTAAGTTGTGAGAGTATGGCGGCTTGTTTAACGTTCTTTAACGTTTTAACTTTGTTTAACATGTTTAACGTTTAGCACAAAGATGTCTCTGGGTGAGTTTCGCGTGGCTGGCAGCATTACCTCTTCCTTGAGCTGGAGTACTATGTCTTGCATAGACACATGAGAGCGAAAGCAAAACATAGTCGTAGGTAGCTTATCGTGATCATCGAGATACGTTTGTAGTCTTTAAGACGATGTGTTGAAACAGTTTCCTTGCACATGATGTGAGGGAAATAGGTCGAAGGTTATCAGTACTCGGGAGTTTGCGGGGCTTACGTATGAGTCGAATCAGCAGGTCGTTGGCATTGTTCTTTGGGTACAATGAAGAGCTCCTCCCGTTGCCTAGTAGCCAACAACACCACAGCTGGCTCAACACGTGTTCCACGAATCCTTGACACGACTCCAGGAGCGCCGCGCATGCGTCATGCACATGCGCGCCACCGCTGCGCCCCAGCGGTCGTCAAGCGCTACCGCGCATGTGATGCTTGGCATAAGGAATATAACGGTATCGTTGCATGTGACGATGAGTACTACTAGCTCAGTGCAAAGCGACGACGGAACATTTAAACAAACAATTCCGAAATTGTACAAATGCGTGGTTAAGGGCTCTTCAGTTCTAACGTAGAATGAAATCCTGTACCTCTGCTAAGGTTCAAGCCTTGCACGACTTAGTGCAAGCTTTGGTAGTCTTTCTAGTCGTTTTTTTTTCGCTTTCGAAACTTGAAGGTGCAGAACATTGGATACATCTGTGTGATTTCGTGACCTAACTTTTAGTTTTTATAATTTTTGTGCATTATTCTTTTTGTTTTTGATCTTGAGGTAACGAGGTGAAATCGCTAGGTTAGATACACCATTCTGATTGCGGTGGGCGTGTGTCCAAGAATCGTAGCATTGCGACGTTTTCAACACCCCACACAAAACGAAGCTCAAAAATTTACTTAGGTGACTTGTCGGGGTTTAGTGTGAGTGTTCTGCAAACCGTTATTAAAGCAGGGCTTGTTGATATTAAGGGGAAATTTAACATTCATTCACGGAGCGAAACAAAATAGAGTTACGGATTCGATTTGTAGAGTGAAAGCTCATTATTCCAGGTGCAAACGCAGAAAGCGCCTCGTTCCGTCAATCTGACGTTCAGGCTCAGGTAATGTGAAGCCAGTGCGGTTAGGGCTTGCGTGGAGGGAAACGTCGAGTCGCTCGTTCATTCCATAGCGGCTGTGGAGTGATGAGCGGGGATATGGGAAAAAAAAGACCACGGTCCGTCACGGAATGATACAAGGAGGGGGAGGAGGCTGCATTCAAGTTTAAGGTGCGTTCGTCCTAGATTCGCGTTGCTTCGAGTAGCGTCCATGTTGCGTCTTGCGTTGGAATTATGTGCTCGTTGACTGCGCGCTCTCCGCACGAAAACCGAACTTCTGCTCCCCGAACTTGGTTTAACGCCACAAAACCACGCAATTTTCCGCGTTTACACTTTTAATAAGTGGCTTCCTTTCGTCATTTTACCAACCTCAATGTGTCTGGTTGGCTGCTTGACGCCGGGCTGTGTATAATACTTGTCTGTAAAGGGTGCACCACAGCAGAGATCGCCTTACAAAGGTGAAGCCAACTTCACGCTACGGAGAAGCAGGTGTTCTAAAAAGCAGTCTTTCTTGGGCCACTTTAATGCTGAGATTTTCGTCCGTCTGTATGAATGACAGTCATCCTGCAAAATGCAAACAAAAGTTTCGAATACGATGTTTATATATGCAAAACATTTGCCTGGTTGTATACTTCATACTCATCAACGTTGTTTAGAAAAAAGAAAATATTAGCCATATTTGACACGAATCAAAAATGCTTAACTGATTCCACCACAATTGTTGTAAATAAAGACAGATGTGGGCGTCATTTTTGCGAGAACAAGCAAGAAAATGCGTTAAACCCTAAAATGTTCACGCAAAATACGAAAACAGCTCGCGCTGAAGTCTCCAGCTTCTGTCTCGAACGCCAAGCCTAATTCCATCCCGAAGGATCAAAATGATGGAACGGCAGCGGTGCGGACGTGGGAAAATTTCACTGATTTCAGCAAACCTCTTTTCCTTTTATAATAGGAGGACCATGGCAGTTGGAGAAGTGCGTGGGAAGTGTGCCGGGCAACGGGGAGAGGCAGTTGCTTGACAGAAGCGGCAGAACACCATCGCTTTTTTGACAACACTTGCAGCGAAACGAGGCGGTACACTGCCAGGTTTTCTGTTTAAAGTAATCGCCCTACGGGGCCTGTTTATTTATTTTGTAATGCGGGTTTATTGCCTTGACAGCGGTAAGCAGGAGGGGCACTCAGAAGTGGCAGACGGATCGGTTGTCTAGCCGGCAGAATGTCTCGCGCTCTCCACGAGCTTCACGCCGATGACGATGCCGCTGCGGTAGCTCACCCTGTTGCCTCGTCGTCATCTGCACAATCCGAGTGGCGAATCCCCTTGAGTGGGCGTACGCCAATCACAATGACAAGGCTGACTGTTGTTCTGGCCGCGCAGCTTATTTATTATTCGTTAGTTCTCGCATGGTGGCTGCGGGCCACTTGCTCATCTTTCGCACGACAATTTATTTATTTATCTATTTATTTATTTCAGGATACTGTCAATCCCGTTATCGCATAATTACAAGAGTGGAGTCACATTGTAAAACAAACAATATACAGGCTAGAAATGTTGTAATACTTGGAATTTAAAGCGGCGCCGCGTTGACTCAGTGGCTAAGGCGTTGCGCTGCTGAGCACGAGGTCGCGGGTTCGATTCCCGGCCGCGGCGGCCGCTTTTCTGATGGAGGCGAAAAGCGAAAACGCCCGTGTGTACGAGATTTCGGCGCACGTTAAAGATCCCCAGGTGGTCAAAATTAATCCGGAGCCCTCCACTACGGCGCGCCTCATCGCCTGCGTTGCGTCGGCGCGTTAAACCCTGCAATCAATCAATGGAATTTAAAGCCTATATCACGGACGTAGTGCAAAATTCGGTGCCGTGGAAGGCAAAGAGTCGTCGTGAATTTAAACATTGGTTCAATTCCTGGGACAGACAACACAGCTTAATAAAAAAAACAAATAGAAAAAGTAATGGCACAGACACATAGTTAAAACTTCAGACATCGTCAAAGTCAAGAAATCAAGGCTACACAAAAGATAATTACAAATTTGTCAACTGTCGGCTGCGTCAACACAGTGGGGTGCAGTACGTTCCAGGTGCCTATGGCTCACAAAAAACAAGTGACCAGAAACATTGTTCTTGAAGGGATACTCATCAGGTGTGTGGCAATGCTTGTTTCGGGTTAGCCGAAACATAACTAGCTGTATTTATTTTTAAATATTTGTGTGACATCAGATATAAAAACATCAAAATATGAAGCTTGGCGCGGCTCGCCAGGGTGGGCAGGTCCGATCGTTTCAAAATAGCAGCAGGTGAATCGCTACGCCTATAACGATCATCGATAAAACGAACTGCCCTAAGGTGTACGCTTTCAAGTGCGCATATATTTTTGTTTGTGAAAGGGAACCAGGTCACATTCGCATATTGGAGGATTGGACGGATAAGCATGGTATACGCTAGAAGTTTTGTTTGGGGTGTCGACTGACGAAAGGTTCGCTTAAGAAAAATAACTTCCTGAGAGCCTTCTTTGTATTATGTTCGACATGCGCGGTCCAATTTCAATTGAACGATATTGAGATGCCCAGATATTTGCAGGCAGTGACGTTGCGAAGTGGTATATTTTCCAGCGAATACGAAAACTTCCCCGTCATTTTTTTTCTTTGTTATTCACATGGCGACAGTTTTCTCGGTATTTATTTCCATTTGCCACTCTCGACATCAAGGTATCGTAGAATGCTAAGACCTCAATTCTAGCAGGAATCTGTTTTATAACCAAAGGCAGACTTTCATCCCCTTAAATTTCCATGAAATCCAGATTTGTGCCCTTCCCGTAACCTTGAGATTTCTTTAACCACTATCCGCTGCCGTGTTCCACGATTAAACAGGTATCTTTATAGATCACGTTTAACGCAATCTCCTCTTTGTAGCTACTCTAATAAAAATGAGTCCGTCGACAATTACCTGAAGACCTGTCGAAGTTTTGCTACAATCAGATTTCAGCTTGTCGAAGGACGGCTTCGCAGCGTGGGAATTAAATTATCTGTGCCGAGTGTCTCCTTTCCGATGAGGCGTCTGAGACGGGGCTCTGCCGCCGCGATGTGTGCTCAGCCCTTCTGAGCTTCACGGAAAACTAAAATCGATTCCCGCTCTGGTCGGATTCTTTTCCGCGGGAACTTACGTAACTGGTTTGAGGTCTTCCATACTTTTTACGGGAGCCTGTAAATAAATAACACTTTTTTTTCTTACCCCTAATATTTAGACAATTCCCTGTTTGGGTATGTGCCATTCGCCGAGCTTAATCATCATCATCTTCATCATCTCCCATCACCGTCAGGAGGTCATCCAGGGTGGGGGCAGGCAGAAGGGGTCTGGTAACACCGTAGGCTTGGCTGACCTTCTGGGAGGAAGACACAATCGTCCCTTCGACCTCAAGTCGGTCTCAGACCCGCCTCTGCCATCGTGTCATGGTGACTACGACACCGTCAGACCCGCGTCCACCTGGGAGACGTTTCTCACAAGTCGTTGATCGGGTGAGAGAAGCGTGTCCAGCGTTCAGAGATTTAGCGTTACGCAGTGGCCTAACTCCGAAACCGGACTTGCTCAGATCTTGAGGGCCAATAGCCGCGGTGTGTTAAATGTTGCTTTCACGAGTTGATTGTTTGATTTTAGGGTTTAACGCGCGGACGCAACGCCGGCGATTAGGCGCGCAGTAGTGGTCCGCGTTAATTTTGACCACCTGGGTATCTTTAACGTGGGCCGAAATCTCGTACACACGGGCGCTTTCGCTTTCCGCCTTCATCAAAAAAGAGGCCGCCCCGGCCGGGAATCGCACCCGCGACCTCGTGCTCAGCAGCACAACGAGCATTCGCGAATCGCTTCTATCAGGTTGTTTCTGAAACATGAAATTCGTCTGGCAAGAATGTAGGGAAAGGGTAGAAGAAGGAGCACACGGTGGCCCTTCAGGAAAATTTTTGCGTTCGGAGGAGAATAACGTAAATAACAAGACCACTAACTATCCCTGTCAATATATGATACATGTCTTTTTTTATGTTGGTATCCATTTTTTTTTGTCCCAGGCTACGCACTGGACTTTAAAGCGGCTTTGAAAACCGTTCTCACTACTACTAGCAGCACATGAACTGTTTATCACAATAAAGCTTTGTGCTTCAATTCGCAGAAGAAAAATCACATCAACACAAAATCACACACATCAACACACACTGTAATAAAATCCTTCGTTCGGTAAATATGAAATCACCCATTCCTCGTGAGAGTGGGAAGAGGTCTTTGTGTGACGTCATTGGCCCGCTCCTGACGCGAGCAGGCGCAATCTGATAACCAAGCAGAATCGTCAGTGCCTATCTGCCGCTCTAGCCCATTCGGAGTGGATGCACACAATAGATGCCATTCCTCTTAGTATTCCATAATGACTTTGTCCATTTTAAGGGCACACGGCTCACGATTGCCCTACAGGCGGATAAGGGCTCTCCCAATTCGTCAATTTATCTCTTCACAAGAACAGACTGTCAGGTTCTATCTGAGCCCCAGCAGCTGCAAGTTAGAAATCTGGTGTGCGTGAGTGCAGCCATCGCCTGTCACTGATAGTTAATTGCCGAAATTGAGGAGCACACGCAAAAACATCCCGCCAGGGCTCTGCTCGGTTTGACAAAGCTGTTTGCAGGAATACAACCCAGGATCAACTTGGGGGAAAATACCTTGGACGTTCCGCGACAAATAATTAAGAGGAACGCCGACGAAGGGCTTGTGTTTGGAGGGAAGAGGAGCTCCGTTTACATGGATACACACTCAGTAACATCAGGTGTCTCTTGACAAACTGAAATAAAAGGTGAACGCTGTGCTCAATGATAAGATTAGTTGATTACGCTAGATCAGTGCCGCTGTTATGAGCACAGAATGTGTCCCGGTTTTAACCAAGACCTTCATACTTTGAGGCAGCGAGGATGGTGGAACTTGTACAAACATGATTCCATTTTTACATATCCGCAAATTCCAAGTTTTCACAGGATCAGTGGTCGAGTCCATTTAACGCAAAATCCTAATCAACTGTATAACTATTGAGGTAGTAATCCTCAACAGGAATGGAGGTTTTTGTGTACTGTAAATGTTTATTTTCAATGCGCGTATTATATTAAACATGTGGCTTTTACACGTAGCACAGAATGAGCATGAGAATTTTATATATACCCATAACTTAAGTATGGCATAAAAAATGATCCTCTAGCAGAGCTTCCTCTTCTGGAGTAATGTTATCTTCAATGAGGTATAATCTTCACAATTAAACGCAGTTCTTGAAACTTTTAACACGGAATTGCCTACCGATAGTTGTCGCCGGAATAACAAGGCATGCATTGCAATTTAGTAAATACTTCCGTGTCACATGTCCATTTAACTCGTGTAGACCTATTTTCATGTTTAAACCCCTCTCGAAACACCAAATTTCCAGTTTGTCAACCAAAACAAAGAAAAAAAAATGTTTACAGTTTTTTTTAACGAGAATAATAACCCTGTGAGAGAATAATAACCCCGAGAAAAGATTTCACCACCAAAATGTGCGCATCGGGTATAAATAGTGTTGTGGCTAGGAAAAATGGCTATCAAAATACCATTTAATACTTTTTATTCGTGTTCGAAGCGTCCATAAAGGCTATTGATGTTATGGCTACCTTAACAGGATCCACTGTAAAGTCGCGTAAATGCTCATCAGGTGCTGAAAACAAATGAGCTATGTCACATAAATTACAGTCTCCTTTTTTGACCTTTTTAACATAAAGCGGCTGATTACGTACAGACGTGTCATATCACAATCCATCACTCCCCTGGCACACCCAGGTTCTGTAATACGGTGGGAGAGAGCTACAAACACCCCCGAACCGAAACTTTTTGAGCTCAGTCACGGGAGAGGTGGATATTACGAGGCCCACAACTCTGCCTCTCATTAAATAATAAATATTGTCCAGCATCTATTTCGCTATCTGCTGAGAACCAGACTTAGACGGCATCCATGTATTCTCACATAACGGCCGTTATTCATCGCGCAATGCCTCTGTAGAAAAAATGAACAGAACAATCGGATGTCAACAGCCTAATATATTCCCTCTTGTACTTTTGTTTCATTTGTTAGTTGATGGTTGCCTTTTTTTCTTTTTCTTTAGATTTCGCCCTTTTTTGTTTTCACGGAGGCCCTGCTCCCTCAAATGCAATGATGCGTATGTTGCACTGCTCGCCCATATGAAGGAGCCGAGAAGGTCATAACCGATGAATAAAACAGCGTTCCTGTGCAAACACAGTATTGCTAAAATTGAAGAATTCACACTGCTATTATGCATAGTATGAAATTGCAAAGTACAAAAGAAAACTCAAACGCCACGTTGACGATGCCCTAAACATTTTGCAATGATCGGAAATGGTCCAAATTTCTATTAATCCCTAGCACCTAATATTTGTTTACTATGGCGAATGCTTTGATTATATTTGGAAAAGCCTTATCACAGCTCGCTCTACGCAATCAAAAATTTGTTTAACTATGCAACTGCTCTTTTTTTCAGCTCAGCAACTGAAAAAAGCCCAAACTCGGAGACACTGCTCAAGAGAGATATCCACACGGCGAATGACACAATGCAAGCGCTGCAACCTCCTGCCTTCCAGGAGTACCGTGGTTGTTTCAGCGGCACCGTAATCACGTCACCGGAAGTGTGCACAGCCACAGACGGCAGACCATGCCACATGGTAACACAGATCCCCGTATGCAATGAATTGCTTTACAATGTGGAGCTCGAACTGCAAGAGTTCTCCCCTGGACAGCTGGGCATTGAAGGTTTGGATTACGTGATTCCCGAGTATGTAAGTGCTTACGAAATTGACCAGGCCTTTCGTCTCTTGTCCTGCATCCTGAGCAACCACAGCTGTTTAGTATCTCTCCACATAAAGTATTGGAACTACCTTCCGAAATACGAAGAAATGATTAGCTCTTCATATCGTGCCACCATGGTACTGAAGAGGTTGAAGCTTCAAGACGAGTGGCTCATACAGGCAGTCTCCCGAACCCTGCCACTTCTCACCGGTCTTGAAGAGTTATATTGCCGCATGTACAATGACGAAAACAATTTTATTGAATCACTTTGCGGCCTTTTAAGCAAGTCTTCTTCGCTGACGAAACTTACTTTGACGCACTGGATGATGACTACTAATGAAGCATCGCTATTTTTCTCTGCTCTGTCGAAAAATGCTACGCTAACTGACCTTTCCATAAACTGCAGCTGCATTATGCCAGAGGATGCTAACTTAAGCGCGGAATTCGCAGCAAGCTTAGAAAAGAGCACGATGGTGAGGAACCTCGATATTTCCGGCTTTGTAATGAACCGAGTCGTTCCGGTAAAATACATTATTGATGCAGTCTGTCGCAGCAAGAGTCTCGTAAATCTCTCCTTGGATAGTTTTGTTATTAACGACGAGGCTTCGGCTGCCATTGAACATTTTCTCTCGAGTAACTGCGTTCTGAAAAGTTTCAGGCTTGATCACTGCATGTGGTACCCTGACGAACCCCACGCCTTGTATGACAGCACAAACGAGACCGACCTTCCCTCGCCAAGGATTCGTCCGTGGATAGACATCCTACAAAACAACCGATCTCTAGAAGAATTACGGCTAAAGTTAAGATCGTTCTCTCACTCAGACTGCCGAGCCTTCTTCGCTGAATTGCAAAAGCACACCAGTCTAAATCGGGTGGTGATCGAAGATCTCAGTTCGTATTTGCACGCGCGAGGTATCTTGACGTGTAGTCGGAAGAGAGGTATCTTGACGTGTAGTCGCTCTTCCCTCAAGAAAGAAGATGCATCGCCTCCAGACAGACCTGACATCCTAATTACACAATGCAAACAACTGAGCGACATCTCTGTGTGGCTCAACGATGTAGACACGGCTTGGGCGAAAATGACCTTACGTGAACTTAACTCATGCAGCCACGTTACGAATCTCGATCTCTGGATTAGACGTAATTGCATAGACGACGGTGTGGAAGATCTACTAGCAGATTACATCAGAAATACGAACACGCTTAGAGAGCTCTCGCTCTTCACCCCAGCTTGCGGGAGGAAGATAACTGAAACACTTAAATGTAACTCTTCACTGCGGAAGCTGTCCGTGGGAATAGACTTCACCGAGGAGGAAGCTGTTCTCTTTGCCACTACGCTCAGATCAAGCGACAACATTTATGCTTTAAAACTTTATACAAGCAAAGAGAGCGCCAAACGGCTGCTAAATCATTTGTCTCCAGCGTTAGCCAAAAATTACACCCTCGTCTCTCTGGAGTGTGTATTGATAAGCCTTCCCCTGACAAGAAACTTCTACTACGTAAGGGACATCATGCGTCGCAACAACGACCTGGTCACGAACGCGGCACACTGTGCGAAAGGTAACCATAACCGGAGGTGTGTGGAAGCGTTGGAACTTGTCGCCAAAAATCCGGCTGTGGTGGAGAAGATCTGCAAAACTCATTCTGTGGGGGAAGATGATGCTGCGGAAATTTTAAAGAAAGCTCTGGGCTCCATTGTTGGCTTGGACGACTACATGCGTGTCAGCGGTGTGGTTAAGCGTCGCGTCAGCTGCCCAAGTGGCAACGATTACAAGCTGCAGCTTTCGGACCTTGACGAGTACTCCTGGTACCATGTCAGGCGCTTTCTCCGAGTCTCGGATGTTTTGCCGGCTGGTTCCTAATAGCGGGTCAAAGAGAATAACTGCTCCCGTTGAAATGTGTAGTTACGTTATTGTGGTTGGAGATATTGCTCAAATTAAATCTTTTTACAAACGTCCGAACCGTTTTGTGTTATACTTTGAAAGTTAACTTGCACCCTTTTGATATCATTACAAGCACTTGGCTGAAAGAATACGCGAGCTGTTTTTTCCCGATTTGGAACATGCAGGTGACGGCGGTAGTGATGGCGGTGTGGATTAGTTTTGTGGCACTTCTTACAGGCCTCTACCCAAGGATGTGTAAGATTCTTACGAAGAAATAGAACAATATTAAAGATCCGAACGCCTAGTTATGAATCTACCAGACTGACGCAAGAAAGCAAAGTCAGAACAGTAAAAGAGACGGAGTCTGCCTCAGCGAGAATGTCGATCCGCTTTCACGACCTCCCGTTACCGGATGCATCACGAACCGCTTTGCTGCGATCCTGACCGGACTGATAAGTCTATTTTTCTCGTGTCACTGTAATGTTCTCACCACCATAAACCAACCTATTACATCGCGAAGACTGCTGTGATCGAACGAGTAATATACAGCCCAGTATATACAACTTTTAAGTTATTAATCGGTAGTTCTTTTACGTTTTGTGAAGCCCGCTCTTAAGCTTTTCTAAACACCCCATTCTTAACCAATTTTCCATTGGATGTGTTCCATGAACGAAGCAGCAACAACAACTTTTGTTCTACCTCGGGCAATTCGCTGTGATAGCGCGGTGGTTGAGCGTTTGGCTGCTTCTGCGGAGGCCCGGGTTCATATCTCATTGGATTACGCATGTGTTCGTTTATTCATCACTCTTCACAGGGGCGCCCATTTTCCTGAGCGGACAAACACCCCAACGACGCTTTCTAATACTTAGCATTGTTTGCCGAATACCTGCACAGCCAGGATCGTGTAACTCCCTGCATTTACTCAAAAATGCATATTTGCCGGAAGTTCCACCTGTAATCGTTACGATAGTGTAAATGAAGATGATTGTTCGAACAGAATTTTGGACAGCCAAACGTAATTCCCTGCATTTCAAAAAAAAAAAAATGCAGACTTGGCGGAAGTTACGCCTATAATCGTTTTAATGGCGTATCTGGAGGTAATTGTTCGAACAGAATTTCGACAACCCTAAAAATAGGAAAATAGAAAAGGTAGCTAAAAGTGGCGAAACGTGTATCGTCCTGCATTTCCACAAATATTGAGATTTGGCGGAACTTCCACCTCTAATCATTATAACAGCGTAAATGGCTTGGTTAGGCAGAATTTTGAAAAACAACAAAACAGAAAAATAGAAAAAATACAGAATATTGGCACACTGTGTAACGCCCTGCATTTCCATAAAAATGTACATTGCGTGGAAGTTCAACCTGTAATCGTTAAAATAGTGCAAATTAAGGTAATTGGTCGAAAAGACTTTTTACAAACCAAGAAGTAAGGCAAATAGAAAAAAATAGAGAAAAGTGGAGAACCATTCAACCCGCTGTATTTCAACAAAAATGTACATTTTGCGAAGTTTCACCTGTAATAGTTATAATAGCGTAAATGGAGAGAACTAGGTGAAGGGAATTTCGGAAAACCAAATAATAAGAAAAAGCAATAAAATAAGGAAAAGTGACGAAGGGTGTACCACCCTTAATTAAACCCCAGAATTCATATTTTGTTGAAGTTTGGGCGAAGGGAATTTTTAAAACCCAAATAATAAGAAAAAGCAATGAAATAACGAAAAGTGGCGAAGAGTGTACCGCGCTTAATTAACCCAAAAATTCAGATTCGGTTGAAGTTGCGTCAAATCATTGCGCCGGCCCTGAATGAATTGCGGCCGCTATCATTTCGTTAAGCAGGTGCCGCAACACGCTCCTTCACCGCCGCTGCTACGAAGCCCTGTATCCCGTGTTGGTTTTGGCTTCACCTTTTATTATTGTGCGATTTTCGATTTCGGAAACGATCAGGAAATCGTTCACCGAACAAATTACCTTGAGCACAATGTGCCTTGAAAAGGCACCCTGTGACTGCCCGCCCAAGCCGGCATGTAGCAGGTCCAAGACAGTAGCAAGGCACGACACAATGTAGATCCCCTGCTTCAGGATCTACAAGCCTCCAGCGCCTTCAAAAAAAAAGTCGAGTGTGGGCAATACCGGAGCAAGTCAAGAAACGCAGACACGCGTGGTTCCGAATAAATTCTGGAAGATAACTTATCCGTATTCATGGATGCAATCGCTTGCAGCTTCAATTCCGGGGTCCTGGGGTAGTGAGTGGCAGGCGTCTTCTACGTCCACCGAGGACGCTCCTACGCAATGTTTGCCAAGGGTGCACAGAAAAGCGCCTACTTCACTCGAGATCCTCAGAAGAAACGGGTCCTCTATAGGTCCTCCATGTCCATGACCGGCAGTGACCACTTATTTTTCTTTTTATGTACATTTTCATTTTGTGTCAGCGATTGTGTGGTGCGTTCCTCGCTTAGCCCCGTCGTCTGCCCTGTTTTCTTACAGTTAAAATGTACCAAGAATGCCTTCATCACACCCTTGTAGCTACTGGAAATTTCCCGGCGTAAGCGTGCGAAGCCTAGCTTGACCGCGGCCGAGCTTGCCCTTACTGGTACCTTATCCCCCTCTCCGCAACCGTCTCCTTAGAATGAACGCGCCATTAAACGTTTTCACTGTAAAGGCCGTCAACGTCGTCGCGAACTGGGTCAATCGGTGGCAAAGCTTGGAAGGTGGCGCTTCCGTCGGCGTGGAGAACACCACGTGGTGCTCGGGATATTCTGCACCCGAGTTGCTTGCATGAAGGTCAGAGGGACACTGCCAGGCATTTCCTGTGTTTGCACCAGGTGTATTAAGCTTCGCCTAAGGTGCTAACCTGGAAGACTTCAACGGGCGCGTACGCCAGGTTTCAAATAAATATTCTCGGTTGTCATTAGCGCTCTGGCGTGCAATGTTTGCGAAATACTGTGGTTTAAAACGACCTGACCGAAAACCAGAAAGTGAGACGCACCCTCGCTAAGAAGCACCGCGTTAACACTCCCGAAGAGTACGTAGCTTTGTTGGATAACGAACTTCATAGAGAAAAAATGGCTAGGTACCATTTATTCGTGGGCGCTGCCCTTTGAATGCAAGGAACTTTTGACCCGCAAAAAATTACGTCATCGGTTTCCCGCGCGCAGTATTGTGTTCCCTGCCTAAGAGTTCAACCAGCTACGTTTCATTTATTCTGATGCGTATAAATACCCGCCGCGGTGGCTCACTGTCAAAATCGTTGTGCTGCTGAGTTTATGGTTGCGGGTTACATGAAGGAAGCGGCCTCCTTATTCTGGTGTAAGTAAAAAGCGAAAACGCCTTTGCGTCCAGATTTCAGTGCTCGTCAAGGATCTAGAGGTGGTCAGAATAATCCGGACCTCTCAACTACGGGGCGCTTCAGAGCCCAGGGTTAGTTTCGGTGTTAAAACCCCCAAATTAAGTTAACAAACGTTAGGTGCTTGTGAATGTTTCTGACGTATAAAGAAATAACGTTATGTACACTTATTTTTACGATATAATTTTAATACTATGAGGCATATTAAAGAATTCAATTTATATAGGAAGTCCGCAACTGCAAATGACAGGTTGCTTTCATGGCATGCCTTCTACCAATGGCTCCAAGTAATTAACCAACTGGGCATGAAATTCATTCATCAGCTAGGGGCATACGATACACAATAAGTTTTGCCTCTAATGTTATGAGTTCGTCGCCTTGTCAACTGAAACCTATGGCTAAACAGAGTGTTGGTACGGTTTCGCTGCCTTTACTGCGAAGCAGTATTTGTCTAATCTCCACAGTTGTAGCGCCCGTGTGGAACGAAAACCCGCCGTGTGGGACGAAAACTCGGACGTTTGTGTTCTGTTTAAGAAAAAATTGATAAGAAATGGCTCAAAGGATATAGGGCTTCCTTATATAGATATGTCTTATATTGCCCATAGAAAAATATGTTACCGGCAATACATTTGTGTTTGTGGTTGAAGCGGACTAAAAAGATCGGTGTAAGCTTGGCTTTTGTAAGGTGGCTTCTCCGCGTTATAACGCAGTAAGGCATGGACGTTTACGGTGGGTGTGTGCTTGAGGCCACACTTTATACTGCTCTCCTCCGCTGCCACTTTTTTCCCTAGTTGTGTATGCTACTCTGCAGGCACGGCGTCTATCCTACCCTGCAATATTCATGCGCGCGTTTGTGGGGAGGCGTGTACGTTCAGCCAGGCTAAATGCACTCACGGCCTGATGGAACCTGACTGCTGTCCTGCGTGGTCGACTAGTTTGGGTTAATTTGTAACACAGCCATATGAATACCTTCGATACAGAAGGGGAGCGACAGTGCCGTATTTGTCCACTGAAATTAAACAGTAGTCCTTCCAAGTTTCATTGAACTAAGTAGCTAGGAAGAATGCTCGATTGTAATTTACAAAAAAAATAACGTGTTTTGTTTTGTGTACTCCTTGCACTGCTCCTTACCTTCGCTTGCCGTTCTTCAGGGAGTTGGAGGGCAATCTTTTTTTCAGTAAGAGCGTAAAATTTATAAACTCCGTGCACCAGAGCCCCTACAACACAGAATTACAGTTAACTCGCGCGGAATCGTGCATTTTCACAGCTGTTCTCTGCCAAAACTATGTATTTTGGCTATTTGTACCGATGTAAGGATGCACTAAGGGCCGTATGGTCTTATGTTCAACTTCGTGTTCATAACGCGTAGCGCGGTACACTTATCCACCCAATGCTAAGGCAAAAAAGGGCATTAGGCAGCCGTTCGTCATATTTTGTGCCTAAATCTCCGTTTATACAGCTCCACTCCCATTTATTGCCAAAATTTAGCCCTTCTCGTCCATTTGCAAGTTTTCTTTTGTGGTAGAAGCGTGGCAACACTAGTTGCAAAACCGTGGCGAATGTGAAGAGCAACTGGCAAGTTGGGGCTTCGCCATCTTTTCTGAGGATCCTTCCCCCCATTCTCGTTTTCTTCTTACAATATGCCCAATATGTGTTCAACTGCGCTGCGAATTACGTGACCACATCCATTTTTTTTCCTGGGGGGGCAACTTACCTGCTCACGCACGTCCGCATTGTACCACCTCATCCCATGAACTGCCTCGGCGTAACGTAACCCGACATGGTGTGTGGCTGTGAGACCTTCACATCGGCCATTTGACTCCCCCATGCTGACCTTGTACGTTTATTAAAGGCGCTGTGTCACGCGTTACAGGGAAACAAGGGGAGATATTTGATATTTGTGATTAAAGAGCATTTTGTCAAGTCACACCATAAAAGGTAACAGATTAGGGTAGGTAGACGGTCGGACAGATTTGCGGGAAAACTATTTGTTTGAAAGCTGACGCATTTAAACAGGAACCAAAACCGGATAGCAGTTTCAACTGCCGATCAGCTGTGGTACCTGCGTGGTAAAAACGGCAGAGCTATGACTGGTGCTTTTGTTTATATTCATGCTTTCTGGCACTCTTGCTGTTGCAGATCTACGACGACCACCTCGTAATGCGTCCTCCCTAATCTGCTATTTCGATTGAGATCTACCTTTGCATCTTCATGGCTGGGGGCTTTGTGCTGAACCGCGTGTCCGACTCGATGCTGAAGTATGGTGTAGACATTCTTCTTCCAGATGTTCTGGACCACTTCCACAGGGAGCAGAACAGTGGCCCATTTGGCGACATCGAGAGCACGCCAGAGGGTAAAAGCACAAACCTGTTGGCTGTTCCGCGAAATGTTCCGCGCCAAAAAACCTACATCCAGGAGCTAAGCTTACCAGGGCGAAATTCCATTAAAATAAAGGTGCCAATTGACGAAGATTAAATCAACCACACAACTCTCAACAGACCCGGCTATCGTCTCGACAAACGCGGAAGTCGTGACTCCTACGCCGGTGAAATGTAAGCTGCAGGTGTCTTAGAAATCACCTCTCCTTCAGCCTTTCAAACAGTGGCAGAAAATTATGCATCGTTCAATTATCAGATTTGCTTTTTGGTTGTGTTGTAGCATTGTTGAAAGCCATGGAAATTTTGGACGAACTAAGAGCCATGCCTCAGACAGCGAGCAAAGTGTCGTAAGAAAGCTTTCCTTGACAGGAAACCAGAATCCCTAAAAACTTTCAGTATGCCATGCACGTCATTCTTATTTGTAACGACCTCTAAAAATGCGCTATGAATGAAAATCAGCTGTGTTCTAAACTTGTCACTTTATCGGAGACAATGCTCTTGAGTAGTAGAAATATTGTAAAATATATATTTCCTACAAAATTGAGTGCTGTACCTGCACCGCCATTTGCAAAGCGATCTCATCACCCTTCACTCACAACTGGAAAATATAATGGAAGAAATAGGGATTTCTAAGCTTTACACGACGTCGACAGGTCGCAGGAAACGAATACAACCCCGAATCGTCAGTCGCTGGTTCGACGCATTAACGACACGAATTGGTAGGCATGGGAGCTGTGAAACAGTAACTCTAAGCCGCCATTTGGACGAGAGTACCTGGCGAGTCAACCTAAAGATGTGTGGTTGAACTTCTCTCGTAGCGGCCAGGGATGCGGGATACTGTAGGTAGATTATAAGAACATTGGTTCAACTGTAGTTCCCCGATGAGGTATTTGAGTGTTGTAATTGACGAACGAAAAAAATGGACCAGAAGTGGGTCTTGATTTGGCACGCATGTTCAAAGAGGATTCGGACACAACCGGTGGCGAAATCCCCCATGGCACGTGCCCATGGCCACCGGTTAGGATAAGGCACGCCATCAAAAGGTGTGCTACAGCCATTCTTGAAACTGAAATATTGGGTGAAAATTGTCTATACCAGGTACAGACAGCGTGCACGCACAGCAGATGTCGTGCGGTTAGGATGCTGTGGAAATAAACTAAATAAGGGTCGTGCCGCCAGAAGGGCGATTGGCCAGCACTGAAAATTATTCCATAAGCTTTCTTTATTCGCTTTTTTCGTTGGTGTACTTACAGACTTCTTGAGTAAAATAACTATTACTAGGCAAATGAAATGAGAAAAGCGAACAGGTCCGGAAAAGCGGTAATTTCTCCTGATTGTAAGAGCGCCAGTACAAAGAGGGGGGGGGGGGGGGGGAGTGAGAGTTCTTAGTCGGGAAAACCCCGGGCCTTGGCAGCAAGTTCTTCTGAATCGCATGGAAGTTGCCCGGTCTGCAGGGATTGGAAAGGGAACATCACGCCGCAATGCAACCAGGCGGACTCGGTTTGCTGGCAGAGGGTATTTTACAATATTTTTGGAATTAAGGGGAAGCTTTTTTTGAGGTGGTTGAGATGGCGACGGGTGAGAACATGGTGCTGGTGATATTACCAGCCTCACGAACTCGTTTAAAATAAGCTGATTTGTCCACCCCCAAGACAAAACGAAACGGGCATATACGGGTGATGACGAGCACCGAGGTGTGATTAAATATCCAATGCTAACGAGTGCTTCGTTAAACCTGATTGAGGACAATGCTGGAGTTAACGAAGACAACAGCAGCAATTCCTCCACGTGGGTGAGGGCAAACAGGAAGACCAAGAGTAATGCGTCAACGCAGACGTAGCCAACATCCTTAATTACGCCGGAAAGATATCACGGAATGCTAAAGTGTAAGTTCAGCAGGAATCCGTTTTATTATCATTGGCAGACTTTCAGGATCTTGAATTTTGCTGGAAACCAGAATGGTGCCCTTCACATAAACTTGAGTTTGTTTCAACTGCCATCTGCTGTCGTGTACCACAATTAAAAAGGTATCTTCACGGGGGTCTGGTCTAACGCACTCACCCTTTGCAGCTCCTCTGTTGAAGAAGAGTCAGTCTATCATTACCTGTTGGCCTATCGACGTTTTTCTAGGATCAGATACCAGATTACTGAGATGTCAGTTCGGAGCCGGGAGATTGCCTTCTCTGTGCGGAATCTCCTGTCATGCGAGGCTTCCGAGTCGGGCTTCTGCCACCGGAATGTTTTCTCTGCCCTTCTGAGTTCCATTAAGAATTCTAACTTTTTACCGTTTTGATTGGCGTCGTTTACTGAGGCGAGTTGCGTAATTCGTTTTTTTTAATTCTCCCCAGTTCTTTCCTTGATTCATCTTTATTTTTGCATTAAAAAGTGTCTGAAACCACTCTAAATTTTCTTTATTCAGGACTCATTAGTTGGATAACACCTTCATTCCTAATACGGATTTTTGCCAATCCCCTGCTTTTGTTTGGGCCATGCACGGAGAACCATCGTCATCATAATCATCATAATAATCGCCATAATCGTCGTCGTCCGCCTCATCCCTATCATCATCCTCCTCGTCATCGTCGTGGTTGACACGGACGAGCCATAACACGGGTTCGCAGCCATGGAAGTCGTCCCCATCAACGTTGGGGTCAACGCCAGCTTTCGGCTTAAACTAGTTGTAACTGCTTTAAACAGTGCCAGCTTTGCCTTCAAAGCCATTGTCGTCAGCATTTCGGTGAGTTTACTTTTTGCACACAGACGCCCGAATGAGCCCCTATCACTAGATTGATTCATTGACTGTAGGGTTTAACGCGCTGACGAAACGCTGGCGATGAGACGCGCCGTAGTGGAGGGCTCTGTATTATTTTGACAAACTGGGTGTATTTAACGTGCGCTGAAATCTCGTGCACACGGGCGCTTTTTTTTCTTTTCGCCACCATCAGAAAAGCGGCGGCCGTGGCTGAGAATCGCACCCGCGACCTCGTGCTCAGCAGCACAATGCCTTCGCCACTGAGCCATCGCGGCGGATAGCCCCCATCACTAGAACATTTTGGGCGAGATCAGCGCAATGCGATGGAAATTGCGGTATTTAAAGGCTTATGCACAAATGGTGATCTCTCGCACGAGTGATAATCTCGTTACCAAAACGTTGGTCGCCTTGCAATTAACAAGCGTGTTTTTGTGCGCACAAATGCACCGAAATTGCTGCGAGCTTGGGCCTGTTAGTGCATATGGTAATTCACTCTGTTTACATAATGCCGCCGTATACTTGACAAATAGCACCAGAGTGGCGCAAAAGGAGCATGCAATTTTTGCACATGCAGCCCGATCAGCATTGGTTTGAAATGGCCACTATGGACGTAACTGCTGTTTCTCAGTAGATATACTATCGCCTAAGTATCAGGAAAAACTGCATGAGTAAACGCACAGTCCAGCAGCTGTCACGCGAAATAATTTTTATGTAACTTTTTCTGTCGTTTTTTTTTTTGCATTTTCTATTTTTTTCCTATGATCTTAATTAAAAAAGAAACAAATACGCGCAAAATGAAATTGTGTTTTCAATATCTTACCCAATTTCTTCTTTTCGAAATAAAAAAGGTGCCGGTAATCGATGTGTTTACTTTATCTAATATACTGAAATATTTTAATTTTTAAGGTAGGCTTTCAAACACATCTCCCCATGCGGAGTGTGTTAAGTATTGCCATTTCTCGGCACAATTGTTGAAAAGGGCACTGCCCTAGCCTAACCATTTCTACTCTGTTTTAGTTCTAGTTTGCGAACTGCAGCAGCAAAGCAAAGAACAAGCTACAGGAGACGATGTCTTAAACGAGATGCACTTCTTGCTTTCAGGAAAACAGTGCTTAACACACTGGGAATGAATGGTACCAAACCTGAATGCAGAGCTGGTAGTTTTTCCTACGGACACAAAAAAATGCTGTAAAAATGATCGGTTTAGGCTCACCCGTTGATTGTAACAGCGGAGCTGTTGAAGACCGAGCCTTATCGTTCGTCTGATCAAGGTCGCACGTGACGTAGAGCCTTATAGTTCGTCTGATTAAGGTCCTGCGTGACGTAGGGGTAGGAGCAGTTCCCCAGACCAACCATAGAGGGCCCAGTGATCTGGTAGGTGCGGGTTCCTCTCCTTCCCGCTAGGGGGAGGGAGAGGGGAGGAAACCTCCCCCTGCTGACGTTTAGCTGCCGATTCCTTTGCGCGAACCGTAGAACTTGCGGGGCAACGGCACTCTCGTTCTCCAGCCATCGCCTGTTGACGCTCACGGCGACACAAGAGACCAACAGCTCCGCTTCTACAGAATATGGGTTGGAATGAGTTTAATTATATTCCTATTGTGCTTCGCTTACCTGCATCGTCTTTTTTTCACGCAGGTTGTTAATTTTACCACGGCTTTCGTGCTCACATTTGGGCTAGACATAAACCTGGGCACGAACGAGTACGCAGGCCCCCAGGCTGAGCGCTTCCCTCTGCGCAACTCAACAGCATGGGCCACCCGCCTGAGTACCAGTCATGCTCCGAACCCCACAGAGCACGGCGGAGCCGAGGCTGCCTTTGGATCAGCACCCACCTGGCCAACTGCGGTATCGTCTCAGCAGAATATAACCGCTGTAGTGTCGTAATTCGAACGCTTTTCGTTGGCCTCTGCAGCATACGGACGATAAGACTCCGGTCATCATCATCATAAACGACATCATCTCCATTATCATCAGCCTGCGGTTGTGTCCACTGCAGGACAAAGGCCTCTCCTGAAGATTTCCAGCACCGTGTTTCGATTGCAGGCAGAATCCACCCTTTCCTCCCAAACTTTCATAGCTCATTTCTTCATCCAGCCCTTGGCCTACCCTTATTGCGTTTACGGTCTTTTGGTAGCCAATCAGTCAAATGAATAGCCCACCTGCTGTCCCTCATGCCCATGACCTGACCCGCCCATGCCCATTTCCTTCGCTTAATTTGAGCTAGAATATTTTCCACCTGATTCTGCTCCTAATCCAGGCAGCTGTTTTTTATCCCTGAGTGTGACTGTGACCTGTAGTATTCTTTCCATAGCCGGTTGGGTCGATCGAAGTTTCCTTTCAAGTAGTTTAGTGAGACCCCAAGTTTCTGCCCCGTACGTAATTACTGGAAGAACGTATTGGTTGAACACAAGCTTTTTGAGTGACAGCTAGAGGAAGCGGACTAGTCAGGATATCAGAGCTTCTAGCGAAAGCAGCCCACCCCACGCTTATTCAGCGGGTAATCTTTTTTTTTTTTTTTCATGGTTGGGATCAGCACCTATCAGTTGCCCAAGATAGACATAATTGGTTACTGTTTCTAGACTCCGCTATTTACCCTAAACCCACGTTCCCTGGCATGCTCGTTGAACGTTACCTTTGATATTTTCGTGTTTGTTTTTATTTCTGCATCCACACTTTTCGGGCACAATCGGCAAAGCGCGTGCGACAATGTCCGGCTGATTTGATTGGACAAGAGAATGTCGTCTGCAAACTGTAGATGGCTCAGAAATTCCCAGTTTATTCTTACTCGGAATTTTCTCCACTGAAGCTTTCTGAACACGCTCCAGACAGACTGTAAATAATTGCGGAGATATTGTGTCCCCTTGCCGGAAACCATTTTGTACAGGAAACTTACAAATTCGTTGATGGAACCGTATAGTTTTCATGTATTCGTCGTATACATCGTTGAAGAGCGCAATGCACAGCTTGTTGACTCCATTATCATGTAAGGCCTTTAATTACTGCTGATGAGAGCACTCAGTCCAATGCTTTTTCACAATCTATAAATGTCATGTACAAGAGTGTATTATATTTGAAATATTTTCGATTACGTGGTTTATAGCGTGAATATTACCTAAAGTTGAAAAACCCATCCTAAAGCCGGCCTGTTCTCGTGGCTGTTGATGCCCTGAAATCGCACTTATGCAACTGAGAATTACGTTTGTAGGCAAGTTCTAGGTAACTAAAATCAACTTGATGGGTTTGGAATTTTTAAGCTTTTTGACATGACCTCTTGTATGTAGAACTAAATTAGCATTTTCCACGCCTTTGACACCATTTAAGCCTTTAACTACTCCGAAATTAAAGCTGCAAGTTTTTCTATCCCAATGTTCTTTTCGAGGCGGCCGTTATGCCATCACCTCCAGAAGCGTTTCTACCTCGTCTCGCGTTAGCGGCGGAACCTGCCCGACACTGATGCGAGGACGCTCTTACCTGCTGTGTATTTTTGTCTCGCATGTAGTTAACTTGCCTCTGTGCCCACGCCACTTGCATGCATTTCATTCATTCTGGTAGCCACGGCCACGTTTATGCTGTTGAGTAGCCCATTATTATTCCCATATCTCAATAATAGTAGGCGACACAGGCAAGATTTTTCTCATAATGGTAGTTCATTAACATAAAAATTATGCAATAACGTATCGGCCCACAATGGTGAGACTACCAAAATCGCCGTTCCTATTTGAAATTGACCCTAATTTTTTTGAAAGTTATAAAGCTTAATATTTGAAACTGGATTACCGTAATCAAATTGCTCTGCCTATTCCTGGCTAAGTGGAAAGCTCGAGAGGAAGCGTTCATACAATCACTAACCAAAACTAAAACGACACCACTTACTTAACGCCTAGAATGTCTTCATGACCAAATATTTCGTCTTATAGTCCTAATGTAAGCAATCACAAACTGCGATTCAAGCAGAAACGTTAGTGACTTTCATTTGTGATACACCATTTGTGATGCCATAGTCATTCAGCCATTACCCATACATAAATTTCTATTAACAGCCTCTACGCTTCCCTGCTAGAAGTAGGGTTCTACGCTCATTTTAGGGTGGACGTCTCCTGTCATCGTCGTTGTAATCGTAATTTCATGTAGTCCCGTAACTAAAACACCTGGAAACTCGTTTACGCCTCGCGCTAGAACTTAACGACTACAAAAATAAAAACGGGAACACTCGTTCACGCCTCCCGCTAGAGAGCTTCGTGCTTCAAAGACAAGATACTTTTACAGCAACGCTTTATACTTCTACCCCTCACAGGTTCACCTCCGTTGCTAAAAATGCCAAGACGCCAAGAATAAACTTATACACTGCATGCTACTCCCTCACCAGGTTTTACATTATTTGAGATGGCCCGGGATTTCTTCAATACGCGATAACTAGAGCCGGTCGGGAACGAGGTCCGAATTGAGGTTTCTCTGGTATGCGCCGGCACTCTGCCACCTCCAAGGCAACGAACATGATTTAGGGTCGTTGTGCACTTCAAGCCTTAACATTGTCATTTCTCCTTAGGCTCATTTTCATGGTTTTGAATAAGGCGCCAGTACACCATGCATTAATTACTTTTGTTCATCTCATTGTATTATGCTAGCCTCAATTCCTACTTTTTCCATTTTTAATCCATCTAATGTTACTCCATACTAATTCTTCTGTCTCAGCTATTCCATCACTATCCACCTCAGTCAACCTTAATCCACCTTATTAATCATTTAAAACAATACCTAATGAGTTGTTACTCACTTTGGCAACTATAAGTCATCTTTTATACACTGCTAGCGCGGTTTGGTCCGCTTCTGGATTCCTTGGGTCACGTTATCTTCTTGTGCCAGATTTGCTGGAGTTCTTGTGAACGCCGCTGTCGTTCGAGGTGACGTTCCCATGAGACATAACAGGTTTTCGCCGTGAATACATTTTATTCTGCTATGAAACAAATTGACGCTCAACGATAAAAAAATTGTTTTTAGAGACATATCGCTTCAGCAAGTACGTCCACCTAATATGCCAAGTTACTTGTCCGAGGGAGCAACCGTACGAATGTTTTCTTTCTAGCTACGATGCCGATAGTCTTTGAGTTCTTTCAATAGGCTTTATGAGAGAGCTAGGCAATAGACACCACAGAAATTGAAACTACTAAATCAAACTTTCGACCAGTGTTTCCTCGGTATACTTATTCTTTGTGGTATTTTTAGGGTGCCGAGCATGGTTTTTTTTTTAAACGCGGTAAAATTGTTTAATGTTGGTTTTAACATCTCTAAGTGACTTCTGGAGGTCATTTCAACACTATTCTAAAGTTCTCACCGGTGCCTAACGTTGTTTGCATGGGCTGTCCGCAGGCTTTCGTGCTGTACGGTGGCCTCGAAGAGCGGATGGTGGAGGCGGTGCTTGCCGCAGGATTTCCGACAGTGCTTTTTCAGGTGCTTGGGCTGTGCTGTAACTTCACCATGGGAGTATGCAGTGCGTGGCAAATGTTGAAGCTACTCCGCATCGTCAAGCGAACGATGGGTGCTCTGCAGGTGATGGCCTTTGTGGGCGCCATCTGCTTCTGCGAATTCATGGGAATGGGCTCCATATCAATGGTGAGTACTCCTCAAGGCATGGAGAACCTCAGACATGCATTTGGGTAAAATTGCGGCTTAACTCGTCTGTACATCTTTTTGTGGCAATCGTAGGAGTTGAGTTGCGGATAAATGGTGCCCGGGTAGTGCCCGAAAGAAGAATAAGTGATCCATGATGCCATGCTGATTGCCTTGTATGATATGTACTTTTGCCTTGTATGATATGTACTGTCGGGAGCAAATGTCTGGATTTCACGACAGCCAGCATTCGAGTTTTCTGCTGACCAAGCGGAAATCGGCTTGGGCAAGAAAACAAACAGGTGTATAGTTAAATTGAGCCCTTAAATAGAGTGAAGGGCTGCGATAAATTCACCAATGTAACGGCGATTCATTGCCTTTCTAAACTCCGTAAATGGAATGTATACTTATAACGTTTCCCCATAACGTGTCAGATGCACGATACTTTGGCTACTGCATACAGATTTTCGCTTACGCTCCGTGACGTCATCAAAGTCGGGCGTATTGCGTGGCTGCCCGAATAAAAGTAGTTGTGCCCCCCAGAAGTCCGAACTGCTACTGGTCTCCCGCCAAAAAAACCAACCACCTGGATCTCCGACGATCAAAATCCGCATGGACGGCCATACCATCAGCCCCTCTCAACACATCAAGATCCTTGGCATGACATTTCAAGCAGACCGCACATCCTCCATTCTAATCAACAAGTTAAAACACACCACAGAACAAGTAACCCACATGATCAGACGCATTGCCTCCAAAACGCGAGGTATGGGGGAGGCAGACACGCTTCGACTAGTCCAAGCGTTCATAATATCCCGGATCACCTACGCTATACCGTATGCTCTTCTGTCCGCGGGAGAACTCAAGAAAGTAGATACGATAATCCGGAAAGCCTACAAGCAAGCCATCGGACTCCCAGCAAGCACCTCCACAGACCGACTTCTCCAGCTTGGAATTCATAACACCGCAGAAGAATTAATCGAGGCCCACCTCTCAAGCCAAAGAGTGCGACTGGGAGCCACAGAAGCGGGCAGAGCCATTCTCTCCCGCCTGGGACTTTCAGTCCCACTTCAACACTCACCTCCTGACCTAAGAAACATACCACACACAATCCGTCAATGCCTCATTGTTCCCCCTCTACCGCGCAACATGAACCCTGTGCACCACGCGGCGAGACGAGAGGCCAGAGCGAGGGCCATTTCGAGGCGATACGGAAACGAATCCGACACTGCCTACACGGATGCTGCCACATACCCCGGGATTCAGGCCACGACCGCTGTTGTAGTCATGAAGAAACACCACCACACCAGTCTCACTATACCACACCACAACCCATTGCAAGCGGAGGAAGCGGCAGTCGCCCTCGCCGTGAGTCAAACCACAGCTACTGTCATCATCACGGACTCGCAGCAGGCGTGCCGAAATTTCGCTAACGGAAGAATCCACCGCACAACCCTCAAGATTCTTGCACAACGCCCCCCAAACCGTTCCATCAAGATCATCTGGGCCCCCGCTCATCTCGACGTTCCTGGCAACGAGACCGCCCATCTCCTGGCTCGAGAGCTATCCCGCCGAGCCGCTGTTGCCGGAAGTGAGCCTGAGCGCATGCACCCGATGGTCACGTACCGGGAAATCACGCTACACTACCGACTAGAGCGACAGCATTACCCCCCAGCGCACAAACAACTCCCCAGAGATCTGGAGCGACTCCTACGTGCCCTTCAAACGAATACTTTCCCCCACCCCACCAGAAGTCACATTTTGGCCCCTACCTGTTTCCCCCCGCAGTGCCGCTTCTGCGAGGCCCCCGGGACACTCTATCATATTGTAGGAGGCTGCGACCAAGCTCCGCTTCCCCGCCCCAATCCCTATCCCACCCATGAGCTTTGGGAGAGAGCCTTGGCCAGCTCCACCCTCGAGGATCAGCGTCAGCTGGTCGAGAGGGCTGTGGACGCTGCCCGAGCTCAAGGCGTCCTGGACTAGGGAAGCCACCCCGAAGACTCCATTTTAATTTTTTTTCTCAATAAAGTTTATTCTCTCTCTCTCTAGACATGACTGCCCACATTGCACGTGGAAGATAGTTTTCTCAACAGCACAATTTACCCTGTTACGAAGACGCACACCAAGGGGCTCAATGTATTGCAGGTCACCCGACCTGCAGTCTCTCGGTCTGAGTATGGAATGCTCTTCCACGTTGCTTTTTTTCTGTATTGAAGCCTACTCAGCAATAAAAGGATGCTGTCTCGGTTACACGAGGCTTTGAAAAGAGGATTGAAGAGGGCATAAGCCTATGAGGGCACATAAACACTTCATAAGGACTGTGAAGGCAATAGATGTTGCCAGTCGCCCCTGTGAGGCCAAACATCACGCCACCGCATACCTGCGATCACCCTACCGCGAAGGCGCCAGCAGCTCAGGTGACTACGCCATGACGCAGTCCAAACGACGTCAAACTAACACCAAGCTGCCCGCGCTGGTAGGCGAAGTAGACCTTAAAGCGTAACGTTATTAGTATGGTTAAGCAGGCGCATACCCGCGGAACCAACCAACGTGGAGAGTGCCACGGGGGCAGCTGACAAAGAAGGGGAGGACACCAAGGCGAGGGCGTGCTACAACAGGATTTTCCCTACAAGGAGGTGCTATCGGAAGACGACGACGAAAGGGGAGACGACTATTTCTGCTGAACGAAACACTGCGCACACTTAATGGTCCATGCTTTACAGTGCCGTCCAAGACGGCTCTGAACTGCTGACGTCCGGCTGGAGCCCTGTCTCCTGGGATCCGCTGTCAGTGCGAGGAGAAGCTTGGTTCAGCTCCAGCTCTGGTTTTTCTCCAGCCCACCAACACTAGTGAAAGCCGCGCCTGTTTTTTTTTTTTTTTCTTTTTTTCTCGCTCCTCAAGCTCCACATCCCAACATTTACATACCCCTTCGTACTCTTTAAAGCCCTCCTTTTGCCCTTCCCATGTGTAGGTTAGCCAAACGTACGCCTTTCATGTGGGTGGTATTCGCTGAAAAGTTTAGTGGGTGATTTATTCGCATGGCAAGGCAGAAAACTCTACAACCATGACCACTGTGCCTGCGCATGCGCTTTGCGCCTGCATCTCGCAGAAAAATACTCCGGCGTGCATCGTCTGCCACGCTTCAACCCGATTCTCGGCGGTGGCGCTCTACTCTCCCTCGAGCACTTCGCATCCGTCGTCTCGGCCGTGGTGTCAACAGCCATGAATGATGTCGGCGACATTTTGAAGTAATGCTGTCATATAATAGAGAAAAGTAAAGAATATAAAGGCGAGGAAAGAGCAGGCAAGAGCAGTTCCACTGTGGTTGATCCCGCCACATACAACACGCCTCGAACACTGCTCGCTGGCGTCATGCTGCCTCCGGGAGACGAAAAGCTTCGAAGGGAACGGTGGAGCGTAGAGGCATGAGAGCTTGCTGTGACGAGGAGCGAAGTCTTCAGGGGTTTCAACCCCTTCGAATTTCCCTGGAATGGAGTGTGGCCGACAGACGGGTACTGTTACGCGGGAGCTGGCCTTCGACGGCCCACACCAGCAGGACAAACGCTGGGCGACATCCAAAGCCAGGGCGGCGGCCCGCGCAGGCAACGTCCCGCATAAACGTAGACCCTCCGAGAGCGCCCGATGGCGAAAACAACGCTACGCGATACCCGCTGGCTCCGTAATCGAATACGCGTGCTGAGAGCTGAGAGAGCTGAGGGCGCATTCCGCCGCGGAGAGGAACAGTTGTGGTACGTCGCTTAGAGTGAAAGGACTAAACCCATATTTTTCCCTTTCTCCGCGGTTTCTCCACAAGGTAATACTTTTGATCGCGGTTGGACGGCCTGATGCGTGTGCCGCCATGATGGCGGCCGCACGTCCCTGTTTCAAAGGCGACACACATGGTTGCCGGCATGCGCGCCACACCAGTGACTACAGCCTATACTGTCTTATCTTTCATTCTTTCTGGATAAAAGACCATTTATCTTGCTAGACATTGTTACAATTGAGGCGTTTAAGGTGTGAGGCGTTTCGGGTAGACAGAAAACGGGAATATTTCCTATGGATGCTTAGGCACTAAACAAAAAAAAAAACGTTCTTACGGGTTCCGTGCATTTCAGTTCCAGTATCCACCCCATAAACACGCAGTGTGACGACCGGTGTTCACGTTTTCTCCCACTGTTATTATTTCAGATCTACGGCAGCCTACCCGGAATCTGGCCGTGCCAACCGGCTAATGAAATGGCGGTTCGTGTTTCCGTCTCCACGGCTGCTGTGTTCATGTTGAACGTTGTGTTCGACGTGTTGCTATATTGTGCTGTATACAGTCTTGCTCCGCTTGTAGTGATGCCGTGGCCACTAGACGAAGAAGTGAGGCTTCACTGGCGACGTCGAGAACGTGCCAGGGGGTGAAGAGCACCTCGGTCACCTGCGACTTTGTCAGGCGGAGCAGCGCTCGCCCCAGAAAATTTACGTGTCGAAAATAAATTTACGCCTGCTGGACATCATCCAAATACAGGTGGTAATCAATCAAACAAGCACCCCATTCTATACCACAGTGGTGCATCAACTCAACCAACACGGGTTTTAAGCCACGCAAGTTTCAAGCTGCGCGCGTATTTGATGGCATCTGGCGCTCCAAAAAGTTCTCTCCAATTTACGTCATTTCTACAAGACTCTGTGTTTCACCCTCCACTTGGTCACATAATACCAGATAACAGTGAAATCGCTCTTCTTGATCTTTAATAAGAGGTATAAGGGTGCCGCGGGAGGTACTTTCGTCAAATCATGTTATGTGTCGTTTGCATGTTTTCCGTCTTCATAGCGTACCGCGCTTTCATTGCGACTGGGTTGGAAAGATTAGCCATTCTTAATATTGCTTGCTTCCTTAATAAACGACTCTCGTTAGTCTGCGCCGTGTCCCGTACTTGAGACAGATGTTTACGGGTTTCGCCTTAAACAATACCGAAAATAAAACGAAAGTGCCATAAGATATAGTGAAAATAAAAGTGGAATATAAAAATAGAAAAATTACGCCATTCCACCCTGTGAAGACGGCAGTCCAGCGTAGGTAGTGCTATGGTGGGACCTGCTATTTTGCGGTTAAGCTATCCTGGGGATTGCCTATCCCTCATAAAAATTTTTACCAACATTGAATTCAATGTTTGTTGACAAAAGTCGGCAAAAGCTACCAACATTGAGTAGACTGTCTACTTACTGTCTATAGACATCCTAGCAACAGCCTACCAACTTTTTGTCAACCATTGGCCACCGTGTTTGAACTGAAACGTTTCTGTAGACTTTCTACAGAAAGTTTTGTGTAGACTTTATACGCAATCGCTGTTGCTAACCTAAGCCTTTTTGACAGAATATTCAAAATGTGATGCAGTAGGAAATTCCGACCATTCGTAGACCCTGCTGTCAATACCGCTTAATTGAAGGTCGTCATCATTTCTCTCTAAAAGATCCCGTAGTGGCAGCAAAAACAAAAGAAAAAAAACCAGCAACAGGTTAGGATCATCGGGTTCTTCAAAAGATATCAACCGTTCACATTTTTCGGAGGAATACATTCACACGCTCACTTTCTGAAATGTCATATAACAACACAACCCTAACTCAGAAACGTACTATAGCCGAAAAAGCACAAACGCAAAGAAGCACGACACTGCCACCGCACACTTTCTAGCAGTGCGCTTCATGTATATATAGCCACCATCCGCAGGATGCCGATGCCGCAGTGAGGCGTGCCTCTCATTGCATGTTTACAAAACTGCGCGTTATTATTTCCAAAATACAATACCGGGAAACACTGGGACGTAAACGATTGCCCATATCTTCTTGTTTACTTTATAGTTGCAAGCTGTAACCAAACAAAACGGAAAGCTGGAATGGGTTGCAAGAAAGCGCGCCGCGTGTTGGCTGCCTCCGGTGATTGACGCGTTTCTCCCGGAGGTACGCAAAGAGGGACGGGCGCCGGTGGCGGTTGGTCGAGAGCGGCCAAAGCACCTGCGCCAGCCGGATTAGGTTAGCATAGCGGGCGATTTTCGATTATCGCCGTTGTTAGAGACGCGTCCAGCAGTCTGTCGCGAAATATTTACGCAAATAATTCGTTCATTTCAACCATGTAGCACTTAGCTTGCGTAAATCAAAACACAGTGACGAGTGGTTGCGAGTGGTTGATGCCGCTAGCTGGCGCTTGTTCGGAACCGCTGATTAGCCCTGTTTATCACTGTGAAGAGTGAAAGCGAGCAAGTCGTGAAGGACCAACCCGTACGAACAGTGAAAGTTGCTCCCTTTTGCCACTTGTTTTTCTTGGAGTGCACAAGTGTGAAGATATATGCAGAGAGAGAGGGAGGAAGATACGTGCGTGTGCGTGCGTGTGCGTGCGTGCGTGCGTGCGTGCGTGCGTGCGTGCGTGTGTGTGTGTGTGTGTGTGTGTGTGTGTGTGTGTGTGTGTTTAAAACCTGATTCAAACAAAGCAACGTAATTTGGTTAAAGTCAAGTAAATAGTTTGTTCCCAAATATTGTAAACCTTTCCAGCTATTTAGAAAAAAACAATATGAATTAATTGAAATCGGACTCCAGGACGAAGGAATCAGGTGTTTGCGTTCAATTCAACTTTCGACAAAGGGTCTCAAAAAACTATCAGTGGTCTTCCTACAGAAGCCCGTCAACATAAATTTGACAGAGTTTCTATATACCACCGTCAACAGACAAATGTCAACATAAATTTGACAGACTTTCTATATACCACCGTCAACAGACAAATGTCAACGTAAATTAAGTAGACTTTCTATATACAACAGTCAATAGACAATTGTCAACATATATTCAATAGACTTTTTACAGACAACTGTCAATAGAATGTAAGAGTATGTAGGATAGCAATAAAGTTGGTAGGATGTCAACAGAACGTCTACAGAATGTAAAGAAGCATTTTTGTAGGGTTATCTTGAATAATAAGAAATCGGCCCAATCGGCACATTTTAGACTAAGCACGCACGGTTGGTGGGTCGAGACAATTACGTTTTCTTATCATGCGGCTACGCCACTCATGGCGCAGGCTCGAGTGCGACGCACAGGTAGCCGCACAAGAGCGCGCCATCGCGCAATGTCAAGAGACAGGGCGCGGGGCGAGGAGTATACACGACTCGGGATAGAAGCAGGGCCAATGAAGATACGTGTAAAGAGGGGCCGTAGCCACCACGGAAGAATATAAATTTAGGATGCATTGGCCACCCCGCGCTATTCACACACCGCTAACAGCTGAACGGGGTTGCTGGTTTCTGGGACACCATACCTGATCCTGAACCACTTTCGCCACTAACCATTTGTCTTCTTTCGTGAGCCAGGTAAAATATGTTGCGACTCACGCGTACGCACGCATGCCCGCACGCGCACGCAAGAAATCTCTGGGCAGAACAATACAGAGGGGTCTACTAAAAGCTACCCCCAACCAAACAGCCGTAGGCTTGAAGCTACAAGAAAAAAATGTGGGCCACCCCCAGTAGTTGTACCCTGCCCGCACCCTCGGGCCCTAAAACGTACATCGATGAGGACGTGCTCGACCAATTTGGTTAAGACCTCAGTAAAGTCATAACCGAGACGCTCGGCGCGAAATTCAATGCCATGCTGGCGGAACTGGCTGAAAATAACAGTTCCCAAATTTTCCCCCTTGAAGCCTTAGAAAGCGCCACCCCGTGGATTGGTAGGGATGGGGGAACGGGCACCATAAAATTTACTAAACCCTACTTCCGCTTACTCTCAGCGGAAAGCTCCAAAAATCTTCACGACCACGTTTAATTGCTTGCAAAAGAAGTCGCGAAAGTCCAGTACGCTTGTCGTCTGGCAATAGAACTGTCGAGGATTTCGAAGGAAGCGCGCTCAACTTGAACAATTTATTAGGACCAAGGATTCGAACAAATGCCTGACGTCAGTTGTCTCTGAGAGACCGGCGCTTTTGCAAAGCTCCACCATAACAAATCTTTTGCAGACTTAGAAGAAGACGCCGCTGCTGTTAACTCAAAACAAAACCCCACGGTATCCACTCTCGGGAGGCAAAATATTCGGGCTATTCGTCGCGATTCCGGCGTGGAAGCATCGTCTGCCGCTCACGTTCTGTTTGAATTAATTCCAGACAGCAAACACAGAACACAGAGCACATTTATACGGGTATTGGGTGGGGTGAATCGCATGGAGTAGCGTTCTGTGGGGGTACGTATTTGTCTGTAGTCTTCGAGAATGACAGTTAGGCGGCCGAGGCGGCCACGCAAACAAGAATTCACGCAGCTATAGGTACACAGTACAGTGGTATGAACACAAAAACTACAAAAACATAAAATAAAGACGTTATTGACCTTGCTGGGAAAATGATTGAGCGCATAGATGCCCTCTTTTCCGCTCTTCCGTGTCTGTGCATCGCCTCCTGTCTGTGACACCAAACGCCGGAGACCGGCATGGCTGATTTACGCTGAGCTCAGGCTGCAAATCTCTCTTGAAATGTCGCAGTAGGTATGTAAGACACCTAATCGGATAGGGCGATCGCACCAATACTACCATTCACGGTATATTCCCGCATTTGCAGCTTCATTTGGTAGCAATCAACACAAACTGACATGCTAGGAGAGCGCAAATCGTTCACTCGGGGGGAGGGGGGGACCCAGGAAAATGCTGCGCCTACTACGGCGTTGTAACTAGGCGCTCAAAAAAAAGTCCAGTGACGTCACGTTTTGATCACGTGAACCAAGAATTTCTTTTCTCCTTCTAGCCGCTCCGAGTAATTTAGGGGCATTAGCGGAGGGTAAGGTCCCTAAAATTACTAAGGTAGCGCCAACTGTTCCCTCCTTCTCCGCTGCCCTCCCTTTTTTATTTCCCCTTACCCGTGGCGCCGCGGTCCCTTTAACTATGGTCCCTAGAAAGGTTTCTAGGGACCATACTTTAACTCCGCGGCGGTGCCGCCATTTTTGTTGGCTGCTTCAGAGCAGACGCCCTCGCAACGCTTCCGGCCGCTCGCTGCAGTTTGTTCTTGTTTTCGCGCCGCAATCCCTCTTTGGTAGCATTTATAGGATTTCTAGAGCCCCGCTTTATCAACACGCACTGAGTGAGGGTGTTTTGTTTTATATTTTTGTCTACAAGGGGATATTTGCGGGGTGGATGCCGCTGGCATATACGCACAGTGCGGTTTTTGTTTACGTGTGCGGCATGCTGTAACATCTCAGGATAGATCGTGAATGCGAAAGGATCGAGCGTGGACATTTCAAACATTTCAAAAATTCAACATTTCAAATTTACCGCGTTCCGATTAATTGTGGGGTTTAACGCGCCGACGCAACGCAGGCGATGAGGCGCGCCGTAGTGGAGGGCTCCGGATTAATTTTGACCACCTGGAGATCTTTAACGTGCGCCGAAATTTTGTACACACGGGCGTTTTTGCTTTTCGCCTCCATCAGAAAAGCGGCCGCCGCGGCCGGGAATCGAACCCGCGACCTCGTGCGCAGCAGCGCAACGCCTTAGCCACTGAGCCACCGCGGCGGTAATTTACCGCGTTCCACTGTTCCAGGCCGGGTGCCTCGATGCCAGCGCTGCCGTACGGCGGAGACGCGCGTGAATTGAGGCGACCTACTTCAACGTTTTTAGAACCGTGTTGTCCTAGTCAACGTGAGCTCCAAGCAGAACGTGGAACCTATATAGTGGAACCTTTCGCAACTGTTGCCGCTTGATTTCTGAAAACGCCGCTAGAAGCTTTAGTGGCGCGGGCGACAGAGTGATTTTTTTTTTGTTGCAGTGAATGTAGTATTTCATTTTGCGAAAAATCAAGCATCTATAAATTTTTTTATAAAGGAACACTGTAAATATCCCTTGTGCATTAATTTTCTATCTTATATTTGCATAATGAGTTGTTCTTGTTCAACAATGTTGGCAAGTATGAACATATAAACCGGACTTGGACATTCAGATTTGGCTGCGAGTATATAAAACTATTGCTCAGACTCTGTTTCCCTTTGGCCGGGTGGCTGAATCGAGTCACAGACCGACATGCAGTCGGACAGACCGCAATTTCTGGGTTTAAGTAGCCCAAGAAAGGCTATCGTCTTCAAAAACAGCCTCTGGTGGCTGGAATCGAACCTGGGTCTCTCGCGTTACTAAGCAGACGTATATCCAACTGCTTCATTTCGGCTTGGTCGAAGAGGTTTTGAAAACTTTGACGACAACCAAAGAGTCCATCGCGAGAAAGCTTCGTGTTCAACCATTGTAGTCGTCGGACAGAGGGGTGCATAATTTTTGTAAAAGTGCAAAGTAACGACACTGAAAGCAGAATTCATGCTGGTTTATACGAGAAAAAGTTGAGGGTTTCAAGGACTTTCAAGCTCTGGATTTTTAAACACCACATTGTTAGAAATCTATGACCGAGATATTTATGGGAGAATGGCGGCTTGAAATTATGAGAAATCCTCCTAAATGAAGACACTGCTGTAGCGAACATTTCAACAGGGGCACTCGTCTTCAGACAAGTTCTTTCGTCGAAACAATGGCTTCAGAGACTTTTCTTCCAACGATTTCTCATACTTGAGTAACACAGATAAGCAGTTTTAAGGTGTTACTAAAAATATTTTATTCACTGAAAAATACCAAGCATATAACAGTCACTCGGTTATTTTGCAGCCACATGTTGACTGTAAAAAACGAACTTCGAGAACTTTCAAGGGCGCTTAAAAGTTGCAAGACTTTCAAGATTGATACCGAAGCTTTTTAAATCGAAGGGTATATTTACAAGCAACCCCATCACCCTTGCAAAGAAGTTTGCTGGCCCAATTTTTTTATTACCAAAAAGGCCGGTGTGTACGAGATTTCGGCGCACGTAAAGATTCCCAAGTGGTCAAAAGTAATCTGGAGGCCTCCACTATATAGTGCCTAGAATAGGCCCTATACCTCCACTACGGCACACCTCATCACCTGCGTTGCGTCGGCGCGTTAAACCCTACAATCAATCAATCAACAATTTATTTATTACGCTGGCAATGTGACATTTCAGAGTTGCTGAATGACCCCGTAGTATCGCAAATACATTTTTCTTGCTAAATGGGGCTGAAATAGAAGCAGCTAGGCAGCTAAAGTAAAATTCACTGCCTTGACATCACAAAAGTTAGCGCGCGCGCTACCGCACAGCTGGTAAGGCGAGGGGGAGAGGAGGACCAGCGTGCGCGCTATCGCACAGCTGGCGTGGAGAGAGGGAGAGGAGGAGAGCGGTGTTATCGCACAGCTGGAGGGGAGAGAGGGAGAGGTTCGGACGGACGCCGACGAACGGACATAGCCACGAGCAAGAGATGCTTTGCATCTAAAAAATAAAAGTACACTTAGGAGCAGTATAAAAATGAGCGAGCCTTGACGAATGGTGTTTTTTTTTGTCCAGGGTCATTAAAAATATCAGCTCACACAATGAATTATATTCATCATCATCATCACCACCACCACCAGCCTATCTACGCCCACTGCAGGGCTAAGGCCTCTCCCATTATTCTCCGATTACCCCGGTCCTGAGCTAACTGCGACCAATTTAACCTCTTGATCTCATCTGCCTATCTAACGTTCTGCCGTCCCCTGCAACGCTTGCCTTCTCTAGGGATCCACTCTGTTACCCTTAATGACCAACGGTTATCTTGCCTTCGCATTACATGCCCTGCCCACGTCCATTTCTTCTTCTTAATTTCTACTAAGATGTCCTTAACACGTGTTTGTTCTCTGACCCACTCCACTCTCTTCTTGTCCCTTAATGTTACACCTATCATCTTCCGCTCCAATGCCCGCTGAGTCGTTCTCAATTTAAGTTGAACCCTCTTAGTCAGCCTCCAAGTTTCTGCCCCGTAGGTGAGTACCGGTAAGCTGCAGCTGTCATACACTTTCGTCAAGGACAATGGTAGGCTGCCATTCATTATCTGAGAAGGTTTGCCGCATGCACTCCACCCCATTCTTATCCTTCTAATTATCTCTGCCTCATGGTTGGGATCCGGGGTCACAACTTGGCCTAAGTAGATATATTCGCTTACCACTTCCACTGCCTCACCACCTATCTCAAACCGCTGTGCTGTCCCGAGGTTATTGGTCATTACTTTGGTTTTCTGCATATTAATTTTCAGGCCAACGGTTCTACTCTGTTCGCCCAGTGCGGAAAGCATGCTTTGCAATTCGTCCACCCGAGTTACTTAGCAAGGCAACGTCATCAGCACATCTGAGGTTACTCAGGTATTCTCCATTAACCCTTACTCCCACCTGTTCCCAATCCAATGTTATGAATACTTCTTGTAAACATGCTGTAAATAACATTGGAGAGATTGTGTCTCCTTGTCTGACGTCCTTCCTTATAGGCATTTTACTGCTCTCCTTACGGAGAATGATGGTAATTGTGGACCCATTGTAGATATCCTCTAGTATTCTTACATAATGCTCATCTACACCGTGGTTCCGTAATGCCTGAATGACTGCTGAGGTTTCGACCGAGTCAAATGCTTTCTCATAATCTATGAAGGCTATATATAGGGGTTCAGTATATTCAGCGCACTTCTCTATCACCTGATTGATCGTGTGAATATGATCCATTGTTGAATAGCCTTTACGGAACCCTGCTTGTTCTTTAGGTTGACTGAAATCTAAGGTTGCAGAAATTCTGTTAGCGATTACCTTGGTAAGTACTTTGTAGACGACTGACAGTAAGCTGGTTGGCCTGTAATTTTTCAAGTCCTTTATGTTACCTTTCTCATAGATTAGGATGATGTTCGCGTTCATCCAAGATTCCGGTACCCTTGCGGTCATTAGGCATTGCGTATACAGGTTTGCCAGTTTTTCAAGTACAATTTCTCCGCCATCCTTCAAGAGGTCTGCTGTTATCTGATCCTCACCAGGTGCTTTGCCCCCTTTCATTTCTTTCAAAGCCTTCCTTACTTCTTCGGTCGTTACTGGTGGGATGGCTATAGCCTTCCTTACTTCTTCGGTCGTTACTGGAGGGATGTCTATCTCCTCTGAACTACTTTCTCGTTCGGCATTATCCTGGATATCCCGGCTACTGTACAGATCCATATAGAACTCCTCGGCTGCTGTGACTATTTTATCCCTATTTGTGATGACATTGCTTCGCTTGTCTTTAAGTGCATACATCTGATTTTTCCCCACGCCAAGACGCCTCTTCACTGATTTCGGGCTACCTCCGTTTTTTACAGCGCATTCGATCCTCCCCATATTATACTTCCGTATGTCAGCTGTCTTACGCTTATTAACTTCGAAAGCTTTGCTAGTTCTATTCTATCAGCTGGGTTGGAGATTGTCATGGTTTGCCGTTTCCTAATTAGATCTTTCGTCTCTTGGGAAAGTTTAGCAGTATCCAGTCTGGCCATCGTGCCCCCGACTTCTACTGCACACTCCGTGATAATGCGTGTAAGGTTATCGCTGGTTTCCTGTGTCGTAAACTCTGCTTCCTCGGTAAGAGCTGAATATCGGTTCTGCAGCGCGATCCTGAATTATTCTATTTTACGCCTTACTGTTAGCTCATTAATCGGCTTCTTTCGTACTAGCTTGTTACGATCCCTCCTCAAATCTAGCTTAATTCTAGATCTTACCATATGGTGGTCACTACGCCTTACCCTTCCAAGCACTTCCACATCCTTCACGACGCCAGGTTTATCGCATAATATGAAGTCTATTTCATCTTTATGCTCCTAATTCGGGCTTTTCCACGTCCACTTCTGGCCCTCCCGTTTGCAGAAGACGGTATTGTCACGAAGCCAAAGACGACGCAGTTGTCTTCAAAGAAAATGAGTTTATTGGAGCGAACTTGTGCTTTCCTAACAACTCAAAGAATACACAGGCGGCAAAACAGCAGTCAAGAAAGTGTCGTGCGAAGTTGAGCGTCGAGAGTCGAATGCCGCGGCATCTGCTCTGCGGGAATTTATCACTCGGCGAGGGTTTCTCAAATAGTCGAAGGGTATCCAGAACACTGTAGATCAACGAAGATTATTCTAGGCGGTTCACATTAGTTCGGAACGCTCCCCCTATCAGAAGAGATAACACATGCGGCGCAGAAAGAAAGAACGAAACACGCGCCTCCCTTGGCCGGCAGACAACACAGATAACACAGACCGGCGCAGCCGGGCGGCAAAAGCAAAACACTCATAAACAAACCCAATGCATGGTTCGCGGTATTACCCCCCCCTCCCCCCTCTAAGAGTGCCTCGACCCGATGCTAACATAAGCGAAAGTCCAAACAAATAGGAAATAAAAGTCCGTCATCGTGCGTAGAAATGTTTTAAGGAACCACGTGGACGACTTCGCGCCGCGTGTGTCGTCGTGATGATCCGGAATCACCATCGGGGATCACCTCGTAGGTAAGGTGGCCAATACGTCGTAAAATCTGGTAGGGTCCGAAATACCGTCGTAGAAGCTTCTCACTGAGTCCACGTCGTCGGATGGGAGTCCAAACCCACACACGATCCCCTGGGTGGTACTCGGCGTCTCGGCGTCGGAGGTTCTAGCGTCTCGCATCCACCAGCTGCTATTCCGTTGTGCGAACTCGAGCGAGCTGGCGGGACTCCTCTGCACCCTGAAGGTATCCTTGGACGTCGGCATTCAGGTCTTCGTCTTCCACGTGGGGAAGCATGGCGTCAAGCACCATAGTCGGCCGTCTTCCGTAGACAAGCTCGAACGGTGTCATCTGCGTAGTTTCCTGGATAGCCGCGAACCATGTATTGGGTTTGTTTATGTGTGTTTTGCTTTTGGACGAGGACGGCACCCAAGCCTATATCACTGGCATCCGTGTGAATTTCTGTTTCGACGTTTTCGTCGAAATGAGCGAGCACGGGCGGGCTTTGCAGGGGTTGTTGCAGTTCGCAGAATGCTTCCTCTTGGGCGTTTTCCCAGCTGAAAGGCGTGCTATCTTTCGTCAAGCGTGTGAGTGGCTCTGCAATGCGTGCGAAGTGTGCGACGAAGCGCCTGTAGTATGCGCACAGTCCGAGAAATGTGCGCACGCCCTTCTTATCTTTTGGTCTTGGGAAGATCGCTATGGCTGAAGTTTTCGCCGGGTCAGGTAGGACTCCCGCGGCTTTGACGACGTGGCACGAAAACTTGAGTTCCTCGTACGCAAATCGGCACTTTTCAGGCTTCAGCGTTAACTCCGACGTACGGATGGCCTTGAGTACAGATTGCAACCTTGGAAGGTGTTCGTCGAAAGTCCGGGAGAATACCACAACGTCGTTGAGGTATACGAGGCAGGTGTGCCACTTCAGGCCAGCTAGCACAGTGTGCATGACTCTCTGGAATGTTGCTGGCGCCGTGCACAGCCCAAAAGGCATCACCTTGAACTTGTATAGGCCGTCCAGGGTAATGAATGCAGTCTTCTCTCGATCTCTCTCGTCCACTTCAATTTGCCAGTAGCCTGTCTTCAGATCCATCGATGAAAAGTACTTCGCGGGGCAGAGGTGGTCAAGGGCGTCGTCGATTCGTGGCAGGGGGTAGACGTCCTTTTTGGCGATCTTGTTCAATCGCCGGTAGTCAATGCAGAACCTCGGTGTGCAGTCTTTTTTCTTCACGAGTACGACCGGCGCAGCCCACGGACTTTTCAATGACCTAGTCCCAATATGAGCTTCTTGCTAAATTTTGCCGTTACAATGAAGCGGTACAATATTTAAAATGTGTCCAATGCGCCCTAGATCTGTGCTCAGTCAAGGCTAAAATACGGAGGTTAAAAGATTAAAATACGGAGGTTCTTAAAAATATATATATAAAAAGGTCACTATTAAAAACACTGTCCATGGAGCCGTTGTGGTGGCAAGCAGCGGCATCAGATGTTCTTCTTGGCTTTCCTATTGTGGCATTGGTTGACCTGGGAGAGCGAACAGACAAGTGTCAAACTACAATTAACATTCAGGCACTTCAGTTAGGCTTCCTAGTACACAGAGCCAAATGCTATCAAAGCAAAAGGAGGCGGCCACAAAGATTTCTAAAACCTGGCAGCAAGCTTGAACCAACGAACAGGCAGTGAAAGAAGCAGCAACCACACGCACATGCATGCAGACATAACTAAATTGCAACACCATGTGAAGGGAGTGGAGTGCTGATACAAAATTTTCAAGCCAAGTGAATCATTTAGTACACTGTTTATGTGGAGATACATGGAAAGCGGTGGTTTAAGGGCAGACGCTGGTTTTAAAATGAACTTTTTATTAATTCCTTTATAATCAATATAACTGTGCATGTGTGTGTTGCTTTGTTGATTTCAAATATGTAATTAGTTTTCAATACTGAAGCCTAATCAAGTAATTTCTTACGGGCCATTGAGGGGCTTTCTAGTAACATTTTTTAAAAGTAATACCCCTGTCACATGGGCACTTTCAATCAAGATTGAAGCCAAGCGCGATTGACTTTTCAAGCGCGCTAGACGCATCGCCACTGCTACACTGCACGTTTCGATCCCGATTGAGAAGTTGCACCGCTTGCACTCGCGTACGCCAGATGACGCTAAAAATTTACTTCAAGGCCAGCGTCTGGTAACTTTGCACGGTCGTAGTTATAGGAAACTATATAAATGTTACTGCACGCTAATTTGGGACAAGTTAATGATACAATTTGTGGCATTAGTTGAAGTTGTCACCTTTGTGCCTTTACTCAGCGGGGACGATCGTATCACCACTTTTGTCTGAGCGTTTGAGAAACCAGGATTGAGTTCGAGCGGGATTGGGCTTGATCACGATTGAAACTGCCATATAGCAGCGCAAGATTCGGATTGAGCTCCATCTGGATCGAATCAATCGCGATTAAAAGTGCCCGTGTGGCAGGGGTGTAAACGGTGTGGATTTGTGGGTCAGACCTGTCATGCATGCTGATGCTATTTATATCCCTGTAATGATAGTTGATTGGATAAACTTGCCTTAATTATGCCGAGTACAATGCTAAGAAAACTTAATGAGGTGGTCCTATTACTCGCAACATTTACCTGAAGCATAACGAGCCAATAAAAATAGCATCAGCATGCAGTTCATTTCCTCCTAAATTCAATGGTTATAATGTTCATAAAAGTCCTTTGAGAAAAAAAAAACAATTTAAAACGTCAGCAAGGCTGAAGAAATCTCACTTGAAATATTACTGCAAGTGACAGTTATCCACTGAGCATGTGCAAAAAAGAAACGCTTTAGCGTGGAGCCCGCTTTTCACTAAACACGATCATACCAAGTTTGCTGAAGTTTGCAGAAAAACTCAACAAAAGCGAAGCCAGAAACAGAAAACCGCTTCAATTTTTATGCTGTTGGCAGCGCGCCATCACTCACTGACGACCAGGGCTGAGGGGCTGATCGTGTACCACAGCTGGAAATGTTTTATGTTACTCCATTTTTTGCAAGCAAATCGGCTCCAGGTCGATTCGCATCACACGCAATAAGTTGCAACGAAGGGAGTAGTAACGGAGTGCACCACACCATTCTGCAACATCCGTACGCTTCGCTAGGTGGGATACCAGTGTTTTCGATTTAATCTATTCATATATCACATCACCACTGCATATTGTGCACAATGCAAACATTTATTCTTCTCAAATCGCTCATCTATATGGCAACCTGCCGACGAGGAAGCGCGCGCTGGGATGTGGGCAGCGCGGCATTGTTGATAACAGAATGATAATGCTTCCCACGCACCGTAGGCAAGTGTCCTCCTCCAGTATTTGCTGCTGATCTAAAGACAGACGCACCCTAGTTCTGCGACAGGCGTAATTACATCGAGTCTCGGCACCTCACAGGTGCATTAAGCCTACCTTCGTCCCGGCGTGGTTCTGGCAATATGTTGCTGCCTTACATAACAATGTACTCCAGACGCTTTCCAATACTTCTTGTTCTTTCTTTTGGTTATTGATACTCATGTTTACTTTATTTTTACGCCGCGTGGGGCTTTTGCCGGTCCTCGCATGAACGACTACGTGTGGCGTTGCACTGTGATGAGAATGCTGAGCAGACGATCCACAACACCCACCCAATCAGATTTCGCCCTGCGGTCACGTGCAGTCAGTAGCTAATCCGGTGGTGCGTTTGGCCTTTCTAGTCCACCCTGGTTTTACTCGCAACTGATGAACGAAACAAAGTAGTTGTGGTGGGAAATTGAAAACGAAAAGACGCACTTTCGAATAAGACCAAGATGGATGCCATAGCTCAAGTAGAACGCGGGCAACAAGTCGTCATAAAAATGCTATTTTCGCGACAAATCTCCGTCGATTTCAGCAGATGTGGGCGATACAAATTGATATTATGGCGCAGATACGTACTCCTGGGTCTGAATATTTAGCTGGACGGAGAAAAAAATAGCTCTAGTTTCCGAAAATGGAGATTTTAAAAAAGTATTTTTGTCCAAGCTTCGCGATTCTAAGACCCGCGTTTCCCCTTAAACCACATTAGGAACCTGTCAGATGCCAAAATAGCTCTACGAATGATGAATTACAGATCACGAATGCAACGCCAGGCCACAAGTTAAGATTGCAGTTGGCCATGCACAACAGCACCCATGCCCCACCCACAGTGACCAAATCAAAACTGCCCCCTCTCAGTTACGTTACTGTGCTTCACAAACATTGTGTAGCGGTGAAAGAGCTACAGTGGGACTCGGGTCAATCAGGGCCAGAGACTGTGAACACTATTTGTGAAAGCCACGGTGTCTGCTTCAAAGGGCAGAAAGCAGCCAATGCTCCGAGGGGATTGCAGGGGGCGCTGTCGACTGTCTCTCATGGACTTTTCGCAGCTTCTGGGCGCAAGACAAAGCGTGTTCTCACCCTGGTGGCAAAGCGGAGCGAGTTGACGGTCTCTCCGATGTTCTCCTCACGGGGCGAGATGCTGAGGAGCACCGGGGTCTTGCTGTTGCCACCAAGGCCGTCCACCAGCAGGCGTGTCAGCTTGGAGTTATGGTGTGGCACGTGGTCCACCTGCATGATGGCCAGGGTTGAGGGGGGGGGGGGGGGAGAAATTAATAAGTAGGGTCGACACAAAGGAAGCAGAGACTAACGAAAATGAAGCATAACCAGTCGGCAATTACCACCTATAATCAGCAATAATGAAAAGAGCGAAAAGGAAGAATAACCAGTCGGCAATTACCACCTATAAAAAGCAATCATGAGAGTGAGCGAGAGAGAGGGCGAGAGGGAGAGAGAGGTTTGATTTAGAAAACCTGAGTAAACATTGGCTCTGAAAAAGAAAGCATGAATGTCTGGCTGAATGCCTGAGAAGCCTTGTTTCTACCTTGCACTTCCAAAAGGCCTTGCAACCTTGGCGCTTTGCTTTGTGATCCACTTAGGTGCTTTTTACGGGCATTCAAGTCTTTCAAGAGTAAGCTGGCTCTGCTGATGCCTCGTGAAAGGGCTGTTATTCCATTTAGGGATGCCAAGGTCAGACACTGCACCTTTTATTCAAGCTCGTGCGACCAAAGAACCACCACACCAGGCTGACATTTTGTGGCAGTGGGCAGGGATCCCCCGGGTATGTGCCACCTCCCCTGCCGTTGACAGTGCGTACCCTGTTGGAGAGTGCCAGGATAACGTTGCCCAGGTTGGTAAGGGACTTGTTGATGTTCTTGGCCTCCCGGAGGCGGGCCCCCTCCGACTGGGACTCCGAGAGGCGCTCGCTCCCGGCAAGGTCCACCACGGCCTGTGAAACGGGGGAGGCAGATTGAAAAGTGCACCGTTATACATTATCTGGCACTTGCGATTATCAAATACCCGCCACGGTGGTAAGCCCGGTCAGTGCAGGATTCCATTTCCCAGCGGACATAAGCCTGGCTTTTTCTTGGTGCACGCAAATTTCCATTTTTTTATGCAACCGCTAAAAGAACTCCACTGTTCAGCCTCAGCCTTAAAGGGGCCATGCAGACAAAATACAAGTTTGCTTTATCCAAAAGATTTAGTGTTTTATAGTGCCCCTAGAGCATGTGCAGCAACAAACGATGCCGTCTTCACAGAGAAAATCAATTTAAGTTAAAGTTTTGATTCTCCTGCCAAATCATGGGTTTGCGTGACGTCTGCCATGAAGTCACAATGGCAGGTATTCAATTGAACTTCCATGTCATTAGGCTCTGCAGCCTTGCTTGCTGTCAGTCCTCCCAGATGGCGCTACCGTATGGAGCCGCGGACCGTTGCTTTGTTTTTGACTGTATTTGCGCCTGGCTCGTTTTTGTTACGGGAGAATGTAATTGTGCCTGATTTCGCACGAAACGTTCCTGAACAACCAACCTAGTGACAGCTGGATTAATTTGACTGGCGGTGGGATTAAATTTGCCGGCACCTGAATTAAATTAAATGGAATTTGAATTAAATTAGACGGCACTTGGATTAAATTGAGTGGGAATTCCCCGTACTAACAGTGACTAGATATCCACTCACTGAGGTACGTGGGAATCTCGCAATGCTCCCCTATTTAAAACTTCATATTTTAAAACTCCATATTTAAAACTCCATATTTTAAACTTCAAAGTATTCATTATTCCCTTCAGTTCAGAGCACAATTTTACGGTTCAGCGTATCAAAATCAAGTTTTTGGAATGATTAACAAAAGATGATCCATTGCTTGACATGCATTGTGAAAGCTTCGAGTCACTCATTTTTAAAGCTTGTTGGCTTCACTGCGACCTGAAGCCAAACATGCACACGACCCGGCATATTCAATGTCATGTTCGTTCTAAAGAAAGCGAAATAAAGTGAAATGCCGTTTGCACAAAGTTGAGCCAGAAGTTCCCCATGTCAGTTACTCAGTTTCCTTGCCTTCTTGCTGCTACAAATCTCTTCGCAGCCACATAGGCCAGTGAGTATCAGTTCGTCAACCCACCAACACACCTCAAGCGCACTTTTCAACAGGAAAAAAAAGGATCAGTGCATTCATGAAAGAGGGTAGAGTGCACAACGACTGAAAAAGAGGGCAGGCCATCACTTAAAAAGTGGCTTTGTGCATGTCCCACCAGGAACATGCGGTTCTGACAAGTGTAAGCAGGTCTTTCAGCATAGATTCAGCATAAAAGGCAACAGCATGCTATTGTCACGTAGCCAAGAACGATGCAGGTTTCTTTCAATAAAAAAACGCTATGGGAATTCGTGCCTTGCTGGCATGCACGGCAGTGCACAAAACGACACCCGAAAGGGCAAGGAACAAAAAGATATTGAATCCATCTCACTCGAGCGGCGGCAATTCCCCGTTCATCTTCGTGGTCACGCCGAACAGCCCCCTTTTCCCCGCGTACGCACATTTATACCCCACGCACGGGGTGAGGGGAGTCTGTGATAGCGACTGGCATCGTCCCCGACAACGCGCGTGCGCACTCCGTTTGTGCGCCCACAAGGTTCATTGGAGCAAACTTGAGCTCCAATACAGACAGGAAGTAAACAAGCGGCGAAAAAGCGGTCAAGAACGCGAAACGCACAGTAAAGGTAGTAAATCTGCATTTGGGACTCGGGCACGTCGCGCGATGAGGCGGTGCTCCCACCTACAACAAGCGACGATGCGACTGCGTTCAACGGAGCTACTACCTGACCTCTACGCCTTCCTTGGTGCTTCCACCATTTGCACTCCAAGAAAAATACGTTCCACTGGCGTGACAAAACAGGTAGAACCACTCCAGAGTACATGCCACTAACCTGGAACAATTCCAAAAGCATTGCAGGGGGCGGGAGGATCCAAAAATAACGAACTCAAGCAGGCTCTTTTCAACATTATATATTGCAGAAACAAATGCACACGTTTGGTTTCATGCCACAACCACGTCACCGTACCACAACACTCGCATCCCAACTTTCAAATTCCGCTTCTTTTCAAAAACGCAAAAGTCCTGACGCCTCTGAACTCTACGGTGTTTGCTACTCACCGATAGAGGTACGAAAAGATTGCAAGTCAGCCAACCATTTTGCCACCCATATAGCTAATACAAAGATTACTCGCTTTTACAAATGAAACGTGTTTATCTACACTGACGAGTCCCACACTGTTCGTTGATTCGTGCATACGTGCGCTGCAGCCAATGAGCAAAGAAAGGAAGTGCACGTGAAGTCGCTTGCCAGCCCGACGTACGCCGTTGGGAATGCCGGATGTAAAGAAACGTTTTGTTTCCGGCTACTCTGTGGCCATGATTGGCTACCAGGTTTTGCGACCTCATCTCATCGCATGTCGAGGGAATTCAGTCCAAGAGTCATCAGCTCCACCGTCACAAAGTGATGAAAAGTGATGGCTGGCTCATTGCTTTGCGGTGCCACGCGACGTGTCCAGTCGCAAGGGGAAATTTGCCCTTAAGTTTTGGCAAATGGAATGCCATGGCGTTTACTCTGCGTGCATTTTTCAAATAAGGCTTCCGGGAACCGTCGAATTAGATTCAGAACACAGTCGATCAAAGAGGTTTTAGTTCAGTGACGACAGTGTGAATTGCTCACTATCAGATCAGACAGCTTGTGCCGCATACAAAAGAAAGGGAAGGAAAACACTTGCTTCGTTTCGTTCCCTTCGTTTCGGTGCGGCCGGACGCTGGCAACAAAAACATAAGTAAGCGCAACGGATAGCATGTGGGGCTCCATACTTGAGGCTATGCATGCGTAGCGCGGCTTGTACATAGCAGCCCTCTCACCTTTTGGCCGTGCACCGGTGCTTGCAGCAGCACTCGGGACATTGCATGCAGCGCCCGTTACGTTCCTCTGAGACCTGCCCAGGTACACCGGGACGGGGCCGCCCAGCCGCGGGCTGCAGCCAAGAGCTGCAAGCAACCACACCCAATCACGCGAGTGCAGACCCAGAAAGAGGCACGTTTCGAGATGCCATGTTCGTGCAGTCTTTGAGAGTGCAGGATGCGACAAACACAATATAGAAGAAAACATCGTGAAGTAAGAGGTGCACTAAGGAAACAAATGAGCCTATATTCTCCACCCCCCCCAAAAAAAAAAAAAAACACCTAGATGACTAATATTACACTTGAGTACAAGCAATAACCCTGTGTTAATTTTGTACAAATATTTGTGGGCGGCCAATTGCAGAAGCTGATGCGTGGAGTAGACTTAAAAAGAAAAGAAGCCTCAGAACAGTGCTATCATGGGTGGAAACAATACACCTGGAATGCTTTGGTAAGCAGCTTTAAAAGCTTGCGTGGCACACAACGCCTCCCTCCAAATTCCACACACAAAGAATACAATAAATCAGCAGCAGACTCATTTTACCCGCCAGTTCGTAGGCAAATAAACAACCGCTTGCTACCAAACAAGCAATAATAAATCTCGAAAACAGGCGCGGAAAGACGTAGACTAAGAACAGTAATACACAGGACGACGCGCTTACTAGCAACTGGCAACATTTATTAGAAAACAGAAATATATCGGGAGACCAACCGACATAATTCACTGATTAAGGCTTATACATAATTCACTGATTAATACCTATACATAAATTATCAAACAAAAGTTTCCCCCGACATAAAAGTGCAACCCATGATATGCTATTACCGCACGTGTCGTTCCAGAAACGCCAATTCTGCTTCTTGCAGACTGACTGAAGATTTACTCACGCACATTGACCCCTCCCGGCTGATATTCCATGCTTCCATTATTTCCCTTTCTGTCTTGCCCCTGTGCCTAAACAACACGGTTGTTTTTTCGAACATGGGTTTGCACCCCCCCCCCCCCCCCCTGTGCCTTGCACTCTTTACAGTGCGAAGCCAGGTGCGTGTAGGGCCTGCCCACCAGCGAACTGTGGTGCTCCCGCAGTCTTATGTTCAGGCATCTGCCTGTTTGCCCGATGTAAGCCTTGCCACAAGGTAGCGGCAGTCGATACACCACTGATTGGGTGCAAGCAACAAACTGCTTGCCGTGGTTCACGTGGCATCCTTTTTTGTGCCGCCCCGGCTTATCAATGCGTCTGCCAACGGCAGAGCATATCTGGCCTACTTTCTTCTCGGCAGAAAAAAACCTTCACGCCGTATCGGGAACCCACTCTCTTCATGCCATGAGAGAGCCAATGAACATACGGGATTTTTGCCACTCGTTTTCTTTCTTGTGGAGCAGGTTCTGGGCTGGGAAGGCAAGACGTACGTCCAGAGATCGGGAGTGTGCATTGGCTCGAAAGTGGCACCCATATTGAGAAGTATTTTCGAAAACGAATTTCTCCCGGCTGCCGGCAGACTAGCCACTCCCTAATAAAAATGCATACTTACCCGAGCAAAAACGATGTTTCCAACGTACAATTCTCCTTCACTGTCGTCTTCATCTCGCGGACACCAACACGTTTTGTTCGGATGCAATGTCATCCACTTTTGACGCGCAGTATTTTATGCGGTGATGATCGTTCTTCCGGGGTCCCCATGTTCAACACACGCGTAGGTTGAAAGGGTAGACATCACCCATAAAGCTTTGATAACTATGATTTAAGCTTGAAATTGATAAAACTGATCAAATCACGCCAGCAACCACTCACCACTCGGCACAAAACGCCATGAAAAAACACACAAAAAGTGAGAGATAGAGGTGCTGCATTTGAAGTCTGGCAACTATGTTTGACAGAAATTGTGTTAGTACTGTAATATTGGTAATTATCTTTCCGCTTTCAAAGTCTGAAATGTGTTTATAACTTAAATTTAAGGTTTTTAAACGCAAAAGTGAATACACATAAAGTAACTGACATATATACCCGGACAAAAAGTCCAACAAGACTTTCTTGTTGGGCTGCCAGCACGCCTGTGGGGCCAATAAGAAGTTCTGTCGGCACTCTATATATCGTTCCAATAGCCTAGTCTTCCAACAGGGAGTTTAACCTTGATGGCGTTTGTGGGTCCAATAAGCTCTGTCGGCACTCCATCGTCCCAACAGCGTATAGTCTTCCAACAAGGTGTTTAACCGTGATGGCATTTACCGGCTCGCCAACACGATCAGTGAACGCCAACAGACGCCTTGTTCGTAATCAGCGGCGCGAGCGCGCCATCAGATAGAACCGACAGACGCCCTGAAGGTGCTTTTTAGGGCCTAAACAGCAGCGTCTATCTCTGGCATAGACGCTATAGACGTTAACGTTTGTGTTCTGAATTTTCCCTTCAATAAGTAACAGTCAGACGGATGATAACATAACGATGTGAAGATATGCTTTGGCTCATACCACGGCAAGCACAATCGTTTGTTGCTGCAGCCTCGGTTGCTCTTCGTCCACAACAAACTGAATCGGCTGTACAGCTGTCTTCGAGGGCGTGTATGCAGGGGTTCCATCTTCCTTTTTTGCGCAGGCCGACGGGGGCAATCGTGTAAAATCATTTTCGCTCGTCGCTGCCGTTCTGCCTACCTGTTCGCTGTACCTATTACGTCGCCGCCACCGCATGCTTCGGTCGCTTTCCGATAATCCCCACTTGTTACAAACTCGGAGGTTTTCGCACTGTTAGCAGTCGTTTTACACGACGGTTTTGATGCGCCTGACATGCCAGGAGTGGCATCGCTTGTAGTATCAGCGCGACGTTGCTTGTCTGCAAGACGGTGCCGGACAAACAAGCGTTATCAACGCCATAATTCCAACGGCACATTCCATTTATTTCGTGGCTACCGTGGCTTGCGCAGAAAAGGTCGGGTTGACTGCGATAGCTTTTCTTGAGTCAAATAAGGGAGCTTTGGCTCAATCGCTTGCAGCGCTAGCAATGCGGCCTCGTCTGCAAGACCGGTTCGTGAGAAACACGCGTTAGGACAGCCAGAATTTCAAAAATGCAGCATAAACTAGACACAAGCGACAATATTCGTTGACATACGCAAGTGTAGAGTTGTTTTAGGCGCCCCCAACAACGCTCACCGAGACAGCCGAGTTAACGCGTCCGTGCACTGTTTTGTAGGTCAATGGTTCGATTCCTCGTCGAACCTCGCTTTTTTTTTAGGTGAGGTTTTCATTGGTTCTTTTTTTTAGGACCAGGGTAAGCGCCTGTGCCTTGCTTTCTATCACGCCGACATTTACCACCCTCTTCCTAAACCCAAAGTAGCTCGTTTTCTCGCACCCTCTCTTTTGAGAAGCCCGCCGTGAAAACAAAACCAAAACAAACGTCAAAACCTCTTACTTCCTCACTAACCGCAAGCAGTACACGTCTGCAAATAATTATGACTCCTCCAAAACTAACGTCTCATCAGGCGTGCCTCAGGGCGCAGGCCTATCACCTCTTCTATTTTCAATATTCATAAACGATCTTCCAACTAACATACAAACAAACCTTCGCTTATTTGCAGACGATTGTGTCGTATACTCCGTCATTCAAAACACCGAAAACAAAACTAAACTACAGCAAGACCTCGACACAATTGCACTATGGTGCCAAGAATCTTTGATGCCTTTAAATCTTACTAAATGTAAATCAATGTCATTTTCCCGTAAACGCTCCACTGTTCATCACACCTACTTCATTAATTCGCTTCCTCTCGACACTGCCACGTCATACAAGTATCTAGGAGTGCACATGTACCCGTCTTTGTCATTCGCGCCGCACGTGCAGTCCATCTGCTCAGACGCTCTGCGCACACTTGGATTCCTTCGTCGTAATCTAAAATCTGCATCTCCCGACATTAAAAAACTAGCATACTTAACATACGTGCGCCCAAAACTCGCATATGCATCGCCGATTTGGAATCCTTCCCAGGCATATCTCATAAACGAACTAGAATCAGTACAGAACCGTGCAGCTCGCTTTATAACCTCACAGTTTTCTAGAGAAACCAGCGTAACCGCCTTAAAACAGTCACTCAACCTGCCATCTCTCGCCTCACGTCGCATCATCTCACGTTTATGCCTCCTGCACAGTTTCTTTTTCCGCCTACAGTCAAGGCACGAACTTTTAAAGCCGCCGAACAAAACTTCTTCCCGCACTAATCATTCAAACCCCATTGCACGAATTAACGGCAGTACATCGGCGATCGGGGATGAACGACTCCTTGTTCCGCCATGCAATTAAACTGTGGAATCACCTCCCCGAGAACATTGCGGTTACACCTGACCGGACATCATTCCGGCAAAAGCTGGAAACCCACTTGATTACAGTCAATAACCTAACACTATAGCGATAGTGTATCAGCGCACAGTATAATTATTCTTACCAAATAGTTCCGGTTTTTGAATCTAACCCCCAGTGAAAGTGTTCGTTTATTGCTTTGTTGTTCATTATTATTACGCGCGTTTACTATTGTATAATGTGTATTGTTTGTCTCCATCAAATTGTACACAGTCACTGAGTATTTGTTGCCCCCCCCCCTTATGTAATGCCCTCGGGCCTTTAAGGATGCAATAAATGAAATGAAATGAAATGAAGCCGTGCTCTCACCAAATCCGACGCCAAGACCAACGCCGACGTATACGCTCCCTTTCGTCGCCGCCGCTGCCACCAGCTGCCTGGACGACCGCCGGGTTGCCCAGGAAGGGAGACGACGCCGCGCTCTCACCAAATCCGACGCCAATACCAACGCCGACGTATACGCTCCCTTCCGTCGCCACCGCTGCCACCAGCTGCCTGGACGACCACCGGCTTGCCCAGGAATAGAGACGACGCACGTAGTCCCAGCAACACAATGCCTATCATTCCTTCAGCGACGCTTATTTTGTGCGCTACCTATAGCCAATCAGAGGGTGACAAAATAAAAAAAACGAACGAAGCGATTAAAACAGCCCGAAGACGGGGCACGAGAAAGGAGGAGACAAACATTTATGCTGACTAGCAATCACATCTTTTTTATTGCATTAGGGCGCAACCTTTTTACTAATCAAATCTACGTAACAATAAAGAAAAAATAGAAGAAGGCGACGGGGCTGTAACAACGAATTCATAAAGCACACAAGGATGGTAGGAAACCCGTATCAATTCGAAAGATATGCGATCCCTTTTCCGTTCACGCGAGACACTGGGCATACGAATACGCTCGTCGCAGCATTGTGCAATAAAGAAAGCCTCGTGCGTCACGCGTGCCCTTTCTTCTTTTTTTTTTTCAATGCACAGCAAGCTAACTGCCAGCATGACCCTTTGAGAAAGTTCTCGTAGTCACGCAGGCGATCGTTAATGCAACGTCCTGACAAGACAGCGGGATTTTGTAAACAATTCTGTGCCTGCATTCCACAACCGAGCATATTTCTTTTCGCAAGACTTTTCTGCGTTATGCACAGCGTTCCAAAAAAAGTGCGGGTCAATCCACCCTGTGGAGGAGTTTCGAAAGCGAAGCTTTATACACCACCTACCACGGGTGCCTATGGCCCGGTTGCGTTATTCACACGTTACACTGTACCTGTAACACGTTATTTATTATTTCACTTCAGCACAATGTTCAGAACGGAGTGATGACTGGTGTGATACGCACTTAGATTTTGCGTTTTCAGCGCAGTTATATTATTCGTGAAAGTTAACTCAAAGCACATTCCACGGATGGTAGTCGGTTGTTTGGTATCGGCATTGCACACGACTCCAAACATTTCGAGGTCGACCTGGACAAACCACTGGGGCACAGGGCCGCCACACGTGCCGTGGACGGAGCGCACAGAGGCGCGAGAGGTCGCGTGACGCTATCCCGTGGCATTCAGCGAGAACGCAGGGGGTAAACCCACAGCTGTGCTCGGTGAATACACCGCCTGTCTCCCCTGTATCTGCGTGTGCTCGTAGCTCAATTGGTAAGACAACGGGCTCTCGCTCCGTTTCTCTATTCGGTGCATGCACGAACAGGAAGTTATCGGTTTTCAGAAGGTACCTTATGCAGGAAACACTAGAGCAGGTGCTGATAGAAAATTCCTCATACGTCTCCTCTGTGAGGAACTCGCTTGGATCGCCGCAACTTCTTCTAACATCTTCCAAGTACATAGGCATGGTAACCTCCAGCCACTCAAGCTTGTCATAGTCAGCATCGCCGTAGTGCCGGACATCGGGGAACTTTTGGCGCAGGTGCCGGGTTGTATTGCTCATGTCCAGAAGTATGAACCACTGATATATAAGTTCCTCATGAATGTGATGGTGTGGCCTGCAGTTGCGAACGATGGGCTGCATGTGTGTCTGACTTGTTCTTTTAGGTGTTCCGAGGCAGCGGTCACAGCCGGAGGCAGAACTTGAATGGTCCTCCTCACGTTCATCTTTTCGATATTATTCGTATGGACGGGCTTTCGTTGTAGATAACGGACCGGCTTCACCGTCAGGTTCTCCTGCAGGTCATACACATACTTTAGGTAAGATACCTAAATTTTTCCCTTAGGTCCTATGTCATGAGCGCGCGTTCTTCAGCCCATCGCAGGAGTCAAAACTTAGGAATACAGGTCTGTTAGAGTTGCACGGGGGTTCTACTTCTAACGCCAGAGTGCCCTGGTCCAGCATCTTCATTTTGACTCGGTGGTGGTCGGTGACAAGTTGCACTATGCGGCAACTGCAGGTTTTTCCTTTTTTCATCACAAAGAGTACTAGCTCGGGAAGCTGACTACCCGTTAGACGTGTTTAGTGAAGAAGTAGCCTACTGGGATTCCGTAAGACGAAAATAATCCACTTACAACGAAGCAGAGGAGGGAGTGGGCTAAAACAACACCGTTGCTGCTAATCCAACATCCGCTTGCCTAACAAAGCATGCAGTCCCGCTGCTTGTTATACTGAAGCTTTTCCCTAAAGGCCAACTGCATTCAAATTTTCGACGGCGTAAAAATAAGGCCATCCAACAGTGCCAATAAAAAGAGTGCGACATGCAAATATGCTGCGTTTCAAGCGTGAATGCGCGCCACGCAAACAGCTGGTGAAGATTGCCGTTTTGGTAACCTAAACTGAAAAACGCGGCCATCACCGGCGGCCGGGCGTCACATAGGGGATGGAACGGAAGCATGCGCATCAAAATCAGAGGCCGCTCACAGCAGCCTCCAAATGCGCGTGATAACGCCGCGTGTCCCATTGTTATTTCCACTGAAGAAGTTCCACTAACGTCTGCGCAAGCTAATGCAGTTAGGCGCAATTCCAACATCACGTTGCTATCGATCAGGATGAAGTAGACCGTCCGACAGTTATTTTTGCATGAGAAAAAGTTGCAGTGACATGTTGGACGCGATAGCGTTACTTTGACGCCGAATGAGCGTTTTAGAAGGGAGTTGCTGCGTTTACAATTTCTGCTTTCCAGTTGATTGATTTATTGTAGGGTTTAACGCGCCGACGCAACGCAGGCGATGAGGCGCGCCGTAGTGGAGGGCTTCGGATTAATTTTGACCACCTGGGGATCTTTAACGTGCGCCGAAATCTCGTACACATGGGCGTTTTCGCTTTTCGCCTCCATCAGAAAAGCGGCCGCCGCGGCCGGGAATCGCACCCGCGACCTCGTGCTCAGCAGCGCAACGCCTTATCCACTGAGCCACCGCAGCGGGTCTGCTTTCCAGTTACCGAAGGTTAGCCAAGATGGTTTTAAATTGCCCTGACACACAAATAACAGACGCCATCTACGCTTGTGTGGCTGAACATGTGGGCGTGAAGGTTGCGGCTGCTTGATCTTGGTCAGTTTCAGGGACGAGGCGACACTATCTGTCGTACAAAGCGCTTATTCCCTCATGCCGTGGCTGGTCTAAGCGTTTTGGTTTTTCTGAGAGAGAGAGAGATAGAAAGCAAATACCTTTGTTCAGTAAGAAAGAGTGGGAGTTTGGGCAGAGGGGAGCCCGAAATCCAAAGCCCCTAATGCAGCAGCTTGTTCCCTGCCCTCTCAATCAGCCCACGTTGATCTAGAGGTTACAAGCTAGTCAAAGCTGCCTCCCAATTTCACCGCAGAAGTGGAATACGCAATTTTTGAGTTCTAACTCACAGCATACCCTTGGGCAGGGTGACGTTGCATGGAAGAGCGTGCATATTTTCCGCATTTCATAGAGTTTTCAGTTAACGTTGCATGTTTTTTTATCAAACATCTCCACCCATCTACATTTCTGAATACTATATAGATAGGTTTGTTTGCCGTGCAGAGTTTGCGATTCTTCAGCATTGAGCCCTCCTTTTGGCATGTGAAGGATCGGATAGTGTGTTTCAGCAGTTACAGTAGCTGCTAGGTTTGTAGGTCACGTGACTGAGACATATTGTAGTGCCACGTTTCGACACTACGAACCGCCACCCTTACAATTTCAGGAAGTTTGCTGCCAAATTAAAATTATTTCCGCCGATTTGTTTAGAAATTGCTTGTGGTTACCGGGCTATATAAAACGCTGACTTTCATATGAGCTAGAGAACATATACGCGACAAAAATCGGTTGTCTGTCCCTTTAAATCTGGATGTTTCTTAGCCACTTATTGTAGCGCAAGCTACTCTACGCTAGCTCGAGCAGTCTTCGCGGGGTGACCAGTTTTGCCCTTGCACGCTAGAGGTCAAATCACACCCCCTTCCGTAAGCGCCCGGCAGCCTATTCCCCAACCATATCCCGTAGGGGACCAGGCCGACCCCCCCCCCCCCTTCTCTAAATAGCACCCCAGCATCGTGATGTCATCCAAGGTCACTTCCACTGAAGCTGTAGCCAAAATGGCGGCACCCATTTGAAAGCATTCCTGCTGTGGCGTCTCAGGCTTCTCAGGCATTGCGCTTGCTTTGGATCCCAGGATGCGTGCTTTGGCAAACTACACGCACCGCTACGTATTGCTCAAGTCGTCGCTACGCCTTTGCGAGAGTTCGCTGCACGTTTGCTTTTGGCGTGAGAGGAGCGCAGCGCTGGCGCAGTTAGAATATCGGTGATTTGGACGTAGGAGGCATGTGCACGCAATCTTTTGGCTGATACCTTCAGTGCTAGGTGCATCTACTCCAGATCATTACGTCCCCATAGCACTGGAATCGCGAAACAGTAGCCTAGATATCGGCGCTCTGCATGTAGGTAGGGGGTAAGTGATTGCTAGCACACGTACTCGCTCGCACGCGTACGGAGTGAATTGGCGTAAAGCTTGCCGACTTACCGCACAATCATTCTTCCAAATCTCCGCCTGCGCGTCGCTTAGGCCTGGGCGGTGCTGTATAAAATAATTTTGCCCTATTTTGAGCATGTTAGATGCGTTTTGCAATAGTGGCCAATAGGCAAGCTCTGAAATTGTTCGACACGTATGCATATTGCGTAAGAATTCTGCCCTGGTGCAGAGGTAGTGCAGAGTGCTTCCCCTTCTCCACACACACGCCAACACAAACATTTTGCAAAGTGTATTGCACGTTACGCGCTGCGCTGCAACGGCGTACCCGTACGAAAGCAGTCGCGGTTCGTTTTAATCGAGACAAGCTGCTTTCTCAAGCTTGTGGGAAACCCGGAGTCCTGGCGCGTTCCCCATTCCTCGCCGCCCGCCGCCGATGCGAGGGGGGAAGCACAGAACAGGGAGGATTTGGGGAAGGCTCCTTCTCTCGCCTTGGCGGTTGCGTCGCGTGTTGCGGCGGCGGCGCGGCGGTCGCTCGTCACGTGACCGACTCTTCGGGGCCCCGGTGAGCCGGTCCAACACCACCTAGACTATAAAGCCGAAATTCTCTTTTGCGCGACGCGGCCTACGTCATCGGGCTGGGGCGGGCGGGGGCTGATTGAAAAAGTCGGCTTCTTGGCAAAGCACATGGTCGTCTTCCCTGCAAAGCCCAAATACGTTTCTGCTGGCGTCGCCTGCAAGCTTTTCCGGGGGCTCTGCCACCCCTTCCACTGTCCCCCGTCCCGGCGCAGGTAGGTACGTGCAGGAGCAAAAAGACGCCGATGGGGCCCACAAAAGCCCAACGAGAAGGGGACGAAAAGAAAAGGCGCGCCCACTCAGCATAACTTCCCGGCTTATTCTTTGCAGTGGCTGGGCGGCAGGGTTCACTAAACACAACTTACCAGAATTTTCATAGCCACCCCTCACAACATGTTTCCTTCAGGGCAAAGAGGTTCAAGTAGTGCCACACAGCATGCCCGTGTTTGTGTCAGTTCGCGCAGTGACAACAAATATCGATGTATATTTTGCGGTAGAATGAGAACAGATTGTTCGGTAAATTGTGGACAACAATAACGTAAAATTATGTTTATAAGTTACAGCCTTTATTTGCAAGCAAGTTCGACGGAGGTTGAATGACACCTACCCCGCACTATTTTCGACAGCGCCTGTAAACTGAAACTGCTGTGTTCTCAGTCAGCTTTTTTTTTTTCTCACTGCATGCACCCATGTGCAGTGATCCTGACCACGCTTCTTTTCGTGCCTGTCATTTGTCATTCTGCCGGGATGGTGCACACTATATTTGTGATGCCGAGCAAGTGATCAGTTCCGTGGTGTGGCGGAAATTACACACCAGAGTGTGAAATGCCGGTGTTTCGGTTTCCTCAAGAGGACGAGTTGCGACGAAAATGGATACGTGCAATACGCCGAGAAGAATTTCCACCTACACTGAACTCCAGGTTGAGCTCCTGCTGAAGCATGTGCTGTGGTGCAGTACAAACATTCTGCTTAAGAACTTCTGTTGCCGACTGAATGACAAGATCGCGGACGCTAGCGCAAAAACAAAAGAAAGAAAGCTTCAAACGCTGAGCAAGTGAGTCACTGTGTTCACAGCAGCACTGGTGTTCTTTTAGTGCAATAAATCCGTTTAAAGTCATCATAAATGCATTTGTAATGTTCGATCTGCATGCTTTTAAAAGATAGCTGGCATCATTAGGATGTTTCGCTGCAAAAAAATGGTTTCTTTCCGAGAAGTCACAAAGACAGTCCTAATAACACATGTCTCACTAGTCTAGACGTATTAATTCCCCAATAAATACTTTACGCGCGGTAGCAAAAAGTAAATGGCTCAGGATTGACGTGAACTGGTCCATAAAAAAATTCGAATAATTTTGTGGTGATTCTTTTATCTGAATGTGGAGCAACATGCCCTCAAATTTAGGATAAGCGCAATAGTTCGACATGGTCGCATCGTTTCCTGCGAAATACGATAAATAGCCCTGGCCCCTTCGAGTTTCAGCGTAGTGTGTGAAGGACTGCTCCTAATGGATTTCAAAAAAAAATTAAAAGTCGTTATTGAGGTGAACATTTTTCTTACCAACTCACTCTTTTCACAGGCATCGGCTGCAGACACCTCCGTGCACAATAGAACATGGCACGGGTATTATAATGGCGTCCACGAATGATCAGCCAGTTAGTCGTATAATTATCCTATTTGTCGGTCTTGCTTTGCATTACGCTCTCACAGCGCATTTCGGCCCATGGCAGTGAACTTGAATATGGTGTGCATGTGACAACAAAATATTCGTAATGATGCTGTTGGTACGTGACAAAAAGAACATATTTAAAATAAGAACAGGTAAAATTCAAATTTAGCTTTACGTTGAGTCTTTTAGCCAGGGTGTAGAACCGGAACCGAACCGAACCGAAAACCAGAACTGAACCGGTATTTTTGCCGGAACTGAACCCGAACCATTATTTTTTGAGCCGGCTGAACCCGAACCGGAACTGAACCAAAAAAAGAAATAACGGTTTCCGGTTCTCGACGAAACGGTTCGACCATCCTCTTATTGATAACGGGTGATAAGTGTCATTAGGGGCTTCTTTCACGCGCCATCAACTTCGCAATCTCTCACTCACTTTTACCCTTTCAATGAATTAAAGCGCTCCGAACGCGCTCATCACGGTCACAACATGGTGACAATTTGATTATTTGATTGATTGTGAGGTTTGTTAGTGCACCGACGCAACGCAGGCGATGAGGCGCGCCACAGTGGAGGGCTCGGGATTAATTTTGACCACCTGGGGACCTTTAGCGCGCGACGAAATCATGAACACACGGGCGTTTTCGCTTTTCGCCTCCATCAGAAAAGCGGCCGCAGCGGCCGCAAATCGAACCCGCGTCCTTCGGCTCAGCAGCACAACGCCATAGCCACAACATGGTGAAACGACTGCACACCAGTATAGAAATTAAGGCCCCTAATCGGAATTGTATGTTGCTTTGGACGAGCAAGCAGGGTGCAAGGCTGGGAAAAAGAAATGTCAAACTCTTGGCAGCCTGCGCGATGTTTGAAGCACCGAATTCGCCCTTCCCGCGGTCGCCGGTGTGCCTCTCACCAACGTTTGTCGCTCTCTCTCTCTCCCTCATTTGGGTGGTGCAAGTGCAATTAGTCCGTGAGATTGCTGCCCTGCGTACCAGCCCTACATTTGCCTATGCCTATTTGCAGCAGCTAAAGAGTGTTGAAATTTTGGCTTTTAGGTACATGCATAATCACAAGAATTAAAACAGCGCCACAAACGGGACGCAGGAAGAAAGGGACGCACATATGTTTGTTATTGGTACGAGACATCGGCTTTATACAATCGAGGCAAACCTCACGAAACGAGAAAGATGGGAAAATAGGGCGAAGGGGCCGGAGAAATAAGATTTTCGAACCTACTACACGGGGATAAGAGAAGATTGATCGATTATGAGGTTTAACGCGCCCACGCTACACAGGTGATGAGGCGCACTGCAGTGGAGGGCTCCGGATGAATTTCGACCACCTGGGGATCTTTATCATGCGCCGAAATCTCAAACACACGGGCGTTTTCGCGTTTCGCCTCCATCAGAAAAGCGGCAGCCGTGGCCGGGAATCGAAACCGTGTTTTTGAGCTTAGCAGCACGACGTCTTAGCCACTGAGCCACCGCGGCGGGTGAGGTAAGCGAAGATACGTGTCTATTCGAAATTCTAGCGATTGTGTTCTTTCGAATTGACAGGTGTGCCCAGCGTTGGGCACTGTACGTTGGGTTTCGCTGATTTCCACTAGCGTGTTTGGTAGTCTCTTGTACAGGTAAAGCTGCTCTTCACAGGCGAATAAAACGCCATGTTGTGTGCGCGGGCGTGTGTTTGCGCGCTTTACGTGGAAGTTTTCTTTGTTGATTGTTTTGCAATGGGGATGCCGGCAGCATTCGCTCTTGATTGTTGCAGTAAGCCCGATAACGAAAGGGCCGCAGCCCATGGTCGGCGATATTTTTCCGCCGCGTCTTCTTACATGCTTGGCCAAGGATCCTAAATGGACCATGAAAACGAAGCCCTACCTTGCCTTATTTGAAAGAGCTGCCTTTGGTGACCCTTTAAAGACGCTGTTTTCATAAGAAGTGGTGAGAAACACTGAAAAAACTTTCAAATTTTCTGCCACCCAGCATCAGCAGCTGACGTAACAAGGAAGTAATTCAAGCAAAATAGACAATGTCTTAAGTCATTATTATCACCCAAGCAGTACAATAAAACGAAGCAAGGGGCACCAATAAATAACACACTCATGTCTCTTGTCGGTGGCTTTGTGTAGTCGCTAGGACGACAGTAAGGGTGGTAAAAAAGAGGCTGGTACATTTTCTGTTACACCTGGCCTAGATTTTCAAATTTGACAGTAGTATTGCAGTTCATTTTAAAAAAACCACTAGTTCGAGTGAAAAAAAATACTTCAGTTTTCTGGTGGATTTAATGTATACAAAACTGATTTTTCGCACCTTGCTAATAATTCAGTTCTGAACCGGTTCACGAACCGGTTCAACGCCCCGAACCGGTTCGCGGATCGAATTAGTCGAACCGGAAGTGAACCGGAACAAAATAAATTTACCTGAACCCGAACCGTAACCGAACCCGTATTTTTTTCGGTTCGACACACTGATTTATTTGTATTACTTACATTTGTCGTCTTTATATTTGTTCTTTGATATGTTTACATTCATATATTTTTATATTTTATTTTGTTTGTCAAAATTTCACCCCCCCCCACACACACACAGATAAAAATCCTGGGTGCAGTAATGCCTAAGAGTCCACATACTTGAGCAAAATCATGGGCATCTTATGTGGCATAGAAATAATAGCAGTTGCCCTGCCAGTTGGAAAACATACAATTCAAACAATGCAGATGCTAATCGGTATATATGTCTCCTTCTGCTTAGAAATGGCCTCTTTCTGTATTTTATAGTTTATAAATAATTTAATGCTTGGCTGCAGGAGCTCTGATAAACTAGAAAATGTCAATAATGAAGAGATGGGCATTGCTTCCACATAATCTACAGATTTTTTTTTACCATTCGTGATGTTAAATTGCCTAGGCGAATCTTTGGAGCTTGGTAAGAAACTGCTTCAATGCACAACGGAAACCGTGTTGGACAAACGGCACTGCTAGCATGTGACATGCACGTGAAAGAAGGCAGGATAAAAGATATATGCATCTTCCTGTTTCCTTTTCCTGTGTCTGCATATTGAAAGCGCCTTTATTTGCCAAAATAAGGCTGAGCGGGAGGAGGGATGAGAAACGTTTAAAGGTCACACTGCAAAAGAATGTGCCTTAAGCGTTTCTTAAAGGGGTCCTGAAATACCTTCCGCCGATGCATGGGTGTACATGTAACCAAATAAGACAATGTATTAGCAATCTCCTCCCGCAAGAATTTTGTTAAAGCGATGAGTATTAGCTAGCTGAGAAATCGTAAATCAAAAACGGCGCATTATCGTCGCGCCGCGTTTCCTCCTCTTTTCAACTGTTGACGGCGCGCGAGCACTCCCTCCCATGATGCTGCGCTAGTCAGCGGTGACGTACTTTCGCATTACGCTTCCTCCGACTGCCGTCTGCTACGGGCAAGTTTTGTTGACACTGTTGTGCCAGAGCGCCTGGCCCAAAGGCGTTGCACGAGGCGACGCGCCGACAGCGAGGCTGAGTCACGCCTCTCCCTTTGTCGCTGCGGCGCGGCCGAATCCTGCATCTCGAAACGCTGCGGCGCGGCCGACTCCTGCATCTCGAAACGCTGCGGCGCGGCTGAATCCCTCAGCGGAGAACGACCCAAACAAGGGCATGTCGCTACGCCCGGAGGCGAGGTCACGGAGACGGCGGCGGCATCGCTCTCCCTTTCCCCATTGGCGGCGCAGCTGACTCACCGCTTCGCTACCATTCGTCGGAATTCAAACTTCAGGCAGCGATAGCCCTGATTGGAGCATTTCGAACTTCTTGGGGCCACAACGAACTCCCAGGCTATAAACGAAGCCCGGAGGCTCTCATCGTCGGCATTCCTCGGCGGCTTCTCTCCGGCACCAGTCTCTTCGGAAGCACCGAGTAAAGGGGTGCTGTCGCCTTTGTGCGAGTTATGTAACGTTTGCTTACCCTGTACATACTGTATATAAATGTTACTTCAAGTTTTCGTCGGCTCGAGAACTTCTTCGCTCGGCTCTGCGCCGCGTCGATAGCGGACGGAGCAAGGCAACATCGCTACACCGGTGACTGCGCTCGGGTGGCCAGTCGCAACAGCGGAGACAGCGTCGGGATGGCTGATTCCCAACGTCGGTGACGAGCTGGATGCGAGTCACAACCTTGGCGACCGCCCTGGGATAGTCATTCCCAACAGTGGTGCCAGCGGTGGGATGCTCATTCCCAACAGTGGATGGCAGCTGCGGGATCGACCGGCAACGGCTACTACCTGGTGTGGTAAGCGCTCGACGTTTTCTCTCAGTTCACCAGACTTCTCTAGCACAGGTTATGGTAGTTTAGAGAAGGGCTGGGTGAAGCACTGTGTATAGCTTTGAGTGTTTCAAGCCTAGAGAAAGTGTTTTGAAACCAAAGCTAGTGCCGAGAGGTAAACAAAGGAGCGTAGAGAATTACTTGCGCGTGCCGTACTAGTAGCTCGATAGTATAGGAACGGCAAGGGAATTCTAACGCGGGTAAGCAGCAAGAGGCCAGTGCAAACGATGGAGGACCTTAAAGTGAAGGAACTCATCGAAATTTGCGAGGAGCTGGGCCTTGACTTGGGCCGTGCGAAACGGAAGCATGCGATCCTTGAGATCATGCGGAAGGAGAACGTAACGGCTGAGGAAGTCAATGAGGCCAGGGCTGATATCAAAGAGCGCCGGGAGCGCGAGGAGGCCGAAGAGAAAGAGCGCCGCGAGCGCGAGGAGGCCGAAGAGAAAGAGCGCCGCGAGCGCGAGGAGGCCGAAGAAGAAGAGCGCCGCGAGCGCGAGGAAGCGGAAAGGCAGGAACGGAGGGAGGAAGCTGAAAGGCAGAAACGGGAAGCCAAAAGGCAGCTCGAGTTGATGAGGCTAGAGTCGGAGTTCCGTCAGGGTTCGCCGGCGCCTGGCATGACTTGTCCAACGGTTCAGGCGAGCGGTCCCAGAACTCAGGACCAACGGCCGCCGTTCGTTGTGGAGAGGTTAGGGCCGGAAGACGGAGCGTCCAAGGCCAAAGGCGAAGCGACCGCACTCGTATTCCTGGACAGAGAAGCGAGCCAGGAAAGCGAGAACGGCGCGGGGGCAGAGAAGCCGCTTCGAAATAAAGATTTCGAAACGCGCGCACAGGCCGCGAGCAGTGGCCAGTGCATGGCACAGGGCATGACACTTTCGAGTTCGCAAGCGGGGAAGCTCTCGGAGAATGTTGACTCTTCCCCAGCGAGCGAGACGCGAAAGGACGCCGAGCAACGTAGCTCGAACTGCGAGCCGAACGAAAACTCTCGCGGTAGGTTAGTCGAACCGCCAGCGGCTGAGGCGGGTTGCGTGAAACCCTTCGGTGGAGAAACGCAGCTGGGCGACACGGAGAGTACGTTACCACCGTTTTCCGATCAGCCGTTACGCGAAGACGAGCTCAAGGTCGAAGCGCTGCCGACAGGGCCGACAGAGAAATCCGGTGAGCTCGTCGCGAGTGACGTTGACAGAGACCGTACCGCCGTCACGGAGAGCAAAGGGGTGCCTAAGCGAGATAAAGCACTTGCTGAGACGTCCGACAGAGGGCCGTACGGGTCCGCTGATCGCGTTCATGTGACGGTCTCGGGTTCAACGATTTCGGCAGAACGCTCAGAATCAGAGGAGGCCTCAGAGACGGCTTCCAACAGGATCGCGCACAGTGCGCGAGCTAGCGAGGTTTCTCGTGAAAGTTTGGACGGCGAGGCTAGCCAGACGAAGCCGCTAGAGCCCCCGGAAACAGAAGGTGTTCCTTCGGGTGTGAGCTCTAACGCGGGCGATGTTGTGGCTAAGCCTGCGAGCGGGACACGAGAGACGCGCGAGCAACGAAGGCCGAGCGGCAAGCGGACCGAAAGCTCTGGCAGTAGCTTAGTGGAGCCGCCGACGGCCGAAGCGGGTTGCGTCATCCCCATCGGCAGGGAAACCCAGGTGGCCGAGCGTTGCGAGGCGAACTCGATGTTGTCCCCAGTTCGCGATGACTTGCTTGAAAGCAAGGTGGGACACTTTCACCCGCATTTCAGGCCAGTGGAGCGAAGACGCACAGGGCGAAAGCGAACGTTCGGAGCTTTCTGCTTTGAGCGGAAACGCAATTGCGAGGCATGCGTGCCTGCCGCTAGGTTGACCTTGAAGTCAGCTCCGCGCGATATTACGGGCGTCAGCTTTGCGAGGCTTGTATATGACCGGGGAAAGAACGTGTTTCGAACGACGAAACTAGCTTGTGGGGAAGAGCTAGTTGTAACGCTGCGTTCTTTGTTTCCCCGTTCGGAGAGTCCCTCCCGTCATGTTCAGCTTCGGACTCAAACACGAGCAATATTGCTTCTCGAAACTACTGGATCGGTGTTTCGTGGCCTGTCAGAGTACGCGCTGGGTAGGAGCATGTCGTCTTAGAGTCGTGCTGAGCAGGCTCAAAGAAGCAGGACTATCAGTCAAACAGTCAGTGTCACATAGGTTGCGCCAAAGTGACGTAACTAAGGCAGGTGGTTGTGGTAGCGCGGCCGACGAAGACCGTCAGTCGTAAAGTGGCCGCAGTCGTAAGCTATCGCCGACCAACGACTAAGTCTGAGATAAGGACTTTTTCGGGTTTGACTGGATATGGCTAAGCGTATGTGAGAGATTACTCCACACTGGCTAGTCCTTTGACTGACGCTCTCAGAAGAGCCAGTTAAGGTGGAAAGGGCACAGAAACGAGCCTTGAGCGAGGAGCCATTTCTAACGGTCCCCGACTTTTCGAAAGGTTCGTTATTCAGTTCGATCGAGCGATCGTGGCATGGAAGCTTTACTATGCCAAGAGGATGCTACGGCCGGGAACGACAAGTTTTGTACTTCAGCCGCAAGCTAACTTGCAAGGAAGAGGCTTAAAGTAATTCCGGAAAGGAATGTGGCTGCGTCGTGTGAGCAGTGCAGAAGTTTGCGTGCTCTGTAGCCGGTAACGCTAACGCAGACGCCTTAAGCCGGGCGTTCTTAGTGCTACGTTCATCCTCCCCGTGTCTTTCGTTTCGTCTCTTCGTGAGCAGCTTTTATCGTAGCAGGTAGATGGGAGCAAAATTATTGCCCTCATTTGCTGCCTCAGTTGTTTATTTCCGCACCGCGTGATTTCAAGTAATCAACTTCAGTTAAGATCACTTAATGTCGTGTGTTACGTTTGACACTTAGTGTGAGTTCTTCTTTTAAGTTTTACGTCCCGCATGGGCCTCTTGGTGTAGAGGGTCCAAATTGGGGATAGACACTTAGCTAGGAGAGTTTGTCACGTTTTAGAGTCTGGTGTTCTGACGGAGGACAGAGGGTGCTTGCTTGCGCTGGGTGTTGCCTGTTGTCGGTCGGTTCTTTGCAAGCTCCAGAACGATGAGCAACCGGTGCTGAGGACAGACCGGAAGAGCCGGACGAAACTGGTCGAGACACCTGGGCAGCACGGCGAGGTACCTGTGATCCGGACCTGGCAGCTGGTACCTGTTCAAGGAGAGGAACTTGGTGGAGTCGCCCTTTTCCTGGGGCACTGGAGGTGTACCGGGATGAGCCTGGCGAACGAGCGCGCCCAGCATCCGAGCCACGTGGAGGCAGCTCGTCTTCACGGCGCATTGTCTGGCGGCGGGGGTGCTGTTGTGCCAGAGCGCCTGGCCCAAAGGCGTTGCACGAGGCGACGCGCCGACAGCGAGGCTGAGTCACGCCTCTCCCTTTGTCGCTGCGGCGCGGCCGAATCCTGCATCTCGAAACGCTGCGGCGCGGCCGACTCCTGCATCTCGAAACGCTGCGGCGCGGCTGAATCCCTCAGCGGAGAACGACCCAAACAAGGGCATGTCGCTACGCCCGGAGGCGAGGTCACGGAGACGGCGGCGGCATCGCTCTCCCTTTCCCCATTGGCGGCGCAGCTGACTCACCGCTTCGCTACCATTCGTCGGAATTCAAACTTCAGGCAGCGAGAGCCCTGATTGGAGCATTTCGAACTTCTTGGGGCCACAACGAACTCCCAGGCTATAAACGAAGCCCGGAGGCTCTCATCGTCGGCATTCCTCGGCGGCTTCTCTCCGGCACCAGTCTCTTCGGAAGCACCGAGTAAAGGGGTGCTGTCGCCTTTGTGCGAGTTATGTAACGTTTGCTTACCCTGTACATACTGTATATAAATGTTACTTCAAGTTTTCGTCGGCTCGAGAACTTCTTCGCTCGGCTCTGCGCCGCGTCGATAGCGGACGGAGCAAGGCAACATCGCTACACCGGTGACTGCGCTCGGGTGGCCAGTCGCAACAGCGGAGACAGCGTCGGGATGGCTGATTCCCAACGTCGGTGACGAGCTGGATGCGAGTCACAACCTTGGCGACCGCCCTGGGATAGTCATTCCCAACAGTGGTGCCAGCGGTGGGATGCTCATTCCCAACAACACCATGAATTCCGCACTCCGCTCAAGGATGGATAAGCGAACGAAAAAAACTCCCAAGCATTTCCCCGAGGGTGAACATGGTTAAGTGCGAATGCACGGGGTGATGCTATGAGGGGGAGTAAAGTTAAAATCCGTTGGCATTCGCCCGTGAGCGCGCGCGAGCCGACCCACGGAGGTCTGGCAGTTTATCGCTGCATATATAGGGGGGTACGCCGCGCCGAGCGCGCCGAGCCAGGTGGCTGAGAGAGGAGGCGAGCGCAAGGGGAGAGGGACAGCGGCGCACGGCAGCTGCAGCCGAGCGAGGGGGAGAGGAGAGAGTGTGACGTCACGGTGGAGAGAGAGGCGCGCGGCAGCTGCTGGGGAGAGGAGGCGCGCTGTGACGTCATACCATGACGTCACGGCGCGAGGAGCGGTGCGGGGAGCGGCGCGCACCCGCGCAGCCACGGCGAGGAAGCGGAGCGAGCGCGGTCACGTGGTGAAGTGACGTCACCGCGCCGTTGCTACCGACGCTCCTCTCCGCTCCACGCCGTTGCTAGGGAGAGGAGGACTGCGGACGCCGCCGCCGGCGGTGGAAGGTTTGGGGTCGCTTATAAAGTGCATTCGCACTTAAAATCTGGCCGCATGTGTGCGGTGGCCTGGCCTTGCCCTTTCGCCGTGTGCGTTGCTGCAGTGCAGCACGTGACTTTTAATCGGCGGCGAACTCGCAGCCGCTGGGGAGGATCTTGCGCTCGGTCCCTTTCATGCACCGCGCACTGTTTATCCAAAAAGCGCCGTATCAGATGTGGCCCCGCTGATGCCGGGTCTTATTTTGCGGTGGTGGTAATTCCTGCCGGCGCCATGCGAAAAAGACATTTTAAACCGATACAGAACCCGTGCACAAAACGCTTCAATCATGTGACCAGTTCAGCTTGGGGCGACGCGTGGTGGAGAGCGGCAACGTTGGCAAAACATGCTCCGGCGCGGCTCTGAGCTTTCTAGCGCTGGAGGGAGCGCCTTTCTTTGACGATCGCAAACATCGGTTGCCTTGGCAACAAGGCATAAACCGCCCCAGAGGTTAGTTACGGTTGCGTGATCCCGGTTCAGCTCGGGGCCCCACCTCGCGACATGTGGGCACTGCAGACGTACCACTCACTCTCATTAGGAAGTGTGAGATGCGTTTGGCGTTACAGGAGGCGATGGTGTGTGTGTTGTGGACGCCTTTGTTTCGCGATGAAATGCGACGTTGTGCTTCTGCGGGTGGGTAGTGCTTCCCATGATCTGGATTATCTTTCTCGAGCGATGTACGACTCAACCTCGCATGGGGTATGTGCAGTGTGCGTGGCTAAATGCCATCTCGGCTTGCGCGCCAGAGTTAAGTGACTTGCTGTTCGTCCTCGCAAACCGCGCGCGAGGTGAGTGCCGAATTTGCGACGGGCAGGAGGAGGCAACCCATCGTCTGTCAATCGCGGTTCAGACTTGCAACGCATGTTGTGACGTTGTGTTCGTTCGAAACGCATCTCTGGATTGTTTTGAAGTGGAAAAAAATGTATCCGTCAAACCCGGGCACTCGGCTCAGGGCGTTCTCTGCGATTGCACGAAAGAAGTGCCACGGGGCTTCAACGCTTTCTTTATGGAACGTACTCCGGTAAGAGAATATCCATGTCGTGTTATGGCCGTGTTGCATTCAATACGAACGGTTAAGCGTTTGTTTACACTTGTTTCGTTTGTCGTAAAATGTCCAAGCACTCCGGCACTACGCTGGCAGATCAGCCGGCGAGTCGACGCTGAGCAGACGACTCATCTCTTTGCCGGAAGTGCGTGAAAAAGCCGCCCAATAGCAGGATGTCTAGCTCATGACGAACATCTGGGAATCGGTGATGTAGACATGTGAAGATGGCGGCGTCCAAAAACACGAAGGAAAGGGTGAGAAAAAAAATCAAAACATCCCCCTCGCGAGGGGCACGATCAAATGCAGAGCATTTCCGCGGGGGGCGTGCCTGCAAGTCTTATGGATTACGTATTGGTGGTTGTTGTTGTAATTGTTGTCTTCCAGCGTAGACATTGTCGATGAAGTCGATGGTGAAACGTGAAACGTGCCGTGAACCCCCTGCCGCGGCTATTACGCAACGTGGAGAGGCTACGACGCAACGTGGCGCGGCTATGACGCAACACAATCCAACACAATTCACTTTAATCCAACCCAATCCAAATCCAATCCAAGCCAAGCCAAGCCAAGCCAAGCCAATCCAATCCAATCCAATCCAATCGAATTCAATCCAATGCCCTTTGCGAGAGAGTGTTTTAGCGCCGAAATCGCGCCACCACATGAACGCGAACCGAACGCGGCGAGAGAGGGTGTTGCGAGTGGAGAGAAGGCGAGGAGGACGCGGGGGAGAGGGCGCACCTGTGGCCGACGGTTGAATGAGTCAAGGATATAAGGCGCTTGCGTAACCTTCCATTCTGTGTCGGCTCCGTGGAGCAGTCGGTAAAGTGCCGTGTACCTTGCGTTCCGCCCGCAGAGTCGTGGGATCGAAACCTGGCGCCGGAAGGTATTATTTCTTTATATAGTGTAGTGATGCGGACTACGGACGCCAACGCGGGTGACATCGTGAGTTACTAAAATGCTCTGCATTTAAAAAGCGACAAACTTTGCAACAAAAGTGTGAGCTTTCCGCTGCGCGTAAAAGAATAATACTTGGCCCAGATGACCTTGACGACCCAATCTAACGATTGCGCTACTTCATTTAGTGTGCTCAAAATGCCTTTCAGGGCCCCTTTAAACACTATGGATGAGCTGCTTTACATCATAAGCGTTTCTTACAATCACGTTTAGTCCCGGTGACTTTCTTGCACAGCTTAACCGCCATGCGGAAAAGCCAACCTTAACAGCTCGAGGCTCGAGGAATGTGGAAAGGAGTAATGGTCTCACGTTTGCGAATGCTGTACTCTGCTTAAAATCAGACGTTCTATCAGTCCTGGAAGTAAAAAATTCCCGCGCCTTCCCGCGAGGGGAACACGAGTAAATGCAGAGCATTGGGGCCTCAGTACTGATTGAAGGCAGTGTTGCTTCCATCGCTTCTTCCGTGATGCTGGAGTAGTAGACACGAGTAAACGTGGGCACGAGCGTCAACCAAGGAAGGAAGGAGTAACGCAGTGACTGAAGCACGAGCGACCGCTAGCCGCTTTATATTTGCAGCGCGCGCAGTAGAGGGAGAGCAGTACGGGGGGGAGAGCGCGCATGCGCAAGCAGCGCGCGCCCTTCCACGCCCCACCGCGCTGCTATCACGCACCTGTTACGCCGAGACCGCGACGGAGCGAACGGGCTGACTACGACGCATGCGCGCGCCAGCTGCTGTTGAGAGAGAGGAGGGAAGGAGAGGCGCACCTGCTGCGGACGCGAAACTGTTGACACCGTCCAACGCAGGAACAGGCGAGGCTAAGAAATGCTCTGCATTTAAAACCAGAGAACGGTAGGACGTTTGGCCTTAGGCGCGCATGGAAAAACAACTAACGAAGCAGTTCAGGGAGATATGGGCTGGGCGTTGTTTGAAGTTAGAGAAGCACAGAGTAAAATATGCTTTGAGATGAGGTTGAGGGCAATGGATCAACGAAGGTGGGCAGCTAAGGTATTTAGGTACCTATACTTTAAAAGCGTGGACACGCAGTGGTTAAGAAAGACCAGAAGGCTAACGATGAAATACAGAAAGAACAGTGGAGATCCCAAAACAGCCAAGGTAACCAAAAAAGAGGCAAGGCAGATTGAAACGAATAAATGGAGGGAAAAAATGGAAGCTAAAACGTCGTTAGAGGTGTACAGGGCTGAGAAATTGAACATCAGAAAGGAAAATTTCTACGATAATTCCCAGGTCAGTGCTTTGCTTTTTGAGGCTAGAGCCGGTTGCTTGCGCACTGAGAGCTTTGTGGCGAAGTATTCACAAAATGATGGGGTATGCGTGGTCTGCGGAAAAGAAACAGAAACTATGCGGCACATAGTGTTAGAATGTGAGGGTATCCATCCAAATCTACATGAAGGGAATATTGGGCTTCCAGAAGCCCTAGGATTTAAGGGTATCAGAGAGGGAGTTAACTTCAAAGCTGTCGAGGGGACGAAAAGAAGATTAGAATGCTGGTGGACGAAAAGCAGAGAGGGGAATATTGCCTAGGACAGTTACCACCTGTAACAGGAAAAAAAAGTATTTCGGGCCTAATAAGCTTTAGTGCCTGCCCTAAGTAGCGCTAGTATTAAACCAAGAGTGTAAAACATGGTTGTATTAGTCCTTTTTGGTAAGATGACATGTCATCACCCCGCTTCAAAGGGGAAACCAATAGCAATCATCATCAGCAGCAGCAGCAGCAGCAAGGTGAGGCAACACATACGAGCCAAAAGCAAAGGTGCGCGTTCTCCCGTTTGTACGCAAGAGTTCCTTTAGAGCATGCTTTAGTTAACTGCTGCGTATCAATTAAAACTGGTGTTTTGTGCGCCGCCGAAACCACATCGCTCAATGAGGCACAGGGCAGCGCGTACTAGACATCTCACTCGGGGATCTTTAGTGTTGATCGAAACATGTGGTACGCACAGTAATTTTTCGCCTTCATCGTAAACTCAACTCAGCCTTGACTGCCGGGAATCGAACCCGAGAAATTGTACCTCCTGCAGCCATGAGAGACCATGCGAGATTAGAGCAATCTGGCGCGTGAGAAATCTGAATTATTAAGGCGAATAAAGCCGCCGTGGGATATTATTTAGCGAGTTGGCGATACCCAGGAATGAACAGCTTGGGGCTACTACAGATACATACTTGATTACACAAAACTCAAAAGTAAAATAAAAAAATGACGCGGGCGGCCCGACACAACATACGTGCATTATTAATCTATGTCTGTCCATCGGTGTTTTTCCTGAGGAACTTAAAGTTGCTAGAGTGACGCCGATTCATAAAGGGGGAGCACACGACAATGTATCAAATTACAGACCAATATCTGTCCTGACAGTTTTTTCCAAGGTATTTGAGGGAGTAATCTATAATAGACTATCGACTTTCTTTTTTAAACACCATGTAATTTCCAAGCATCAATATGGTTTCCAAAAATCTAAATCAACAGAGAAAGCATTACTGTACATTAAAGATAAAATAATTGCAAACATTGAAAACAGGCAGTTCACAATTGAACTGTTTTTAGACCTTAAAAAAGCATTTGATTCGATAAATCATAATATTTTGCTAAATAAATTGGAGAGGTATGGAATACGTGGCGTGGCAGGCAACCTTTTAAAAAACAATTTGACTCAAAGAAAGCAGTTTGTTCAACTAAACTCCATTGCATCAGACATATTAGAGCTAAAACAAGGTGTCCCGCAAGGCTCCAAGTTAGGCCCGTTACTGTTTATAGTTTATGTAAATGACATAATAAATATAGAAGGTCCGCAAGAACTTGTAATGTATGCGGATGACACTAACGTTTTCTTCACATCTGACAATATAATTAAACTTCACTCAATGGTAAATGTTTACTTGGAACAATTATCAAATTGGTTATTAGATAATAAATTGCAACTTAACGCTACAAAGACAACTTACATGATATTTAGGCCGTACAATAACAATGTCGAGAAAGAAATTCCCATTATATTCAACAGAACCAAGTTAAACCGAGTGACAGAACAGAAGTTCTTAGATGTTTGGTTTCAAGAACAACTTTCGTGGAATACGCATATTGCTCACCTGTCCTCCGAACTCCGTAAAAGTATAGGTCTCATATATAGAATCGGCCATTTGATACCACTATAGTTGAAACAAATCTTACACAATGCTCTCATTTACTCGAAACTATATATGCTACGGGATTTTGGTGTGGGGGACCACAACTAAAACTAATTATAAAAGGCTCATTGTATTGCAAAAAAGAATTTTGCGCATATATTTAGATTATCGTGGCTATGACGAAGATTTGAGGACAAGTCCTTTATTTACTGAATATTCATTGCTTCGAGCTGACCAAATCTATTACATGAAGGTTCTGCACACCATTTATAAGCAAAAGACCCACAATCAAGTTAACAATAAATCTTCTGGCTACCATCTCAGACATACAATACGGCACCCTCCAAAAGTAAGAACGAACTATGGTGAGCAATCTTTCCTGTACCAGTCAACTGAAATATTAAATAAATTAGGAGAAAAATTAAACTTCGACGCACGCCAGTGAACTTACGTTTAAAAAACAGGTCAAAGAAGTGTTACTTAAGCAAAACGCTCGCAATACTGATATATCATTATGGGTTCGAAGTATATGTCTACATGTTCCCCTAAGGTAGAATTTAAAAACAAACAAAAATATATTAATGCGTAATTAATATACTATACAATACTATGTCACAATTACGTAATACGTAATTGTGACATAGTAGTGTAACTTATGAAAGTTCATGAGTACAAATTACTGCGTTTATGTGTACATTGTGATCCCTTTGTGAATTTGAGACCTATGCTTTGTATAATACATAAGAAGTGTAGTAATTAATTATTTGCTTTGTGCTGTTTCTCTATTACGATTGTGCTATCATGCTTAAATTTGTGAACAGACGTGTTGTTATGTACGCTGTAAATCGGGTGGCTGAGGCCTCTGTCAGGCCACGTTCGCCTTTAGTCTCAGCCTCCCGTTGGTTTTTGCCAAGAAATAAAAATCAGATCAAATCAAATCAAAATATGTTGATCGACACCGTATGTTATGCACCAGCTGCCCGCGTAATTTCTGTTCCTGCCTCGATTAAATACTCAAACGTGTCGTAAATGGCCCTGTGGGCAGCCATAACCTATTTCACGCCCATTACTACAGCGCAAATTTCTTTGCTGTGACCAAAACCAGGTACTTCGCCGTTCGTACGAAGGTCGCGTCAGCCCGCCACCAAGCAAGCTCGGGAGTGTTTCTGACAGCGCCTTATAGATGGCGCTATATGGTAGTACATATTGGCGCTATATGGTAGTACAAAGGGGGAAACCAATAGAAATCATCATCATCATCATCATATTAGGGTGCCTCGATGCGCGCCGATCGAGGCACCCTAGTTGACCCTAGTACATATTAGAGTTCCTGTATATGCTCCCTAGGGAGCATATACAGGAACTCTAGTACATATACTGATATAGCATCGTCTGTTTATTAGCAGGTGGCAACGTGATTTGTAAAATAAGCAGCGCAGAAAACTAGTGGTGGCAAACTTCGTCCTCTGTTGCTGATTCGATTCTTCAGGAGATGGATCGGTGCCGTCGTCTTGTCTTCGTTTTGGCGGCGTTGTAAAAAGCAGTGCTGTCACCTGCGGTGCTCGCCGGCGAGAACTCAGCACGCCGGCTTCACCTGTGAGCTGGCTCAAGCGAGCCGACAACGTGAAGCCGTTAACAGCTCGAGGCTGTAACCGGTGACGACAATGTGATCACACGCATAGCACAGCGCATAGTATACTCATACGTCGAACTTGCCAGACGCCGAAGCGACCGTAGCATATACTAAACGCTGCTGTAGCCCCACCTGGCGGTGTCGAAAGTGACGAAAAGGGTTTTGCCATGTGACTTCTAACCGTGACGTCACAACCTCGACCTGTTGGGCCTCCCCAATTTACCAGTCCTGGACGGTCCGCGGGCAGTTCGAGGACTGCCCTCAGACTGAAAAAGTTGAGCACCGGGTCGCGTCTCGGGCAGTCCGCGGACGATCTGGGACTGATAATCGAGGAGATCCGGTCCCACAACGAGCGTCCCACAACGCTACGCGCGATCGTAGCAGACGCCGAACGCAGCTCCTGAGCAAATGGCATCGCCGGCGAATGACAAGATAACCTCCTGATAATATGAAGCCATTCTTTGCGATTGCGGCCCACGCAATTGATTAAAGCTCTTGGACACGCCCGGTACTGGCGACTGAGCCCACTGAGCAAGGAGTCGGCTAGCAGGTACCTACATAGAGAGCCATGTGCAACTGTTGACCCCTGACACACTACGGATAAAGTGCGTTTACTGAGCTTGCACAGCGCTATGCATGTGTGCAAAATTTCAATTTGTCCGCGAAGGCACGTTTGATTTATTCTCCTGACTAGCTAGCGTCGTTCAATCGCCTTCAGTGAACCTCGCAAGCGACTCGCGAAAGAAACAAAAAAGCTAGATTGGCGCAAAACGCGAGCGTTGTCAACGGCACGTGGAGTGACGTCGGAGGAGAGAGGAACTGCAGGCATTGTTCTTTCCGCACAAAGAATGGAAAGAAAACGAAGTCGTGCATTAGCGCGTTGTGCGTTGCTGCAGCTACTGCAGCTGCAACCCGAGATAGTAGCTCGCATGTGCGCGAACAGCAGCTGATCAACAATGCAGCGAGCCGATTTGCAGTTTACCAGTCCGAGCTAGACGCCGGCCCTATGTGTCCTCGAAACTACGCCGTTGACGCGAGCTGTGGCGTAGCCGCGGCGCGCTCCGTGGTTTGCTCGTATTTCGAAGATTGGTGCTCGGGGATCTACCTCGTCGGACGGGGCCTGACGGACGCGATCGCTTAACCTTGGCAGTTCGCAGGCGTGCGCCATGCAGCCGCTACTACGCCACTTCTCGGTGCTGCTCTTCGTGAGCGTCACTTGCGCGACTGTCAAGCGCCCCAACATCGTGGTGCTCTTGGCGGACGACCTCGGCTACGGAGACGTGGGCTGCTTTGGCAACGACACCATCAAGACGCCCAACATCGACAGGTATGTTCCGAAAGCTCGGCTTGATCGCATGTCAACCCTTTCATCGCATTAATTACGAAAGCGGCATTAATCTGCCGTTACTGTAAGCGCTTTTGCAGGAGGAGAGCGTTTGGCTACCTTTCAAAGATAATCGTAGCCGGATAGTGAATATATGAGGCTGGAGCCATCGTCATAATTATTCCTGGGACGAGCCAGCCGGATCCATGCTTTCGTTGTACAAAAAGATGTTTACCAGACAGCTTCAATTCGTTGTTCACTGAAATTTCTTTTCAAAAAGGAAACAGAGCTTGATGTAAGCCAACAATTGAAAACTTTTTGACACTTCTGTGGATTGATCATTAGATGCAAACACATCGCCGCTTCTGATTCAGGCAAAATGAAATGTCGGTGCTGTGAAAGCTACAATGTCAGTGCACGTTGCCACCTTCTGCAACACTGGATAAGTGCACAAAAGTGTATATCTGAAGGCATTAACGGTGTCGTTTTGTAAGTAGAATGTCAAAAATGAAAGACCGGTTAGCTCATGTGTGTGGAGAAAAACTACAAAATTAGTGCATCCATGTTTATAGCTGATCAATCACTTCATGCTGGTCTCATATTGCATTGACATGGTAAAAATTAAGCGTGAAGGACAGGGACACAAGAAAGGACAGTTACACAGGACGAGCTCTTGTCCGGTGGAAGTGTCTCTGCCTGTGTCCCTGTCAATTGCTACGCTTGTTACCATGTCGAAGTCGTTTCACCAGCTATCCCAAGTTTCTGTTTCTGCTTCTGTCCCTGTCTTGTGACACTTTTTACCATGTCGAAGTCGTTTCACCAGCTATCCCAAGCTTCTGCGTTCACGTTGCAAAACACTTGTCCTCTTTTCTGTGCGGTGCTCTGACAGCCAGCTGGCTGCTGCAGTTGCCGGCCCCGCGGAAATCAAAGGCGATCTGTCACTACTCCGGAATTCGGGAAAAACGAACAGCTGGCTCTTGCTTCTGGCAGCGTGTGGGGCGCTTAAAGTAAAAAATCAGAAAAGCCCACTGTGTACTGTGCCTTGTGGTGCAGCAGGACCATATTAACTTGCGGAATTCATCTGATGCATTTGCAGGTACTATCGGGATAAATTGAAATACGAACGACGGAGTGCGTAACTTTCAGTACATGCCGCACATCCTGGCGATGGGCCGCTTATGCGCAGTACAAACAAGTCAAGTTACGAGAGTTCGTGACCAACCTTGATATGGAAAGACCTTAGCCTTTCCATCGTCTGTTGGCCGCCCAGCAAGAAATAAAAAAATAAAGAAATATCGCTGCATGCGCCGTTTTCACTCAGCACAGCGACGAAGTTACGTAACGCTCACGTGGGAGGGCGCCGAACGCGACGGGAAGACAAACCAAAATGCTCACACGACTGATGATCTTTCCACACCAAGGTTGGACACAAACTCTCGTTACTTGTTCATACTGCGCATACGCAGCCCGTCACCAGGATGCGCGGCATGTACTAAAAGCCACGCGCTCCGTTGGTCGTATTTCAATGTACCATGATAGTACCACTAAGCTAAAAGACCATCTGTTCGTTGTGTTGGTCTAGTGGCCGTCTCGGAGAAGGCACCGTTTGTCGGATGGGCTTAGTGTATAGATTTGCTGCACTACACAGTCTTTGTTGCCTACAGTATACAGTAAAAGCTCGTTAATTCGGATCTCACGAGACCGGGAAAAATGTCCGAATTATCCGAATGCCGAATTAATGAATGAACAGGGAAAACAACATTAAAATCACGTTGGAGAAGCATACCTTTATTTGCTGAAGTATTTTGTAATAGTCGTCTGCTTTTTCGCGCAGATTCCGGCTGACATTACAATTTTTCTTAACTCTTTCAAGTGCCAACAGCACGCAAACTGTCGGAACTGCTCAGGCAAACGTCCTCCAATATCAAAAGCGCCTCCGAGACTTCTCGTGAGGTGCGATGAGGTCGCGGCTGCACCTCCTCGCATGACTCTTCGTCAGAATCGTGGTCTTCCTGGGCGCCCGTGACATCATTAATAATTTCTTCATTGGTCAGGAGACCAGCATTTGTCCGAATTAAGCGGTGCGGGGACGAATTCTGACGAGTTAATGAAGGTTTGGTCCCATAGACTAACATGCGCTTTGGCCGGGACCAATAGAGCCGTCCAAATTATCCGAATTTCCGAATTAACGGGTGTCGAATTAACGAGCTTTTACTGTATTTCAAAATTTCAGTTTTGGTCAGATTTTGCGAAAAGTTAATCTCAGGGAAGCTGAGTTGTTTACAGTATACAGCATCAAGAGTTTACGATATTGATTTTGACAGTTGGACTGATTGTAAAATGCTAGGTGGCTGTAAATTCTGATTGTTAATAGCTAGGTGCATTGAAAATGGCAGCTGCTCAGGGCACAGCAAACCAGAAGGTAATAAAACAAGTTGACCTCGGGATATGAGCCCCGAGGGCTTGTACCAAGGAAAATAGACAGATAAAAAGAGGAAGGCGACAAAGAAAAAAAGTTTTAAATACACTCCTCCCCTGCACACACACCTCTGCTTGTGTTGTACTGTGTACATTTGTTTTTTGCTTTCATATTTTTATCAACCCCGATTGCAGTGACTGTTCCTACTTTTCAAGTGGGGATGTATTTTAGGATTGAGCTACCGAAAGTTCTCCACAGCAGTGATGAGGTTTTTGCTTCTCCTGACTCAGGCATGAAAACGTTTCAAAATAAGCAGGGACCTTATTTCATGCCGGAAAGTTTTTTCTTTGACTGGAATGCTGAAACATTTGCTCTCGAACAAACAAGGTTTTTTGCATTGTTCTGTACTGCTTGTGGTTTGCACCACCTGCCACATTATAAATAGGAGCTCGAGCTTACAGTTCACTCAATGCAGGTTCCGAACTCAATGCTATTCAAGAGTATGACACATTGTTTCCGAAATTTGATGTAGCGAAACAAATTGGGAACAGTCCAACGTAGGTCATTTGCACCTACCAGGTAGAGATGAAAATACACTGTGTACAAAACAGCACACTTTGTTCATTGATCGCGTGACACCTGTCACAACGCAAATGCGGACATCGACCTAGATAAATTACAAATCTAGGAATACAATTATCAAGTAGTTGTCATTTTAGTTCAATGAGTTGGCTGAAAATGCAGTTTTCATCCGTGTACAATTTCTCTGCTGTAAGCTTAAAGGGGGACACTGATCTTGAGGACATTTTCGTTATTTTTGAACAAATGGGCTTGAAATTTGCATATTAAGTGCATTGTAGCATCCTGAGCTCAAATATGCAGTCAGTTTTCGTCTATATAGTCGAAGTCCAGAGTTATGCAACATGTTATGTTATTCCATTTCAGGCAATTTTTTAATGACCTACCTATGATATACTTGAATACTTTTTGTCCCTTTGTGCTCTAGACGGACCAAGGAGTGCAACTATACCACTGCAGTAATTTTAGCATTGTTGCTGCAATTGCTGTAGATTTATGTAATGTCAGGTCATCAATTATCAATGTTTTCATAAAACAAACTGCATAAACAGTTGTGCTAGCATAAAGAAATGCTATATTTTTGTGGTTTTATTGCACTGTTCAGTTCTTAAGCTTTCAAATGAAGTAAGAATGATTTGAATCCGACCAGTACATCCCAAGATATTGTACCTGACAGTTGACCTTGTGGGGAAAAAAATGGTTCAGAGAAAACAAGGCACAAAGTTTTGAAATGCAGGGGAAAATGGCCATTTAGCCAACTTCAAATGGTGACAGCTTAGTGAATACCTATGGTACAGCTATAATATTTTGCAGGTACATTCTTTGGGACCTGTAGACTGCAAAAAAAAATTAATACAGAAAATTGATTTTTTGGCAAATTTTTGGTCCTCAAGACCAGTGTCCCTCCTTAAGGAGTAAGTTGGACGGGTTACTTGGGAAGCATTTTAATATCACTGTTCGGTAATTTAGCTCTACAATCAGTGTTTGGAAAAAATTGTCTTGCGTCATGCAGGTGAGGGTGCTAGTTGATACTCACGCATTTGCCATGAATACTACTGAGCCAAAGAGCTGCTTGAATAATCGCTACGTGTTACCATACACAGATGTAAAATATTCCTTTAGATCATTGCTAACGACTACATGGCTGAAACACAGGAGAGAAAATGAAGTGGCCAACAGGGTGCGCGTGTAACTCGATGCCGTCGTTGCTTGAGGTTCACTGCGCCTCATTGCTGAAGGAAGGTAGAGAGGAATTCGACTTGTGGGGCCTCGTGTTAGGGGCTGCTCCAGCAGGTGGCTTGCCGTCTATGCACTTGGCTTGACTGCGTGGCGCCATCAGTTAGTTCCTCGCGGTTACAGTCTCTACCACAAACAAACAGTGGGATGTTTGTCTCATATATTGTGCTACCATTCGCCATAAGGAGCAAATCCGCTCTCACCCACAGCTCATGTCAGTGAGGAGCAAGATGAAATGTGGCTGTCCCTCATATTGGAAGCTGTCATTGCTTCCTTTTCAATTCCGAAAAATTCGTCAATGGAGCTGGTGGCTTTCACTTGGTTTAACTTGACTTCTCTTAGGTCTGCCAATCTTATCGGTAGATTGGACGTTGATACCGCCGAGCGCGAGCTGTCGCTCTCAACTAGGAGAACACCTGCACATCGAAGCTTGCTTATGTCATCACTAAGCGCAGCCAATCCCTGACGTGCACCTCCAGAACATCTCTCCACTCTAACTCAAAAGAAATGCCGAGCGCTCCGAATGCAACGACAGTGCAATCAGATAGACGCCATCGTCATACCACGAGGGGCCCAGATTTGATTCCAACCACAGGAAGAATTTTTTTTCTTGAGGGCACACTCCCCACACTTGCTTTTCGGCTCCTTGCCTCCTCGCCCCTTTCCCTCACACTTCTTGGCCTGGCATTTTCCTCCTCTCCATTTCGCTGTGCCGAGTTTTAAGTGATGTCAGGCACGGATGGAACTCGAGCTTATACAGGTCTGCTGTTGAAACCCCCTGTAATGCGTTTATTTATCGATTGATTGTAGGTTTTAATGCGCCGACGCAATGCAGGCGATGAGGCGCGCCGTAGTGGAGGGCTCCGGATTAATTTTGACCACCTGGGGATCTTTAATGTTCGCCGAAATCTCGGACACACGGGCGTTTTTGCTTTTCGCCTCCGGGCCGATAGACGAACCCACGTCCTTGTGAGTAATGCCTTTAGACTATTAATGTCAAAGTGTTAGTTAACTCAGTAGGTTGAAAATCTGACATCCCTGGTGCACAGACACCACATAAAATAACTGATGGCTGAAAGAATAAGAATTGTATTTGAGCTGAGAAGGAAGTTGGATAAATTTGTGCCAGGTCAGATTCGAATTAGGGACCTCCAAAACCCAAGATTTAGCAATGCCATTCCGAAGACCATCATAGCACGATGAATCCAATTGACTAAAGGTGGACCTGGTGAATGTGTTGTGCCCTCTAACCTAGAAACGTGTGTTAGAGGTATGCACTGAGGCCTACATGAGTAGATTGAGCATGCTAATTGCAGAAGCAGCAATTAGAAAGCAGCCAAGGATGTCCTTGCTATAGTCTTCTGTGCTTGGTGGTGTAATGTAGAGATGTAACAAGTCACAGTAACCGACAGAAGAAGAAAAGACGAAAAAGGGAAATCATGAAGGTCGGCCTAGTGAATGTGGCATAGATTTTACTTTAAAAATGTGTTAGGGGTGTGTACTGAAGCTTACATGCATAATTGAAATGTTATTGAGGGAGCAGCAAAGTACATCTCCACTAGTCATCATCATCATCGCTGTCGAGTTTCTAGAACCAGTAGATCATCATCGTTGTCGTCATCGATTGTCCTAAGCCCCCCAACCTTCACTAGACGCCCTCTTTGCATGCTGATATGAACACAGGTGTGTTTCAAGTCATAGTGCCTGAGAGGAGAATAAAAAGGCGCTATTTCGGGGAACAGATGACAATAATAGTGCACACTCAGCGAACGGGAATTCGTACTGTCCCAGCAATCACTGCGTCACAAGGAGTGCTCAGGCGTCCTTGAAATTTTGTTCTCCCATCCTCCCCCTCTCTAGGTTGGCCAAGAGCGGGGTCAAGCTGACGCAGCACGTTGCAGCGGCGGCCGTCTGCACTCCGAGCAGAGCCGCACTGCTTACCGGACGGTATCCGATACGTTCAGGCGAGTCCGCCACCCTGTGGATTGCGACATTCCATTTCCCGGTTGGTACAAGCCAGGTGCTTCCCGCGTAACCTGGCGTCATAAACTGGGCTGCTTTGAACATTCCCACTATCATTCTGTTGAGCCACTGCTAAAAGGTGCCCGCCGTTCAACCTCCGTGGCCTCAGGCTAGAGTACTGTGTTTTGATGCTGGCAGCCAGCAGGTCTAGCAGTTTCTTGCGATGTTTTATTGTAAAAATGTTTTCTAAGGTCAATTTTATGCATTGTCTTTATTAATAAGGGTGATTTAATATCTGATAGATTGGTTTGAAGGGGTCATGCAGACAAAATACAAGTTTGTTTTATTCGAAAGATTTCATGTTTTATAGTGCCCTGGCGCTTGTCCGGCAGCGAACGATGCCGTATTTACTGAGAAATTAATCAATTTAGGTTAATATTTTGATTCTCCCGCTAAATTGTGTGTTTCCGTGACGTCTCCCATGAAGTCATGAGGGCGGGTATTCAAATGAACTTTCACTGCTTCATTCGGCTCTGCAGCCTTGCTTGCCGTCAGTCCTCCCAGATGACGCTACCATAGTGTGCGGACCGTTGTCCACCGTTGCTTTATTTTTTACTGTATTTGCTCCAGGCTTGTTTTTGTTACGGTAGAGAGTAATCGTTTTGTGAAATATGGGGTATGCTCGACAAACAGGGTCGCTCACGTCGCTTACGCCAATGGGCCAGTGTCGTGTAAGACAACTCCAAAACGACAGACTGCTGTGCAGCGAAAACAAGCATAGTGCTCCCAGTACCAACAGCAGTGCGCATCGGTACTTCTACGTTTATGTGTATTTTTGTACTTTCATTGTTTACCCCCCATTTTTACTACTGTAAAATGAATATGCAATATATTTAAGCACGAATAGCTCATCCAGCAAACTTATAAACTCTGCCTAATTGGCATTTGCTCTTGCCGGCCTCAGCCAATCGCACAGCTGGGCTCATGTGACATCATAGGTTCTTTTGTGGGAAATGAGCTAGTGGGTCGCATGGTTTGTAGCTTGTTTTAGCGAAGTTTACGTTAAAGGTGGTGTCAGTATGATTCTAATGAGGCAATCTTTCGAATAACCAAACTTGTGTTTTCTCTTCATGGCTCCTTTAATTAACGTTGCGCGTAGTACCGGAAGTGCCAGGCTGTTACTTACGTGGGAACAGAATGTCTTACCACTGCACGTGACGTGCTGTTCGTTGGGGGGGGGGGGTCGTAACAGAACTGTCCCATTCCAGGCATGGAGAGCTACTTCAAGAACAAGGTATTCATACTAGTGGCTGCGAGCGGTGGGCTGCCGGAGAACGAGACTACATTTGCTAAGGTCCTCAAGGAGCAGGGTTATACAACGGGATATATCGGTGAGAAGAAAGCACGTTGCTTGCATGCTTCTGTAAGAGAGCCGCCATTGTGTGCATGCCTTGCTTATTTTTATTTAAACTGCTTTTAGAGTGAAAGTTCTTTGACGGCATATCTCACAAGGCCATTCATCGTGTCACAATGACCTTGAGCTGCCTGAGTGCAAGCGTGGCAAGTGGTACCACATGTCACGTTGCAGCTTTCCTCACTAGGCGAAGGTTTGGAGTGTGGACTAAACTGTCTGTGTGTGTGCGTCAGCTTTTAAACCCGAGCTGCTTATTTTTAACTGCAACGCTGGGTACGCAAAAAAACTTTGGTGGCCTTTTAGGCATGAAGTAGTTGTAGCGGCTTGCCAGTGCGCATTTAAAATTTTTGTGTGTACAGTGTTAGTGCGGGTTTATAAAGTACATTTCCTTTGTCAGGGGTGCCATTACGAACGCACACCATACTGCTTTGGAAATGGGAATAACTGCACATTGGGCCACTTAATTTTTCCGCCTTAAAATGAATAAAGTAGCTGCAATATCTTTGAAAGAAGAGCTGGCCCTGGGTTATTTTGAATCATTGTTAGTTAAAAACAAGCCAAACAAACCTTTCACTCAGGATAAACAGGTTTACAGGCGTTAACCCTTTCGGCCCTGGTGGTGTCAATTGACGCCATCACCTAAGGTTCCTCTAGCGCAAAGAGAACGAAACCAAAACTGCTAGTTTTCTTCAGTGATGCCTGTTGCAATAAATATCATTGTTATTTCATCTTAGTGGAGCTCCACGCTACAAAGAAGCGGAATCTCTGGTGAAGACGTAATTACGATATTGAGGCCGAAAAAAATGGCGGTCAGAGTTTTATTCCCAAGCTTGTAAATCTATAAATACGTCCATTACGAAGCTCATTTTTTGTTTGTATGCTCATGTATTCATAAGGTTTATGAAAATATGCTAAAGTGATGTCCCTGCTCAACATAAAATTTTTAATTGCCAGATGTCCTAATTAATTGCCTCATTAATAAATCTGTTAGTATTTGTACTTCCAGCTCTATTTTTTGTTTGTGGGCCGGCCCTAAATTTAGGAAAACACACAGAAAACATTGTTTTGCTTGAAATAAAAAAAAAACAGGATTGAACTTTTTCTGCGGATTTACAACACAGTAAACCCTCGTTACAAGAGACAGTCAAGGGAACCAAGAAACATGTCTCTCATAACAAACGTCTCTTGTATGCAATAATGTTGCTAACATGGCAAACAGGAAAACCAACCAAGCCGCTTTCACTCAAATGTCTCTTATAACCAAGTGTCTCTTGTAACTATAGTTCATACCACAAGCTGCATGCGGCACTGCGGAGGCTACATTGTTGTAAGTAGCCTCCGTCAAGGAAAGCAAAGAAAAGAGAAAATAGGCGCCGGGGCCGTGCGGTTCCATCTACCGAGAGGGGAGACTGAAAGGTCCTTTCAAAACTCCCTTCACGGTAAATTAGGCGCCCTCAGTGGATGTTCTATTGACAACAATGTAGCCTCCACAGCGCTGCATGCAGCTTGTGGTATGAACTATAGGTTTTACTGCATCGCGAAATCAGCCTCCTTTATCCCGCGCAGGCAAGTGGCACCTGGGTCTGTACTGCTCGTCCAAGCGAGACCCCTGCCACCACCCGCTGCGGCACGGCTTCGACTACTTCTACGGGCTGCCGCTGACCAACCTCAAGGACTTTGGCCACGACGGCGACAGCGTGGTCACCACCTACGTCCCCAGCATCTTCCCCATCTGCTACACCGCCATGGTGCTGGGCGCCTCCGCCGCTGTCCCGCTCCTCCGACACCGGCGGGTCCGCCTCGCGTCGCTCCTCATCGTCCTGCTCGTCGTCACGCCGCTGCTGGCCGTGCTGTTCATCAAAAACATCGCGACCCTCAACGGGATCGTGATGCGCGGCCTCGAGGTCATAGAGCAGCCCATCCGGCTGCCGGGCATGACGCAGCGGCTGGTCGGAGAGTCCCAGCGATTCGTCCGCTCGGCTGTTTCCCAGAAGAGGCCCTTCCTACTGTTCATGTCCTTCATACACGTCCACACGGCGCTCTTCACGCACCCGTCTTTTGCGGGGAGGAGCGTGCACGGACGGTACGGCGACAACGTCGAGGAACTCGACTGGGCCATTGGAAAAGTTAGTGTGCCATTCATGTGTCATTCATTCTGGCCGGGCGGAATACTGGGGCTCGGTTTTTGTATGCGCCGAAAGCACTCCCTCCTGAATGGATTGGGAGCTATACTGAAGCTGAGTTCGTTGAAATCTCAGTGTTGTGAAGTCCTACCCACACAATCATACATTTTACTTGTAGAACCTTAAATCTGGAACCTTAGTAATAGTCCCTTAGTAATGTGTCGATTTTACTTTGAACACGTGCACCTTAACTTTGAACACCTGCACATCCAATGACCAAACATGCACACTTGTGGAAGAATTTGAAGACGAGATGTGAGGGGCAGGAATTCATGCCTTACTTTCCACATCCAGGATTTAAGGCCTAAAAATTTCTGGATGAGTGCATCAAAAGTAGTTCGAGGCTAAATTTTGAGACGGGTTCCAATCGGGGAATGTAATACCCGAAAACATTTTCACGCCTAAAACGTTAAGAACACTGTGAGCATCAGGAACATTTGCTGTGACATCACTACTCCTGTATCGAGAAGAAAGCTTCCTCATGGCTTTACAAAAGTACAAACTTTGACAAGGTTATAGTTCTTATAAATTTCCTGAATACAGGACGAAGAAGTTATTACTGATTCATGATGAACATCTGCCATAATTTGTGAAAAATAAGCAATCAACAACTGATGCTGCCACATTATAAGTGCACAATGTTAGTCACTCCAATGTCTGCCTGCCCTCTGCAACATCTCCTTCAGCCACAAAAGAAGCAGCCAGAGTGTAGCTTGCCATGCTTGCTTCCCTGTTAGCACAGGTGCGCTGCAGGAAAGAAAAGCCTGTCGCTGCTACCAAAGGCATCCTGGTGTATGTTGATGGCAGCGTAATATGGCTGATGCCTAGTTCGTTGTAAAGGATGCATTTCACTATTATTCTCTAGCGGAGCACTTCTCCTTATTAGTATAGTAAGTATCTGGAGTTTGTTGAAACAAGGTTTGACTGAGTGCTATTGCTTATCTAATGGCATTCTTGACCTTCCAAACACTTCAAAAATGTCCAAAGTGCTATTTAATTTGAACCAGAACCATATAAGTTACTAGCCGCTTCAGCACTATAAAGTTTTGAATGTTCATGCAACTGTAATATTAATACTCTAGTCATAAAGCACCAAAAAAAAGAAAATGTAGGGCTCTCAGTTTGGGCAAGCATTTTCCATGATTGTGGGCAACACTGTTAGCAGTACTGCTAATTCCAGATTTTTTTTCTCATCCAAATGAAGTGTCACTGCACCATGAGAAGCTTTGTTGTAAACTTTGCTGTAGACCAAATTTCTCCTGGAATGCTGCCCACTGCTGCTGATTGGCTGAATTAACCTGGTCACTTAATCTTGTTTATTTATTTCAAAATACCTTACAGGCTCTATTACGGAGCATAGAGTAAGGGGGGTACATAGGAAAGAATGCTAGTGGGTGACACTTTCCAGAAGAATCCCTGCAATACTTACCGACTGCTCGGAATGTATTTTGTGGTAAAGCCTATTGTCGCAGCAATCTCCTTCCGCAAGAATTATAAAAATCCGTTCACTATCACCAAAGCTATGTGAGATGAACAAAATTGGCTGGCGATTGCAGTACTCCCTGATGCGGTATTTGGGCGCAGCAGCAGTGCGCTGAGGCAGCACTCACTCGTGGACAACAATGGTGAGCCTCTGCGTCTGCAGCACAAAGTGCGTCTCAGGAAGGGACCACTAACTGCATCTTAAAGGGGCACTGACACAAAATTTTGAAGGCGAGATAACTTCGGAGATAGATTGGTGCGAACACATATACATCATCTGCAAAATATCAGCGGCGAATACAGCCTAGAGCATATTTAAAATCAATTTTAAAGTGTGCGAAACGCAACCGAGCAGACAGCAGAGGACCACGCGCAATCGACATCCCGAGGATATCGTGTAAATAAACAACGTCCAAACACGTCACGAGTTTGTGTTTGCCGCTTCCGCACTGCCGGCGTTTTTCTCTGGCTCGCCCGGCTCGCCGCTCCAATCGGAGGGCCGGAGGGCGGAGCTTCTGCTCTCGAGAACGAATGACCCGATCGTTGGCGGCGGTAGCGGAGGCGCCGTGATTTCGTCAGCTTATCGGGCAGCTGGCCGCGACCAAAGTTCTACAGCGATTCCAGGCACTCTGTTTCTATTATTGTTTATTACCACTGGATGCGAAAACGCGCCGGAGGTACGAAAAGCCCACTGAGCTAGCCGCACGGTTGCTGTGCAGGCGGCGGCCACGGCCGCGAAGTGGCCCAGGCCGGCGCAGGTAGCTCGAGTGATAGCTTGTTACCGCTGCACGAAATTGTCCCCAAGTCCCGACCATGGTGGCTTACATGAGAAAGGAGTTAATGATGCGATGGCGGGTTGCATTAAAAATTGTCATCTGCACCGCTTACGAGAGCGGCACTCGAATATCCGCCGCAGTGCTAAGCCGAACACATCTGTAGGCGGACCTGTAGGCAGACCGGCCGGCTGCTCCCAGTGCGCGTCTTGCCACCCACCGTCTCGAGCGTCGCACGTTGTTCTTTAGCCGCGGTAGCATTTGCACACGCAGCGCCTGCATCACATCCACGGTCGCTTTTTAATTAAGCGCCTCACGAGATCAGTACGTGGGGGCATTCACAGAAACTGCCGATTCGTCGATGCGGATTCGACAGTGCTACGGCGGCTCTGCTCTGTGATATCCCTCCGACGGTCACGTGGTCAGCTTGGTCACACAAAATCCACAAAATCCATCGTTTCGCGGCACTCGCTGAAACCGAAACTGCGACTGGCTGCATTGAAAATGCCTCTAATTAAACAACCGTCGCACGCTGAAGCAAATGAGGCTTCTACAGGTTATAAGTAGGTCACTAGCTACTTATCGCAACAAAAAAAACAAGATGCAAAATTTTTGTGTCAGTGCCCCTTTAAGCGAACGCTTATCATAGTCATGCACACGCCCCCCTCACGTTTTCACCAAGTGTCGCGCCACCGAGCGCCTCGTGCCGGCACAGCATACTGCCCCCTCCCCTCCCCCACCGCGCACTTTCGGAGAGACTGGCTCGCGTCACCACGGCGCACCGCCCTCCCCTCCCAATTTCATGACACTCTCCTCTTTCGCTTTCTTTCATCATTCGCTTTTTCTTTCACTTGTCGGTCTAGCCATCGTTCGCTCGGTCACGATGACGGCGATGCAGCTCAGCCCAAAGACAGCCGCCAAAGGGCTGCACCCTAAAATCACGCATAATCGTTAACTCTCAACTCGACCGCAGACAATGCGACGAAAGCTGTGTGCTCTCTCCCAGAGATGGGGGTGGCTTGTGGTGGTCTCTTCTCTCTGTTTCTCTGTTTTCTCTGTTTCTCCGCAACTTGGAGAGGTCTATTTCTGGTCTGGCACAACAAAAAAGCAGGCATTGGTGCCTGCTCACAAGCACGCACTCAGGCTGGTAAAGTAGGGCCGCTTCACATGCACGTATCATATTTGGCTCAGGTATTCCTGGAAGTGTAATGCAAACATTGCACAGTTTTTTTCACACTGCTCAAAGTGTGTTGCAGGGTCCCTTTTTAAGCATCCATGGACCAAACAGAACCAGTCATAGGGCCTGCTATTCCTGGATGTCCGTTGTGTCAGGGGTTGTAGAAAGAATTGATTGTATATAGCATTTAACTGGAGGATGAAGGAGTTTTACTTTGACTCTCAATAGGGCAAGTGCCTCTTAAAGAAGGGGACTGTTATAGCAACGCCGCCTGTATTAACATTGCCTGACGCGTCGCGCGCTTTTCAATGGGAAGGGTAGGGACGCTTAGTTCAGGCACTGATCCGCTATGTGGCGCGTGCCGGCGGACATCTCGCCTTACGTCACTGCTCGCGAGTCGCGAACGCTGCACCCACTTCTACGACGTGTGTCTGTCAGCTTGCCTGTTGGGCTTCAAGGGTTGTTTCGCTTACATCTTAGCCGCGGCGGGGCGCTAGTTCTGTGGCGCACTGGGGATCTCGTTCAACGTGTCGCTCGCTTCATACGTGCTGCATTTTTCCAAAGATAAAGACGGAGGCGGACTGAAATAGTGTAAGAACATACTGATTGTCGGGTAGACATATAGCTAACAGAAAACCGTTAATTTCGGATGGGGCAGCCATCATTTTACTGATATTTTTCTTTCTGGAGTATTTAGAGAAGAAAAACTTGCGTGCACGTTTTTTGTTCAGGCGCTCACTTCTTCGATTACTTTCCAATAATATCACGTGCTTGTAAACTTCAGAAAATTATAGGAAACAAAAGAATAAGCAGCTGGGATCCCGCCACGCTGTCCGGGCGATTCTGCAGTACAGTCCTCAATTTTAGAAGTGCGTACCGATGCGGAGTGCGAACAGCGGGGTCAAAACAATACCTAAATGCGGAGGGGATAGAGGTGGGATGCCCCACTCAGAAAATTTCAGGGCCTGTGATCCGAGTAGATAAGCGCGCAAATCCGGCATCAGCCTGCGGCAGCGCAAGGGATTTTGCTTCGTGACAAAGGAATTTTTATCAGTGACAGACCAAGACAGACAGGCATGGTTAAAAACAAGAAGGCGTAGGAGCGCCGCCTCGGGAACGCTAAACAAACTTTCCACTATTTTGCATAGTTTCCGAGAAGCGGCGCTGGCTGGCGGACACGAAAGCACGCTGGAAGGCTACGGAGCGGGGAAGGGTAGGAGAGAGCAACAGGAGAGTGGCTGTTTGGCCATTGTTCGCTCACGCGTTAGGCAATGTTTATACAGGCGGCATTGGTTATAGCATACTGGGCCACCTGCATTTATTGCGGCAGAAAAAGTTTACCTAGAAATGGCATGTACCCAAGGCTTCAAAAATACTCCAGGACCGCAACTGCAGCACCTATTTCAGAGCGCTGCATTGTTCGTTAACCTGTAATTATCAAGTCCTAAGCTAGCATTGGAAGTTAAGTGGACAATCTGCTCACCCTCTAAACTAATTGGATCTGGCACTCCAGGGTAGTATACTGAGTGGTACTGCACCCTGAGGTTCCCGAGTGCAATAAATTTTTATTTTGGGAAAATTTGTACATACTTTGGAGGGTTTAAAGGTGCTGCAGAAAAACAAGGGGCAAAAACACTGAGAGACACATGGTGCTATTGAAAAATTAGAAGTTAGCGCACCGTGTGTCTACGTGTTTTTGTCCCTTGTTTTTTTATCCGCACAGTGCCTTTAAAGGAGCCATGCATACAAAACACAAGTTTGGTTCATTGGAAAGATTGCCTCGTTAGAATCATACTGACGCCACTTTTAACATAAACTTCGCTCAAATAAGCTACATAATCGGGAAAAAAAGGAATGGCCATGCGACCCACTAGCTCGTACTTGTGTGTGTCTTTATTGCACTGTAAAGTTAACATCATTTCCCACAACAAAACCTATGATGTCACATGCTCAGCTGCACGATTGGCTGAAGCTGGCAAAAGCAAACGCAAATTACGCAGGCCTTGTAAGCTTGTTGAACAAGCTATTTGCACTTAAATGTAATGCATATTCATTTTACAGCAGTAAGAATGTGGGGTAAACAATGAAAGTTACGAAAATGAATGAAAGTTACGAAAGCGCCGTCCTCTCGTGAAAGTCTACGTTTTTTTATCCGTGCAAGTCTTTGTGTTCACAGCAAGCACAACGTATTTTCAAAATCATGTTACACCAACTAGCCCAACATCCAGCTTTACTAAACATAGAAGTACTGATGCACGCTGCTGTTGGTACTGGGCGCACTATGCTTGTGATAGCCGCACAGCGGTCCGCTGCTTTGGAGTTGTCTTACAGGACACTGGCTAATTGGTACAAGTGACGTTGTGTTACGTGAGCCAGTTTGTCGAGCATACCCCGTGTTTCTACTGTAACAAAAAAATATGGTCAAAAACAAAGCAACGGCGGACAACGGTCCGTGGCTGGCTATGGTAGGGCCATCTGGGAAAACTGACGGTCAGCAAGGCTGCAGAGCATAATGACGCACCGGAAGTTCATTTCAATACCCGGCCTTGTGACCTCGTGGCAGACGTCACGAAAACACGATTTGGTGGAAGAATCAAAGTTTCAACCGAAATTAATTAATTTCTCAGTGAATACGGCATCATTTGCTGCCAGACATGCGCTGGGGGCCTTGTAAAACACGAAATCTTTCGAATAAAACAAACTTGCTCTTTGTCTGCATGGCCCCATTAAACCCCTCGAAGTTCCCCTCCTTCAGCTCGTAAAGGCGCTCTATATTAAACTTAAGCTTAGAGAGAAAGTTGTGACAAAGCTGCAGTTGTAGCCAGAGAATTGTAGGGGAGAGAATTGTAAAGGAAGATTTGTGAAACCTTAGAGAGCGATTTGCAGTATGAATGAGACAGAGAGAGAAGCAGTTGGTGTGCGTGGTTATTCCTGTGTGCCGTTCTGCATTAACAGATGACGGCCCTGCTTGCTGAACTGGGCCTGGAGAACAACACGTTTGTCTACTTCTCCTCCGACAACGGCGCCCACATCCAAGAAGTTGGCCTTGACGGGCAACGTGAAGGCGGCCACAATGGCATTTTCAGAGGTGCGTCCGCAGCCCCCGCTATTGCAGCTTGCTTTTCGGGGTGGTCTGTTGGTGTTCCTGCGAAACGGGAAGCATAAATTCTGCCATAGTCTCTTTTTCTTTTTTTCCCAATTAAAAAACCATCAGGTTCAAATTGTGCAGCATTGTCTGTATCAGCTCTATTGGGTACTGATAAGAATGATTGCAATGCAATAGCGGCTGCACCGGAGTTGTCACAATTTTCCCTGTGCTTCGTCTAGCTTCCTTACAAAGTCCACTAGATGTGACTGGAGAAACGGTATTGCAATAGCGTCAAAACCATTCCAAGTTATGTGTTGTTGTGCTGATGGGTGCGTTTGCACTGTCTCAAGTTCACTCCATTGCCCCCTCCTCCTGCAAATTAGTGCTTGTGGCAATTGGAGTAAGTATTTATTATGCCTGATATCATTGTTTTTAGGGCCCACATTTTTTGCTACATACTGAAAATCACCGAAAACTGTTTGTTGCAGTTTTCTTTGAATCGCTGAAACTGAACCACTCAACACTGAAGACAGCCTTGAACAGAGAAAACCAGGCTCGGCCGAAAATCTGTCTCTATACCAAGAAAATTTTGTGAACTGTTTTGGGAAGGTGTTTTTCTTCGCCAGCTGGGGCTCTACAGATCTCCTATTTTTGAAGTGCAACGTTCACTCTTTAGGGTTCTTTGTTCTGAAGCTTCTGTTAGAAGCTTCTTGGGAATGCATAGCTAAGAATGACCAGTCTGGTCAAGAGCAGTTCACGATTTTTTTTCTTGAAGTCTCCATGTCTTGTGCAGACTTCTTAGCTAAAGAGTGTTTACCGGGGTCAGCCTAAGTGTGACCTTGTTATCAGGACACAGAAAGACGAGGAAAGAAGGGGGTTAAGCTGTCCCAATGCCAACAAGACGAGGGGCACGGCACAAGGCATTTTTGTCTCGTCGTTTAGCCACATGTCACCGGTGTATTGCGGGAAAGCCTGTCGCCGCTAACGGATAAAGCCGGGGCTTGCTTGCGTCTAGGGCTGGCTGCCGGTCCATAGGTCCATACCTAAAACCGGCCGTCATTTGCCGTGTTTTTTTTTTTGGCCCTCAGGCCATGATTATGTATGTTTTGGCCTTTTATAAGCGTCAATTCAACAACTAATACGATAAATATGTATCGACAAGCTTCTCAAAGACACGCGAGCACAGAAAATATGCGGGCGAGCGCGCTGCCTGAGATGGAGGGGAGCCTAAGGAAGGAACAAAACAACGAAATGCTGCCGCTGCGGTAAGCAATTGCGGTTACTTTTCAGTGAAGCACATACAGAGCAATAACCAAGCTCTCAATCACATTCAGTACAAACTTTATGTTGATTTCTCTCTAAGAAAACTCTACAATAAATGACACTGCATGTCAAAAACGTGGCATCTTTTTCAACACAAATTAAACATTCTATATAACATGCCCCCACCCCCACCCCCTTCTTGATAGGCTTTTTTTTTTAGGAAAGGTGGCAACCCTGTTTGCGTCAGTCAACTGCGTCCACTTTGAAGTGCGCTCTAGCCATCTGGTGCCCTGTAGCTCCAACTCATTTTAAAATTGCAGCTTGCATGTGGTTTGGCAGGACACTCTTCGTTTTTAACGAAACATGATTTTATGTATCCGTGTTGTGGGCCATCTCACAAGACCTCAGGGTGAACTCAAGACTAACCGCGCATTGAGCAAAAAGTATACTGAGCAGTAACTGGTCACACAGCGAAGCCCGAATACTTGCACGTGGAGGGTTGCAAGCTGGGCTAGTTGGAAAGACATTCTTGGATAAAACCAGCGCGAACTCAGACGAAGACAAAGTAAGTGTCCTTGTGGTACACTTACTTTGTCTTCGTCTGAGTTCGCACTGGTTTTATCCAAGACTTGCACGTGGGTCTGAGTACAGTCAAACCTCGTTATAATGAAGTCGTTTTGGGGCAGTAAATTACTTCGTTATATCCGGTATTCATTTTAACCGTAGGGGTAAAAAGCGGCTCTAATAAATCGGCAATCTGGCTCGCGCAACAATCCTAGATAAAAAACGCATGGTTCTAGGCTTCGAACCCACTATAAATGAGGGAATCCTTATCTGTCTCCTTGTGGCATTACAAACTAAACAGACTGGAATGAGAGCATGTGAAATTACAACAGAACAAAGTTCGTTCGGCAAACAGGCCTGCGTTCTTATTTACTTGAAGGAGGACGTGGCCTTCGCCTGGTGGCTTTTCACAGTCTGAGCGGAATGAAGTTTTTCACGGTGTTCACGCAATAAAGGGCCTTTTCTACTTGTGCAGTTTTTCAAGCTAATAAAAAATGGCAACAAGTTTTTCAAGCTAATAAAAAATGGCTGTTGTTGCGTGCGGGTCTTTGGGCAGGGGTAGAGAACGGCTGTCCACCGAACGCTCGTCCGAACTACGAAAGGCCTGGGGCCTCCTTCGTTAGGATGTAGGACAAAATAAACGTGCTTTTCATCGTCACCGGTCCGCAGTCTGGCCTACCTCGCAACACTGTTTTGTCCCACTTTTTTTTTTGTAATTTTACTTTTAATATGCTAGCTGTCCAGTTTTGAGCCTCGTGGAACCGAATATTTCTTCGTTATAGCCGGTATCGCACGGCTCTCGAGGTTTCGGTTTTGTTATAAAAAGAATACCATACTTACCCGATTCTAACGCGCCCCCGATTCTAACGCGCACCCGATTTTCTTGGCAAAAAAAAAAATGAAAAAACTTGCACCTCCGATTGTAACACGCACGGAACTTTGTGACCAAGAAAAACGAATGCAAGAGAAATGGGCGATTTATTTCCCAAAGTAATCTCACTCATCTTAGTCCTCGTCGCTCTCTGAGAGCTCTTTCTCGCTTTCCGCTGACTACAACATCTCATCCTCGGTGCCGTCAAGCGCGTTCGCGATGCCACACTTCTGAACGATGGTCAACCTGTTAGTTTTTGTGGTGTTTGCAGCATGACCACAGTGCGAAGGGCGCAGATTGCAGCAGCTTCGCGAGGAGCCGAAAGAAACGATGAGCGGCCATCAAGCTGCCAGCTTCTTTATTGAAACGTAATACGCGCGAGCGCGCAGGGCGCGGGGGTAAGACAATACGCCTGTACAAACGAAAAAACAAAAGCCACAAAAGTGCAGGACGGTGCGCGCACTCTGCGATGAGTCACGGAGTCTCTTGAGAAGCATACGCGCTGCAGTACACCTAGCACCATCCGGTGGCCGTTTATTACTCAACTAACAATCTCGTCCTCGGTGCCGTCAAGCGCGTTCGCGATGCCACACTTCTGAACGATGGTCAACCATGGTCGATGGGATCGTGGCTCATGCCTCGCACACCCATCCCACGAGCTTGTCCAGAGGCAAACGCTTCAGCCGACCGCTCATTTGGAACGTGTGAGAGCCGCTCGTAAGCCACTCGTAGAAGCGGCGCACCGTCATTGCCGCTGCTGCCATTGCTGTTATCAATCGCGCAAGTGAAACGATTTGACGATTTGTGTCCTGTGTCTGCAAATTCATTGCTAAAAGCTTTGGCGCCATCTTGAGATGGCGATGGCGATGGGTCGGACGAAAATGTTTGCTGTTTTTGCAGTTTTGGTTTCGTATCTGATTCTAACGCGCGTGCGATTTTTCGGCCTAATTTTCTAGAAAAAAAGTGCGCGTTAGAATCGGGTAAGTATGGTAGGTGTCTTTGAAATGAAGCGTGACCTAACAAACTTCGTATTCAGTTCGCTATATCCGATAATTCGCTATATCAGTGTTCGCTGTAACGAGGTTTGTTTGTAGTCAACGATGGTAGGACTCCATCACTCCGGTAACAAGGAGTGGGTTTGTTGTTGGGAAGGTACCAGCAATTTGCCAAAGAGCACAACTGCCACTAGGTGGAGATATGGACGCTCCACTCCAAAGAAGATTAGAATGCTGGTGGACGAAAAGCAGAGAGGGGAATATTGCCTAGGACAGTTACCACTTGTAACAGGAAAAAAAAAGTATTTTGTGCCTAATAAGCTTTTTGTGCCTGCCCTAAGCAGCGCTAGTATTGAACCAAAAGTGTAAAACATAGGTATATTAGTCTTTTTTGGTAAGATGACATGTCATCACCCCGATACAAAGGGGAAACCAATAGAAATCATCATCATCATCATTGATTGCTAAGTCATGGTGCGGGCACAAATTACCCCCAGATACCAGCACACGCAAAACACCCGGCAGTTTTTCTGCAAAAAGGACGTTCACGCCCAAAATGAGCTCAGTGAAAGGCACGGGTTCTTCTGTGAAAGAGGGTGCCAGTGGGAGACCTGCGAGGGTCCAGCCGCAGTCAGAAGTCACGCGACATCACGGGGATGGTGCGCTACTCACGTGACTGGAAACCACGCTGCTGGTTAAAATGGCCATTCTGACTTGGCTTAGCTTGACCAAGTCTATTAAAAAGGCATGGAAATCGAGAAAATCCTTACAAAGTTCATTGAAATAATCATCTATTTGCATTTTTGAACTTTGAAATGCATGAGAATATTCCAAGTTTTTGAACAGGGCTATTTGATTTAGAGCCTAATTGAATATTGTGTTATTTGCTTCGATGTTTGTTTTCGAATGCGGACGCACGCCTGGTATTTAAAGAGGGCATACTCTTTTGAGGAGTCAGTTACCATGGGCTGTTTCATCAGTTTACTGCAGAACTCATCTAGGTTTGCAAATTATATATTTTTTTGTGTCGCTCTGGTTCTGCTGGCAGTGTTAATCTTGGAAGAGAGAGAGAGAAAGAGAGAGAGAGAGATGATTTTGTGGAGCTGAGCAGAACAGTCTCCCATTGTTCTGCAGTCTTAATTTTGTAGCTGCCAAGTGTATTTACATCAGATTTGCTATTCTAGCCGGTCGTATATTTTTTGGAGCTCATGGCAGGACCATGTCATGTGGTGTAGGTCGGCTCTGCTGTTGCACAAAGTGCAGAGGTTTGAGTAAAGGTCTGGGTAGCAGCGGTTCAGGGAAACAGGGCTCGGAAAAGTGTTCGTCTGCAACTGTCGCCACGTGACTGCCTCTTTCCTGGAAAGAGTGTGGTGGGCCGGTGGATATTTGCATCTGGATAACCTGTAGTGATTTATTATATCCCCGTATGTGACTAGCCTGTCTTTGTGAGATCTAATAACTTGTGCTTGCTCTTGGCTTTCCTGCGAGGTCTCGTGTGGGGATGATGGTGGTTGTGGTGGCGTCGTAGGCAACACAGCTTGGTTGACCAGAGCTCGAGTGGTTGCGGGGGCCAGTTCATTCCCCTGTAGACCGCAGTGAGCCAGAGTCCATATCAAAAGAATTTTTCTTTGGTTAGGGGACTTCTCTAGCAGCGAGGCTGCTGCGGGGGAGATCCTGCCTTTCGTGAAGTGAAGTATGGCGGACTTCGAGTCGCTTATGATTGTGGTTGCTCAGTAGAATTTATAGCAAGGGCTTTGGCCATTTCCTCGCCTTGAGTGGGATCTTTGGCCGGCGTGGATGCTGACGTCATTGTGACTCCGTCATTGCTGACGACTGCAATTGCCATGGCGTTGAGACAAGAGCCAGCATTGTAGTACAGTGGAATCTCGATGATACGATTCTGGGTGATACGAATTTTGGGATGATACGAATCTCTGAGAAGTTCTAGAAAAATTGCATTGTTTGCAATGGACCAAATTTTGGCTGTTACGAACGGACCTGTGCGGCCCGGCGGATGATACAAACGAGCCGGCGAGGCACCTGACTGCCGAGCGAACAAGCGAAGGCGACGTACGGGCTCTCTCGCCCCCCTTTGTCACTCTTTAGCGGGAGACACATGTCTGTCCGAGCAATCCGGTTTCCGACGCGGCGCATCAAAATATCTAGCAGGTTGGATGCATGCGGGAGCGGTGGGGAAGCGGGTCATCCGGCAGCCAAACCGAATCTCGGGGCAGAGACGCATGCGGGACGGGTCCCTTTTTGCTCTTGTGTTCAACCCTTTTCTCCAGTAACGGCCGGGCTGTTGTTTTCTGCTCGCAAAAATGCGCCTCACATGCCACAAGCGCGCTGACGGCGCCACGGAACCACCCGCACGATGCGCGCTGCTAAGCCGGCCAGCATCGGCAGCATGGCTGGGCTTCGGCCACGAAGTGGGGCGGTGCGCTCGAGCGACCGCTTCTAACCGCTCTCTAAAATGCCGCTCAAAGCACACACGAAGTTGGTTGTGCGGTAAAAATGCTGATAATGTGGGCGAAAACAGTACTATAACGCATCTCCGGTAGAGCCAGCGGGCTGTCTCGAGCGCTTCGAAACTGCCGTCATGAGACGCGCACCTCCCCATTGGCGCAAGTCGTCAGGCTCCTCCCACTGTCGCGCGCATCGAGCTCCGAGGTATCGGACCAGGTGCTAGTCACCTCCCGAGGCCTCCAGGTCGCTGCGGCCCTGTGGGCAGCCGCCACCGCCCCATAAGGGGGAGCTCTTTCAATAAACGTTCTCTCTCTCTCTCTCTCTCTCTCTCTCTCTCTCTCTCTCTCTCTCTCTCTCTCTCTCTCTCTCTCTCTCTCTCTCTCTCTCTCTCTCTCTCTCTCTCTCTCTCTCGCTCTCGCTCTCTCGCTCGCTCGCGCGCGTCATTTTCTGATTGAGGGAGAAGCTGCCGCGGGGACACGGAATCCTCAATGCGGGCGTGAAATGATCGCAAGCGCATAGCCAACGCGCACGAATTGCGTGCAAAAACGCCATGCGGTTCATGCCTTGACTGTTGCGGCATGTAGTGAGCTTGGGAGCTGCGAGTGAGGAGACAAGAGCGAAGTTTTATGCGCTCCAGAAAGGACTGCTCGGCGACATGGGGGTTTAAAAAAAGCAGAAAAAATCGCTGATTATTTCACAAGAAAGTAAGAAAAGAAATAAACGACATTTTTTTATTGCTCAATTTTTTGGTCTGTGTTGGTTCATACGAATTTCGGGTGATACGAATATTTTTCGCAGTCCTGCGAGATTCGTATCATCGATATTCTACTGTAGTCGGCAGCGTCAACGTAGACAATCTCACGTGGCTCACAATGGGTTCGGAAACGTTTGTCAGGGGCTCGTGCTCTAGCTTGTCTTCTTTCCACATTTAGCTCTGGATGCATATTTCTCGGTAGTGGCAGGATGCGAATGTATTTTCCCCATTCGTGTGGGAGGTCAACTTCATTTGGGAGGGAACTTCCGCTTCGGATTCTCAGTGACTGCAGAATGTGTCTTCCCGTTTTGCTTTTAGATAGCTGTTCTAATTGGGCTGTTTTGTGTGCTTCAAGTAGTTCCTCAATCGAGTTATTGATGCCTAGTGCTTCGAGGCGTAGAAGAAGTATTTCAGGACGGGAATCCGCTGGGCCGGGCGGGTGGCACGTTAATGTCACTCTGGCGAGGAGGAAATGCAGCTTGCGGAGCAGCAAAACAGATGGCGCGTCAAATGCGTTGCCATTGTTTACATGTTCTTCCACGGACGCGACGCACAAAAATCGTAATGTCATTGAATATATTGTGAAAATTGCCAGATTTCTTTCTGTAAGATAAATAAATGGAAGTGCTGGACATTTTAGCAGCAATTATTAATAAATACCACCCCAGTTACAAGCTGTACCGCGCTTGAAACGAAGCACTAGAAGGAATTCCGGAGCAGACGACGTCTGCTGACGCTGCCTTCCCGCCACGAGTGGTTCACTCTCGCCGCTCTCGCCTCTCGCGGGCTTCTCAGGATTGCGCGCGCTTTTCATGTTGCACAGGAAGGGCGGTGAAGTTAGGACAGTCTAAATATGAACGAATAACATGGAGGATAAGAACCCTCATTCACTGGAACTAACCATACCATGTTTTTTTTTTTATTGTAGGTTTCGCGTTCTAAGAAAATCAAAGCCCCTTCGTCTTACAACAACGATGTTTGAAATGCCAAAATTTCTTCTGCCGCAAACCGACTCCAATGAAAGTCCAGTCGTGCGAGGGATTCGTTGGCGTCATCTGCCCACGACGGCAGCCGGCTATGCTGTGACTGACCTTCAACCGGCGAGCCTTTTCCCTTTGGCGCCTCGGGACAGAGGGCGCGTCGGTGCCGTGACCAGCGCCATGACTTTATCGCGCTGCCGGAGCAAGCCCTGTTGCACCTCCTCAATAATTCTCGCTCCGTGGTGTAAATACAGTGAAACCTCGTTATAACGAGACGGGCTATAATGAAATAATGGATATAACGAGAAAATCGTAACTCCCCTTGAAAGTACCCATAAAAACCAGTGTATTTAAAATCTCGTTTTGCCGAGGTAAAATTTGCTTGTCACGGGGTATAACGGAACAAATCTTGTTCGCAAATCAAATTTTGCACCAATTTTGCAACAGTGCGCAACACGGATTGGAGACAATGTGCAATGCGGCAGCAGTTTTTAGCCGTTCAAAACTCCCGCCATTCATACTCCTGCAACGTGCGTAAAGATGAACTGCGGCCTTGCGTCCGCTGCCTGCGCCCACGAAGCCACTCCCACTTCTGCCCTGCCGCCACGAGAGCCGTGTTGTCGGAGTGCTTCAGCATTATCTTTTATCGTGCTACGTGCCATTCGAGCCGCATGAGTGTTCCAGGCGGGAAGCGAAAGCAAAAGAATGCAAGACCATGATAAAAGCCATCACATCCTACACGAAGCTGTGTCAGAGCAATCGTTTTCATCAAAAAGATGCATCAGTGTGCAATTAGGCTTTGCAGCAGTCTGTTTGAAATAAGAGTTACATATTGTTTACTGCAATAAAGTAGGTGCGTGACTTCTTTTTTTAATCTCTGGATTGCCGTTATTTTGTAGTGTACTGTCATGCGGCCATATTCAATTTCGCCTGGTGTTTGTTTGGGCTAAGTAGAGTGCACAATATTTGCGGTAAATGCCCTGTATGGCTATAACGAAATGTTAGTTATAATGAGCAAATCGTGGCGACCCTTCAATTTCGTTATAACAAGGTTTAGCCGTAGTGCATTTGATTGGTTGACTGTGTTTAGAACGTGGACGTATCTTATGAAGTCAATATTAAATGGTGTAGTTAAGCCACTGGCTAGCTGTGCATTTCTCAAGGTAAACAAAATGAAACATTGCTGGGAATTATTTGAGCACATTGAAGGGCAGTTGACAGAGGTGGACTTCAGGCGTTTTCATAGTTTGCAACATTATCTACATCAGAATAACCTAACTGGTATAGTGATGATAAAGGCCTAATTGGTGAAAAAGGCCAAGCAATTGCAGACTGATTAGTATTTAAATATCTCAACTGTATTCCCAAATCTGCTTATTTATTGTGGTGTGTAACATGCTGAAGCTACTTCTGGGCTGTGAGGCACACCGTAGTGGAGGGCTCTGGATTAATTTTGACCACCTGGAGATCTTTAACGTACGCCGAAATATCGAACACTTGGCGTTTTCGCTTTTCACCTCCATAAGAAAAGCAACGATCACGGCTAGTATCAAACTTGTGTCCTTAGGCTCAGCAGCACAACACTTTAGCCACTGGGCCACCATAGTGTTTTTTTTTTTTTCAAATCTGCTTGTAGATTGCAGTTAACAGGTGAGGCGCTGACTTTTAGTACATTTTTATTATTTTTGAGCTCATGCAGTGGAGATTTACACATTCAGGGTACTTTTACATCGTGAGCAAAAATATGCAGTTAGTTTCTGCCTGTGTGGCCTAAATTAAAAGTTGCCCAACCAACCCACCGTGCCATTTTTTTGGAGGCGCAAGAACCACGGCATCCCTTATTTCTCTCCCGTTGCCAGGTGGGAAGACCATGGGCGGCTTCGAAGGGGGCGTCCGCGTGCCGACGCTGGTCTCGTGGCCGGGGAGAATTCCTGCGGGCGGTGAGATCTCCGTGTCCACGAGTCAAATGGACATGATGCCCACGTTTCTCGCCCTGGCCGGTGCGAAGCCGCCTCGCGACCGGATCATAGATGGCGCCGACATCCTGCCTCTACTGCTGAGCAACCAGTCTTCTGGGGCAACAAGTGCCTCCCACGAGTTCTTCTTCCACTACTGCGGGGTCCAGGTGCACGCCGTGCGCTACGTGCCACGTGACGGTCAGTGGATTGGTGAAACTCTTAGAAGTGTCTTTTCTGCCGGCAGCCGGGAGAAATACCTAGCCACAATTCTGAGGGCACTCACCTCTCACCGGCTTATAAAGCCACGTAACGTTTCCGTTTAAAATAAGCATCGTGTTATTCTCACGGCACATTTCAGCGGTGACAAAAATGAGGGCCAGGAGTAACCAGCCTAATAAAACCTACCTTATCTAATGGAACATAAGCAATCATAACCTAAGCTAATGAAACCCGACGTCACCGAAGTTAACCAGACCAACTGCATCAAACGCAATCTATCTTAAATCCAACCCGTCCAGGTATAGCTCCTATGCTTTGATATCGTGATTATTGTAGAAATAATCTGACTGCAGGAAGATTTGCTAACAAAAGGGTGGTGGTGAAAAACGTCGAATGCTGCAAACCGGAAAAAAAAAGGAAACTACTTGCTTAAAATTAGGACCTTTGTCCTTTAGGTTGAAATCGGGTATACCCCCACCACCATGGGAGCAGCCAGCAAGGCAGGTTCTTGTGGAATATTTGTCCCAAGGATGATCTAGGTCGTGTGCTCAGCCAATCACACGCCAAGAGAAATTCCCCGAGGTGTTTTCTACCGGCTGCCGGTTGAATACACACTACCACAAATCTTTGCAGCGAGCCACGTAGTGATACTAGCAGGCTTTGTGATGCAGTCAAACCCTGCAATAACAAAACTGCTGGGGAAAGCCGAAAAATTCACTTTTGCGGAAATTTTGCCACGAGAGTGAAACATAAACGACAGGGGAAATTACCTGCAAACCGAAAATTTATTTCCAAAAGTCAGTTATATCATTTTTCGAGCCTTACTTTGCAGCAAATTCAAGGCTCAGCTCTCGCACTGCAAAAGATGGTTCATTGCTAGTCGTCGTGCTGTATGTGCACCTAAGAATGCCCTAATCGTGTCAAATGCACCCAAAACATCCCGCGGGTTCGCCTGCTTCCCTGCACGTTTGTTTCCTTGGTCCTTGGCACCAAACATGTCCAAGCATGCAGAGCAAAGTCCAGCTTTTTCTGTTGATAAACTTTGCCAGAGAGTGGCATCTCCTTATTCTTATCCTGTTCGCAAAACCAAGTAAACACCACTTCATTGACGTCCAGAACGGCGCAGCCGTCACTGTTTTGTTTTGCGCACATGCGCCATTAAAGAGTGGCGTCCTTGCTTTTCAAAATGGTAGACCGAGCTCCACGCAGTTCCAAACTTGTCGGCGCTATCCTCCCTTATTCCACTTGGGCCACTGACTTGGGCAATGATGGCTGCCTTATCTTGCAGCGATAAAAACTTCCGCTTTTGGGCTGGCGGAGGCATCTTATTGAGAGCTAATGTGCCGATCGCTGCACACACAACAAATCCACGCACGCTCGCTGTTCAGCATTAGCCGGCTAGCGTTGCCCAAGCCAAAGCCAAGCTGTAAGTCACCATGTGTCGCCCCCTGGAGGTGTCGCTGCGAGGCTGCCTCCTCAACCGCCTGCTGTGCTGTCGTTTTCGTAAACGAATATGGCGGTGGCCACTCAAGCACTCTGTTGCAGGCTACACACTTTGAGTCCAAAAAAAAATGCATTGGAGCACTTTTTGGTCAGGGTGTGCAAATGCCGAATAGCAACTTTCGAATCGATATCGAATCGAATATCGAATAGCAATTTTCATTTTTGCAGGCCTTGATTTTTTATAGGTTTTTGTGCAAAAGCAGAAGAAACTTTGCATGTTCGGGAGACATTACACAGTTTTTCAACCCGGAGAACACACTTCTCAGCTCACATTGGTGGTACTCCAGGAATCTGGAGCGGGCACGTTGCTTTACTGCAATCATAGGCAACAACTATACAGTGGCTCGTAACTCAGAAGCGAGCACTTTGCAGGCATGAACAATAGGACGCGAAAGCAATCATGGACCACGATAAGGCACTTCTTTGGAAGCACATAAGCAGCGTGAAGCGTGAATAATACGTAGCAGAAGGAAAGCTCGCGCTACAGTCACCATGGACAAGCCTGCGCTATCCACTGTGGTCTAAGAAACAAGTAAACGTGCAGTAACCGTACACCAACTGCAAAAAGAATAAAATAAAAAAACAGCCAAAACCGCTTTTGATTTTGAATTAGTGCAAGTGCTGTCAAAACGGCGGCGGTTTTTGCCGGAAGCTGCCCTAACATGTAAACATCCAGTCACAGAATTCAAAATGGCGGCCAGAGGATGGCCCGAAAAAATATCGTATCAACAAAATCGCAGATTAGTCTGTGCAGCACAAGAAAATTTACGGCCTCTGCAAGGCGCGCTCGCCGAAAGTGCGATTTGGATGGAAATTGCCGAGCAGGCGGTGTAGCAGCAGTGCGTTAGCCTACGCCGACATCTCTTGCTTTCGCAAAGCCGGGAAAAGGTCGCGAAAAACTGCGAGATAGTAAATAAGTATGGTGCGTCAAAATCCGCAATTTCGACAATTCTGAAAAACAAGGATGACATAATCAGTGGCGATGCCAACTCAACGGACAGGAAGCGCCTGCGGAAGGCCACCTATGCAGATGTGGAGGACGCGCTACTGAAGTGGTTCGTCGACGCCCCGGCTTGCAACATACTAATAAGTGGCCCAACGATGCTACGCAAAGCCAGAGACTTAGCATTCATGTTGGATTTTCCTGACCTCTGCCCAGGCAATGGCTGCCAACAACTGTTCAAGGTGCAGCACTGTTTTTAAGTCAATTGTAGGCGAGGTGGCGTGCGCAAGTGTGACCAAGATGTTGCAGCGTGGCTTGAACAAAAAAAAAAAAAACAGAGGCGCACGCTATGAAAGGCGACACAAGCATGGCAAAGCATGGGAAGCATGGCAAAGTGCGCATCACAGCACTTCTGTGCACTAACATGGATGACAGCGACCGGCGCGTGCGCTTCGTCACCGGAAAATCGAAGAAGCCGCGTTGCTTTAGGAGTTATGTGCCCGTGCGCTACAGCCTCAACTAAGGTGTGGATGACGCGCGATTTATTCGCGGAGTGGCTGAGCGAGTTCCACCGTGACATGCAGAGGCAAGGCAGGCGCATGCTGCTCGTAATCGATAACTCTTCTGCGCACCATGTGAAAACGTCTCTGACGGCAGTGATCATGCTTTTTTTCTGCCACCCAATACCGCTTCGAAAGTGCAGCCGCATGATTTGGGAATAATACGTGCCTTTAAAGGAGCCATGAAGACAAAATAAAAGTTGGGTTTATTAGAAAGACTGCTTAGTCCCGATAACAATGATACCAATATCATCGCAATCTACGAACAAATAACGGAGATATTAAAGAAAACGTTTGAAGCAGTCGCGACCCCCTAGCCAATTTCCCGCAACTTTTCTATGACGTCACGGAACCTTGTTTGTGCGATTGGCGGCCGCCCAACTGACCTATCGCAACAATACATGACTGGACGTCTGTAATGGGGCCTCTAGTTCCATTTGACCGCATCACTTGAATGCTAACGTGCAGTTAACGCACTGAAAATTACGTTTTATTGTTGGCTCGTATGACATCATTCTTGCTCATAACACGTCACTGTGGTGCAAAATTTTAAAGTTTTTAAATACTTCTTGCTTTTTCTTTTTTCGTTAAAAAAAACATCTTTTGTGGCTCTAATGGAGCTGAGTGAGATACTGAATCCCAGTTCTTTCAAATTAAACGAAGTTGTATTTTCTCTTCATGGCTCCTTTAAGGCATCGTATAGGTGCCGCGTAGTGGAGCACTTGGTCATAGCTGTTGACCGCCCGGCAGCCAACTTGCCGCTTCGAGTTACACTGTATTCAGCTGTAGAGATGGTGAGGGCTGCCTGGTCGCAGGTGGCGGCCACTTGTGTGTAGAATTGTTTCCGCAAGGCCGGCTTTGTTGACACACAGCCTGAATCCGAGCCTGATGCTTCCGATGGTCAGTCTGGCGGTGATTTGTGGCAGCGAGTCATCGACTCCGGCATGGGGAGCCATGACCTCGGCTTGGACGATTTCGTTTGTGCTGATAAAGATGCTGACACTGCGGAACCGTGCACGGATGAGGGCATCGTTAATAAAGTGCGGGGCAAGAGCGATGTGGAGGAACCGGACGCGGACGATGACGAAACTTCTGAGCCTGCGCCTTTGAAGGCCAACTGCACTCAAATTTCACCCTGGATAAATGCCTTTGAAATGTGTAGTAGGTAGCATGAGAACTACTGCGACGCGACCGGTAGCTCTGTGCAATGCGTGGTTATTCGTTTCAGGCACTCAAAATAACGCCTTTGCAGGCGACAAAGCACCTGCTGGCGTGTCGCGCAAACAGCCATTTAGCGGAAGTGACATGCCAGCCGTCCAGGCCGATCGGCCTGCCTCGCAGCGGGAGAATCCAGGAAACTCGTATTTCGCGCCGTTCGCGCCGGTACGCTTGCCTTTCATGGCTCCGAAGAGGCTTCGTTAACTGTACGGTTCTCTCCTTTTCGAGTGTCGTCGCGACATCATGACTGCGCGGTGTGCTGCTGTCCGAGCGCACGAATAGTGTCGTGCTTGCGGGACAAGCGCTCGCTTTTCCGCGCGCCTCCTACACCCCCGCACGCGCACGCTCACACTCTCCTCCTGGCTAGCCGAGCCAGCCGCGTCGGCCGGTCCGCACAGCTCGCGCCGTCAGGCTGGTCAGGCCAGGCTGCCTGGCCGCTCGCGCCAACGGCTGATACGTCACTTCCGCCTGCCCGTAATGGCCGCGTTTTGCCCAGTTTCGTTTTCAAAATCGTAGATTTTTGCTGGTCGCTTGCGGGCGTAATTACGCACATTTTAGGGTCATACTTCGTACATCGTGGTCTTTTTAGTCATACTATGCAGGAACAGTGATTTCGCGCGGTCGAAATTTTGAGTGCAGTTGGTCTTTAAGCGCGCCTATTGCAATGGGCTACACAGAGGACCTTAAAAACTTGTTTACGCCAAGGGCCTCGGCTAATAGCACGCGGCTGCTCTAAATAAACTGGAGACCGCCCTGATCACGTCTGCACTGCAGAAACAAATAGTCATCATGGACTTCTTTGCGAAAAAATAAATTGTGTTTTGACTGCTTTTTTTTTTTTTTTTTTTTTTTTTTTTTTTTTTTTACTGTTTACCATTTACTACGAACTTCGGAATATAACGAACGGAGGCCGCGTGACGCTCAGGTTCGTTATAAGCGGGCTCGACTGTAGTAGATATTCGATTCGCAAATCTAATTATTCGCAGAAGTACTATTCGATTCGTATTCGAATATTTGAGTACTATTGCATGCCCCTACTTTTTGGACACTGTTAGCTTAAAAGGGTGAATAAAATGCCGACCGGTCTTGCAGCAATTTCGTTAACACGGGTTTGCTTTCCAAAAACATTTAATTGCCGCGAGATATGAAATACGTGGGCTTCTATCGACGCTTGGTGGGGATTAAATTTTTTGGTGATTTTACGGGAACTAAACTGCGTGGCAGGGGTGACACCAAAACATGGCAGGTGAACGTGGAAATTTTCAACTGCCTTTGAGAATTGTAGTGTAGATCAGCAGAACTCCTTTCACTTTGTATGGCATTTGAAATTTCGAAGGCCATTTGGCTCAAATTTCCTTCCAAACACTCGTGTAGCACAGGTATAATTAAAAGAACACTGCAGATACTGCTTTTGCATTGATGTTTTGCCTCAAGTATGCCTAATGTTTTCTTTTTGCAGAGCAGAACAGTGTTGACAAGTAAGAAGTGCATTTCCAGATTTATTGGTTTGGAAAAGTTTTGGGCCCATATAAACCTTTCGTTCAAGTATTGTTTTAACTTTTTTGCCCAGAAAGCTGAATCGAGGAACAGAGAGGCAGACCAAAGCTGTCGGCTTTAAAGGGGCCATGCAGACAAAACACAAGTTTAATTCATTCGAAAGATTGCCTCATCGGGATCATACTGACACCACTTTTAGCGTAAACTTCGCTCAAATAAGCTATATAATTACGAAAAAAAGGGAATGGCCGAGCGACCCACTAGCTCATTTCCCGCAACAGAATATATGACGTCATATGCCCAGCTGTGCGATTGGCTGAGGCCGGCAAACGCAAATTAGGCAGGGCTTATAAGCTTGCTGATTGCGGTATTTGCGCTTAAATGTAATGCATATTCATTTTACAGCAGTAAGAATGGGGGAGTAAAAAATTATAGTTACGAAAATACACGTAAACATGGAAGTACTAATGCGCACTGTTGTTGGTACTGGGCGCACTATGCTTTTTTCAGCTGCACAGCAGTCAACTGCTTTGGAGTTGTCTTACGCGACACTGGCCGATTGGCGTAAGCGACGCCTTACATGAACCTGTTTGCCGAGCATACCCCATGTTTCCCGAAACACTTGCTTTCTGCCGTAACAAAAACAAGCCAGGTGCAAATACGGTCAAAAACAAAGCAACGGCGGACAGCTGTCTGCGGCTGAGCATGGTAGCGCCATCTGGGAGGACTGACGGCAAGCAAGGCTGCAGAGCCACGGCCTCCGCGATCGGCTGCCGGCGGCGCGCCGTTGCTCCGGCCGTCCCATTCAGCGCGTCCCCCAGCAAAAACGTGTAATTTGGCCAACTCCGCGACGCGCCGCGAGGTGGCGGTGTTAGCCGATGGTTCGGCAGCTTGCACCGGCTCCCCTGGCCGGCTTTGTGGGGCTTAGTTGCTGCGTGTTTTCACGACCGGAATTCGCGTAACTGTGTTGCAGCTTTATTTTTGTTGAGCTGACAAACCGAACTACCTGGTCATGAAGTCCGCTTGTCTCAGAAGCTTCGAGGAACAGCACTAAAAGTTAATCGCACTGTGATTGCTGCGCTTGATCGGTGCAGGACATTTCCGTGCGGACATTCAGGTGCACGGATATTTGGGTGCGAAAACTTCTCGGCTACAGAATTATCGGGTGCTTGCTTGGTGGAACAGCATTTATATTTTTATTTCTGCATAGGGTGGGTTGTTGACAACAATCGAGCGCAGTGGTTGCATTTTTATATTGACACCGTGTTTAATTTTGCCAGTTATTTTTAGATGTTGAACATTTGTATATTTTTGCTTGATACCTCGTCCAAGGAACACCTGTTATGCAGCCTATTGATTGCACACATGCCTTTTTTTAATTTACAAGATTTCAATTTATATTCGCTTTTTGCGGCGTGCAACTCAGCTAACTATTAGCTGCCGTTTACTGTGGTGTTATTCCTTCTTTATGCAGTTTTCTTTAAACGAAAGACACACTGTCACTATCTAAAGAAAGCAGCCTTACAAGCATTCTGTTGCCCCCCAAAACGCAGAAAATCTCACGAGGAGTTTTATGCAGGTTGTGCGCTGTCACACTAAAATGATTTTGCAAACACTGTTGTCGCCACCTTTTTTTTTCATACGGACAAGTCTCGCATATTTTCGAGTAGAAGAACGGGCCTCTGAAAACAGCTGCAGTGTGTACATGTCTAAAGCAAACATGAAACCTGTCATCATTGCATTACACATGGATGGGCTGTAACTGAAAATTTAAATGTCTTTAGTCTTGGGTCCAAAATAGGGAAAATTGGGCTTGCCTGTGGTCACCGAAATACATTTAAGAATACAATAAAATCGGGGTGCATCTGACTTCAAGTTGTTTTATTTGTTGCAACTGAAATTGAAACTGTAACTTGCTTAACGCACATGCGTAGAACAGACTGCCATATCTCTGAGGCTATTGCTCAACGTAATACTCTTTAAACGTGTTAATCCTAAAAATATGTCGGGTGCTTCCACCCAACAGGCATTAATTCGAAGGCCAGATAAGAGCGCAGCCATCCGTCGTGCGTATGACGCGATCGCGCCCCGCGCTCTACTGAACTACATTGACCATGCAGATTATATAAAGTACGTAAGCCTGGATAAGAAATACCTGAAAAATAATCACCTTCTAGCGAACCGAACGTTATTTAAGCACCAGAAATTTTCCATTGGTAGTAGGGAATATTGTCCGTGTGTCGAAGGCGTCATGCGGCACATGTTAAAGAAGTCGCATAGCTGCAATCATAGGTAAAATAAATTCATTATTATCAGGTTCTATGAGTCGCTTTGCATCCATAACATCAGCTATGCTTTCTTTTTATTGCGATACGAAGCGCGAAAGTTGACGAAACGCCATTTCGAGAAGCGTTGTAGCATACCCGGCTTTCGTTTCAACCATCGGCCCCGCGCGCCGCGGTGCGGCGGAAAACGGCGAAACGGCCTTTTCGGAATTACACTCTCTCCGGGCGATTGGGACGGCCGGAGCAACGGCGCGCCGCCGGAAGCCGATCGCGGAGGCCGTGGCAGAGCCTAATGACGCACTGGAAATTTCGTTTGAATACCTACCCTCATGACATCAGGGCAGACGTCACGAAAACACCCGATTTGGCAGGAGAATGAAGATCTTAATCTAAATTGATTATTTGTTCTCAGTGAATGCGGCATCATTTTCTGCCACACAAGTGCTGGGGGCACTATAAAACACGAAATCTTTTGAATACAAACAACCTTGTATTTTGTCTGCATGGCCGCTTTAACTAGCCCGAAAAAGGTTATCGTTTTTAAAAGCCAATTTCTTCAATGACACATGGTTTTGTGCCACTTCATTACCACACAGGCTCCGGTGTTTGGAAGGTGCACTACCACAGTTCGGACCCGAAGCAGTGCGCCTACGTCTGCCACTGCTACGGCAGCTACGTGCTGGACCACGACCCGCCGCTCATCTACAACCTGGTCTCGGATCCCTCGGAATCCCGCTCGCTCACACCGGCCGACGACCCCCGCGTTCCCAAAGTTCTCGAAGCTGTGAACGCGGCACTCACGAAACACCGGGCATCGCTGTCGCCGGTGCCGCAGCAATTTGACTTACTCAACTCCTTATGGCTTCCGTGGCTGCAGCCGTGCTGCAGCTTCCCACTCTGCTCCTGCAAAGAGAACTACACACTCAGGGTTTCATGAGTTTCGGCCGTGCGGTGGGCTTAGTGCAAGATGCCCCGATCTTTTCATAGCTCTTCAGCGCTACCAGTGGCAAAAATTTAAACGTGTCACTGCTTTTTGGTGTTCGATTATACAAATTCTAATAGTTTACCTTTGCGATGTTAAAACTTCCCAAATAAGTTGCTCCTAAGTGTGTCTACCTGTAAGCGAGGGCCACTTAACTTTGGTAGCTGAAAGCACTGAAGAGCTACGTAAAGAAACGCAACTTGCTTGGATTTAATCTCTGCAAGTTGTGGGTGGGGGGCTACTAGTACTTCGGTATTCAAATTACGAGAATTTTTTAGGCTTGAACTGTTCTCAGGAGCGCATTTACGCATCTGTGAATGACATTCTTGTTATTGCGTCTTCTTACTGGGACCATCACGGGCACATTTGCTGCAATGACTAAAAGGTGTGAGAACATTTGGAGTGTAGATGCGACAGTACAAGTTTTCCTTTTTCTAGCATTGAAAATTAAGTGATTCTTCGTTTTTAGACCTTTGTTTTTAAAAACACTTTTATTGCTTGTGAATCAGATTGGTGTGGACAATGCGAGATTGCTTGTGTAATTATTCTGGAATCTCGTTCAGACTTATTGAAATAATTCTGTAGGTATTTTAAACAGGACCTACAAATAGGACAGAACCTGTTGACTCTGGGTATTATTTACAACTGCATACAGTTACACCTTTAGTATTAATTAATTGCTACTCCATTTCTTGACTAGTCACAGTGCCTAATCATCAAGGCTAGTCGTAATTGTGTATGGCATCCTATGATGACACAACTGGCATCAATTGCCAGTGCATTCTGATGGTTGTATTACCTTAACTGTGATTTGCTGTACATGCCAGTACACATGACTTGTTATGAGTATAAAAATGCACTCCAATAAAATTGGTGCAGTTGTGTAAGTTGTGCCGGTCTTATTGTTACTAAATGAGCGGTCACCCAACTTTCAAGAACATGCACTTTTGATTTGCACCAGTGTATAGTATCTAATTTGCATTAGTGTCAAACGAAATTTGCATTAACTGATTTGGTATTCATATGCCAATGCAGTGAACTAAAGTCTGTGTGCAATTGATGTGCCTGCCTACCTCTATTGAGTACTCATGTATTCAAATATTCAGCTATAAATACTGTTTTGCTGGCCGGAAGATTTATGTTGTGCCTTTGTGATAATGTTTTAGACAGCAAAATAAATTTTATTGCTTCCTTAAAGACTGTCAGAGCCTCTTGATTTGCACAAGATTATGAACTGGTGTATTTTGGTCAACTTACGGAGTGCCTCAGGGAAGCAACCTGGGCCCCATGTTGTTCTTGATTTTTATCAGACTTGGCTGAACAGATGCAACACTCCTCTTGAAATGCTCCTCTTTGCTGATGACATTAAGGTCTTTCGGCCTATAAATAGGGATGGCGAGTGCTCTCTTCTACAACGTGACATCAACACTGTCTGAGCATGGTGTTCAGCAAACATGCTTCGCATCAACCCTTTCAACACAATTGTGATCTCGTACCATTGTCGACAGGTGCCGATTGAATTCTTGTATAAGCTCCACGGTGGTTCCATTACTCGATTGTCAACAGTCCGGCTCTTGGGGGTGTATATTGATTCATCACTGAGTTTTAAACATTACATTGAAAGAACAGGCAGCGAAGCAATGAAGTCCTTGGGGCTTTAGCACGTGTCACAAAAGAGTTCACCGATCCTATCTGCTATTAGCCCCTCTTTCGGGCTATTTCGCATTCCCAGCTAGAGTACTGTTCAGTTGTATGAAACTCTGTTCCTCAATACTTGCCAACGTCTCTGGAACAAGTCCAGATGAGATTTGTTCGAATCTGTTATGATCGTTACCTTTTCAGAAGAATATATTGCACGTACAACAGAATACTTCATCCAAACAGACTGAGCAACCGAAAAACACTCCTCGATATGTGCTTTATTCACAAGCTCGTTCATGGTTCTGTTAAGGGCAGCTGATTTGCTAACTTCCATCAATTTTCATGTCCCCACACGATGCCGTTCCTCGCCACTATTTTATGCTGCCGTCAATCATAAAAGTCCTATCCAAAGAACACAACTCCTTTAGAATTCACTTGAGGCACCTGATCTGAATATCTCTGACTGTTACAGCACTTTTATCCGACCTGTTAAAAATGTGTCTAAATCGTGAGTGCGTTCATTTCTGTTGTAGAATCGTGTGAGTCAGTCATGTGACGTTTGTTCCATTGTTGTTATTTTCATTTCTTATGCTATTCTTTCACTGTTGTACATATCTCCCTTTCCTTTCCTTTCCTTTGTTTCTTCCGTGCACCACGCTGAAGGCATCATGCTGTTTGTGGACACTTATCCAAGTTAGTAAGTTCTTTAGCGGCTTGAAATGTTCATCGAAAGGGTCCTACAAATGCCATCGGCCCAAAACACATTAGTCGTCATTGCTGGCTGCGTGGGGCCAGGCTGAGTGTGTGGCCTAAAGCTCACATAAGACTGTCATTGTGTTATTTCGAGGAGAAAAGACTGTCATCGTGTTAGTTCGAGGAGAGAGGATTCGTTGCCTTGTGTTCAGTAAGAGTCATGTGCATCCACCAATGACATTGGGTCGCTCTGGGAGACTCCGCTTATTGGGCATTAGTGATTTCTTTGGGCTGTTTTTTGCAGTAACGTGTGTCACTTTTTTGCGGGATCAGGGCATGTACATTTTGAGGACATTTTAAACTTCAGTGTGACCGGTTACTGCATCAAGAAGACTGGTGTTGGCTATCCATAGATTGGTACGGAAGGTTGCATTAACTTTGCTTGTTTTTTTTTTTAGCAACTACTGTAGCTTTAAGACGCTGAGCTTGTGCGAAAAAATTCCTAAAGGGGCCATGCTGACAAAACAGAAGTTTGTTAAGCAGCAAACGATGCCGTATTCACTAAGGAATTAATCAATTTAGGTCAAAATTTTGATTCTCCCGCCAAATCGTGTGCTTTCGTGACGTCTGCCATGACCTCACGTGGGCGAGTATTCAAACAATCTTCCAGTGAGTCATTAGGCTCTGCAGCCTTGCTTACCGCCTTGCCTCCCAAGCGGCGCTACTATACTGAGTCGTGGACTGCTGTCCACTGTTGCTTTGTTTTAAATGCAGAGCATTTCAGTAACTCACGATGTCACCCGCGTTGAGTTGACATCCGTAGTCCGCACCGCACCCCTCCCTACTATATAAAAAAAAATACTATCCGGCGCCCGGTTTCGACCCCTCGACCCTGCGGGCAGAACGCAATGTACATGGTGCTCTACCCACTGCGCCACAAAGCCGACACAGAATGGGACGCTACCAACACGCCTTATATCGTTGACTCATTCAAATTACTGCTGACGAGCGCTCTCTCGTCAGCAGTTGCCACAAGTGCAACAACATTAACGTAACGCAAACTACTTAACGTCGTGCGCCCCCGGAAATGCTCTGCATTTGATCGTGCCCCTCGCGAGGGGGATGTTTCACTGCGTCTTCTCTCGGTCGCGGGACCCGTGGCGCCATCTGGCGGAGGCGCGGCACAACTCGTAGCACTTTCTTTGAAAAAGCGCCTCGAAAGCGCGGCAAATATGAAATAGGGATGACGCGCTTTCGAATCACTCTGGTCTCGCTCAAGCTCAGCATTGTCAAGCTGCCTGCATAGTTTTTTTTTTTTTTTGATGAACAGACTACCAGGAGCGTTTTTATTGCTGTATTGATGCGGGTTACCTTTACAACCCTAGTGAAAATGTTCAACTGGGAATCCAACTGGTCCCAACTGGTCCCAGTTAAACTGGGTTATGGAACAATTCCCAGTTGGAACCAGTTGCAACTGGTCCCAACTGGGACCAGCTGGGACCAGTTACAGCTGGTCCCAGTAGCAATAAATTCCAGTTGGGACCAGTTGAAACTGGTCCCAGTTGGGACCAGCTGCAAGTGGAATAGCTGGGAATGGCCGCAACTGGTCCCAACTGGGACCAGTTGCGGCCATTCTCACCTACTCCACTTGCAGCTGATCTCCGGCACTCCCCGTTCCACAATCATCTGCAGCGGGACGTTTCTCCCAACTGCACTTGACTGCGCAAGCAGGTAGCACCAACAAATAGCACAAGGCAGCAGAGCTTCTTTGGTGTCATTTATTAAAACTGCATCAATATAGTTCCTCCTCATTGCTTGCTTGGCTCACAACGATTTTTTCACTCTGCTTCGATGGTGTCCCCGTATCAGCAGGCGAGGGTGAGGTGGAAGAATGGCTTGCACTTGTTCTCAGCATCCGCCCCCTAGGCTCCGGTCTCTGAAAATGTGTAATATATGGCAATTTAGATATGCAGCACGACAACCAGATTTTATGGGTCAGCGTACGTCCGACGTATCGTTAGATTCTAGGATCGGCGTACGTCCGACATATCGTTAGATTCTAGGATCGGCGTACGTCCGACGTACCTTTAGACACAGCGTCAAAAAAACATACCTAGGACGTGTGGTTTGTGAAAATAAAATCAAAATAAAGTAAAATTTAAGTCAACTTCCTTCATGAGCGGTCGCCGGTGCAATTAAGAACGAAAGCGCGTAGAAAACACGTTTGTTGAGCACAGTATATTTGTAGAACTAAAGTTCAAGCACCACTTAAATGACCAGTTCATGATAGTCACGCACACAAAAAAAGAAAAAACAGAGACACGTACAGGTCCGCGCAGAAGTAAACGGAGCACGGGAGCGGTGGCCGAACTAGAGTTCCTGTATATAGCTCCCTGCGGGAGCTATATACAGGAACTCTAGGCCGAACTGCATCGCTGCGCCGCGTATGGGCGCCGACGGGAACCATGGAGCGCCGGTCAAAGAGTGTGTTCGCACTTGCCCCCGCCGCCCTATCTGATATGTTTATTCGCCGCTCTGCTGGCGTGTCATGCTCGGCGAGGCGGTCTTCAAAAGGCAGCGCTGGGCTATACAGGGGCGCTGGTTGCACTGCCGCTCGCGAGCATCAGCGGTGACTGAATCCGCTGCTCACGAGCTGGACGAAGCTGCGCGCGCCCGGGAACGTTCGTTGTTGCGCGCTGTAAAGGGCGGCAATAAAATTGTACGCCACTGCGGTTTGGCACAGCATGTCATTGCGATGTAACTTATTGTAAGCCGGCAACAAAATTGCCCTGTACAATATAGAGAGCACATTCCCAGTCATTTTCGTTGTTCGGAAAAAAATCTCGCCTCCGACATTGTTTTTTAAATTTTGAGTTTGTCCCAAGTTATTGCTGCCGCTGAGTCCAGGTATGTTCTGAAGAAAGGGGGAAAAGATGTCCATGTGGTGGAAATTCTGTGATAGAGAACGCCGTAAAGCATAGGTACAATCACTGCCTGCTATTACAGCGGGCCTCATAGGGCGCATATTTTGTTGTCGCATTAATCCTTTCGCTCCTGTTGACGAGGATAGCCGTCATCAGATTTTGTACCAAAATTAACCGATGACGAGTATGGTCATCATCGGTCATGACGACTATAGTACTCGTCTTCGGTCATTTAGGGCCCTGGCGGTGCTTTTTTTGCAAGACATTGGGGTCATGCGGTAAAGCCATCTTTCAATTCAATGCGGAGTTTAATTTAAATCTGACAACACTGTCTGAACTGATATATGGTGCTCGTTAAAAATAACAACTTCGGTTTTAATGCGAAAACAAAATATGCGCCCTATGAGGCCCGCTATAATAGCAGGCAGTGATTGTTTTCCTCTTTCTTCAGAACAGACCTGGACTGAGCGGCAGCAATAACTTGGGACAAACTCAACATTTAAAAAACAATGTCGGATGAGAGATTTTTTTTTCCGAACAACAAAAATGCCTGTGAATGTGCTCTCTATTTTGTCCAGGGCAATTTTGTTGCCGGCTTACTATTAATTACATCGCAATGACACGCTGTGCCAAACCGCAGCGGCCTACAATTTTATGCCACCCTTTACAGCGCGCAACAACGAACGTTTCCGGGCGCGCGCAGCTTCGTCCAGCTCGTGAGCAGCGGATTCAGTCGCCGCTGATGCTTGCGAGCGGCAATGCAACCAGCGCCCCTCTATAGCCCAGCGCTGCCTTTTGAAGACAGTCTCGCCGAGCATGACACGCCAGCAGAGCGGCGATTAAACATATCAGATAGGGCGGCGGGGGCAGTGCGAACACACTCTTTGACCGGCGCTTCATGGTTCCCGTCGGCGCCCATACGCGGCGCAGCGATGCAGTTCGGCCACCGCTCCCGTGCTCCGTTTACTTCTGCGCGGACCTGTACCTGCAATGTCAAGAGTCCAGTCGAGGCAAAATCCTTTGTCCCTCAGTCTTATTCAACTTGCGATAGCTGCACCTAGCTGGGGAAAAATCCTTGAGACCTCAAGCACAACTTGCTTGTTATAGAGCTTATGCATATAATCTATAGTGCTCCCACGAAATATTTAAACGTAGGCTATCAGAGAACAGTAGCGTTACCACGATTACTGCGATCACGTTTTACCTGTACGGCGCCATTTGCCTTTGTACGAAACTACAGAAACCGCACGACTAAAATTTTGAATAAATATGTCATTTAACATTTAATTAGCCCAACAAAATGTCAAAAATTACAGAATGCAATATTTTTTAGGTTTGTTTAAAATATAAATTGTACACCAGTTTGTTACTTGGATACACGATGATTGAACGCCTCTAAAACGGCTAACTTAACATCGTAGTGGCGTATCAAAATGGACGCTACTGTGGCTCATAAACATGACGGAAAGAAAAGCTTTTCCTCCATGCTCATAAACGGAGTTCATAAAAATCACACGTTGAAGGCAGTCTTAATGACGGGGTTTTTCTGCCACGGCAATTGTGGCCGCGACATCTGCACTTTTGTCAGCTACCTGCTTCCAGCTGGCGTTCCTCGCGATTATGCTTGTATTTGCTTGTATGCCCGGTAAAAGCGCCCTTGCCTAATTTGTTTTCCCGCTCATCAAGAAAAAAAATTTTCTGGCGCGTCGCAAGCGTCGTGAAATCTCCCCCCTATCCGAAACTCTAATTCCCTGCAGCGCGCATCTCGGCTACCGTGCGCGCGAGACCGTCCTTCGCCGTCGCGACCGTCCCTCTCGCGGCCCTACGACGGCCGTCTCGATCGCCAGCGCGCCCCTACATCATACGCGTCGACTGGGTGTTGCGGAGTTGTGCTGGAAGAAAAGTATAAATGGATGAGGACACAGGAGGAGAAGTTAAGAGGGATGATAATTTACAAAGCCGAGGGAGGAGAAAACAATATGCAACGGCAGGAAACGGTAAGAGTTCGGGCCACCCGCCGGTGCGCGAGAACGGCAATTTTACGACGTCTGATTTTGTTAAATAAGGGTACCTCGGGTTAAAAGCTGCTTTGTAAAAGCTTGCGCAAATTCAGAGGAAACAATGATCTGTAACATTATACATTGATTCTACATTCGATAAGCATGCCTACCACATGAGACCAGCTTAAGCCCAACTGGGACAAGTTGGCCCCTTTCAGATTCCCAGTTGGGACCATGCCTCCCAACTGGGACCAGTTGTCCCATTTCAACTTCCCAACTAGGACCAGTCGCCTCCCAACTGGGACCAGTTGCCCTTTTTCACCTACCCAACTGGGACCAGTCGCCTACCAACTGGGACCAATTGCATCCCAACTGGGACCAGTTAGTTCCCCACTGGGACCAGTTAATTCCCAACTGGGACCAGTTAATTCCCCACTGGGACCAGTTGATCCCAGTTAAGACCAGCTGAAAGATTTTCACTAGGGAATGATAAGAATGGGGGGGAGTGCATTCTCAGAAAATGAATGGCAGCCTACCATTGTCCCTGAAGAAGACAGTGTATGACAGCTGCATCTTACCGGTACTCACCTACGGGGGGAGAAGCTTGGAGGCTCACTAAGAAGGTTCAACTTAAATTGAGGACGACTCAGCGGGCAATGAAACGGAAGATGATAGGTGTAACATTGAGGGACAAGAAGAGAGCTGAGTGGGTCAGGGAACAAACGCGTGTTTGACTGTATTTGCACCTGGCTTGTTTTTGTTACGGTAGAAAGTAATCGTTCAGTGAAACATGGGGTATGCCTGACCAACAGGGTCACGTAAGATGACGTCGCTTACGTCAATTGGGCAGTGTCGTGTATGATAAGTCCGAAGCGGCGGACTGCTGCGCAGCGAAAGCAAGCATAGTGCGCCCAGTACCAACAGCAGTGCGCATCGGTACTTCTATGTTTACGTGTGTTTTCGTGCTTTTATTGTTTACCCCACCATTTTTACTACTGTAAAGTGAATATGCAATACATTCAAGTGCAAATAGCTCGTTCGGCAAACTTATAAGCCCTGTCTAACTTGCGTGGGCTTTTGCCGGCCTCAGCCAATCGCACAGCTTGGCATATGACATCATAGCTTCTGTTGCGGGAAATGGGCTAGTGGGTCGCATGGCCTTTCCCTTTTTCTTAATTATGTAGCTTATTTGAGCGAAGTGTGCATTGAAAGCGGTGTCAGTATGATTCTAACGAGGTGTTTTGGCTGCATGGCCAAAGCCAGGTGATATTCATTGACAACTTCTTTATTGCTACATTGTAATTGCATGTCCTCCTTCACTTTCATTTCCTTGTCTTTTGGCGTGGATTGCTTCAACTGTCTTCTTTTCTGCTGCACTGTGTATGCGTCTCTTTCCTTGCTTTTGTTTTTTCGTCCTGCAGCGCAGATACATCAGCTAGCAGACTGGCACGTAGTACACGCCATAGGCGTAGAGTTTTCAATTTCCCGGTGGGGGCAAATACACCTGTGTAAAGGACACACAGGTGTCCGTGTGCCCTTTCTGTAGTCCTGTTTATAGCGCTGTTTTATAAGGTAGTTATGTACCAACTGGCCCGCCTTCAATCTGTGTATATATATATATATATATATATACATATCAAGGTTGCAGTCGTCATTGCCAGAGCTATTCGGCTGTTTCCGATATATTTAATAGTGCCGAATGACGTGTGTTTGTCATGTTTCTTTAATACAGTGCGAAATAGGCGAAAATATAAGTCGAGAAAAAATCCGCGGATTTTTTCTCGACTTATATTTTCGCCTATTTCGCACTGTATTAAAGAAACATGACAAACACACGTCATTCGGCACTATTAAATATATCGGAAACAGCCGAATAGCTCTGGCAATGACGACTGCAACCTTGATATGTGTCCTTACTGAGTCCCTCGTCCCGTATCTATATATATATATATATATATATATATATATATATATATATATATATATAACTGGCATGCTGGCGATGGGGCCGAAGGCGTGATGAACACAAAGTAAGAAACCTCGGTAACAGCAACAGCGGAGGGTTTATTTCGACGTTTCGACATCTAGACAAGTCTTCTACGGGAATGATGGCTTCGGTCGCTTCGGAAGAGAGCATATATGTCGAGAGTGGAAACCGGGTTTACGAATGGAAAACGATACCACACACAAACATACGTGAATAACACAAACACGAAGCGGGAATCTTCCTTATTATAAGAATGAACAAAAAAGGAACAAAAAATAAACAATGAAGAGAGAGACGCCAAGATAGTTGAAAAAAAAAAGGAAGGAAGGGAGACGAAAGAGCCCTGAACAGGAATTCGAGTGGTGGCGGAAAAGCGAAAAGATCAACAGCGCCCGAAAGTGGGGTTGTAGAACAAAGGAGAGAAGGCAATATATTTTCCGCCGCTAGCCGTCACCATGCAAACGCCCAGACGCTCGGAGGGATCGCGTTTCCGTTGATTGAAAGCGAGTGTCCTGCCATATGTTCGGTAAGTGCGAACAAGGCATTTTACAGCCCGTTTATGGGCCCTTTCCCGGAGCTGAGACAATTAAAGGACGTTTTGTGGTCGTGCAGAAGGAAACGGTCCGCCACCATTCCACCGTTCCCTCGCCGGACGGACGCCTTCCGAGAACGGGGCGCTAGGCCGAGTTTTCAGGTCTTTGTTAAGAGCTGCCACTTTGCAGCTCAGCGACAACCCGTGCGTCGTCGGTGTCTCCCCTCCGCTGAGTGGGGGATGCGGGGGGGGGGGGGGGGGGGGGGGAGAACAGCCAAACCAGAACGCAAGCTGCTCAACGGGATGGAGGGGAAAACGGAGAAAATAAACCCCGATGGTTCGGTCACGGCCGCTGGATGAAAGGCGCACTGCGTGCGCTCTCATCCAGCGGCCGTGGTTCGGTAGCCCGGCTTAGAAGACGACTGTAGGTGCAAGGGAGGGAAAAATAGATTTGCAAGCCGTCAAAAATGTAACCAGTCCGCGGGGGCGAATAGTGATAACAGCGGCAAAGATATGTGCGCTCGAGAGAATTGTATTGCTTATTTTCCGTGTTATGCGCCATATCCAATTGAACGTTCAAATCTCCCAACCAATTTTTAAACACGTGTTTTGGGGAGAAGGTAAACAGAAGTTATTGCTGAAACAGCACCGGCACTAAGCAACATTACTTAATTGTAAGATTGTGATGGAGATTTAGAAAAGGTTTCCAAAGTTATAACACAATATTATAAAAGAGAAAATTTTAAAAAAAACGAGAAAAGGATAGGAGTGAACACGAAGAGCGGAAATGGAGAGAAGGAAGAAAAATGAAAACAAAAACGGAAAGACATCAGCAATGTGGGAAAAATCCACTGAACAAACGCTCACGTGCATGTGATTTCGAGAGTCCGGCTCCGGCTACATACACAGCGCCACTGATACGGTTAGGTAGATGACAATGTTTTAATCGCTGCAAGTGTGCCTGGGTCCTCATTTATACCTTTTTTGATTATATTGAATCGGTATATGAGGTATGATTCACGTTGTTTTCGTTCCCGGTTTGACCTGAACCCCGTCTCTAAGAGCGTGACGCTTAGTTTATCGAAAGAATGATCTGGAAGGCTGAGGTGTCTGGAGAGGGGCAGGGTCGGGCGCGTTTTGGCGTGCGCTTTGTGATTATTGAACCGGAGCCTGAAAGAGGTCCCTGCTTGCCCTATATATTGCATTCGACACACATTGCATTCAATCAAATAAATCACATTGGGAGTGTCACACGTCATGTTCCCGCGAATTTTTAAAGAGTACTCTGAGTTGGAGCTTTGAGCAGTGCTTGTCTGTTGCATTGTCTTGCAGACAAGGCACCGCGGTTTCAGGCATGGCCGGCATTCATTATACGCGGACAATGAATTTGTCCTTGCGTTCACGAGTGTGTCTTTGAGGTTCCGGGATCGTCGGTAGACGACGCCTGGAACGGACGGAAACGCCCGTTTGAGGCGTTCACTTTGTTCGAGAATTTTGTATTGCCGCTTCAAGATGTTTTTTTACGTTAGGAAAGTTGGTGCTGTACGTTAAGCATATGTCTGTTCGTTGTAAGTCGCGTTGTGGGGGACGGTTCGCAATTAGGTCCACGCGGTTGAGTGCTTCGGCCTTTTTTATGGCGTCATCAGTTACACGCGCTGGGTACCCCTGCCCCTCCAGCATGGTTTTTAAATTTTTGGCGTTGGTAGTGAAATCTTCCGATTTTGAGCAGATTCGTTTGAAACGGTGGGCCTGGCTATAAGGAATGCTATTTTTACAGTGACGTGGGTGGTCGCTTTGGTAATGCAGATATTGCTGGCGATCCGTTGGCTTCCGATACAGCTTTCTCGTGAGTTCACCGTCTTCAATTTACACGGTCACATCCAGGAAGTTTATGCTCTCTTGAGAGTAGGTGTGAGTAAAATTGATGTTCAGGTGTGCAGAATTGTAACAGTCGATGAAGTGGAGGAGCTCGTCCTCGTTGTAGGTCCAAATAAAAAAGATATCGTCAATGTACCTTTTGTACAGGAGGGGTTTTAAGTGGGTTCAGACAGGAATGTGGCCTCTAACTTCCCCATAAACAGGTTGGCGTAGCTTGGTGCCATCTTGGTTCCAATGGCGGTTCCACTAACTTGAAGAAAGTACTCATTGTTGAATTCAAATGAATTTAGTTCTAAGACGAGGGCCGCTAACCTCGTAGTTGCGAGGTTAGCAGCCCTCGCGTAAGGTTACACCGCATACGCGCACACGCCGGCATGGTTATTGCCTCCTCCGCAGAAGTGGCGCAAGGAGGGGAGCGGTTCTTTATCGAGGCTGCAACCATGGCCGCCGAACCACGTGCACTTGTTTCGAAGGGGTCTAGGTCTTTTCGGTACAGGGCGGTTTGGTACAGGGCGTTTCGCTACGGTCTTTTCGGTACACGGACGTTTCGGGACACGGGCGTTTCGGGACACGGACGTTTCGGTACAGAGCGGTTCGGTACAGGTCGTTTCGGTACGAAAACGAATTCGAGCGAGCGCTTGAGGCGGCCAAATTAGCGTGCGTTGTTAACATGGGAGTTGCAAGCACGAAATTGAACCTGTTTATTACAACTGTTGTTGCTTGTATTTCTGCGTTATTTTAGGCCAATAGAAATTTATGCGGCCTTGCCAAAAAAAAAAAAAAAAGCCTCTTTGCGTAACCGTAGCCAGAAAATGTATAGCTTGTTACACAGATTGTAGGCGGGCCAGTTGGTACATAACTGAGTCACAAACAGCGCAGGAACGAGACGAAAGGAAGATCACACAAACACGGCGCTGTAGATTGTTCATGTGAAGCTTGTTCATCTTCGTTTGTTTAGCGACAATATCAGCATGTATTTTCTACCCGCCGCGGTGGCTCAGTGGCTAAGGCGTTGCGCTGCTGAGCATGAGGTCGCGGGTTCGATTCGCGGCCACGGCGGCCGCTTTTCTGATGGAGGCGAAAAGCAAAAACGCCCGTGTGTACGAGATTTCGGCGCACGTTAAAGATCCTCAGGTGGTCAAAATTAATCCACAGCCCTCCATGCACTATGCCTCATCGCCTGCGTTGCGTCGCAGAGCCCGCCTCATCGCCTGCGTTGCGTCGGCAAACACTGCAATATAAAAAAAGAAAAACCGAATATTCGTCCTCTGGCGGGACTGAATTTCTTTATTTGCGCCCTCGCGTTTCCATCTCGTCCTCGCCCACGTGATCGCTTGCGCTTCGGCGCATTCTGCGAAAAAAACCATGCCTTGGTACCCCGAATGGTTAGCGGCACGAATGTCAGCGGGAGCCCGATCTTATAGGGCGAGCGTTTTAGGCAAACTCCGCCGCAAACCATGCACGCTCCTCCACCACTCCCCGTGCGTCCAGAGAAATTCTGGGAAGACAGGTGACTGACCCGACGGGGAACCTCTATTGGGATTCGCAGCCCCATCGGTCCAAAATTTTGGTCCAGAATAAAAAAATTACGGGTTTGACGAGTTTTCACTGCATGAACATATCAGTTAGTTCTTTATTTTGTTTTTGTTTTGATTTGATTTTGCACAGGATCTCTAGGATCTATTTTTTTTTAAGACGGCTTCTGAGCTCATATTGTGATAACTTAACGTCTACTTACGAATCCGCATACTTTTCCAGCGATTTCTCCTGTAAATATTTGAGGATAGTTCCTCGATCCTGTTTCATTTGTTTACTTTTTGCATAAATGTTCTTTGAATCGATTATTCAATTACTTAGACATTCGTCTAAATTTTGTTTTGAGTAGCGAAGTTCTTTGTCACAAAAGTACCGTATGTAAACTTCAGAGGTACCAATGAGCCGCGATCCAACGTGGCTCCTATTCGGGGACGCTGCTTTGACGTGCATGTTTGCTGCGGGAAATATTTCTTCCGCACTAAGCGCTCTTCCAGGCTATTAAACTAAGTAAGCACCTATCTTATAAATAAGAATGAAATGGTTTAACAGTGCAGTTAGAAACATTATCCGTCGGAATAGTAGCGCTAAAGTGTTATACTAGGTTTTTCCCTTGCATCATCCCACGCGATTTGAGTTGCAGCGGCTCATCATTTTAACCTGCAGCATGCCTGTTGCAGTCGGCACTTGTATATATATATATATCTATCTATCTATCTATCTATCTATCTATCTATCTATCTATCTATCTATCTATCTATCTATCTATCTATATATATATATATATATATATATATATATATATATATATATATATATATATATATATATATATATATATATATATATATATATATGTCATGTATAATAATGTCTTGCCGACGCCTGCTTCTGCGAACATCATTTTAACGGTGTGCGGCTCAAAAACGTACTGATTATGGAGGGCAGCAGGTGACATTGGTCTCAGGTCACGACCATATTAGCAAAAAAATTACAGATGAGCAGTACTTGTGAAGATGAATAACTCTATGTATGCTGCATAAAACATTACAGAGTGCTTTCAACGTCATTACACAGCATTTCCAAATTTCATTCACAAACACAATAAACCCGCCGCAGTCCCTGCTAACTACGAATAAGTCGGGACTGAAGCGTGCGCCAAGGTACAATAGGTGCCTTCCGTAATGCATTGCTAATAACACCTCAAGTACTTGCGTTATCAGAAGAAAGCAACGCACACAAATGCAGAAACACAAGAAATTGCAACTTCTTCGTCAGTACGTTATAAAGGGACAGGTTCCTTCCCCGTGCGGCGGGACTCATTCCCGCAGCCGTTGTCGAAGGGTCTCCGCAAAGTGCAAAAAGAAAATATTTACCTCACTGATTTCCGAAAAAAATAAACAAGTGATAATAAGTCGTCAAAAAAACGAGTGAAAAAAGACGATGATACTGTCACTGATTTGTTATATAACATTCTGGTGATAATAGGTCGCTAAGAAACAAACTTATAGGTTGTCTGAATGCTACAAATATCGCAGCTAATATTTAACAAATCAACAGAGGTTTTTTTGGGAAGGCCGCATAACCAACTGCTGGCCTAAAATAACGCAGAATTTCGAACAAGAACACCTGTAATAAATAGGTACAAATTCCGTGCTTGTAACCACCCCGTAAACAACGCCCGCAGCCTAAAGCGCTCGCCGAAACGAAACGACCTGTACCGAACCGCCCTGTACCGAAATGTCCTGTACCGAAACGCCCGTGTCCCGAAACGCCCGTGTCCCGAAACGCCCGTGTAACGCCCGTGCACCGAAAAGACCGTACCGAAACGCCCTGTACCGAAACGTCCTGTACCGAAAAGACCGTAGCCGGTAAGAAAGACACCTGATCGGATAGTCTCTTGAAATGTGGTAGTAGTATGTAGGTAAGAAAGACACCTGATCGGATCGGAATATCGCACCAATACTAGCATTCACGGTATATTCACGCATTTGCAGCTTGATTTGATAGCAATCAACACAAACTGACACGCTGGGTATGCTGACAGCGCAAAGGCAAATCGTTCACTGGGGATGGACCCAGGGAAATGCTGGGCCAACTTGGGCGTTGTCCCTAGGCGCTCAAAAACAAGCCCATTGACGTCACGTTTTGATCACGTGACCCAAGGATTTCTTTCCTCCTTTTAGCCGCTTCGGCCGGGAGGCGGCGGCTGTTTTTCTGCTCCAGGAGCAATGCTTAGCTGTTCTGTCCCTCTCTGTTGGTGTGTTAAGTGCGAATGCACTTTATAAGCGACCCCAAACCATCCACCACCGGCGGCGGCGGCGGCGGCGTCCGCAGTCCTCCTCTCTATATAAAAAAAAAACAGCATCCGGCGCCAGGTTTCGATCCGAGGACTTTGCGGCCGCAGCGCGACGCTTTACCGACTAAGCACGGACGCGACGCTGATATCACTGTTAGTAACGCGCGTTATATCTTTAACGCATTCAAACTACGTCGTCAGCGGCGTGCGTTGGCGACTCAGCGCCGTTATAGCGGCTTGATAACTGCGTGGTGTACACGTGATACTACAAACCCGATGGAAGAGATGGAAGAGAAGGCGGCGAGGCAACCGTGCATTCGCACTTTCACATTCTCCCCCTCGGGGAAATGCGGGGGAATTTTTACGAGTGCGTGCGCCTTTGTTCTTGTGCGTTTTCAGTTTTCCCGCTTTAGAAGCGCGAGTGGCCTTTGTACCACCACCTCGCAGCGTGGAGTTCCCTTACAGAACCACCAGCAGCCGCCGCCGCCGCGCAGCGAGGCGTTCGGCGAGCTCGCGAACGCGTCCACGATCCGGTGCGCCGTCACTCGACACCTAGCACCGCAACATTTAGTCTTGTTTTTCTTTCTTTCATCCATGAGTCAAGTGCGCTTTTTCTTTCGTTTGCTGCCCACACCCGCAGCACTTGCTTGTAGCCCTGGTTCAGTTTCGATGCCTCGCTTTGTCGAGACCACCCAATGTGTCATCGGCATTCAATGTGTATCACCCCCTCTACGACCACGCGCATCCACAAGCGCACACAAAAAACGCTGTACGCGTCTCTTTTTCTGCGAGGCCTGGCTTCAAAATAAACACTGAGGAACACATAGGAAAAGAAAACGCAAAAGGAAATGACCGATCCGTGCTTTCTACTGATCTAGAATGCGCTGAAGCAGAGCGGCAACAAACTCAGGGCGCGTTGGACCACTCACGTTACGCACGAAAATGAGCCCTCGGTGTAAACGCGAATCGGAGGAAAGCGCGGCTGGGGCCACCGCGACAGGCAATAAATTTTGCTCGAATCGTATGGACCAGGCGCCGTAAAACGTCTTTCCTCCGTGCGAGCATCGCGTGGTCCCGACAACACAGACGCGAACGGGACACCCTGAGAAAGTTGTTGGGACACGCGAGCCGGAGTCGCTGCTGCTCGCAGTGTTTATGGGCACATGTAAACTCTGCGCGTCTTTTAAGTGCGAATGCACTTTATAAGCGACCCCAAACAATCCACCGCCGGCGGCGGCGGCGGCGGCGTCCGCAGTGCTCCTCTATATTTAAAAAAGAAACAGCATCCGGCGCCAGCTTTCGATCCGAGGACTTTGCGACCGCAGCGCGACGCTCTATTTTTCTCGTGCGTCGACTTCTTGTGCAAAGTCCGTACAACAGGGTGTGCACTTTTCAACCTAATCCCATATCCCCCGTTTCCGCCACGCCGTGATGAATGGCGATGCGCTGAAAAGAAGAAGCAGAAGAAGAAAGTTGCTGTTGGAGGTTAGGGGACGTAGAGATAGTGATCGGCAACTGTCGGGCGATGCAGAACAAGAGAGAGAGAAAATAGCCCGAAGTTGCGAGGGCTGATAAACGAGGGAGATAGAGTGTAGAAGGGGACCTGGCTAAAATATAAGAGTGGTAAACAGGCTGGTTCACGGGTCTGTGTGAGGGGGTATTGTTATCGCCCTGTTCAATTTTCACAGCCTGCCAAGGTGTTTCACTGCTATCCATGACGTCGATGCTCCGGTACCCTTTCAGGCTGAGTCAATCTCTTCCTGGAAGCATTAGTGACGAGAATTGATTTTAGAGTGTGTAACGTCCATGGATTCGTGTGTAAAAAACAATATATTAAAGTCACCTAGTAATTATAAATTAAATGTATGTGCTGTTAACCTCACAGCACTGAAGAAAATTAATTGCAGAACTCTATCGAAATCATAACGTAACTCCCAGAAACGTAACACTCATTGCAGCTACTTTTTGAAACACAGTTCGGAATATCAGACTTTTTGCCGACGTAATTACATCCGCTTCTGCCATTTGAATTTTCATTATAAAACATTACGATGATAGCAACCATTGCTTTAAAATATATGTAGAAATCCAGAGAAATGTGTATCATTCCTAAGCCGCTTTTCCAGAGTGAGTTTTTGAGAGACGAATACGGCAGCGAGTCGCAAAAAACGTTCTATTATTTTATTCTTTTAAAGTTTCTTTTGTTTCTTTTGGCCAATGATGTAAATATATACGATCATAGTGATGAAGGGCCTTTACTTCGCTAATGGTGTTTTCTTTTTCGGATGATGGAAGGCGTACTGCAGCGTTGGTGCGTTTACGTTATTTTTTATTCATACTATATTTCCACCTTTAATTTGCGGATTGTTTTGTTTGTTGTTTGCTTTTAGGGTGAAATGTATAGGATCCATATATTTTTGTTTTGTCAGATCATTTTTGTTAAAATTGTATTCTTTCTATTTTATTTTTGTAATATTTAAAACTTATGTCCGACCAATTATCTCCATTTAGGCCATTATAACTAGCCACTCAAGGTAAAACTTCCACCAAATCTGCATTTTTGTGGAAATGCAGGGCGTTACACGGTTCGCAATCTCGTGATTTTTATTTCATATTTTGAGTGTTGTTCAGAGGACTTTTCTTCTCTATTCTTCGGTTTTGTAGGGTATAATATGCATATTTTTAACTTGGTCAGATCATTTTCTTTAAATTGTTAGGTTTCCTGATTTAATAATAATGTACGCTGATTGCAACATGAACAGGCTTCATTTTAATTACGGCGTGAATATGAACGGTACCAACGGAGTCAAAATTGTACTGAGAGTCGCAAACTGTCATTGGCCAAATACACCGTCCTTTTGTCCTCGTTATGGATATGCATATTAAAGTTAGCTGTTCTGACTTTCACACTTCAGTTCTTTCCCCAGAGTGTACGTAGTCGTTCTGCAGTCAGTCCGTATTTATTCGTTTAGTTATTTATTTATTTTTCTATTTATTTGGATTACTACATTCGTCCAAAGGGAACTGCTGTAGGAGATACATAGAAGAATTTGTACAGTACGAAAATGGACTGATCAATCTCACACTAAGGCAAAAATTATACGCATAAAAATATACAGGGACATTTGTTAAAAGATTTCAACTAAGAGAGTTGCTCAACATGAAAGAAGAGCAAAGACAAAGGGGAAAATTAAAAAAAAGGAAAGAAGGAAAAACGCGAAACAAGAAAAAGACGGACATCATATGACACTAATCAAAGGGGTGGTAAAAACTTTGGAATAAGCAGCATTGTGAAGCAGTAACAAAATATACATACGCAAATAAAAACCGGAAAAAATTCATGACAACTGAAGTTATATATGCTGCATTCTATGTATTGCAACGTTGTTTGCTACAATATATCCCGTCACTTAAAGTAATGAACTGGCAATTTTTTTTTATTATTTTTTAAAGAAGAGAGATAGCGAGAAGAAAGGCACAACTTCGAAGAGAAAAGGCAGTGAATGAAAATTATTCTGCACACAGAAACAAAATGCAGTTTTACGACCCCCTAAGCCTGCTTTCTTTTGTCTCTTTCTTTATTTCATTTTCTGTTTTTCTCGGCAAAACAGGGGGCCAACTCCACTCACTAAATCTAAACTCTGAAACTAAAACTAGCAAACTAAAAAAAAAAAAGAGACAGACGTCGCGGCAGCCCTCTTTCACCGCTGGATGAGAGCGCACGCAAGGTGCGGCCTGCGGGACGCTCTCTCCGGCCATCAACAGATCGAGGTCGTGACGACACAGCCAAAAGTCACGTGATAAAGACATTTTCGTCACTTCCTGAGCCGTGGGCTTTTTTGTTGTTTTTACTTTTATCGCGTAGCATCAAAAAGCTATGGACTGCGGTAAGGTGTTTTTTATCACTATTGCGCAAGTACGCCCAACTGCAGCGGTAGGTTCGTTTTGGCGTTTGTTTGATGATAGAGTTTCTGTCAACGTAGCCGTCACCCCGTCACTTCCTTTAGTTTCACCCAAGGCTTCAGCCAAAGCATGCGAAGGCGATTGTTAAAGGCATTGTGTGTGTGCGCTACGGTCGCTTCGCCGTTTTTTTTTTTTATTATTATTATTGTTATTGCGTCATTTTGCCCCTGGGAATTTGTTCTGTGCCCGAGTTGGTTTCTTTCAACGTAGATGATACCCGCGTGATATGTTGAAGTGTATCGTCGAAGTCTCCCTCGGCGTCGTGTTCTGCTTCTTTGAGCCAGCTCACGAATGAAGCCGTCACATTGAGCCCTCGCAGGTGAAACGGCGACAACACCGATCTTTTCCCTGAAGAATCTAGGACGAAGTGTGACACCACTAGTTGTGCGCGCCCATATCCTACAAGTATACAAGTCACGTTGCCGTCAGCAACAACATGCAGCAAAAGAGTTCACCAAGCGAGGATATGCCATACTGTGATGCAGCGAATTCAGTGATGTGGAAATGATTGTGTGCATTGGGGTGCCAAGCTGGACGTACCACATTCGGCTTTGTTGCGACGCTGATTCCCCGAAAACCTGCCTTTGACTCTCAGTCATCGACTTGCCACGAACCGGCGTATTCACAGTGGCGAACTTTGCGCCTACTTGAACTATGCGCTTTTCAGCGACCTCGTGGCTTCTCAAAGCGCCAACCGGCCAGCGGCGGTGCTAACAAAAGCAATGCTGGGCGCCCTGCACAACAAGCCTCGGCGGCGTGCCCGCGCCTCATTGTCATGCCCTTTTGTGGCGTGTTGTCTTCAATAGGCCACTAGAAGAGTATTACCACCGAGGGATGCAAGGCGTCTTCGTGGTGGTGCAACATCGCCAGGACAAAAGAAGGCTGTGACCACGGCGGATTGCCACGGCGGGAGCAACCTGGCGCTCACCTGCCCCGGAGAGGAGGGGCCTCTCGTGCGTGTGCGCGTGTGTTTTGCGTGGTGGCGCTCCTATCAGTGCCATGACCTCCGTGATTGGTGCCTCCTGACGTCAGCCGGAGAAAAAGGGTGAAGGGGAAGGGACCCAACGTGCCTATTTAATCTCTCGCGTGCAGGAGCGCACTTCCCGCTCTCATACCAAGATGTAAATACTTGTATATAAAGTTTTCTTCTTCGTCAACTTGCCCGTCATGACTGCCCCGGCATTTCACCAACCTCGGCCCACATCGACCACGCTACCATGGTTCGCAACAGTGGAGTCGGCGGTGGAATTTGGCTTCCCAACAGCTTGTTATTTCGGCGACAGGTAAATGCGCAAATGAGACGTGGTCGAGTTCACTGTGTTCTGGTATATCTACGAATTCCACGGCGACAGAGAGAGAGGAAACCTTTAATGAAAGCTGAAGCTGAAGAGGTCAGTCCCACTAACGGACAATTTGTTTTATAGTAAAGGCGAGATTAGCCAAGCCATTGCACTTAGCTTGCGATCGCCCTTGATGTCTGCGCTCTTGGTGGCTGAGTGCGATGCTTGCACGGGCAGCAATTTTTGCAGGCAGCTGTCTGATGCGGGCTTCCAAATACAAGTGCCTCACATACTATTTTACATTGCCTAACTGGTGGAAAGAGCAAACGTGAAATCGTAAATCAGTGGGAAGCTGAAGGCATGTAAAGTTTGATAACTGCACCTCGCAGGCAGCCAGTGGTGATCAGCCTTTCTTATATGCACCTCCTGCAGCTGTAACTGCCCTACCTGGCCTAATTGCACCTAATGACGGTACAGGACGAGAATATTAACAGATAAGCCATTTGCAGTGTCGTGTTTTTTTTTTCAACGTTTATTGAAATGTAGAACAAACACCCAGGGGTCTCTTGCTAGTGCATCAGACCCCCTTAGGGGTAGCGATAAGTTAAGGTTCACTACGGGTATGGGTGGGAAATAGGAAGGAAAAAATAGTGGGTCGGGATATGAAATGCAGGAGAGTGTCCCACACTGCCTTCGCTAAATTAGGTGAGTAGGACAGACGCAGGGGATCATTTAACGAATTCGGTCGTAAGTTAGCGGGAAGGGTGTCTAGGAGAACCTGTCTTTCAGTTTGAAATTGAGGGCATGTCCGAATAATGTGTTCAGTGGTGTAAGGGTCGGGTGATCCCGTCATTATTGCCCTAATTTCATGCCCAGGCAGGCAACAGGGCAACGGCCTCGCGGGCGTAGAGTCCCCCCCCCTTGTGCGCCGTGTTTCGGCCTTGCGTGCCAGATGGAGGCAATCGAGGGAGCTGCTGGGTGGATAACCGCGCTTTGTATTTCGCGCGCTGGATGCAGTGTGCGGCCGGGCCGAAGCTAGCGCTAGGTTGAGGCGTCGGATATCGTTGTGCACGTGCGTTTGGTTTGAGTGGCGCGTATGGTTGCGCGCCCTTGGACGAAGGGCCCGCAACAGTGCAGGTGCGTGGGAACGCGGTCGGAGCGAGCGCGACCTCTTCCCCCGGATGCGAGGTTTCTTCGATTGCAAGCATGCGCTCATCGGACAGACCGGGTTGAGTTGTGGCTCGTCTCTGACGGGGTGCCGCGGGCACATAGCGACCAACGGCCTCAATGTATCCTCTTTGTAACCAACTGTAAAAAGTGTAAATACAAGTTTTCGTTTCGTCTCAACGGGTCGTCGCCTTCATCACATCCGCAGCGCTGCACTAAACGCAGCGCAGGGCTGGCAGGAACTCCAAGGGTCACCAACGCCCGCCTCGCAAGGAGGCGAATTACTGGCGCAGTCGACAGGATCTTGCTTGGTGAGACGACCAGGGAACGAGAACGGAGGATAGACGCATCGGCCACGGGCGGAGGGCTCTGCCAATCCAAGGAGCACGTGCCGAAGCGGGAAGGGCGAGTTTAACCCGAACTTGCTGGGTGCGATCGACAGCACCGGAGTCGTCACGACGCCGACGGAGGAGCGACGACTGGGTTGCAGCCAGGTGAAGGAGCACCTGCAGGCAACCGGAAACTCCAGGCGACTAGCGGAGCAGCTGGGAGAGTTGCGGAGGAGCGGCCGACGGAGACAGCGAGTCTTTGCGGTAGCGAAGGAGGCCGGCAGTCACCGCAGACCGACGGACTGTGAACGACACCGCCTCGGCGAAGGCGAAGGAGCGCCGACAGGCATCGCAGACCTGCCGAATCTGAGGGAGAGGTCGGACACCGCTGGGTCGCGATCACTGCCACCCAACAAGAGCCCGTAAAACGCATGCTCACGCGTTTCGCCCACTTGAATCCCGACAAAGGAGGGAGCCCATCATGGGTAACGAAGATGAAGGTGCGGAAGGGCGGAGTCCACCTGAGCCAGTGGCGTCCGAAGCGGAAATGCAAATGAAAAAATTGGAAACTGAACTCAAAATCGAACAGGAGAGACGCTTGGTACTCGAGCGGCAGATCGAGCTTGAGAAACTGAAAAGGAGTTCTGAACCAGGTGTGAGCTCCGGCGCCTCGGGCGGACAGGACACGCGCAGCGAACTCCGGCATTTTTCAAAACTCGTCTCGGGAGTAGTGCCGAAATTCCCTTCAGAAGCGAAAGTGCCGATCTGGTTTGAGTCCGTGGAAAATACGCTTGAGGCATACGCCGCGCCGAGGGAGTTGTGGGGCAAAATTGTCTTTCCACTTATAGCGGAAAAGGTTCCCTTGGTTTCGACGCGGCTTTCTCCATCCCAGCTTAGTGAGTATGAGGTTCTCAAAAAGACAGTGCTGGAGGAGCTGAAATTGCCAGCCGGGGAATACCAGCGGAGGTTTCTTGGGGCGAGGAAACGCGCAAGTGAAGGGTGGAGACAATTCGCGACGCGACTCCAGAGTTACCTTCATTTCTACCTCGAGGCCAGAAACGTGAAGTCGTTCGAGGAGGTGATCGAGCTGCTGGTGGCCGACCAGCTAAAAAATAACCTGGCCGAGTCCGCGCTGCGCTACGTAACCCTTCAAGAAGGGGAAGGCTGGAAGAAGGCCTCAGCTTTGGCAAGCCTATTGCAGACTTTTGAGGATGCAGAGGGAAGGGACGGCGCAGATAAGAAGCCGGAAACAAAGGTACGGCATGCACCGGCCTCGCAGGGAGTAACTTCAAGTGGACCGCCGCCAAAACCGGGCGCGGTGAAACAGAGCACCGACGTGCGAAAAAAGTGGGGAGCCTGCTTCGGGTGTGGTTCAAGGGACCACCTAAAAGCGAAATGCCCGCACAATGTCAACAAACTGACGGCAGGGGCCTCGGAAGGAAAAGGAAATAGCTTGTCGGCCAGAGTTGCAACGAATGAAGCGTGTGCAGGCCACAGCGAACTTAGGCCCGTGAGCTTGGGCTGCCATGGCAGGAAGATCGACGCAATTCTGGACACGGGAGCGGAGATAACTGTCGTTAGAGAAAGCGCGCTGCCACCGGAGCTAGTCGAGCCTCACGGGACAATCAACTTGACTTCCGCATTCGGAGAGAAGGTAGTGGCAAAGCTCGCGGTGGTTCCGTTGACGATAACGCGCGAGGTCGGCGTGTTTTCGGACATTAAAGAAGCGGTGCCGGTACTTTGCGCGCTGACGGACAGGTTGGTTTCTCAGACCGATTGTCTACTCTCGGAAGAGGCGTGGGAGCGTCTTAGGGCAGGAGCCGAGATGAAGGGGGTGGTATGTGCAGACGGGAGGGACGTAGCGGACCGCACGGAGGGCGAACTAGCAAGGCTGGTAGACGATGAGCGGAGCGCAGAGGTGTCGGTTCAAGTTGCAATCGGTCAGGTTACAACGCGAGCAAAGGGTGGTCAGGACGCGGGAAGCGAGGAGCAGTGCAGTGAAACAACTCACGACGGGAATGGCGAGAGGAGCTCGTCGGAGAGGTTTCGGGCCGAGCAGCAGAGTGATGCGACATTGCAAGCTGCCTGGGAAAATGCAAAACGCGGAAAGGGACGCATGGTCGTGGTAGACGGCATTTTGTACCACCCAGACGAACTTCTGGGACAAGCTGTAATGCAACTGGTGCTACCGGAGAGTTGTAGAGGCGATGTATTGCGAATGGCTCACGAGTCAAACTGGGCTGGTCATCTAGGTTTCCGCAAAACGAAGGCCCGCATAAAGTACAGTTTCTTTTGGCCGGCTATCGAAGGAGACGTAAGGCGCTACTGCGCTAGCTGCCATGCCTGCCAGACAAGATCCGACTTGCGTACTGCCGACCGGATCCCGATAGAACCGCTGGTAAGGCCTAGGTACCCGTTTGAAAGAGTTAACGTGGACGTCATTGGCCCGCTGCAGCCAGAGGGCACAAATATGCACTGTGCATAATTGATTTGTGCACACGGTGGCCCGAGGTAGTGTGTCTCCGCTCTCTGAGCGCTAGGGCGACTTGCGACGCCCTACTGAGGGTATTTAGCAGCACAGGGATACCCGAAGTGATCGCGTCCGACTGTGGGACTAACTTCACTGCTGAGTTAACACAGGAGTTCTTAAAGCGACTCGGCTGCTCCCCGAGGTTTTCGACTCCGGCCCACCCGGAGAGCAACGGCGCTGTGGAGCGGTGGAACAGGACGTTTAAGAACATGCTGTACCACACCATCCAAAAGGAAGGTAGAGACTGGGACAAGGCGGTGCCCTTTCTTTTGTGGGCATATCGCGAAGTCCCGCATGATACTACAGGAGTGTCGCCATTTGAAATGGTGTACGGTAGGCCGCCTAGCGGACCGCTAGCTGTCGTCAAACGCGCTTTAACGGGAGAAATGCCTGCGTTAGCGGACCTTGGCCCGTCCCCGTCCGCTTACATGAAAGAACTGAAAGAGCGTCTAGAGCAGGCAGCGCAAACAGCCGAACTGGTAGCATCCAGGCAGCAGAATGCTTACGCAAAGCAGTTCAACAAGCGGGCGACAAGCAAGAGCTTTCAGGAGGGGGACGCAGTGTTGGTGTTTGATGACGACAGGCCGGGTAAGATGTTCACCAAGTGGAAGGGACCAGGTAGGGTAACCGAGCGGTACAGGGAGCACTCATACTTTGTCGAAATGCCGGAAGGAAACCGACGGCTAGTACACGCAAGCAAGTTGCGACCCTATAACAGTAGGGTAATGCAGATAGGCGTCGCTTTCGAGGAAGATGAGGCGTTCGGGGAGGTGGAGTGCGCGCCCCGATCTGGGAAAGGAGGTTCCGCGGACATGACCTTGTTGGGGAACTTATTAGGTCATCTCGAGAAGAACGAGAGTGGTCAGATCCGCAAGGTGTTTGCGGAGTACAGCGGTTTGTTCGACGACAGACTGGGGGTGGCGAGGGTACGCGAACACGATGTAGTGTCGCAGGAGGGCTTCGCGCTAAAACCGTGTAAACCGTATCGCATCCCCATAGCTCTAAAGGGAGAAGTAGGGGCGCAGTTGGACGAGCTACTAGATAGGGATTTAATTTTCCCGTGCGAGAGCCCACACGCGCATTCCATCGTGTGCGTTGCGAAAAAGGACGGATCAGTCAGAATATGCGTTGATTACCGCAGACTGAACGCAGGAACGGTGCCCGACGCGTATCCGCTGACACTGCAGCAGGAGCTCATAATGAACGTCGGGCAGGCCAACTATATTACCCTTTTGGACCTGCGAAGAGGCTACTATGGCAAGTACCTCTAGCGCCAGAGGCTCGTTCACTCACCGCCTTCACGTGCCATCGGGGTCAGTTTGCATGGAAAGTCATGCCTTTTGGCCTCAAAAACGCGGCGCAAACGTTTCAGAGGGCCATGAACGAGCTGCTCCATCCGCACTCTGAATACGCCTGTGCGTATCTAGACGACATAGCGGTATTCAGTGAGACCCTGAGCGAGCACGTACAACATTTAAGGGCGGTCTTCGCGGCGTTAGACCGGGCGAGGCTCAAGGTGAAACGCGAGAAGTGTCAGGTCGCCCGAGGGTCCATACGCTACTTAGGGCATATTGTCGGTTCGGGAGCGCACGCGCCGGACCCGGACAAGTTGGCTGCAATACGGGGGCTTAAAGAGCCAACGACTAAGAGGGAGCTGCGCAGCGTCCTCGGACTGTGCGGCTACTACCGAAGTTACGTGCCCAACTATGCTGAGGTGGCGAGGCCGCTTACGGAACTGACCGGGAAGGGAATTCCAAACAAGATTCCGTGGTCGGCCGAAGCTGACAGCGCGTTCCAGAGACTCAAAGCAGCACTTTGCGAGGCGACCGCGCTGGCAACGCCGAAGCCGGACGCGCCGTTTTTGGTGTCCACCGACGCCTCGGCTTTCGCGGCGGGTGCCTGTGTGTCCCAGCGCGCCGAGGATGGCTCCGAGCGTCCCATAGCGTTCGCGAGCCATAAGTTCACGCCCACTCAAGCTCGATGGTCGACCATAGAGAGGGAGGCATTTGCGGTGATCTGGGGGCTTAAAAAGTTTGACATTTGGCTCTTTGGCGCCCAGGTGACGCGGTGATCTCCGACCACAACCCCCTTTCCTTCCTCACTTTGTCCACGCCACAGGGCGCAAAGTTGACTCGTTGGGCACTAGCGCTGCAGCGCTATAATGTTGTCGTACAGCACCGAAAGGGTAGCGACCATTCAAACGCGGACGCTTTGTCCAGAGTACCTAACGCATATTGGGAAGCGGGTGGCAGTGTTGGTGGCCTGGCGGGCGGGTCTAGGTCTTTTCGGTACAGGGCGGTTCGGTACAGGGCGTTTCGGTACGGTCTTTTCGGTACACGGACGTTTCGGGACACGGGCGTTTCGGGACACGGGCGTTTCGGTACAGGACATTTCGGTACAGGGCGGTTCGGAACAGGTCGTTTCGGTACGCAAACGAATTCGAGCGAGCGTTTGAGGCAGCGAAATTCGCGCGCGTTGTTAACATAAGAGTTGCAAGCACGCAAATCGAACGTGTTTATTACAACTGTTGTTGCTCGTATTTCTGCGTTATTTAAGGCCAGTAAAAATTTATGCGGCCTTGCCAAAAAAGCCTATCTATTTGCGTAGCAGCAGCCAGAAAAAGTATAGCTCGTTCATTACTTCGTTTTTTTAAGGACAGTGGGTCTAGGTTTTTTCGGTACAGGGCGGTTCGGTACAGGGCGTTTCGGTACGGTCTTTTCGGTACACGGACGTTTCGGGACACGGGCGTTTCGGGACACGGGCGTTTCGGTACACGGGCGTTTCGGTACAGGACATTTCGGTACAGGACGGTTCGGTACAGGTCATTTCGGTACGAAAACGAATTCGAGCGAGCGTTTGAGGCGGCCAAATTCGCGTGCGTTGTTAACATGGGAGTTGCAAACACGCAAATTGAACCTGTTTATTACAACTGTTGTTGCTTGTATTTCTGCGTTATTTTAGGCCAGTAGAAATTTATGCGGCCTTGCCAAAAAAAATGCCTATTTGCGTAACCGTAGCCAGAAAATGTATAGCTTGTTCATTTTCGTTTCTTTAGCGACAATATCATCATGTATTTTCTACCCGCCGCGGTGGCTCAGTGGCTAAGGGCGTTGCGCTGCTGAGCATGAGGTCGCGTGTTCGATTCGCGGCCACGGCGGCCGCTTTTCTGATGGAGGCGATAAGCAAAAACGCCCGTGTGTACGAGATTTCGGCGCACGTTAAAGATCCCCAGATGGTCAAAATTAATCCAGAACCCTCCATGGACTACTGCGCGCCTCATCGCCTGCGTTGCGTCGGCGCGTTAAACACTGCAATAAAAAAAAAAGAAAAACGATATGTTCGTCTTCTGGCGGGGCTGAATTTTTTATTTGCGCCCTCGCGTTTCCCATCCCGTCCTCGCCCACGTGATCGCTTGCGCTTCGGCGCATTCTGAAAAAAAAAAAAAAAAAATGCCTTGGTACCCCGAATGGTTAGCGGCACGAAAGTCAGCGGGAGCCCGATCTTAGGGCGAGCGTTTTAGGCAAGCTCCGCCGCAAGCCATGTACGCTCCTCCACCACTCCCCGTGCGTCCAGAGAAATTCTGGGAAGACAGGTGACTGAAAAAATTTACGGGTTTACTAAGGAGTTTTCGCTGCATGAACATATCAGTTAGTTCTTCATTTTGTTGTTGTTTTGAATTGATTTTGCACAGGATCTCTAGGACTATTTTTTAAAGGCGGCTTCTGAGCTCATATTGTGATTATTTAACGCCTGCTTACGAATCCGCATACTTTTCAAGCAATTTCTCCTGTAAATATTTGTTGAGGATAGTTCCTCGATCCTGTCTCATTTGTTTACTTTTCACATAAATGTTCTTTGAATCGATTATTCAATTACATATACATTATTTTAAATTTTCTTCTGAGTAGTGAAGTTCTTTGTCACAAAAGTACCATATGTAAACTTCAGAGGTACCAATGAGCCACGATCCAACGTGGCTCCTATTCGGGGACGCTGCTTTGACGTGCATGTTTGCTGCGGGAAATATTTCTTACGCACTAAGCGCTCTTCCGGGCTGTTAAACTAAGTAAACACCTATCTTATAAATAAGTATGAAATGGTTTAACAGTGCAGTTAGAAACATTATCCGTCGGAATAGTAGCGCTAAAGTGTTACACTGGATTTTTCACTTACATCATCCCACGCGATTTGAGTTGCAGCGGCTCATTTTAACCTGCTGCATGCCAGTTGCAGTCGGCACTTGTTTTTTTTTTTTTATATATATGCCATGTATAATGTCGTGCCGACACCTGCTTCTGGGAACATCATTTTAACGGTGTGCGGCTCAAAAAAGTACTGATTATGGGGAGCAGCAGGTGACATTGGTCTCTGGTCACGACCATATTAGCAAAACGCCAAGAATTACAGATGAGCAGTCCTTGAGAAGATGAATAACTGTATGTATGCTGCATAAAACATTACAGAGTGCTTTCAACGTCATTACACAGCATTTCCAAATTTGATTCACAAACACAATAAACCCGCCGCAGTCCCTGCTAACTACGAATAAGTCGGGACTGAAGCGTGCGCCAAGGTACAATAGGTGCCTTCCAGAATGCATTGCTAATAACACCTCAAGTACTTGCGTTATCAGAAGAAAGCAACGCACACAAATACAGAAACACAAGAAATTGCAACTTGTTCGTCAGTACGTTATAAACGGACAGGTTCCTTCCCCGTGCGGTGGGACTCATTCCCGCAGCCGTTGTCGAAGGGTCTCCGCAAAGTGCAAAAAGGAAATATTTACCTCACTGATTTTCGAAAAAATAAACAGGTGATAATAAGTCGTCAAAAAAAAAAAAAAAACGAGTGAAAAAACACGATGATACTGTCACTGATTTGTTATATAACATTCTGGTGATAATAGGTCGCTAAGAAACAAACTTATATGTTGTCTGAATGCTACAAATATCGCAGCTGATATTTAACAAATCAACAGAGGTTTTTTTGGGAAGGCCGCATAACCAACTGCTGGCCTAAAATAACGCAGAATTTCGAACAAGAACACCTGTAATAAATAGGTACAAATTCCGTGCTTGTAACCACCCCGTAAACAACGCCCGCAGCCTAAAGCGCTCGCCGAAACGAAATGACCTGTACCGAACCGCCCTGTACCGAAATGTCCTGTACCGAAACGCCCGTGTCCCGAAACGCCCGTGTCCCGAAACGCCCGTGTACCGAAACGCCCGTGCACCGAAAAGACCGTACCGAAACGCCCTGTACCGAAACGTCCTGTACCGAAAAGACCGGAGCCGGTTTCGAAGAAGTCGCTTCCTTTACTAGTTGCTGGGGGGTCCGCAGAACAGCCGGCCGGCCCCATTTTCCGCCTTTGCCGATGCCTACACTGCGTGGAGGCTGGATCGTTGGGTTACTGCGGCTTCCCTGTGTCCCACTGGATTGAAGGCCGCACGCTTCCCCACCGGCCGCCTCCTTTCCAGCTTCCTCACCGTTTGTACGAACCGTGTGTGTGCGTGCGCGCACGGCTCAGGACGCATTCCGAGAACAGTTCGCCGGCAGCTTCCGAGGCATCACGGGTGCGTGTTCGTTTGCCGTTTGAGTATCGGAGGGTCCTGTCAGCATGCGGCATTTCGGGACGTTCCGCGTGCGTCACGACGAACGGTTTTAGGCCATCGACTGATTTGTAGTGGGGGTGCGACCTTTGACGTCACGTTTATGCGCGGAGCGCAGGCTTGGGAACAAGTCAAAGATCCTCAGAGGTGCAATAAAGCCTCTTCGCCCCTAACTGATTTCGGAAAAGGGGACCGCTACACCTGCATGCTGCGGAGCATCGAATAATAACGACGAGTGCCCTCTTATTTCTTCTTTACTGCTTTTTTACTGTTTTTACTGTATTTTTTTTACTGTTTTTTTCGGTATCGAAATTCGCCCCCCCCCCTCCCCCCCAAAAAAAGAGAAAAAAAAAAACAGTCTCTGGGACCGCTTTGCACCCAGCCAGGGTTTTGTGGAAGACGTTCACGCTTTTATTGTTTTTCTGGGAAAACCGAGATGTCGCAAATTTAATTAAGCACACAACGGGCGGAGAGCCGCACCTTTGCGGTCTTGCCAGCAGAAAGGCCGATAATTTGTATGGGAGTATTGAAAGACGCGTTTTCCTGTGCCACTGCGTCGAAGGGGCCTGAGAGACGTCGATGTTTCTCTTGTAACGCCGGCGAAATGTCAGTTGTCAGGGGTAGTTATCGCTTTAGAGCGTGCAAAGAGCGGGTGCGTACTGGTCGGTATAGTGACACTAGCTGCGAGGTCATTACAGGTTTCACCAACTATCAATAGGATGGTCCCGGCTGGCCGGACGGAGAGAGTTCCACACGAACTTCCCCGGTGGGGGCGACGCCCCCACCGGGGAAGCTCGGTGGGGGCACGCGCCCCGTTGCCCCCACGAAGTTGACGCCTATGGTACACGCCACTGCTTCCCTAGAATCAAGGTCCTGCGTGGCTGGTGTGCACCTAGGTGTTCTACTCAAATGCCATCACGATCAGGTGTCATGTAGCGCACACTATTCTACAACTTTTACGTGTCCAATTTTGCGGAGCAGGCACGTTGCCCTGAAAGCTCCTGATTCCTGGCCGATCCCTCAAGTGTGAATGTGCCACAAAGAAGGGAACAACGACAACTTTTGTTCAATGCTGGCAAGGTGCAGTTGATAGTGCACCGGGCTGTTGCTGTGCAGACCCAGGTTCAAATACCATTGGATCACATTTGTTTTAAGGGCAGAGCACTTTAGGGTCTCGCCTTGTCGTCGTATAGCTCGCTCGCTGGACCCAAGTAGAACCACACGGCGTTCCGTCGTCACGGTGTAACCCAGAATCTTTGAAATGCAAACGGTTTACATAGTCGTAAGCATTCGAAACTCGTAAACCGCTGGCGCTTAATTAATTGTCATACACATCCCCATTGTTTAGCGCAAAGAAAACTGCAGGTACATTTGAGGCAAAATATACGTAATTAACCGGCAGCTCCCGCGTTCATTTAGCGAGGAACGGTGGTTGGGTTGGTTTTTACAAATGAAAAAAATTCACAGCATATCCACGGGGTGAATGATGATGAGTGGGCGAAGCTCCTGAGGGGAAATCATCGGTAAAACCGTGACTCTTCAGTGAAAGTTCGCCCACTACATCTGTGTCCGAACGTAACGTCTAGAAAGTCTCGCTTAAACCGCGCGTCGGCACCTTGGGGCTGAGCTCGCCTGATGCGTTTTGCAGACGCCTCACGAGCTCTCACTGCATCGGGGTCTGCCTGCCGATACGCGCGCTTTCTCGCCGCTTCCCGTTCTCTGACGTTTTGGAGATCCTCTTCGCGCCGCAGCCGTGCCGCTTCGCGTACGGCAGGGTCCTCGCGCCGTTGCCGTGACGCTTGGGCCTCTCGTTCTCGAACGCTGGGATCTTGGCGGCGTCGTCGCGCAGCCAGACGACACGCTTCGTTCTCCCGCTCTCGTACGGCAGGATCTTGGCGGCGGCGTCGCGCAGCTTCACGGAGCGCTTCTGCCTCGCGGGCTCGCACATCTGCAGCCTTATCCATCGGGCGACTCCGAGCGCGCGCCAACAGCGAACGGATTTTATTACAACGCTCCCCGCCATCTAGTAAACAATCCAAGAACTAAACTAGAGGTAGCCACGCCATCTAGTAAACAATCCCAGCGCATCTTTTCATCATATACAAGTACCGCCATCTAGTAAACAATCCAAGAACTAAACTAGAGGTAGCCACGCCATCTAGTAAACAATCCAAGAACTAAACTAGAGGTGGCTACATACATACGTCGAGGATGGACAGACCCACGCCCTAATGAGCTTCGCCCCTAAAAAAGTGGCAGTGCAATGCCAGCACGTGCGGGAGGAAAAGCAAGCCCAAAAAGAACGAAACTCCCGCTGGCGCTGTTTCAGGCAGCGGGCACGCGAGCACGGCGAAGGCGAGAAATTTGAATTGCATTGTGTGACAGCAGTGAGCGGATATCGGCGGTATACAGCACATTATGGCGAATAACTGCTCTGCACTTCCGACAGCTTTCACATTGACGGGAACGACTTTAATTTTTTTTTTTAATTTACTCGACTGCGGCGACCATTTCCATGGTCGGACAACCACAACAACAAAAACGGCACTTTATTGCCTGAAAAATATCAGAGCCACTTATTGCTTCACACACAGCCGTGTGTCCGATGTCTGGGGTTGCTGTGTGACAACATTTATGAAGAGTTCTTTTTGGCTTGGCTGCTTACTCGCAAAGACAATTCAGATACTTACACCTGCAGTTTACTTCAAACATTTCTCAGGTGCTACTCAGAAAGCTCGTTTCGTACTTCTCAAATGTTACAGAAGAGACCTGACAAACAGTGATTGGGTTTGACTGCTTACTCGCGCACAGAGTGACAAATGCAGCTCCTTCCCTACCGAGCTAGTGCTAGCATCTGGGCTGAATAGCCACACAGCGAGCTTGTGGAAATATGCTGCTAAAGAGCTCAGTCAGAATTGAATGAAGCCTGGTGAAATCCCTTTACGCCATCCTGTCACGAGTTGTCATGGCACCGAAGTTTGGTGACAATAACGGATGGTTGATTCAATGGTGTCATTATGAACACACGGTGCACACCTTGCAAAGTTGCTGGTTTGGTCACTTCGTCACTAATAAAAGACCAGGCCGTCACTCCCTTTTGTCTCTATGGGAATCTAGTCAAATACATTTACATCAGAGATGGCAAAATTACTTCTAAAAAGTAATTAAATTACATTACTCATTACTTCCGTAATTTTTTTTAATTGTAATTACATTACATTAGAAATTACAGGTGGCCGAGAGTAATGATATCACATTACTATTACTTTTGAAAAGTAATGAAATTACTTTGAAATTACTTCAACAAAAAAATCACTCGTACACTACCAACCCATATACACTTTATTTACACTCATATACATATACACTGCAATCTCAAAAATATGTATTGATACACCAACTTATGTACAGTTTATTGGCAGCGCTACACATTGATATGTTAGATATCTTTACTACATCGCAGAAGGAGGAGCGATTCAAAGTGGGCATCGGAAAGGTGTCCCCGTTTGTACGACAGAGTGTCTTTTGCCATGCTAAAAAGACGCTCCGCTGGCGCGGATGAGGGCAGGGTTGTGTTGAACATAAGGAAGAACTTTTTCATTTTCGGGTGCACGAGAAGAGGCACGAGAAAGCAGGCAGAGCTCTCATCGAAGCGTCGTTTCCTTCGCGCTCGTAGGGTTCCAATGCTCAGAGACTCTCTGGGCATTGAACTCTACTTGGTCAACTTTTGTTGGTCAACTTTTTATGCCGCAAGAGAAGAGGACAGGCTATATCGTAGTCAAAAGTAATTGGGAACGTAACTCGCCTGAAGTAATTTATTACATTACTAAATTACCAGCACTCGACAGTAATTCATTACATTACTCATTACAACAAAAAGTAATTGAATTACTGTAATCGAATTACTGTAATTTCATTACTGCCAAGTCTGATTTACATATCCTGTTGTCCGATCAAAGCACCGGCTATTTGAAGTGTTGAATTTACGACCATAAGACTGTATTAGTATTCGGGCTGGTCACCTTTGCGTTGTCACGCCTCTTTGAAACAATGAGTATGTACCACACGTTCGGTACTGGTCTGTGCTCTCTAGACTATGAGTGTGTAGGCGCCGATGTGGTCGTGCGGCAGGGCCTACGTTTGTTTTCATGGGAGATTCGTGTACCCAGAAGTGTATCCCAGGCCACGCGCTACCGACAGCGCCCATGATGATGATCGTGAGCGCTTGCGGTTGACGAAGTGGCCGCTACAGGGCTCCCCCCTAGCGCAGGGCACATCAAGATGAAAAGAACACGAGTGAGAGAAGCTATGCACAGGATGAAACGAACCTTATAAAGGCTGCATAAGTAGATGTACAAGGTACGGCCGCGGTCAAGGTCCCTAAACAGTCCAAGTCAAAGGGAATCTGAGATATTAAAGTAGTCCTGGTCAGTTCAGTAAGAGCATCCATTAACAGTCCAAGTCGTTGCCTTGAAGGCTTCCAGAGCTCATGCGAGCCTCCGGTGGCCTGGGCTGGGAGTGGAGAAGCGGACAATTTCGAGTAGGAATCCGTTGGTCCCATCTTGGACTGCCACGGGTATCCGCATCAAAGCAGATGATGATACGGTTCTCGAAAGATGGGAGTCAAAAGCGCAGCTGTGAAATAACGCGAGAAGGAGACAAGGGCCAGGTGTTCTCTAATATCGCCACACCTACTTCTTCCTCTTTATTCTCTACTAATCGGAAGCCGTTACTTAGCGGCCTCTTCTTTCTCAACATCCTTCCCCGGGAACTTTAAATGCTCCGAGCAAGGAATTGTTGAGCGTTCGGTTTTGTCGTCCACGTAAAGTTCTTTCACTTGCTTATCTGTTAGGCTAAGGTTGATGCACTAACCACTACGGTCCGTAAGGCGTATCTGGTCAGCGCATAGAGTTCTCATTTTCGTCGATGGTTGTCTCTGGTTGCACCTGGTATGACGTAAGTGTTGTCTGTCTCTTCTCCCGTGACCATAAATTAACTCTTGCTTGTGAACTGTCCGAGTAACGATACCTTCAGGTCGCTTCGTGCTGACAGGAATCAGCCGCTGTTGAGCTGATCTGTGCGGGAGAAAAGTGACTTGACCGCCTCGGGAAACATTCCGCATGAAGGCGTCAGGTTGAGACAATTTGTACTCGTTAGCAAACTTTAGATGCAACATTTCCGGTTGACGAGGAAATCCATACCGGTTTCCTTTCAGTGGACAAGCCAGCGTACACTTTTGTGAAACGCTAATGTGGTACTGTTTGTCGTGCCTGGGCAAGTTATTTTCGAAGTCCTGAAACAATGTACGGCCAATGTTTTTGGCACCATGAGTTCGTTCTATTGCCATGCTTTCCATTTCAGAGTACTTGAATCGCTTCTGTTTAATGTGGAAATCTCTTTGAGGGGCCATCAAAGAGGGCAAAACACAGACCATACATTTAGAACTCACGTTATCTGATTTTGTCATTGTGGCTCCTTGAAAGGTCCATCCAAATATCGTTTTTATGGCTGCCAGGCTCGAGCAGGTGCTTCAGCAGACTTCTGGCGCCATGACCAGCCACATTTGGTCAGCTCCTATCAACACACTAATGCCAGGTGTCTCATTGCCCTGCCCGAACTTGTTCATATCCGCGATCTCTCTTCCCGAGTTCATTAACCTGTGCACGTAGGGTGCATCGGTAATATCTCCCAGAATGTCCTGGCATATCTCTGGTACCTCCACAGCATCCAAGGTGCACTCATTTTCGTTGTACTGGCTCTGGAGCGTGATTCTGACGATTCGGTAATTCTGTTTTTTAGCTTCACTTGTCTTCCGAAAAGTGTTGATGGACAATGCGACTTCTCCGACGACTGGTAGCATCAACTTCTTCGATACGTCTTCTCGTATAAAACTTCGCTGACTTCCCCCGTCAATTAGTCCTCGTATGAAGCTCCTTTTTTCCTTTGATACAGCCCAGACTCGAAATGTCTGCAGCAGGACGGTCTCGTCAGTGGTGGACTTTTCCGATGTGTCTGCAGCGTATATAGTACGCTCGTGCAGCGCGTGAAATGTGTTCCTGAGAAGTTGGCTGCTTAGGAGACACCGGGAAGCAGAGTGACGAAGCGTGATGTCCATTGCACTGACGACAAAATTCTCCGGCGACAGTCTGAAGCTCTATGTCCTCGCGTCGAGCAACGAAAGTATCGTCCTTCACAGCGAAGAATAGCCTTCTTGTCATCCTCTGAGACAGGAGACGTGCAGTCTTCAGCTCGGTGATCGGTATCGTTGCAGAAGCAGCACGAGACTTCGCCGTTGTTGTCTGAATTGTGGAAAACGGAAATGGTTGAAACTCGGCGTTTATTCGGAGGAGTATTCGGCTCGGGTTGTGGATCATGTCGACTCGTCGAACTATCAGGAATTGCGTCGCATTTCTCGCGGCTCTCAATCTCGATGCGCAGAAAACTAAGGAGGTTCTGCAAGCGCTCTTCGGCTGAGTCCGTCCTTGAAGAGGCTGAGGGAGTTCTTTCGTGAGCCTTCTTTTGGTGATAGTCCACTATTATATCTTGGGGGAAGGTCCTCAGAAGAATATCAATGAGCATAGAAGCATACGACGTAGTCGGCACGTTCACTGCTGTGAGACCTCCGATGTGGCTCATCAATTCATCATAAAGCCTTCTTAAAGCTACAGTGTTGGACGAGGAAAAAACACCTTGCAGGGATCGTAGCCGGTATAAATAATGCTGCTCAATTCTTTCGGTGTCGCCCAATCTTTGCTTCAAGATATCTTTGGCAGTCGGATAACACGCCTCGCTTGTCGGCAAATTTGCTACAGAGGCTGCTGCGTTACCAGTGAGAAGGGTTCGCGAATAGTAAAACTTCTCGATTTATGTCAAGGTGTTGTTGCGGTCGATGGTTGCTTCAAACTGCTCCCAAAAGGGGCAACCACTTCATAATGTCACCGCTAAATGGTGCTATTTCAAGTGGCGGAAGCGTAGGTTCTATGTGCCTAGATTCCAATTGCGCATGTGGCATTGCGCTATTTCCGGAAGCTGTTTGTATGACAACTCTTGTTTGCTCTATCGTAGTCCGGAGAATCGACATTGCATCAAAAATTTGCTCTTCTATATCCATGCAGTGCTGAAGTTCTGCATCCATGGATTCTAGCGGAAGGTGGGGCTCTAACTCAGCGTTAAGGGCGGTGAGATCTGCGTTGAAAGTGGTTAGACGATCAAGCATTGACTGAAGGCTCACCACATCATATGTACCAGACTGGATGGCTGACTTCACCTCGTTGACCAGCCTCGTTGTTTGGCCGCGGCGGATCTTCGTCTTCAACTTGGTCGCTTCAACCGGCATCGTTTTGGTCTCGCTTCTCGGTCTATCTAAAGGTCGAAGTGGTCCGAATCAAGCCGGGATTTCGGCACCAAGATGTGAAATAACGCGAGAAGGAGACAAGGGCCGGGTGTTCTCTAATATCGCCACACCTACTTCTTCCTCTTTATTCTCTACTAATCGGAAGCCGTTACTTAGGGGCCTCTTCTTTCTCAACAGCAGCGTTCAACACCATGAGTATTCCGGTGTTTTAGCAGCACGCGCCTGAGCCGTTGAAGTGGAGGTGGAGAGGATAGAGTCGGGCGAAGCATTGAAGCATATGCTTGGAGTCGAAACGGGGGATGACGCCGATAAAGACAGTGGCAGGGGTGTTGTGCGGAAGTCACCGCAAGCAGGTGACGATAAGGGCAAAACTGACAACGGGTGCCATGGGCGTTTACAAACAGGGCTGTTGTGCCTCCGCAGGATACCATTTTTGAGGTCGACGCTTGCAACGTCGGCGGCGACATTTAAGCCTGACGGTGCACATGACTGCTGGCGGGGGCCGCTTCAAGTACAGAGAGAGTACGTTTTCGTCAGATGCACCTTGCGGGCGATCCTTAGGATGCGTGAGGCTTGTGTCTCTCAAGCTTTGCGTCCATTCAGACATGGCTGGGAAAGGTAAAGCTGCACCCTATAATCTTCTAGCTGTGGTTTGCCGAGTGGATACCATCCTTCCCATCGGTGTTCTGGTAAGGAATGTAGTATGATGCTGTGGCAGATCGTCAAAGAATGGGCTTTCCTCGTGGTCGGTTACGAGTGACACGGTGTTCGTCTCGTGCGCGCTTCTCGGCGAGTGCAATGGAGGTGTAGTGGACGCGGCAGCCACGTCACAGATGGTCGAGATGCGTCGTGAAGCAGCGTCTGCGACTGACGTCCCCAACAGTGTCGACGAAACTGGCGTGGTGGTTGGCGAAAGGTCGCTGCATTGAGTAGAGTGGTGGGAGCACTTGAAGTCTAGTGGCTGGGCGCTGCCTGCTTGGAGTGGCTGAAGGTGGATGAATGACGTTCAGTGAGGTGGCGGAACGTTCCTTCGCTCATGGTACGGAGAGTCGTCGTTAGGGCGCGAGGGATACTGCAAGCCTGTCACCACGGTTCCAATTTATTTGGCAAAGGTCTAATTAGCGTCGCATAATGGCGGCGATGGGAGCAGTCATAGTTGATTTTACCCAACCGGCCCAAAATCAATTATGACTGCTCCCATCGCCGCCATTATGCGACGCTAATTAGACCTTTGCTGCCATGTACGGCATGAGAGGAATCAGTGGCAGGGGGCGATGCACTGTCGCTTTAGCGGGAAAGACTCGTGCCGACGCGTGCCATCACGTATTTATTTATTTATTTTATTTACGGAGTACCCTGCAGCGCCGAGGAATTATAGCAGGAAAGAGGGTTCAAGGTACAAATGGCAATAAAGTCACTAACACAGTCACTGTTTTGTCAATATATAACTAAAAGGGAGCACACAACAAAATAACATTTAACATTTATACAACGACAGCACCACGATTCACTAAGCACGCAAGTGAACGTCACAACACTAGTCTAAACGGTGTCGGCTGCCAATTCATACCACTGCGATATAGTCAAGGGAAAAAAAGGAAACTTTTTGTAATTAGTTGGTCCTCTATCGTATTTTGTTACTGTGATCATGTCTTTGGGATACATAATGGGGTATTTGCAAATATTTATCCTTGATGGTTCCTGTTAAGTTGCTTTATATACAGTACATAAGTTTTAATCTATGCTGTTTACGTCGCTCCCTCAATAAAAACGTGCACGCCTATGAGCGTTGAAGCTTCACTGCGATGCAAACAGGACTGCGAGGAGCAATACTTTATGCATCAATGAGGTGGCAACCAAAACCAACTGCTTTGCCTGCCGCCTGTGCGGGCCTCACGCCTGCCTCGACGACTGCGCTCGACCATCCTGCGCCTCCGCGTGGGGGACGTGTGGACGGCGGAGCGGAAGCACCGTCTGGGGCGGGCGACCAGCCCCTCCTGCACCCACTGCCGAGCGCCCGTGCAGTCCCTGCCGCACGTACTATACGAGTGCCCCAAGTTTGCGGCAGGGCGGGCAGAGCTGCTGGTCGTGCTTCGCGGAGCGCGGCCACTTGAGGATCTGCTTTGGCCCCCGGGCAGTGCTAGGGAGCGAGACAAAGTGCTCGAGGCCCTGGGTACATACCTGCGGGCCTCGGGGCTGCACAGCGCACTCCACTACAACTCTGCCTAACTGCCCAGATTGTGGTGGAGTGCTGCTGCTGAAGCAGCTTCTGTACTTGTGTGTGTGCGTGTGTGACCCCTTTTACATGTGTGCTTTGTCCTTTGTAGATTCATGTGTCCTTTGTAGCCACCATATCTGTAGTGTTTCTCTGTAATGTTAATTTTCTCAATGTGCAACTCCTTTCTTTTTTTTTCTCTTATTCCCCTTTTTTCCTTTTTTTCTCGTTTGTGTTTTATATTTACCCTTATTCCCCTTTTTCCTTTTTTTTTCTCTTTTGTGTTTTATATTTACCCTTGTGCGTGTTACATACATTGTAATGTCAACCTTCTCCCCTATCCTCCTATTCCTGTGTATTCTTTTCTCCCTATCCTCCCCCTCCCCCCCTACACCAGCAGGCGTTCCGGTGTCCACCCCCTAGGCGAGACAATTTACGCCTGTTGGTGGATCTTCCTTTTCCAAAGAACAATAAATACATACATACTGTTGTGCACCACGCTAGCACTAATACCCGCCGCGGTGGCTCAGTGGCTGAGTCCAAGGATGCTGGTTCGATCCCGGCCGCGGTGGCTGCTTTTTTGATAAAGGGGAAAAGCCAAAAACACCTGTGTGTCGAGATTTCGATGCACGTTAAAGACCCCCCGGTGGTCAAGATTAATCCGGAGCCCTCTACTACGGCACGCCTCATAGCCCAGAGGCAACTTAGGCGCGTTAAACTCCACAATAGGCAACTTAGGCGCGTGAAACCCCACAATCACGCTAGCACTGGAGTAGGAAGCTGGCTTCCCCGCATAGCTGAATTTCGCCGAGCTTCAAACGTAAAAATATTGTTCTGCTGGAATGTCTAACTGAAACGCTACATGGCTTGTGATTTAATGCAGTTTCCGCTGAAACGCTTTCTTGCTTGCTTGTTTGTCTCGTGCCAGACATGCAGGTAGCGCGGTACAGTAATAAATTCGCTATCAGTAGCAGTACCACGACCTGTACAACCATGACAGCTACTGTAAATTTTGTGGTGAGGCCAACTTCTAAATTGTCTACGTTATGCTTCAGGGAGAACCTAGCCTGCGGTGTTTGCCAACAGTTGTTTCCATTGCACGGACGTTATGTTGTACAAAAAAGCCAGCCTGCGGTGTTTGCCTGCTTGCGAATTGTCTTCACAGCATTTGGACGGTGTGTTTTACAAGAAGCTAGCCCGTGGTTACAAATTGGCGCATTGCCTCCACTTCACGGACGTTGTCGACTTTGCAGGAAAGCTGCCTTGTCGGGTTTATCAGCTTGCAAGTTATTGCGCGTGCGTTGTGCTCTACAAGGGGCTGGCCTGCGAGGTTTGCCAGCCGGCAAATTATCTTCACTACATGAACACTGTGCTTTATAGGGAAGACAGGTTATATGTATGTCCCATTGAGCAAATTGTCTTTATTGCATGGCTGGCCATAGTGCTTTACAGGGAAGCCATCCTGTGGTTACCATGCACGTGGCCTCCAATGCACAGACGTTGCTGTGATTTGCAGAAAAGCTAGCTTGTCGGGTTTGCTAACTTGTGAGTTTTCTCCTTTCTATAAGCGTTGTGTTTTACAGGATAGCTAGCCTGTGGGACTTGCCATCTTGCAAGTCGGCTTCTTTGCACGAATGATGTGCCGTACAGGGCAGCTATTTTGCAGGGTTTGCAAACTTTTGAATTGTCTATATCGTACAGAGGCTGTGCTTTACGGGGAAGCTAGACTGCAGGATTTGCCAACGTGCGAGTTGGTTCCAATGCACGGACGTTGTTCTTTACATAGGAGCCAACCTGTGGGGTTTTAGACGCAGTGCCTGTCCAGACACCAAAGGGTTCAGCGAATCCGGCTATCGTGGTCTAAAAATCAGTGCTTTGCAATTATTGTCCGAGACTGCTTCTTTTGATGTCAGGCGGCATTGTAACTGCTTTACTTGGCATGGTACGAATGTTTCTAGAGTTCATTTCAGAAGCTGCGTGCAGCACTTCCGAGGCTACATTGTTGCCAACAGCCCGCCCACTGAGGGCGCCTAACTCACAATGAAAGAAAGCGACAATAGGCGCCGAGGCTTTGCGGTTTCACCTAGATGAGACGGAAGTGTCCTTTCAAGGCCCCCTTCACGGTGAGTGGACGTGGACGGACTGGACGGACGGACGTGGACGGACTGTTGACAACAATGTAGCCTCCACAAGGCTGCACGCAGCTTCTGAAATGAACTATAGTGGCAAGCATTCCGCTTGGCAGGAAAGTCGGTTTGATTGTTTCATGCAACACTTGAATTCAGAGAAAATTCTGGAAACCTTTATGGAACTGTGCTTACGATATACATCTCTCTCTAGGCGCTATGCCATCTTTTTCGAGCGAGTGTTTCAAATTTATTGTGTTTGTATTACTCTCATTACTTTGACTAAGCTTGCAAAGTGAGCTACATATCACAATTATTGTGCACCTCTATAGCAAGGTAACCGTTAAGATATATATTTCGGTATACCCACTATCATATGTTTAAGATGCAAGGCATCTCTTACACTCGGCCTGTCCCTCCATCCATCCGGCATCCGTCCGGAACCCTCCTCCTTTCCCCTCGCCCGCCAGCTGCGTTAGCACGTTCTCCTCGCCATGCCAGCTGTGCGTTAGTGCGCATGCGTGTCTCTCTCTCATCACTCTCTCTCGCAGAGTGGCTATATAACCGCGGTATCTGCAGCGCGCTCCTCAGTCGCTCCGTCAGTCGTTCTTGCTGCTACTGCTCCGACTGCTGCTCCGATGAGTTGAAATGGACACTAACATGCCTGCTACCGCGTAATCGGAAATCTACGTGTAATTGAGCATCATTTAAGGTTCGCTACACTTCAACCACATTTGGGTAACCAACATAACGGAAACGCGAATTGAACCCCGTGAGATGCCTTGCATCAGCCCAGGGTTCCCCTCGCGGAAGATGGTGGCAATTTTTTTTTTACGATATGCTATTATAACACCAAATGTACATTAATGTAATCATTTGGGAAATAAAGTACAGTTAAGCTACAAAGCAAGAGATGCGCACGTCACTTTGCTGACTCTCCTTCGCCGCTTGCGTATTCTTTGAGTTCTCAACGGAACACAAGTTCGCCCCAATAAACTTCTGTTCCTTAAAAAAAAACCTGCGTCGTCCTTGGCTACCTGACAGTACGCTGTTATTGTTCGTTAAAAATGTTGAAAATATTTGCTGTGCATATTAGATATTTTCTGTTAACGTCAACTGGTGGAGTGTGCGGCCAAAAAGGGTAGCAAGCACTAAACGCGAAAAAAAAAGTGACCAAAACTGAAATCTTTGTTTATGTGTTTTGAAGATGGTTCTTTCATCATTTTAAAATTCGTTCAACTGCAACTAATTTTAATCACGTTGAATTGCATGTAGAGGATCTAAAAATACTCAAACAAAGCTTTATGGTCACCTGTCACTTCCTGTTGCCATCACTTCCAAACAACCAATACAGCTGTACGGTAGAATGGTGTAGTTTACACGTCTACGAATGCACAAGTAGGGAATCAAAACTTGCTGCTCTAACGGCTTGGTCTTCTCGTTTAGAGTTGACGTTTTCTCAAGTTTGGTGCATTCCTTTAATGTTTCTCATAAGACAATTTTTCACAATTTCGGGGTGAATAGTTAGTGAAATTACAGTTAACGCGTTCTTCAGGGGTGCCGACATTTGATAAGCTGTGTGCTTTCTCATAGAGTATTTGATTTGTTTTACTTAGCAAATTTATGCAAAATTTATTTCCTTAGCAGAATACAGTTACAGCACTAGCTGACCTACTTTTAGATATTGCAGCTTGTGTTGGTCAATCGTGGCTGGCATGCAACCACCATAGTGAATGCGATGATCCAGTAAATTTTGACAACTAAGCAAGCGAAATAAATAGCATGTTCGTTTGTTGAGTTCAGCTGGCACAAAGTATCTAAGTGAAAAGGCAGATATTCAGTGCTTATATACAACCGGAACAATGAGAAAGTTTTATGACTGCTGAAATTTCAATTACGTTGCTGAACTGTAATAGACATAAGTACACTTCCCAGGTTTTCTTTTTTATTTCTTTTTGCCGCTCTTTTTTTTTTTTTTTTGTATCCGAGCTGCATTTTGAATAGATGCCCTCTGGGGAATTTGCGCTTTTTCTTTCTCAGTTAATAATGCCAATCCCAGTGAGGATGTTTGAAACAAATCAAGCATAATGCTGCAACGTCAAAGATAACCGATAAGGATATTTATTTATTTATTTATTTATTTATTTATTTATTTATTTATTTATTTATTTATTTATTTATACTGTAAGCCTATTCAAAAAATCATACAGGAGTGGTACAGTGCATTTTTTTGAATCGTCACACTTTTTAAAACACAGCTTTACAAACATGTTTATCATAAGAGGAGTAATAATGGCAAAATACATTTGTATTCCACAAGTTTACACACTTTCATTGATGATCCAAATTAAGCAGTATTTCGACTTTTCCAACAAACCTGTCCACAGAACGCACTTCAACAACTTCACGAGGCAATTTATTCCATGTTACGGTTAGTGGAAAATTTAAAAATTTCAAAGTGATACTGCGAGGAACGAAAGGCCTGATGATATTACAGCTATGGCTGTTTCTTCATGAATGATGAAAAAGTGGCTGGAGGTCTTTGTCCATGCGTACGCTGCCATGATAAAGAATATAGACGAACTTTGAGGATGACGCATGTGGGTGGCATTTTAATGTTGGTAGGCTAGCTTGGTAGGTTAGCTTGGAGTATGTCGAGCAAATGGAGCATGATACTGGATTGTAATAAGCCCAGCAGTAGATTGAAACTAGCTTGGTAGTTGTACATTTGCAAAGCATTAAATTACTGACAATATTTGCTAAAAACTGAATTTCCAGAAACTTATTTGGCATAGATTTACTTTTCTTTTACAAAGACAAGCTCTGATTGCAACATGACACCAAACACAGTAAATGACAGTTTTTCGGCACTTGAAATTCTCTTTAATGATTTTATCCTGAACTTGAGATGTGTGCAAAGTAGGAATAAATGACATATAGCAGTCACAAACGGCTCTTCAGGAGTGGAGAGGCGTCAAAAATAGTCGTGAAAAAGAGTCATATATTAGCTTTTTTGTCTCGGCCATTAACTAGGCACAGTTAAGTAATAGGTTTACAGATGCTTATCTCAGCAAAGCCAACTTTACCCAACAAAGCCAACTTTGATACACGGCCAACTTTTTAATCGATCGTCGCTAAAATAAGGGGAATTTCTCTATCTTCAAACAGTTTACTTCGCTATTTTTTGTTGTTGTTGTTTTTATTGCTGATTTACTCGGCATCTTCCAACCTTTTTTGCCTTCAGTGCGTTTTTTTTTCTTTGTAAGAACAAGAATGATAAGCACTTTACAACTCATGTAAAGCTGGCTTTTCCACATAGCGTTCCCTCTGGAAGACCTCTCCCCTTTACGCTCGACATAGGCCTACCGCATATGAATTTGCGTCTTTAGAGTATGGAAACAAGGTGGGAACGCGCATAGGCTTTAAGATTGACGCAGTTACGGCGGAAACGTCGCCTCTATCTGCAAGAAACCACGTACACGCCGCGATATTAGTGCTGTCGCTGCGGCGAAGCCAGCCGCTTTTACAATTGGACATTTGTGCGACGTTAAATATTTGCTGTCATCAGACACCTGGGAGAGGAGAAGGGAAAAACGTTTATTGCTCCCATTGAACGGGAACAAAGGAGCGCGGGATGGTTGTCGGTCATCCATGGTGGGTGGCGTCCCTAGTCCGGGATGCCATGGCCAGCTGCAGCTCGGATGGCCCTGGTCACCAGGCCACGCCGGTTTTCCAGGACCTCGCTTGTCAGCACGACCTCCCACTGCTCCTGTGCCGGTGCGATGACTTCTGGTAGTTCGGCGACGCCTTTACACTCCCACACCATGTGGTACAGGGTGTTGGGCGTCCCAGAGCAGAAGTTGCAGTCGTAGCTGAAGAGCGTGGGGTGTATTTTGGACAGCTGTGTGGCGTGCGGAATTGAATTTGTCTGCAGTCTCCGGAACTGTGTGGCTTCTTCTTTGGTTAGGTTCGGGTGGGGCGGCGGGTATTGTCTTCTTGATAGCTTGGGAGAGAAATCGTTTTATCGGAATTTTATAACGCGCATTGGAATGTCAAATACAGGACTACTGTGTCAGGTTTTGCCCGGAAACAAAGGGTCCTACTTACACACCATCGATTGACCATGAAGCGGCACAAAAAATCATGCACTCCTCCGTCTAACGACGGCGATGGTTGAACTTGAAGCTTTCTCGTGATGGATTCTTTGTTCGCCCAGCCCTACACTCCGAGTATGGGCTACTCTGGAGGTACGCACCACTTTTCTGGAATACCCACAGCAACTCTCGGCTGTGCACTCCGTAGGCCTAACGTTTGGGTTTGGGGTGTACGGCGCTAATCGGTACCTGCTGCTTGGCGTTCGCTTCGACCAATCCGGTAGACGCCGGCTTCATTACGCGATGGAACGAGGTTCAATTCCGGACACGGGAAGCGTTTTATTACCTTTCACTTCACCCACGATCATTCATCATCGTCAGGAAAAGTTGGCTTTCCTGCAGGACGTATTAAAGCTATGCTTTAAAAAAATTAAAAAAATCAAAGTCCCTCTTTTAGGAGAAAGGGGATTAAAACGCGAGCTTTTTCTGTGCAAACTGACTCAAACCAACGTCCAAAATTAATGCTCTCAAAGTCCAAAATCCAAATTGCCAAAGTCCAAACCAAAATCCACTTCAACTAACGCAGTCCAAAGCCAACGCCCTCGCAAGCAACGAACCCAAAGGAAATGCTGAGCGAACCGAATGCTATACGGTTTTTGTTGGTTCGTTTTCGCGTCACCGCCAGCCTCGTTGTAACCGAGCGAGCGAAGAGGGCACTGAAGATAGACGAGATAAAGTGAGAAAGAAAGCGGAGGAGGAGAGTATGGCGAAAGTGTGAGCGGGAGGGCGGTATGTCGAGGCCGCGCGAGACACGGCCGGCACGGTCGCCTACACCTCCACTGGCGATGCTACTCCACCGGTATAAGAAGCACCGAAGAGAGCGGCTGAAAAACAGAACTCCAGCAGGATATTTGAGCGCTTTACCACCGCTACCCCGCTCCAGTGAAATCTTTCTCAACAAATTTCTCACCGGCGCAACCCACACACCTTAAATGCACCGTAAATGGTACACTCCCAATTTACCCCCAAGATGCCCATACTGTCACACAAGTACCTCAGCAGACTTCACTCATTTCGTGTGGTCATGTCCTACTTTTGCCAAACACCGAACATTCACGGCACCACAACTACACCCCGATCCCCAACAACTTGACAAAAAATTAATCCACCAAATAGCACTTTATTCTCTAAAGAGCGCTCTGGCACGAGTTGTCTGAGCGGAGACCTCACCGGTCCTACTCACAATGGACTATTTTGCCTGGTCCACCAGTTGGGATGGACTCATTTCAAGCGTGAACCTGAAAAGAACTGAACCCTCATAAGCGTGAACACGAAGCTACGCAGTGCAAGCCAAGAACTGCACTACTAGTCCCAGTGCTTTTACTACCCTCTCCCCTTTCCATTCCCCTGTTTAGACCAGTGGTATCCCGTTTTCAATAAAAGCTTTACTACTACTGCGAGATAACGCCAGAATAGCGCGCGCCGTCATGCGTTCACTGATATGGCGCGATTACGTCCTGAGACGAAGCGGCTATGCGCCGTCACCGTGAAGACTGGAGTTCGTGCTGCGCTCGAATTTCGCATTAGGAAGTACCGTAATCATCAGCCAATTTTTATCACCAGATTATATGTTCACTGTGCCTCGCGTTAAACTTTACCAGGACTTTACTTAGTTTCTATGCTTTCCTTAGCTCCACTGTACAGAAGTGTTTGTTTTAACTGGCTGTACAAGATGTGATCTTACGTGTCCGTAAAACGCCACTCTCTCCGTCCACAAAAACGTTCTTCTTCAAACTGCATACCGAAACTTTGCATGTTAAGACGTGGCTGCACAACCGGAACATTTTTGTTTCTTCGATAAACTGTCGTCTGCGCGACATACCGGAAACAATTGAGCACTGCTTCATAAATTGAAAGGAGGCCACACTGTTTTGGGATGTCCTCCAAAGAACCCTTGAAGGGGCTATGAAGACAAAATACAAAATTGGTTCATTAGAAAAACTACTTTGTCCCGATAACAGTGATACCAACTTTATCGCAAACTTCGAACATATAATAGACTTACCCTATTTTCGCGCCTATAACCCACCCCTGCATGTAATCCGCACCTCAACTTTCAGCCCGCCGGAAAAGAACAAAAAATTTACACCATCTGCCCGCGAGGGGAACCATGGGTAGATGCGACGCATCCTGGCGTTTCCGTTGCGTTTCCGTTATGTTGCTTCCATTTAGCGTGTCAACTTGTTGTTGTTTCCATTACATTACGTACGGCTGCGCCGACCATCGCGATAGCAGGCCTGTTAGTCTCCATTCAAATCATCGGTGGTCATCGGATGTCATCGGAGCGGCGGAACGACTGAGCGGAGCGGCGCAGTTACCGCGTTTATATGTACCGCGCGTTAACGGCGAGGGGAATGAGAGAGAGCAGCGCATGCGCATGTGTTGGATGTTTAACCGAGCGCTAACGCGCGCTGACGCACAGCTGGCACGGCGACGGGAGCGAGCGCTAACACGCAGATGGCGCTGCGGTGAGAGCGGCGTTAGCGCGCAGCTGGCGAGGCGAGGAGATAGGGGGAGGGCCCTGCGGTGATTGATTGATTGATTGATTGATTGATTGATTGATTGATTGATTGATTGATTGATTGATTGATTGATTGATTGATTGATTGATTGATTGATTGATTGTAGGGTTTAACGCGCCGACGCAACGCAGGCGATGAGGCGCGCCGTAGTGAAGGGCTCCGGATTAATTTTGACCACCTGGGGATCTTTAACGTGCGCCGAAATCTCGTACACACGGGCGTTTTTGCTTTTCGCCTCCATCAGAAAAGCAGCCGCCGCGGCCGGGAATCGAACCCGCGACCTCGTGCTCAGCAGCGCAACGCCTTAGCCACTGAGCCACCGCGGCGGGTGAGGGCGCTGCGGTGAGAGCGGCGTTAGCGCGCAGCTGGCGCGGCGAGGATAACGGGGGAGGGATGCGGACTACGGACGACGGAAGACGCCGGAGGGACAAGGCGAGTTAAAGAGATGCGTCGCATCTAAAAATGGCAGCATCTGCACTGCATGGATGATGGCGAGGGTGCGGAGTACGGGGACTCAAAATGACATCCAAGTTGCGCCTTGAGTGACATCCGATTTGCGTCCCGACCGTCATTCGATTTGATGCGTGAGTTGCACCTTGATTATTCCCTAAAGGAAACTGCAACTCACGGCTCAAATCGAATTTCGCTTGATTTTCGCTTGATGGCGGTGTGCGCACGGATGGACGTGGACGGACATTGGGAGGTCCTAAGTTACTCCGCACCATTACAGGCGAGGAAGTCAACTGTTTGACTCTAGGGTACTAACTCACAGTCGTAGCCCAATGGGTAAGACGACTGACACTAACACTGACTGGTCTACAAGACGCAGGCTCGAATCCCACCGGTGCCTGTGTGATTTTTTGCGGTTGCAAATGCTATGCGCACGGACGCAGACGGACATTGTGTGGTCCTAAGGTACTCCGCACCTAAAAAAGATCCTCGCGTATTGCCCGCACATTTGATACAGGAAGGGCTGCACCAAAACTACTGCCCAAGCAACACATCACATACTATGTAGACAGAAAAAGCGTATAAGCGCATATATTAAGCAAGTAGAATACACTGACTGCAAGGTGAAAGTCACAATTCACTCAGCGTCACTGCTCTCGCTAGAGCTATCACTTGAGCAGCCGTCCTCACTGTTGTACACAAGTTCGTCTTCACGGTACAACCGCAGTGCAGCTTCACGGCACAACGCGCATTGCCGTGAAGCTGCACCACGGCAATGCGGCAAGCTTCACGGCAATGCGCGTTGTGCCGTGAAGCTGCACCAAAAAAAAAAAAAAAACCCGCGTATTATTCTCACCCCTACTTTGCCACTGAAATTTTTGCATTTTTGGTGCGGGTTATACGCGCGAAAATGCGGTATTAAAGAAAACATGTGCGGCAGTGGCGACTCTTCAGCCACTTTCCGGCAACTTTTCTATGACGTCACAGAATCCTGTTTGAGCGATTGGAGGCCGCCAACAAGACACATGAGTGGACGATTGGAGTGGAGCCTCTTGTTCCGTTGGATCGTATCACCTAAATGCTAACGGGCAATTAACACACTGAAAATTATATTTTTATTACTTGCCAATTTGACGTCACAAGTGCCCATAACACGTCAATGTAGCGCGAAATTTTAAAGCTTTTCAATACTTGCGTTTTTTTTTTCAGTTAAAAAAACGTCTTTCGCGGCTGGAATGGAGCTGAGTGAAGTACTGAGGCCTAGTTTTTTCAAATTGTACAAAGTGCTATTTTGTCTTCATGGTCCCTTTAAGAAGGACTTTGAATTGACTCCATATAGTGTAAGTTATCTTGTGTCACCCGGACACGGTGGTGTCATATGATCGTTTTTTTCTTGATCGCTTTGCAATAGTTTATGGAAAACAAAAATGCTGGATAGACACGTTGAGCCCATGGTTTCTTCAAGATCACATTTTTACCAAATTATCCTTACTCCTAAAGATGTCTACGACCAAAACGATTCCCACCCTGACTGGCATCCCCTGCTCGTTAGTTATTCACTGCTGGCCCCATTTCAAACCAAGTGTACATAATTGTTCATTACGTTTACTTTTCTTCTTCATCTTGTATTCAACTCATATGTATGTGTACATAGTTGTAAATATGGGCTGTAAATATACTTTACTACGTTGACTTGTAGCGCAATAAATACCATGTGAAAAAAAAGATGATGGCGCTATCGGATAGACGTCGGCTTCATAACGGGAGAAACCCAAGTTTGATTGCAACCACGGTAAGCATTTTTTCTTGTTTTGTCATCATCATTATTATCATCATCACGTGCCCTCGTATTGTGTAAAGTTGGCTTCCCTGCATTCCCTTTTGGTTACTGCCATCAGTGAGGCTAAGAAAGCTTCGCTTCAAAACGTGTTCGACCAACCCGTTCTTTTCATGCCATGCCAGCTTATCACCGGAAACGTTAAATCACCGGGGCGTACTCTCTAAGTCTTCCCGTCCTTTACGCCCACTACCTGCATCGTCGAATCGACCGCATCCACACGAGGGCTCGAGGGACTGCAGCCCCGCGTCGCACTTCGCAACCAAAAGAAGGACGGTTTTCCGTATCCCCCATTTTCTATACCTTGTCTACCGTCATTCGCTGACGTCCGCGCCGCACTCAGATCGCCTCGGGGCTCAGCAACACCCACTAAATAGGAAAGCTATAAAAAAACCGACGTCATACGGAAAGTTAAGCTCGCGACTCAGTTTTCAAGGCAAAAACCTAGCACCAACACTCTTTTTCTTAAATATTTTTACCATTCACATTGAGCGGGTCGTGTTCTGAATGATGACCCGATGCTGACACTTCCTCCCTACTTAGCAGGTGAGTGGAGACGCCGTGAGGCCTTCTCGTCAAGCGCGTTCTTTTATTACACTCCCATCGGCTGCTCCCGAAGTCCGCGCGCATTCAATGTATACGGGGAAGAACGCGCGCCTTTTTCCTTGCGGGAACCCGGGCAGCAGCCGAGTGGCGACGCCAACGCGGAACCCCTTTCCTGAAACAAAGCACCAACAAAATAAGAGAGCGGATTCTGTCCCCTGCGTAATTAGACGTCCAAGTAATTGGGCGGCACGGTCTTCTCGAAAGCACGACGACCACGCGCTGTTCACGACGACGGTGGAAGAGACGGCGGGGATCGAGGGTTCGAGGGAAAAAAAAAAAAAAAAAAAGGAGCGAGGAGTCGAGTTGCGCAGGCAGCTTGGAGGTCTTTCATCGACTGCGCCGGTATGCGGCTGTAGCGCTGGCGTGAGCTTCCGCTGCGACGACGGACGACCCTGGGGGACTTTGGTCGGTCGAACGCGTCTCCCTCGTTCCGGTCAAGGGAGAAGAAAGGTCTGTCGGGGCGCGTACAAGTCGATTACACCAAGCGCTAAGTACGCGCTGTGTAAAATGTTCACGCATTGACGTTTAAAGCAGACTTTACACATTGTAAACACGTCAGGCGCGAGGAACGGGAGCGAAAGGCGCGAGGAGAGCTTGTGCAAAAGGCATAACTTAATTCAATATTTATTATACGTGACTCGAAGAAGAAAAAAAGTCCGCCACGCATCTGCTTGCTTTGCTGCAAATTTCGCCGACAGACGATTGTCTTCTGTCAGTCGCTGCTCTCCCACCTTCCCATGCCTCACGGTATTACCTTCCCCTTTCGCTACTACCATGATGAATGTGATGGAGGCTTGCTCAATTCAATTTTCCCGCGTTTGCACTGCTCGCACGTCATAAGCAGGTACCTGTTGTTTCTGTTGTTCTTGGAGCGGCTCAAGCCGACGTCTTTTGTATTAGTGTTTGCTTTGATCTCGCCTTCATCCAACACCGTCTTAACGCGTACTTTTCATTTGGTATCGTAAAAACCAATACAACATGGGCTCATGTTTATAACAACGTTGGCATCATCGGTTATAAACTTTCCCTCAAATATGCCTCGCCGTCTTTTGCACAGAATAATGTGGACGCCTATTAGCCATGGCAGCAATTTGATTAGTTAGCAACGGTCTTGCCTATATGTATATACTTCGGCTTAAAGCATTCTTTAAACTGTTTTTTTTTTTTTTTTTGGCTGGGCATCTGAATCGACAGACGGACTGACAGACAGACAAGCAGGCAGGCAGGCAGGCAAGCAGGCAGGCAGGCAGGCAGGCAGGCAGGCAGGCAGGCAGGCAGGCAGGCAGACAGGCAGACAGATGTGCAGGCTTAATTTTTCCTTAGCTTTACACTTTTCAATCCCCGGTGTGCCCGTTGATTCCCCTTGTCCTTTCCGTCGTTGTCGCTACTGTTGTGCTTTTTAGGGGCGACGCCCCTTAGGGGCTGGGGCTGTTGGCGTCTGCTGTCGTCGTCGTCGTCGTAATCGTCGTTCGTCTCATGTAGTCACGGTACTAAAACACCGGGGAACTCGTTTACGCCTCGCGCTAGAACGTCACGCGTACTAAAAAAGCACCGGGAGACTCGTTTGCGCCTCGTGCGAGAGAGCGTCGTGCTTCAAAGACAAGAGACTTTTACAGCAAAGCTGTGTACCTGTAACCCCCAACGGTTTCATCTCCGTTGGCAAAAACGTCAAGGCTCCAAGAACACACTTATACACTGCAGACTTCGCCGCTAACCAGGTTTCACGTTAGTGGAGATGGCCCGGGATTTTCGCACGACGTCCTGCCGCACGATCAACTGATGGTCGTGTTTCAAACATGCCTGTACCAACACCACAACGTACATGCAGAGTCCCCCGAACGAGGTGGAGCAGCGCAGCGCGAGGAACTTTACAGCCAATAAGAAAGACGCGCTCTGCTTTTTCTTACTGGTTCGGGATTCTTTCGCCAAACGGGACAGCCGCTTTGCCCACGACGACGGCCCCTTTTCGCGTTTTATGAGACATAAGTCTTTCGCCTTAAACAATGCAAGCAGCGCTCCGATCGCATGTGCAGTTCATGCGTATGCGCACGAAAACGCTGCGTCCGCAATCATACAAACGAAAAATGAAGTACAATTAAGCCATCGCGTAGGACGTTCTACGAAAGGAAAGCTCTGACTGCGGATGAGGTCCTGCTTGCGCGCAGTGCATTGCGCAGATGGTCTTTGATGGTCACCTAGCCATACCGTTGGAAGTGGTCCGCGTGTGAACCACAGCGTGAATTGTTCCATGTGGTAGGCATGAGCGCTGCGCAAGCCGTGGACATAGCAGGTAATTCAGGCATTCGCAATTCCTAGACTGGGAGAGCGGGTGCGGAGCGCGGCGACCAATGCATCATTTCTTGTCGAAGCGTGCATAAATCGTGGGGGCCAAGTATTTCGATCTAAAGCGAAGCTTTATATTGGTAGTGTTCTGTTCATTTTTCCCGCGCGCGAGGAGAAACGCCTTGCAGCAAAGCCGACTTTATTGCGAGTGTTTCGCATAAAATTGCTATATAACTGAATTGCTTTATCAAAAAATCCCCCAAAACAATTGTATAACAATTGGCTGCTAAGGCGACTCTGTAATTACTCCTAGTTTCATTTGCCTGTCGTAATTAGTTGACATCGAGGTTATAAAGGTTACAGAATTCCTGTTTGCTTTCAATACATCTGCGGGGGGTGTATGGTTACAGGAAACAATTGTTTTACCGCAAGTAACCCGCAACAAAGCAGGTGACATTTAGACACTAAGACGGCCATATAATTATACCGAGTTACATTTATTTTTTTCATAACTAGATAATTCACAGTGAGGCTGCAAAGGTTGCAGAATTTCCGTGTAGCGTCAATTCAATACACTGGCTTCTACGGGAAGGAAACGAACAGCCACAGGTTTGCCTGCGAGGATGAAACTCTAGTTTCATTAAGTTATCAAAAAACCACAGTCACTGCCGTTACCAAATGACGAGAAAAATAAATACGTGTACATTTTGTCACCGTGTGTGTGATATGTATTTTATACAGCTTCGCTGGTCATCCATCTCCACAGAGCAGAATGGCCCCTAATTTTTAATTTGCTTAAATTATTACTTTGCGTGGATTGTTACCGCATGTTTTATATTGTCACTTAATGGGATTAAGATATAGCTGGAAGAGACGGAAGCTTTGTCGTCGCCCGTCTCGTCTTCCCATTTTCGTTCGCACTGTAGCGCAGTGCAGCAACTTACCTGACACAGTCCGTGACGGACGTCGCCATGTGCTTCCGGTTGGAAGTGCAAGACGAGGAGGAGTTTGGACATTGCGCAGCCGTATAGTGCTGCTGAGACGGACGCGAAGGTGTGCCGGTTTCTTTAGTGTGTAATTGCGCGCACCTGCCGTGTTCTTCTCCGGACTGAGACAGTGTTCTTCTTCAAATAAACCAGTCGATTGCTAGTTCAATGTTTCCCCTGTTCGATCTCTTCTCTTGTGTTCTAGTGTGCCTGTTATTTCCGGTTGGTCTCCCCTTTGCCATGTGCCGATTGACCCCATTCTCATCGCTTCTAGGACTAAGGCACCCTAAAGTGCACACGTAGCGTCCTGTCGCTTTCAGGCACATCCTGATCAAATTTACGCCATGCGCAGTGGGCAGAAATGGGTATGTCGCCGGGCGTATGTAGTGTAACATGTTTACAGATTTTAAATGCAGAGCATTTCAGTAACTCACGATGTCACCCGCGTTGACGTCCGTAGTCGTAGTCCGCACCCCTCCCCCTACACTATATAAAAAAAATACTATCCGGCGCCTGGTTTCGATCCCTCGACCCTGCGGGCGCTCTACCATGGTGCTCTACCCACTGCGCCACAAAGCCGACACAGAATGGGAGGCTACGAACGCGCCTTATATCCTTGACTCATTCAAACTACGTCAAGAAGCTGCTGATACAACGCATTCACTACCACCAACTCCCCAAAAACTAAACGTTAACGCAATACACCCACCCCTATGCGACGCATTTACTCGAGTCCCCCTCGCGGGGAGATGCGCCCAATTTTTTATCGAGAGTTAGTCCCGTACATTGAGGAATCCAGTGGGGATGCCCAATGGGCAGGTGACCACAAGTGGGCTGACGACTCTCTTCTTTAATTAGTGCAGGACACTATTGTCCTGCTGCAGGACATTCTAGCAGGTTGTCCCAATTTTGGCTTTTTTGATGATGTTGGCCTTCTTTGACTATTCATACAGTTTTTGTCTTTTGGGAGGGTGAGATTGGGTGGTGGGGTCGCCTCTCTCTGAAGCGAATCTCAGCTGACAAAGCTGCAGAATGCGCCCTCATCTGCTATCCTTTTATTTCATATTTCATTGCATAACGCACCCACACCCCTCCTCCGCTGGACCCACCTCTCACCTCGTTTAAAAAGGTATTGTCGCCCATCTAGCGGCAGCGTTGAATTTCAGGGGACAATGATCGCTCCCAGACCAGCTGACTAGCAGATTAGCTAACCAACTAAGCAGATTATCGAAAATTGTTGCGTGCTAAAAAAAACCGGCGCGACTTTTTCTCTTAGCATGACATGATCTTTAAATATCTACGCACACAAGCGGTCTCGTGAACTTTATTGCCTCCCAAAATTCAGGGTTTTACCCTGGCCATCCTCTGTCGATGCCCCACCCTCCTTCATGACCGCATAGTGTGGACACCCAGCCACACTTCCCTCCCTGGGAACGAGGTGGCACACGCCACCGCCCGAGCTCTCCTTCACCGGACATTCCCAGAAGAGGGCAACAATGCAGCCAGTATTACAAACTCCCTTACGCCCCTCTCCCAAACCTACACTGACATCCTCTACCACTACAGAGCAACCCGACGCACCTTTCTCCCTCCTCACCCTTCCCTTTCTACCACTGACGCCCGCATTTGTCGCCGACTTCAAACCAACACTTATTACAATCACCTCCATCTCCACCACATATCCCCTACTAACTACCCACTTAACTGCCCCCAATGCAATGAGCCTAACACCACAGCTCATCTCGTCTGGACGTGCCCCACCAACCCTCCACCACCCAGATCCCCTACCCTAGAGCAGTGGGAGTGCGCGTTGCAGAGCTGCCAGCTCGAAGACCAGGAGGCCCTGATCTCTCGGGCGAGGATGGCAGCCGCGGCACGCGGCCTACCGGAATAGGATGGCCGCCCACAGCTCCTAACTCTTTTTCTCCCCTACCCCGTCCCTGTTGTTTCAATAAACGTTTTCTCTCTATCTCTCCCCCACATGCGCGAAAATTTTCATGCAATGTTCTAGGCTACCAACCTCCAGAAGAACAGGCGACATGGTATACAGTAAGCTCATTGCGCGCGGTGTTAACTGGGTCGTGACGTGCGTGAAAGTGCGGGTGCTGCACCCAGCGCCATCTTCAGCTCATTTTCGAACTTTCGGGTAAAGTTTGCTTAGCTGCATTGAGCAAGGACTACGACATGTAGGCTCACATACTACACATATTACACCAACACGGGGTGCGTATGCATGTCTATTGCCTGCATTCCAGGGTTGAGTTTGGGTTTGAACAAGACCACCCAGCGTCTTTAACGTGCGCCCAAATCTCGAACGCACGGGCGTTTTCGCTTTTCGCCTCTATCAGAAAAGCGGCCGCCGCGGCCGGGAATCGAAACCGCGTTCTTGGGCTAGTCGACGCTGTTAATATAGGCGTTCCTTAAGGGCGGATTGGGGAAGTTGCCAAGCGCTGGCGGCTCCATGTGTTGGCCACTCTAAGTATGGGAGACTGTGAGGCCAAGATACCTGCCCCAAGAATTGGTGTCATCAAGAGCCTGTTGCAGGCTGACAGCTTGGAGGTAAACTACGTTTACGAATAACGTTAGTTGGCGTGTCGTGCTCATCATTTGTTGCTACTTCTGAAAAACTGCGTTGCTGAAATATGAGTCACAGTGAGGGTAAAAGTAAGTGGACGTCTGCTAAATCGCTACTCATTAAGCTTTTCAGATTCTAATATCCTACATTGTCGACTCTCTTCTGTGATTCGAAGCCTCCACTTCAGTCACTCCACTCAGCCCTGTGCCAGGGACCTCACGAACATCTACTGACAGAAATAAGAATGGTGTACGACCGTGCTGCCCAGGCGGGTCATGATGTCACCCTGCAGTGGCTTCCCAGTCACTGCGGCATTGTCGGCAACGAAATTGCGGACGCTGCCGCCCGGTTCGCGCATTAAGCAATTAAGCAGCGACGACTGTACTCATTTCATTGAGGACGGACGCATCTAGGGCAACAGAAGAGTTCACATGTGCACGTATTGGTGCCCTTAACCCGCACCTGCAAGGTCCCCTTCAACTAAGCCTTTCACGGTCCGACGCAACTTTTCTTTGCCGCCTCTGGCTGGGGGTGGCATTCACAAACGCTTACGCATATATACTTAATAGGAATGGCAGCAAGTGAGGAGTGCGAAAAGTGAGGCGCGCTGGAGACGATACGCCACGTTTTATGCGAGTGCCCACGCTACTCGCCTGAAAGAAAGAAGCTGTCGCCAGCACTGAGAAACCTAGGCTCTCGGCGGCCATTTTCGGAGGATTCTGTGTCTCTGGCCTTCTGTGTCATCCGCTCAGAAGGCTATTAAGGAAAGGAACTCTTACTCTTTCTAAAGGCGAAAAACTTAAACTTTAGACTATAGACTGAGAGCATTCGGTGGCAATCACTGAACTTGAACGTTTAGTGCGTCAGCACTGGGCATACCTGTCCGCCCCAATTTTTCTTCATTCTTTCCTTTCTCTTTTTTGCCTATGTTCCCTTTCCCACGTGCAGTATAGCAAACTAGGTTAACTTTCCTGCCTTTCTTCTACATCCTTCCTTCCTTCCTTCTCCTCCCATGCACACTCCGCCTGTCGCCCGAACATATGAAACATATGAAAAGTAGAATGTTCTTTTTATCCTGCATATCGGCTTATCTCCAAAAAATAATTGTGGCTTTTAACCACTTTTGTTTGTTTTATATTGGCTTCAAACCTGCCATAGCTCTGCTGGAGCGGGTATTTGTTCCCCACTATTTTTTCCTTTTTTATGGGGGTGGAGGGAACAAGGGATTTTTAAAAGGTTTAAAAAAGTCTGACTGCTCGGAGGTGCAGGTCTTGGTGAACAGACCAGACCTTCATTTCGTCCGCACATATGATGCTGTAGATGTGCAGCATGGCGCCGAGTCACCAGGCAACAGGTGTCAAGGCCATTTTAAAAGTAAAGAGGCCAGGACAGAACCCTGAGGCACACCACGGCGGAACTGGAAGGAACCGTTGGGAGATCCATTGATGCGGATGTAGAAATTGCGATGTGGCAGGTAGTAAAGGACACCACATATGCGTGAGGGCAGGTGAAGGAGATGAAGTACCTCGATTCGATGAGGGTGGCATGGCCAAGGCGATCATATGCTTTGTGGACGTTCATGCCTGTAGTGCAGAACGAACACGATGAGACCGGCTGCCAATGAGGATCATCTAATCTCGGAAAGGTGGCCTACATCCTCCGTACCAAAGTGGGGACGAAAACCGATTGGGCATGAGTGGTAAAGATGGCGCTTGTCGTGTGTGGCCAGGGCTTATCGTGAGTGGTGTGCGGTGCTGGACACACACTTTGAAAACGGTGGCGAACGTTCGCTCCAACAACTTCCAACGGGAAGTGAGCATGGTCGGAGGTCGCGGATCTCGGTACTGGGTTTGGGTTTGCGGATCTCGGTACTGAATAGCAATTACATCTAGTTGAAGCCAGGCCGGGGGTTTGTGCAGGTGAATCATACTTGATTGTACACCTCTAAGAGACCCAACAGAGAATAATTCGCCAAGACTCTTGAAGGATTTATATGAGACTCCGATAGGGCCGGGAGCTCTGCGGAGTAAAGCCATATCAGTCAATTCTGCCATGGTAAATGGTGACAGTATACCCTGAATTGTTGCTTCCCATGCTGGCGTACCGGCACCTGGGGGATGAGTAAATGTAGGACGAGGGATTGCTGGAAACAAGTATAAATCAGGGTATAAAGTGGGAGCCAACGTATCTGCAAATTGCAACAAACTCTGGTTGGAGATCAGGAACGCGATCATGCTTCAGATGGGCAAAAAATGGCCCGCCCGGCAGCGGTACGACGACCTCCCATCACCATGAGTTTAGAGATTAACTAATTTTTGGTCCCAATAAAGTTTGCTCCTCCTCCTAAGGTCTCTGTAACGCCCTGCCGGAATCACAGACACACGCCGACAGCAGTCGTCAATTGTTTGTAAGTGGTTCTTTTCCTGGCGGCACTATCGGAGTCCGTACGCCGCTTTGTCGCTGGCGTCACAGCGCATGAGCCGCTGTGGGAGGAGATGGGTGGTAGGGGCGCTCCTACTGGGCGTGGTGGTCGAGTAACACGGATGCGAACGATGGCGCTCTTTGAGCCTGCTTCCTTCCGCCAGGACAGGACATATTACGCCACAAAAACAGCGCAGTAGTATTTTGCAGCTTTTGAAACTGAGAGCACTAAACAAAAATTGGCGTTGGACAGACGAAGAACATCTCTCCAATGCCTTTTATTTTTCAAGCTAAGACACTTTTCAAAGTCGATAGATATTTAAAAAAAAAAGCCAAGATGTTGTTTCTGCATGCGCGATGCGGATTTCACCTACAGCTAGAGTTCACATCCGAAGCCACTGGCGCACACGGCGTCATTGTACCTCCGTGTGAAGCTTCTGACACTGATGCATGATTTGGGTTCAAAATGCTTTCATGGGACTTCCTCTTGGTTTTAATTCAGTTTGCTCGCAAATTGCTTGCGGAGGGCATGTGGCATCACAATGTTCCGTTTACGAACAACGCTGACGAGTTTTTTTGCGTTCAAATGTCATATTAGAACTTACGTTTGGTTTACGTTCAGCCCCCACCAGGTACTGCTTCGTAAAGTTGGCTTTAGTTCATTGCGCCCGTGCTTGCAGTGAAGCGCCCCCTTCAATGTGTGTGTCGCGATATCATGCGCGCTTTTAAGGCGAAACCCTGAAGCGCTCCACAGCAAAGAGCTATCGTAGTCGTTGCTGTTACCCGGTGCACAGAATGCCGCCTCGTGTAAATAGCATATAAAGAGTACATTTGAGTTCGTAAAAACATTGAGACCGGGTCCGCAAAGCACAAGCCGAGTGCGCTACCGCAGCAACTCTGGACGTTTGTAGCGGCGGAACAAATTAGCCTAGAAAAAGCGGTTATTAGCGCAAGTATTGATTGATTAATTGTAGGGTTTAACGCGCCGACGCAACGCAGGCGATGAGGCGCGCCGCAGTGGAAGGCCCCGGATTAATTTTGACCACCTGAGGATCTTTAACGTGCGCCGAAATCTCGTACACACGGGCGTTTTTGCTTTTCGCCTCCATCAGAAAAGCGGCCACCGCGGCCGGGTATCGAACCCGCGACCTCGTGCTCAGCAGCGCAACGCCTTAGCCACTGAGCCACCACGGCGGGTATTACCGCAAGTAAACTGAACGCTAGAAAGGATACACGGACAGGCGCTTTACCCATTCTCAGCCTGTCCGTACCCCATTTCTTGTGTTCTGTTTTCTTGTGCTGATAATAGTATTTTAGACCGTAACCAACACTACAAACAACAAGTTGTTGAGTTATCCTAGTGCATGTCACGTGACATGTGACGGCACGGGAGTAGGACAGGTGCCCCCCATCCACGAAGAACTGTGATTCAGGGGAAGCTGTTCCGTGGTGCGCGCATGCGCGCGTGTGTTGTATACCCTATTTTCGCGCGTATAAGCCCGCACCAAGAAATGTGAAAATTTCAGTGGCCAAGTAGGGGGGCGGATAATACGCGGGGTATTTCCTTTAGTGTAGCTTCTCGGCAATGCGCGTTATGCCGTGAAGCTTCTATGCAGTAACACTGACTAAGCCTTCCATGGCAGTGATTCCGCAAAACATACCAGGACAAGGATGGATGGCCGAAGGCTTCTACGACTTGACGCCGACAGGAGGCGTCTGAAGGCCTGATATTTCAGTATTCTGCAGGTGGATTACCGAGGCATGGAGGACAATTGCAGGTCGGTGCAAAAAAAAACTTCAAAAATGCTGCATCACAAACAGCATGGATGGAGCTGAATATGACCGTGTGTACAACAGTGAGGACTGCGGCTCAAGTGACCGATCTAGCGAGAGCAGTGACACTGAGTGAATTGTGACTTTCGCCTTGCAGTCGGTGTATTCCACTTGCTAAATATACGCTTTTTCTGTCTACATAGTATGTGATGTGTTGCTTGAGCAGTAGCTTTGGGGCAGCCTTTCCTGTATCAAATGTGCGGGCAATACGCGAGCGAGGATTTTTGTCTTTCCCGGCGGGCTGAAAGTGCGGGTGCGGATTACATGCAGGGGCGGGTGATACGCGCGAAAATACGGAACACTTCTTATTGTGCCTCCAATTTTCTTCAAGCCGATAGTTACTTTTGTAGAATGCTTGAGCTAAAACACACTGCCGCTTCAGATAGTCAAATCAGCTTGTTCATAGTCAAATCAGCTCGCGTGTGCATGCGTCTCCGCGAGTGTTTTGCCTTACCGCTAGATTCTTCTTCCCCCCTTATCACCTCCTTAATCAAAACTACCTTCGCGGACCTCACAGATAGCAAGGGTAGATACTGCTTGCATATTTCCAGCTTCCGAACGCACAGGCTTAAACGAACCGAAGAGAGGATCAATTTTCGTTTGCCAAATGTGAGCCTTCGCTTTTTTTTTTTTTTTTTTTTGAGCCTACTAGAGCAGGTGTTCTTTGCAACGAGTTCAACGCTGAGTGAAATTCGGTCGGCATTGTCCTGTACGTGTGGCGTGGTCCAGACTGCATGCAGGAGGCCTGTAGGCCTCTTCACCACAAGGCAGTCGGGCGACACCCGGTTCAGGCCCGGCCGTACAAGTCACCAGTAGACAGTGCAGCTTGTTTCTTAGAAATCTGCTTTTATTCGTAACCGATCCAGCAAGAGAGAGATAGGGCGAAAATGGGATGGGCGTGACGGTGACAGATATGTTACACAGCACACGGTCAAAGCATTTCCGACGACATTTTTTTTCACGTGTGCCGTCGAAGCCCACGTTTGTCTCGCCCGAATTAGGACGCCACACACTCGAGTGAAAAAGAAACAAAAAAGAGAAGCAGACAGCTCAGAGATTCCTCTTACATTCGTCAATAAATATACACAGGGTTTTCAACAGCAGAAGTGCGTTTAGTCTCGCAGCCTCAGCGCCACCACCACAGTCCAGTCTAAGACCCAGCAATGCCCGCCGCCCCCGCAACGTATCCCGCCGTACGACACCGGTAGAGTGTACAGACATGTCTCGACTATTATATAGGACTCCGGACAAACGTCACTCAAATGAACTTGCTCAGAGAAAGTGACCGTATTAGAATGGTACAACGAGCGGTAATCTGCAATCCCGATTTGTGTTGTTTTCGAAGCATAGAAAGAAAAAAAAAAAAACAGTTCCGCAAAGTCGCAAAGTCGGTACCTTTACGGCTGTAGACTGAACTAACAATGTAAATTCTACGCAAGAACCGAGTGCTTTTATAAAGAAAAACGAGAACATTTCTAGTTGAATAGCCAAGACATGTCTGTACACTCCGCAAGCATTTCGCAGTACGCCTTTGCGTAACATAGCGCGCGATATCAGCACGCCAGACAGAAACAGCACTGCGCGCGGGCGTCGCAGTTCAAAATTCCCGCCACGGGCAACCGGCCGAGAGAAAAACCGTCGCGCTTTCCAGACAGCGCGAGAGTACAACTGTCGAACCGGTTTAAACCGGATCGTGCGGGCGAAGGGGGAGGCAGGGCAAAGGCAGGGAACATCACACGTAGAAAAACTCTATCAGGCGCCAATCTTCTTACAGCAATGCGCCCGCTTATGTATATGTATATATATATTACCGTGATATGCCATCTCCGTGAATCATTCGTCGCGGAAAAAAAAAACGCGAAAAAATAAAACCCTGGACCCTGCAATAGTTTACCTATACATGTGACGATGTGAAAGCCGCAGGGGGTAAAGAGAGCGAACAAAACGTAAAAAAGCAATTACCGACGCAATATTTATACTTTATGTATAATTATATGTATATATATATTTATAGGTATGTATATATATACTTTGTACACGCGATGTAACACTGCACCACCACCTTGTCTCTCTCTTGGTATAACACGACCGGAAAAAAAAACAGCACTCTCCGAACGAACACGCATCCGCACACAGACGCACATACATATACACAGACTGTAAAAGAAAAGAAAACGAGGTTTAAAAAGCGGAGAATAAGCCTACGCTTCATACGGAATGAAGTAGAATCACTTGATCACACCGCGTCGAGGAATGACAGCGCGCGCATTCACCGGTCACCCTCGCACAGTACGCGTTAACGCACAGACCAGAACCGAAAAAACAAAAAGACATAAAACGGTGCTGAAAAGTTGACGAACAGCCACGGGCATTTTTTTTTTTTTTTCCTTTACAAGCGTTTGGTTATTTTAACCACATCGCTCAGAGGAGACACGTAAAATGTGTCTGGAATGTGTAGGGTTCCATTGAACGCGGCTGATGTAAGATTCTCGGGAGGGGGAAAAAACCCGGGCTTTTTAAATAATCTCGTGTGGAAGAGAGGTTGTTCCCTGCCCCTCTGTCTCAGTGTACTCGGCCTTGCGCAGTGAGATTGTCCGCACATGCGATCGATTCAGCTTTCTCCTGGTAGAACATCGATTCCGATCTGCAGGGCAGTGGCTTCTTCTCTACGTGGTGTGCGCCACATTCGCTGCTATGACTTGGTGGGGGACAGAGGGAGAGAGATAAAAGCACGGCCGATGCAATGCAACAACCAAGATATGACAAGCGTAGGCCTTTCTGCGTCTTTCAGGGCTATATTATCCCGCCGCGTTATTGACTATGCTCTTGACAAGATGTTCACTTTCGCAGAAAAAACTCTCTTTGCTGTCACGAAAAAGCTGTCGAAGTAAAGGGTAGATAAATATAAAAACAGCTTCGCACAACTTAGCGTAAAAAAAGAATTTGTTTTGTTATTTGCGATCACGAAGCAGATTTATTTTTTTCTGCATATTGACATTGTAAGTCATCATCACAACGGTGTTTGGATTCTTCGCTTCCCAAGCACCGTGAAGTCATTGATGTGAAAACACAAAGACCTATGAAACAATACAACGCGAAATTTGTGGTCGGCATCACAAGACAACTTTGTAGGATTCGGTTGCAACCGAATTCTCGACGGAGAAAAATTTGTTCGAGACAAATCGACTATGTATGACGCATTAAATCTCCATGACCACAAATACAAGAAAATGACAGAGAAGGCGCAATGGGGAATGGATGCATGTTAGGGACACGGTTTGACGCACCTCTCCAACAAACGTTTCCTAACTCTGTTTCGTTTTGTTTTTTGCTCACGAGGGGAAAAAACATACGCACCTAACTTTGCTGTCCTGTACACGACGCAACGCGTTGAAGCTTCAAACTACTCCGCGATATAACCATCACATACACGATGTCGAAGTGATCGATGCCTAGCGAAGTACTCATTTCAATGCGACATGACGCTAGCTTTTTGATCACAGCGCCGTCCAGCCCCCCACAAGACGCATTCTCTGTCTATAGTGCACAGGATAGTATCTCCATAATTTAGAACACAAAAGATATAGAGCTTTATATGAACAATCAACAGTACAGTTAAAATTGGGTCTGACAAAGTCGGGGCGGGGTTAAAGTGACCCCCTAAAATCCGGAATTTGAACGGAATCGGGAAGCGAAAAACTTTTTCAAGTTGGGGAATTGAGGCATTTGTACAGAACGAGGATAAAATCGGGATGAAAGGGAAAAAACGTAGCTTCAACTGCGAATTGCGATTAAGTGCCCCGGAAAGACCTAAAATTCTGCCCACTATCGGCGTGTAACTCGGCCGAGGACCGCTGGGCGGTGGTTCCCATCCAGAAATCCACGGCGCATGCACTACGAGTGCGGCGAACCGACCGTTACTCTCAGTGGCCCAAAATGCGATATGCATCGAAAAACTGTACTTCGACGAGGAATAGTAGGACCGACGCGTCGTCGCTAACGTGTATCGCAGGTCAGACCAACGTGCGAAAAAAGGACACCGACGGCACTTTGCGCCCAGCGACATCCACTTTCAATTTGCTTCTACAAAAGCGGCGGGCTGCAACCACGTCTTGCCAGTGCGCACGCCTACGAGTGTACAAATGTCTACGCTTCCCCCTCTCCCCTTCCACCCTCCAGTTAAGGGGAAATCGGGGACAGTTGCAGATCTGGGAGGAAGCGCGGATTCTGAACTAGCGCGACCCATCGGAGCAACCTGACCCGAATCCGACCTTCTGACAAGAACGACCGCTGATATGCCACCAATCGCACAAGTACAGCAGATCCTGACCGCTATCCTTGTGCGTTACGGAACGGTACATGGTGTGAAGAACAGGTTGTAAAGGCACTTGAAAGCATTTTTAGGCTCCCTTTTCGTTCAGTGCGGCTAAAGGGAGGCGAACACGTACACCAGCAGCGGTTAACATGAGGGACCGTAAAGTCCCCGGTGTGGGAATCAACAGGGACCGATAACAGCGGCAAAATGACCCGCGAGTGGACACGTCACCGAGTTACAAACCGAGTTACAAACAAACGCACCAGCGCCACCACAGCCGCCTCACGACCCTCCACAGGGATAGAATTGACCACGCTATGCGCGTATATGCTGACTCGCTGAGTGATCAGCGTCCGCATCTGAGGACTGCGTGCGACGCATAGATGTATACGCGGAACGAGCTTTTATTTTCTTTGTTCTAGTAGGCTTAAGCGGGAATGTGCATTCTACGGTTGTTCAGGAAAGGTTAGGCGATGGACTCATTTTGATTCTCTGGCTCGAGTAGAATTACTAGACGCGCGCTTTTAGTTTTGACAACTGGTACCATGAAACGGCGAAAGCGGGATGCTATGGCCGCAAAGGCGTAAAGAGAATGGGGGGATCGACACGAGTTAAGTCAAGACAGATAAGTTTGCCAACATATATATGAGAAGTAGGATTCGCGTTTCAGTGCTTCGTCGCCATCACTGTGTGTATCGCAGTAAAGGAAAAGCAAAACAAGGAGAGAAGCAAATTTGACCGGACTTAAGCTGTCGTAAGTATTGCTTTAAGTTTGGCGTTACTTATCAGCACTTACCCAGGAACAAAGAACGAAACTGACGTAAACTGATAACTATTTTAGAACGACGGCTGATCAAGACGACCTTTTGGCGTCAGGGCGCTGCTCCGCTTTTATGCGGCAGTGAAACTAACAATGCACTCCACCAAAATGGGGGGTGGGGGGGGGGGGTTCCTCTGATCTGGCATGTTGTCAAGGCGAAAGTTCCAAGGTATTGTCCTGAAGTGGAAAGTGTGATATGCACGTTTCTTGGTTTAATGACGCCGTATGTGACAAGCGTTATCACGTCTATAGAGTCACTGTAGTGACCCGGAGTCACACATTTCGCCAACGCATAAAAAGCACTTCCTATCATTTCTCTTTTTTGCTTTTCCAGCGGAGCACATAAAAGTATACATTTCGACTATCGCTCCCAAGTAAAAAAAAAACGAGAGAACAAAAAAGAGCGTTCAAGGAACACGACAACACACTAGCGGATGGAGAAGGCTTCACGACTGCGAGATTTGATCCATGTATACGCATGACTACGAAACCAGCGCGATGAATTGACTTATCGGTATCGTCCATTGACTAGCTTCGATGATAGCTTTGGTTTGGAGCTGTTATTCGTTAACGAGGTCGATATAACAAACATAAGGACGCAACATGTGCCAATTGACGCGCGACATCCACTAACCACTGGTAAACGATTCCGTTCCCTCATTACCTCAAAAATTAGCATTAGCTTCGCTCGAAGCGGAGCAGTATTTCGGGGGGGGGGGGGGGGGGGGGGGGGGGGGTGATTAGAAGAGAAAGGTTAGTAACACTGACAATATTTGTTTCTTCTTCGACTACGATTACCGCGGCAGGAGCTTTTAGCTCGATTTAGTCCAATTTTTGCTTTATAACATAGCGGTCCATTAAGCTTACACACACACTAACACTGCATCACGAAGTTTTAGAGAACCGATTACGCCCTGTTCCTTTTTTTTTTTTTTGTCGTGATACCTGACTTTGAGGGTACGCAAACGACTACGCCATTATTGCGCCTAAAGATTACGATTCCAAAAAAGACGGGTAAATGATATGCACTTGACGAATGTAGACTATTCTGTACTGTGATAGTGTGTGAAGTTGTAGCTGGGATTCCACACCAAAGAGTACAAGCAACTCCAAATCCCGTTTACGTTATTCCAAGCCGTTAGCCGCATCGTTAACCGCGTTACTATAGGTACAATATTAAACAGTAAACAAACACGACGTTATCCTGTGTTAGCTATATCAAATAGGCAACCACTCCCCGGAATTCGGTACGCGGCATACAACTTTTGTCTGTTGGTACGAAAGGGGCAGAAAAAATGGAGGCCAGCTACGACGCGGCTCAAGTGAAGGACTCGACGGCGCGCAAAGTGTGCCAGGGTGCCACAAAATGGCGGCGGTCACTGTTTGTGTGGCGCGGCTTGATATGCGCTGCCCACGCACAAGGTTTGTCACGCCAGCGATGCTCAGGAATGGAGGGGAGGGAGACCTTGCGCAACGCATCAGTGCCCTTGTTTTCTTTTCTTTGCTGATTTCCAGGGTGCCGGCGACACGAAGACACAACAACTGGAGGCGTGCGACAATCCGAGATGACGTCGTCGCGGCGGCGGCGCGGGTGTTTTGTCTTGGATGTCGTCTGCGCGCGGCGGCGTCATCCGAACGGCCAGTTGCCGCATCCTGCCCAGCCTTACAAAGTAACGCCGCCGCCGATGTCCTCCGAACAGTACCGCTACGCTCGCAGTCGCCGCAGACGACTGGGACGGAAAAGTAATAAAAGTTGACGCTGCTCTCCAATTGCCTGTGTTCGGAGCGCGACGTCGCGTACGAGCTGGCTGACTTTTTCCCCCGCCATATTTGTGCATTTTAGAACTGCCTCGTCGGCCGTTTTTCTTGCTGGTGATTACTGGTCCGAGATGTATCCTGCAGGCAGCCGAGCGCGGTAGATTCGTTTTTAAGCCCCGCAATTAACAGGCTTTCGTGGTGTATTCCTGCCTTTTTAAAATGTGTGTATGTGTGCGTGTTACTCGTCTTCTACTTGCGTAATGGATTGGGATGTCATTGAAATGGCACACTTTCAAGACAGGTGTGCGCTTCAAACAACGGCTGGAGAGACGATTGACTTTGTCACGCCATTCCCGCGGCGGGAAAAATAGAATAAATAAACCATGGAAAACCTTACAAGAGACCTGGGTGGGCGAGTTCGCACCCGGTGGGGCGAAGCAGCGCTTGAAGTATAGGAATGTGATTTCGTCTCGCAACTGGAGCGGTGGATAGAGGGAAGGCTTAGCTGCACACGAACACGTGGTTTATCATAATGGTGGGGGGGAGTGGCGGTGCAAGGTTGACTAGCATTCATTCAGTGATCGCAGTTGGGAAGAAGCACACGAAACGGGCACAAGTTTCACGGGACGAAACGATCAATTCTTTGGTAGGGCGGAAAGACTCGGCATTTTCCTAGCATTCGTGCTGACTGTTTTTCCCTGAGCTTCACGTCACAAATGTACCTATAACGGAAATAATAAAGGTTGTAGATGAATGCCGATTATAGTATACGTAATGTGCATTTTTTTTCTTGATCGGAAATGATTTAACTGTTGCCGCTTAATTATAGTATCAAAAATCCAATCCCCAACCGCCAGGTACGCACTTCGTCGGAAACATGAAGCTCGCAGGAGATGAAACAACCTTCCTCAAGGCATCGAACTACACCTGAGCCAATCGCGGACCAACAGATAACCCCGTTCTGGTTCTGCTCGGTCGCGCTTAGCATTCGAATGAGAAATGGGACGGCCAGCCTTTGTGGACAACAAAATTCCGATGTGACAATCTGCCACGGTAAACATTCTGTTCGAGACGCGGCGTCGTGACAACAACTGATCGAGAGATGGTAGAGAGACGAGCAGAAAGGCTGATTGGATGAGACAATAGAAACACAGCGGGTCACACCGACGGAGGGCGCTTCGAGCGCGTTCCACGGCGCGCCAGGCCGACTAGGACTTCACGCACTCATCCTTTCTTGGAGGGGGGATCAATGAATTCCCAATATATACTTAAACAAACAAATTAACAAAAAGGAGACCGCACCATTTCACCGCAACTGCGAAACGAAAAAAAAAACGCATTTCGAAAAAGAGCGGCTGGTGGGAATAACCGGGTTTCTGCGGAAAACTGACCCCAGGAAAAAAAAAAAAAACACGCACATACAGACGTGCTCACATGTACACACAAACACACATACAAAACCATCCCTCGCTCCTACCTAGCAGACGCCTAGAGAACCAAAACAAAAAATTCGAACACTCTTTGAAAAGCCGCGCACCACAACAAGGCAAAACTAGATTGCCTTATCGACATTTTGATCTCTGCGCTTGTTGCAAGGAAGTAAATGGTTTGGAAAATTAAGCAAGGTAAAGACGGCAAGCCTATCGGTTGATCTACTGGCAGTGTACCGACTGCCGCGAACTGACGATTCGTAAACGGCCGCCATTTTGTTTGAACGGCGACAACGCGCGATAACCGAACGCACGCTCGTGACGGGCGGTTACCATCTCGCCGGGCAATCGAAGTTCGGCCCGAGGTTTAAGTGGCAAAAGCTGAGAGAGCGCAGCGATTGTTCACGTAAAAAATAAGTAGGAAAAAAGCGCAGGCGTATACACGTGCGGTGTGCTAATCTTTGGTGAAGTGCTTCTTAAACCCCTGTGTGACATGATATATTTATATATCGCATAATATAATATGTATACGTACAGGACATTACACTCTGACAGGTTGGAAGGGCGATATCGCTTTGCGAAGCCTGCGCACACTCCGCGGCTATGTACAAGATTCTCGGCAAGGTGCAACAACCTCCAGTCAACCTAATCACATGAGATATGCTTTGCAGATCGTACCTCCTGATCACCGAGACGCAACACTCATCGGAGCAGTCCAGAACATCGCGTGTCCAGCCTGGCTGCACGAGAAGAAACACGTAACACTGTCCGGTCAAAAAAAAAAAAAGATCGTAAAGAGACAAAAGGGCACTCGTGGACGCCGTCGACTAGGCCGAGCGAAATTCCCGCGACGTCAGCGGAGACCCGCGGCGTTGGGCCAATCACAAGCCGAGTCACAAACAGCTGCCTTACGTCACACCGGTCACAACTGTTAACTTTCGAACACACTGTAAGGCGGCGGGAAACGTAGCTTCTCCGAAGGTCTCGGCGTTCTTCGAGAAGACGCATTTCCTCGGCACGACCCGGAGAACCGGGCTTTGTCAAGTGCTGACGCAACGTGACCAGACATCACTGGACTGGTAGCAGACGACGGGGGTTCGAGCAGACGACGACTGCCGCTTCAAACGCGATGCACACATCGTAGCAGACGACAGCGTCTGGATCGTCTGCTAGCGTTTCCCGTTGCGAGTTGCCGGCGGAATGAGGAGGACTCCGGTGGTAGTGGGCGCGTCACAACTCGGAGCGCCCGTGGAAGTTCATCATCATCATCATCGGCATGGACGCGCGGAGGGCGGCTTGCGTTTCGCGCTGCGGAGTCGCCTCGCGAGCAGTCCCCTCCGCGGACATGTCGACGGGGCGAAGAAGAAAAGGCCATCGTGTTCGCGGCTCAGAGGCACCAGACGCGACCCCAGGACGCTGCGGCGGCGGCCGGCTGCAACTGCGGCGGCGCGGCCAGGCGCCACCAACAAGATGGCGGCGGCTGCGGTTGTAGGGCAGCGGCCGCGGCCAGCAGGTCCAGGGCGGGCGGGGCCCGGCGTCACTCTAGCTGCTCGAGAAAGTTGGGCGACTTGAAGTACTCGGGCACGTTGTCGTCCAGCCGGGCGATAACCTTGTAGATGGCCTTCTTCCACGACTGCTCCTGGTCTTTGCCGGCCACGATGGCGCGGAAGAACTCGCGCAGCGTCTGCTCCACCACGTACCGGAAGTTTTCGGGCACCTGCGCGGGGCATGACGGGAAGAGCGCGAAGCGGGCTGTGTTAAACGCGTCATCACGGCTGCGCCCTTCGTCCATCGTTTAGATGGTGAATAAAATTGAACTGAATCTCGTATTGGTCGTGAAGAATTCATTGTGTAACTAAAGGTTGCGCTCGCTTACATAACGACAGAATTTGACAAGCACGCGGAAGGGAACTTTTTTTACAGAGAGCGGAGAAGTGTCCCCTTGGATCAGATAAAACCTTTTTTTTTTTTTTTTGTCGTTAGCTCAATTCTTTTGCAAGGCGAGCGGAAAGAAACTTCACTAGGAGAAGCAAAGGAGAGCGTCAAACGCAGGCTCGCACCTCGATGTGGTTGTTCCTGTTGTAGTGAAGGTTCAGGACCCTGAGGAGTTCCGAGTCCGCGCTCACTTTCAACTCCTCAACGTTCTTGATTCCTTCACTGACAGACTGACGGGCGTACTTCTCCATCTGGATGTAGTAGAACTCCCTGCGCGAGCAAAAAACAAAACAAAGTTCACTTAAAACCAGGTTCAATTCAACAAACCACAAACAATGATTGCACAAGGTATGGCAAGCAACTCTTTTATTCTGTGACTTCGATCCTCTTCTTCGTGTTTGTGAACAACGTGGGCGAAACCATAGGTATTCACCGTCAGAGTTCTTATAGTTTTGTAGCCGGTGCTATTTTGACGGTAATCGCTACCCACGCCATTGGCATGAAATCTTTGTGAAGTCGCGCTTTGAAGTATATGCCAATCGCCCCCCCCCCCCCCCCCCCCACACACACACACACACACCCCAAGCTCAGAGCACGCCCGAAATCACCCACATACACGCTTAAATGATCTAATTGACGCTATGAAACATAAAACGAATTGCGCATACTAAATATACAATCACGTATGTTCATTTTCAGACTCCAAAAAATAACGATAGCTCCTACCCCTTGTAGCGTGTATATGTCCACGTGTACGAGCGTACGGGCAACTACTGAGCACTACGGCGAAACAATAACCAAGACGCGAACAAGACCGCAAAGAGTAAGAGAGAAAAAAAAAGAGAGATACGTTAGTTAGAGGACAAGACGTACGCGAAGCGGCAGGCTAAGTAACAACGTTGTTGCCCAGAGCGGATTAATGGGATTACGAGCAATGAGCGGATTAATAGACGACTACGACGAGGAGGATTCTTCCTGCACTGCCGCGGGAACAGACGTCACGGTGGGGCCCTCCTAATTGAACGGGCATTATCTTCTCCACCGCGGCCCGGCCGTACGGGGTATATGGCTTCTCCCCTTAGCGAACGAGGGAGGCAAAGGGCCTTGCCTTAAAAACCGCCGCGTGATTAGCGAGAGAGGAGCAGCGTTCACGAAAATGAAAAAAAAAAAAAAAAAGCGCACCTGGAACAAGAAAGCAGGAGTGAAGAAGGAAGACTCAGGGAGAGAGAAAAATGGCCGTGTTATTTTTATGGGCTAACAAGGTAATGTTAATCACGTTCCTCGTAGGGAACCGAGGCAGGCACCAGGGAAGGCAACGATTACGAAGGTTGAAAAGCAAGCGAGCATAAAAGTACTCCCTTCTAAGATTAGGAGCAAGAAAAATATGCATAAAGAACAAAACAGGCCTGCCACAAAAAGAAAACCGGGGCGGCGGAAAAAAAAAAAAACAGGAGCAGACGATTTTGGATTCTCCGCTCAAGCAGACGACGCTGCGAGGTCGGAGCTCCGCTGGGGGAGCTGCTGAAGTATGCGCGAAGTGTTTTAAAAGACTGCGCGTGTGTCCCCGAGCAAATGACCTTTTTCTCGGTGGCTAAGGTTCTTATCGCGTAAGTGCGGTGCCACGCGGTTACTCTCTAAGCGCGGGGGCGCATGCGAGGAAAAGAACGCAAGAGGGCGCCACTGGGCAAGGCTTCGCGTCGTCTGCTCGTTTTCCTTATTGTTCGCGCTCCCGCGCAATAAAAAAGTGAGAATGAAAGAGAAAGAAAAGCAGCGACTTTCTTAGCAAGATGGAAGCTTGCCGGCGTTTTCTAGTCTTTCACGCGCTGTAAATCAAGCAGCGAGAAAGAAGTAAGCAGAGAAGGAACAAAGCGACGGACGGTAACAACCCAAGCAGAAAAGGACACAGAAGTTTGCGGGCGATGCGTAATATTTCGCGGGCCATTAAGTTCTGCGGCGCTGCTGAGGAGAAGAGAAGGAAAAATTTAAAGACCAGCGGCATCCCTGGGGGAGATAAGGAAGCGAGGACAGGTATATGGCGTGTTCCCGGTTAAGAGTCTCTCCCTGGACGGCAAGAAGGGAGCCGGGGGAGACATGCACGCCGGGAAGGCGGTCGACCACCACCAAGGCTGTTTTACGGGGCTCAAATTTAATTCGACGTGAAACCACGCGAGCTGCTTGTCCGCGTTCCCCCGCCGCATCTCAACGCCTTCATGCGATTATGCGGATTTTTTTTTTTTTTTCTCCTCTAACCGGTGATTGTACCACCTTTTTCAGTTTCTTGTTGTATTATTAGAAGGAAAGAGATGAAGGAACAGCTGCGAGTGAAAACAGAGGGCTCCGTGCGAAAGAAGCAAAACATTTACAACGGTATAATACCGCTGCATTAGAGTAAGCTTCGTGAACCGCGGCCGTAAAGACTTCCGCGAGACTGAACCGAAATACTGTCGCGTCCGCTTCCTTGGGACGCAAGTATCCGCAAACACGGCGGTTCCAAGCGCCCATGACGTTGCAGACGAAAGGACGCGAAGCAGAAAGAAGTAGCTTTAAGAACAGCATGGATTGAACAGCGCTAAGCCGGGTCAATGTGAAGAGTAACAAACACGTTGTCCCGTCTTAGTTAAATCCATGCAAAACTATAGCTCAGCTTCAAACAATCCTGCAGTTTAAGAACAGCTTCACTGCAAAGGTACAAAAAAAAATGGATTCGATTATTGCTCAGCGATGAAGAAATAAATCTGTAGTGAACAGGCAGTGTGGAACAACCAAGAAATTTTCACCGAGGCCCTGCGAGGAGATTCCGCGCTTAACGTATACTACGTAGTTTCGTGAATGGCATGTAGTTAACTCATTATCTGGTCTTTCGTGACACATCCCGATGTGAGTAAAGTATCAATTGTAATGTTATCTACTGAGGACAGGACGTAGTACACGTGCAAGCATCTCGACACAATGAATTAGTTGCGAAATGTACGGGCTTGTGTGGAATAATCGTTTCCCTTTCTCTCACCAGATGGCGACAGATGCCTAGGTTTTAAAAGAATATAGCGATTCACTGGATAGCTTTCACATCATAAGAACCGTTCAGTAAGCACTACTGTTCTGGGTGTATTGACGTCGTCAAAAGGCAGTTATGTCGGTTACACTGCCGAAAACTGAATGATAATTTTGTTATTGCGGTGTCACGCGTAGAGGGGACGACCGTAGGCGGAGCTGCGCTGGCGTTTCCAACTCTGCCGGCAGATGGCGACACTGTATTTGTCGTCCTGTTGGAAAGCCCCTTTCGAAAGGAATCTCGGGCCCTCGAGCTACAGCAAACTCTGCAGCCGCGACGGGCAACCGTAAAATTAGACCACTTGTTCAATAAGATGACAGGCTTCGACCCCACGGTTAGGACATCGCACACGGTTACAGCGTCTCACACACTACGATTGCCAAGCTCCCTCGCGCAAGTGCCTGGTGTTCTTCACATTTGTATCTTCACTCGAGCAGGGTATGGACACTTCACAGCGCGTTTATGGCGGTTTTGTAATAATTAGGGCTAGCAGAAAAGACGCAGACGCCACGAGTCTGACCCGACAAAATAATAAATACAGGCGTCCGTTCCACGCACACAGCATACTCTACTATCTATACTGTTTTCAAGCTGCATACGATATGCACGAACCCTGAGAAAGTACGGAGGAGGCTATTCGGGGTGCTGCCCATTCAAGTGAAGTGACATTTAGCCCACGCGCTCGCGGCAAGTGCTACATGCAAGGCGCGAAGAGGCACAGCGCGTTATCTCGGTCGCTGGCGAAGCGCATATCTTGCAGGCGCTTGCGAAGCACGACCATTGTTTTCCCGAAGGCGCTGATAGGAGCCCAGTGTCGGAATACACGCGGAAGAAAGGCCACGCAGGCAACGGCACTCCTGCGGTTTGCAAGCAAAATAACTGCACGCAAAGCTGAGAGCAGGCATTCGCGAAGGCGTTCCCGCTGACTTTCGGAAAAAACATGGGAATGCGCTTCAAGATATACGAACTAAGTGCGCAGTATGCGCAAGTCTTACGAATGCAATTTGGCTTCTAAGCTGACGCATGAACTAATGCACTAAATAAGAAGTGACATCTTTTGATAGTGCACCCACTAACTGCTAGCCGACGATCCGACTCTTTGTACACAGTAAATGCTACATTCTACACCACAGAGTGATTTTATCACGCCAGTCTGACAGGAGTGCATAAAAACTCTTCGTGCAGAGAAAATGGTACATTACATAACCTAGAGAGAATTTATTGTGCGGTTGTGTGATCACAGTACATTTACTTTGTGATAGAGTAAATTTACTCCATGGCAAAGTAAATGCACTATACCACAGAGTGAATCCAGAGTACATTGAAAAGAGTTGAATGGGTGGCAACGAGTGACTCCACCGAGATAGACACGTAAGACTTCTACCCCTCGCTTGTGACGTATCGACAACCCTCCCCCCCCCCCCCCCCTGCCCCCACACACACACAACCCAAGAATGACAGTTAAAGGATGGTAAGAACGAGAAACGGCATATCTGAAGAAAGGTAACAATGTGTTGCTTCAGCTAGATGCGTTAGAAAGTGATTGACGCGTTCGGGTTTTCTCCATGATCCACGTATTTCTTCACCACCTTTTGCTCATACTCTATGCAACGACGCGTTCGATATGTGCTATATAAGCCAAAGTACGATTGTAGTAGCAGCGGAGTACTGCACTTTTAAACGCTGGGCAGTCTACAAATATTATATGCAGTTTGTTGTTCAGCTTTATTTATGTATTCATTTGTAGTCCATGAACTACTCAACATGCATGGTGTAACCCGCTGCTTCACAATTCCTCATGACAGCGAGGTTTACTTTACTTTTTTCTGAATGTATAAATTCCTGACAATGTAGCCTCTGTTTAGTCCTCAATCATAAGTCCGATATAGCTCGATACAAACGACAACCGTGTTGCCGAACTAATAAAACCCCCTCCCTTATAAAGAAAAAAAAAACAGAAATATCGTAGGCCTCGTACCCAGATCTCAGGCAGTGGAGACGGTTGATAGGACATCCTTTTTTACCAAACAACGCAACCAAATATCAACAACCAGTCGAGAAAGCACAACTTTATATGTTTCTTGTGTTTGTGTTTAACTGCGCGTGTATTGATGGCCGCAAAACCTTACATTCCCATGCAGTGTTCGTCCTGAGAATTAAAACTTTCACATTCTTATTCGACCCGCCGCGGTGGCTCAGTGGCTAAGGCGTTGCGCTGCTGAGCACGGGGTCGCGGGTTCGATTCCCGGCCGCGGCGGTCGCTTTTCTGATGGAGGCGAAAAGCAAAAACGCCCGTGTGTACGTGATTTCGGCGCACGTTAAAGATCCCCAGGTGGTCAAAATTAATCCGGAGCCCTCCACTACGGCGCGCCTCATCGCCTGCGTTGCGTCGGCGCGTTAAACCCTACAATCAATCACATTCTTATTCGCAAACTTGCTGGTCCAGCGTCATGCTCCAGCTTATCGAATGTCGGTCGCTCCATATATACTTGCACTCTCTCTGTGATGCAGTCGCAGCCACACATAACTTCCTGACTTACACTAGCTCCTTCTTATCAACGAGTAAATTTCTGCGGCTCTCAAGGAAGAGAGCCACAGACGCCCTCAAATAGCCTAATCTACGGGCATATCTGCCCCCTCGCGATCCAGTCAACGAAGATAATAAATTCCTCCCACCGTCTTTCAAAGGAACATGTGGCCCGGAGTCGTTCTGCTCGAAGGCGATAAGAATTACATGATCTGGTCTGCAATACACGCGTACATCCTCGCCGGAAACCACCCGTAGATAATAGACCGAACAAACAATAGACAATTAGCGCCGCTATCAAGTTCGAGTCGATTGTTAGCCATTTCTTTTTCTTGTACAATTCTAAGAAACATAGAGGTCGTAGAAAACGAAATCCGTACGCTTCCGTGAAGTTTCAAGTTTCTCGCGTTGACGAATGCGCGATGATATGAAGACAATGCTGACCAGCGCTAACGTATTCGTCTCGCTAGCGTGAAGAAATGTCAAAGACACGTTCATCAAGCCAGCAATGCTCCAACTATGTAGCTTCAGCTAACGCGCCGCCCTGATCATCGAGGAGGCGTGACCGCCTAATTTCTGGGTGTCACGTGATAAGAAATGTGGGCAAGGAACGGGAGGTGACGTCAGATGCTTCTTTCTGTGTAACTTCGGTGGTGTTTTTTTGTTAATTTTCTGGTAAGGTCTTTTTGTAAGAACGCTTATTAGTTGTTATACTTTATTTTCCCTCTCTCTCTCCCTCTCTCTCTCCCTCTCCCTCTCTCTCTCTCTCTCTCTCTCTCTCTCTCTCTCTCTCTCTCTCCCTCTCCCTCTCCAAACATCATGTTTTTTTTTATTCTACTCGATTCCTTCTCATGTTTTCGCTTTTTGTAGAAAAGCTGATGATGATTATGATTGCAGTACAGTATACGCACACAAAAATACGCGAGAATCAGGGATCGAGACTTGCGCGAAAGCTGAATATGGACTCAGTTCTGCGAAACAATTCAATCGCACACTGGGTTAGGTTTACTGCCGGATCAAGAAGTTGGCGAGGACAGCCTCCACGGCGCCTCAAGTATGCCATACGTTCCACTCCTAGCGCATTTCTATAACCTTCGGTATAATCGCTTTAGCGTAATTCCATCGTCCAATGGACTCGATTACTTTGCAATACAATACCAAGTACTCGCTTGCACGAAAGTTTGCACGAACACCTTATTGCTTAATACTTCCGCATGTTAGGGATTACGCAAAAGGCAGGAGTACGTACAACGGAGGCATGGCCACCGCTTACATTCGCTATATCGTTTCAGCGCGCAAGTTTCTGCGTCAGGTGCGCGTCTTCGGACAAGCGCAGCGACATGCACCCGCTCATGCGCCGTAGTTCATGTCAGCGCATGTCTCCGCCAAGATACCGCGGCGAGGGCTGAGGGTGTCACAACGGTGATAGGCGTTGGCGGGCCAGAAGCCAAGGCTCTTGGGCGATACGGGCAGAGCGCGTGACACAGGCTCGGCACAAAACAAGAACAAGACGGAGACAATTAGCGGACGCGCGCAAATGAGAAATCGCAGCCCTTATCGCCCGACCTGCTCGGCTCGGCCGCACCGAGGGGGTCACCTTGGCCGAAGACAATGGCTATCGCGGACCGCCGGTTAACGGCGTCTCACGCGCTACGCTGCTCAACTCGTACTCCTACGACTTGCGCTTCACTTTCTACGTTCTCCCCTTGCTCGGGTGAAAAGCAAATACAGTGGAACCCCATTCATGCGTTTTTTCACCGAACAAAACGTAACAACCAGGAAAATGCAACAGTGCGGAAACCTTCGTAAGTGAACGAAAACAGCGCAGCTAACTTTGACTTGCAACCATGTATTTCTGCAAATTTGGCTTTCGAACCCTAAAAAAAAAAAAAAAACTCGAGAATGTATACTATAGGATTGCTTGCGCTTTTTGCGAACGCTGGAAAACACCACGCGTGACAATGCAAAATCCCTAGCGATGTCGACTCTCTTCCGCGCTGTCTGCTTGTCTACTGCGTTTAGTATACAAGCTTTTCCTGAAGGGAAAGTGCCTCCCGTTTTCGCGACGCCGTCAAGGCCAGGACCAAGTTCGCGGCTGCAAGTTCAACGGTGTTGTTCTCAAAGCTTAAAGCGCACGATTACGACGAGAGCGCGGGCTATTCTTGCGGTGCTGCTTTATGGCAAACATGCACTTCCGGCATTCCGAAGTGCAACTTCCGTTGTAAGCGCAGTGATGGTGGTGATAGCATAGAGTGATATAGGGACATCTAGTGGTGACGAATCGCACCCGCGTGCGGCTTCATGCAGCCAGTCCCGTAGCTACTCCCGGCCAAGGCTCGTCACACGTTAAAATGGAAAATGACGGTCCGCGCATGTTGTCCGGGCGGCTTCGGAGTGTCAGATTGCGATGAATAATCCCGGAACGTGCTCTGTGCCACGATGTAACAGTGAGGATTTTAATACATGCGACTCTATGTGAGCTGCGCCGGGACTAGACAAACGCAACGTCGCGGGCAAACGCAGCACTGAGGAACTAAGAGCGGG